>NW_004443963.1:14380566-14390323 GCF_000243295.1 Trichechus manatus latirostris
CTGTCACAGTATGGGGAGAGCAATTAGGGTCACATAACAATGTATGTAAAAATTTTTGTATAGGAAAAAATAAAAGAAAGAAAGAAAGAATAAGGCCTAGTGGACTCTCAGCCTGAATCTTACTTCCCTGGGTGCTCACTGGCAACCGGATCCTCACCAGCCTATCGCCCAACCTCACAGGACCTAGTCACCTGTTCTTAGATGGACTCTGTGAGAAGAGATGCCCCTACGACTTTTACACAGGATCTTATACCCGAAGCCCAAACACCTACCATAATACAGCTGAGCTTCCTCCGTCCGCAGCTCGCTGCCATGGACTCCTCTCCTGTCGCTGGACCTCCAGGCCACCACAGGTTGAGAGACCTCCACAAGCCAAAGAGGGGTGCATCTTCTCTCTTCCCAGGTCCTTCCCGAGGGCTTGGTCCTTAAGGAGAGGGAACCAGGGTCAGAGAAATTCCAGCCCCACGTTGGTCATCAAAATTTGTTGCTCAATTAGGGTCCATGCCCTGGAGCAGTCAAGCCAATGAAACGCACTCCAAGTCACAAAGAGAAAGTTTATTAGGAAGTGACACCAATGGGAAGTCCGACAGCAATGTTGGCTGTCTTCATGCAGTCCTGAAAGGCAATTTCTACATCAGAGCTCATATGTCATTTTTGCAAATGTTAAATAGTGTCTTCAGGCATGTAGCCCACAGATGGTCGGATGAGAATACATCACAAGACAGTTAAAAGAAACTCTTTATTAGACTAAAGATATGCATGCAGGACATCTGACTCTAATCTTTATGTTTGTACATCAGGAGTTACAGATGGACGAACTGTACAAAACAAAGTCATTAATAAAAACATACGAAAAGGAGAAGACAGGCAAAAAAAAAAAAACCTTATAGGTCACTTAGAGTATCATTATGGAGTTAGTTACATCAAGCTCTCAATCGCCCATTTTGAAAAGGAGAGAACATGTCACGGATGTTTTGTTTTTGTTCTCGTATTTGCTCTTATTTTGGTTTTATTTTGTTATTGTTGCTTTTCTCACAACCAAAAGATCTTAATTAACAAAGAAAATGGCAGGTAAGAGTTGGCTGCAGGCAACAGACCCTCAAGAGGATTTGTACAGTAAGAATTGATTTTCCGGTGGAGGTGCAGGGCAACGCAGTGGTGAAACCCCTCAGCTTTCTGGATAGTGGGGGCTGTCAAGCAGTGAAAAGGAAATGAGGAACTCTGAGACAGAAGTAGGATGGGTTTTTCTAAGGCTACTGACAAACACCTGACTGAAATCTTCAAAATTCCCCTCAAGGCATGAAAAAAAATCTGGCTGTTTATATTTTCAGCTGAAAGACTCTCCTATAAAAACCAGATTTAGAGATTGATTCTGCAGAGTTCTGATTCACATGATGAACTCAGCCTTCACTAGATCTCTTAAGCAAAAATTAGGGCACTGATGGGGAAGGAGTATTCATTTCTTATTGTAGCTATGACAAATAGGAAATTTACCACAAATTTAGTTGTTGTTAGCTGCCATGAAGTTGTCCCTGACTCATGACAATCCCATACACAGTGGAACAAAACGCCGCCCAGTCCTGCACCATTCCCATGGTTGGTAAGCGATGCGACCGCTGTGATCCACAGGGTTTTCATTGGCTGATTCTCTGAAGGAGAGTGTCAACCCTTTCTTCCTAGTCTGTCTTAGTCTGGAAGCTCCACTGAAACCTGTTCAGCATCACAGCAACACACAAGCCCCTACTGATAGATGAGGTGGTGGCTACACATGAGATGCACTGGCTGGGAATCGAACCCAGGTCTCCCACATGGAAGGGGAGAATTCTACCACTGAACCACCAAGGCCTTATACCACAAACTTAGTGACTTAAAACAACACAAATTTATCCTTTTACACTTCTAGAGGCCAAAAGTCCTAAAACGAAGGTATTTGCAGGACTGTGTTCCTTCTGAAGATTCTAGGGGAGAATGCCTTTCCTTGCCCTTTCCAGCTTTTAGAGGCCACCCACAATCCTTGGCTTATGGTACCTTCCTCCATCATCAAAATCCGTAGCATAACATCTTCCAACCTCTGTGCTTCCATCATCACCTTACTTTTTCTTTACGCTGACCCTCCTGCTTCCTTCTTTCAAGGACCCTGTGATTACATTGGATACGTCTGGATAATCCCAAATAATCTCTCCATCTCAAGAATCTTAATTTAGTCCCTTTTGTCATGTAAATTAACATACTTACAGGTTCTGGGGATTAAGACCTGGACATTTTGGGGAAGCCATTATTCAGCATACAAATTGTGCCACCAGGGCTCCTTTTGTTTCTTGTAAACATATAGATATACATATATATATACATACATACATATATATATGCAAAATATCAAGAAAGAAGCCTAAAGGAGCCAAAGTAAAATTGACATCACACTGAGGGCCCTTCACTCTATGACATAATTTCAGGATTGTGATGGTTAAGATTGTATGTCAACTTGGCTAGGCCATGATGCTCAGTCTTTTGGCATTCATTATTCTTTACAGACTGCAAGCAAGAGCCCTGCTCTCTGACCTGCCGATCTTGGGTTCTCCAGCCCCTGCGGCTACATGAATCAGGAGAAGCCTCTATCCTGACCCACGGATTTGGGATGTTCCAGCCTCTACAACCACGTAAGCCATTTCCTTGATATAAATCTTTCTATATATATATATTTATACACTTCAATGGTTTTGCTTCTCTAGAGAACCCAGCCTCAGACAAGGATGCAGTTGATGGGGATAATTTGGATTTGTCTTTAACTGAGGGAGGGGTGAGTGCATTTGCCATTGTAAACAGGGTAGTTGAATCCAAGACAGGTTAAGAAGACTCACCTTTGTTTGTATAAGAAGAAGGGTGCATGGCAGCCAAGGTGTAGACTACATGTAGTAAGTACAAACTCAGGTGGCCACTTGACCCGAGACTTTCCTTTCAGGGTTTATGTTCCTATGATCCATTCCTCTTCCTGGTCCTTGGCCTGACTGATTGGTCCAAGAATATAGTCAACTGACCCAATCTATTGTCTTTCCAGGGAATTTGAAATTTTAATCAGAGACACTGAGATTCAAGGTGTATTCAAGGTGTTTGGACATAGGCCATCTGACAGCAGGGTGCATGAGGGGCAGACTATATGTTCCTGATGTTGTACCTGCCCTGGTTCCTGTCCTTCCCAAGTTGTGTAGATTTAGTACTTCCTTGCATTCTCTGAATTGTCGTTGTTCCTTTCCATTGTATTCTCTTTTTTACCTATGTTAGCCAGACTCAGTCTCTGTTGCTTGCCGTCAAAAGAATCTCAACTGATGGAAGTATTACAGTAGAATAATATCAAATACATATTTAGCATCAGGGACTGAACTGTAAATTTTCAGAGGGAAAAGGATTCATGAGTTAGTAAATGATTCAATTACTATTTGCTGAAACTCTCAATTCCCAGGTGAAATTTATGAAAGAATGTGACTTATCAAAGGACTGATGAAGAATTGACAAAGAAGTGAAGCACATATTGTTCAGGTGATCAGGCAAGTGGGTGGCCTCTGTTGACATCTCCTGGAAGAAATTGAAGAAATGTTTGAAGGCTTCAGGGAAACATCTGTTGATCGAGAGTTAGAGGGATTAAGGAAAATCCTCTGCAGGATTCTATAGACAGAAGGGCATAAACTGTTGCAGATGTGGCACATTTTTGTTATATGTGTATTTATCACAATCAAAACAGGACATATAAGGCACTGAATGCACTTTGTGAGTGACTTAGATTTTCCAGGATGATTTTACATGGCCTGTGTCTCTTACTTCCTGCCCTGGACTCCAGTCGTGGGAATCAACACAGCACTCACATGCTCCACAACATGGAAATACAGAGTATTAATGCCCATTGGGCATGGGAGCAATGGTTAAATGCTTCCTCTTTCTTCCTTGGAGAGGACGATTCTGAGGACATCTGCAGAAGGTACCTACACACTTCAAGCATCAATCGCCCACAAAAATCCACTGCTGTCCAGTCGATTCCAACTCATAGCAACCCAATAGGACACACTAGAACTGCACCATAGGGTTTCCAAGGCTGTAAATCTTTCTGGAAGCCAGTCGACTGCCACATCTTTCTCCCACAGAGTGGCTAGCGGGTTTGAATTACTGACCTTTTGGTTAGCAGCTGAGTGCTTTAACCACTGTGCCACCAGGCCTCCTCAATCACCCACATGGGTAACTGAATCAAGAACATGTCCTTGTATTAACATTCCCTCCTTCTCTGCTTCACTTCCTCAGCCTCTCACTGGCGCTTGCAGGGATCACTTCCCAAATAAACCACCTGCATGTGGGTCTTGCCTCCGGCTCTACCTTCTGAGAAACACAGACTACAACTGGCTACTTTAGGCTCATGGAGGCTTATGGGTTTCTGTGCAAAGGGTAATGGGAAACCATTGAAGAGGTGGAGGCAGGTGCTTGATGAGATCTATATTCTTTTTTTTTAAAATATGTTGTGTTTTTACTTTCAATCAGTTCAAGATTTTTTCTAATTTCCCTTGGTATTTCTTCTTTGACCCATGGGTCATTTAGAAGCATGTTGTTTAATTTTGAAATAATTGCAGAATCACCAAATTTCTTTCTATTATTGATTTCTAATTTAATGCCACTGTGGTCAGAGAACAAACTTTGTATGATTTCAGTCCTTTTGAATTTATTGACATTTGTTTTATGGTCTAGCATATTTGTGTCTTTTTTTTATTGTACTTTAGATGAAGGTTTACAGAACCAACTAGCTTCTCATTAAACAGTTAGTACAGTAACAGTTGGTTAACAACCCCATGACATGTTGATACTCTACCTTCTCGACCTTGGGTTCCCTATTGCCAGCTTTCCTGTCCCCTCCTGTCTTCTAGTCCTCGCACCTGGCTGATGTGCCCCTTTAGTCTTGTTTTGTTCTATGGGCCTGTCTAATCTTTGGCTAAAAGGTGAACCTAAGGAGTGACTTCATTACTGAGCTAAAAGGGTGTCCGGGGGCCATACCCTTGGGGTTTCTCCAGTCTCTATCAGGCCAGTAAGTCTGGTATTTTTTTGAGTTAGAATTTTTTCTACATTTTTCTCCGGTTCTGTCCAGAACCCTCTGTTATGATCCCTGTCAGAGCAGTCAGTGGAGGTAGCTGGCCACCATCTAGTTGAACTGGACTCAGTCTGGTGGAGGCCATGGTAGTTATGGTCTTTTAGTTCTTTGGACTAATCTTTCCCTTGTGTCTTTAGTTTTCTTCATTTTTCCCTTGCTCCTAAAGGGGTGAGACCAGTGGAATATCTTAGATGGCTGCCCACAGGGTTTTAGGACCCCAGATGCTACTCACCAAAGTCGAATGTAGAACATTTACTTTATAAACTATGTTATGCCAGTTAAGCTACTTGTTCCCTGAGACCATGGTCCCCACAGCCCTCAGCCCAGTAATTCGGTCCCTAAGGGAGTTTGAATTTGTCCATGGAGCTTCCATGACCTTACGCCGAACAAGTTGTGCAGGTTTCCCTAGTATTCTGTACTGTCTTACCCTTCACAAAAGTTACCGCTTATCTATCGTCTTTTTAGTGTTTTTCTACCCCTACCCCTCCCCTGCTTCGTAACCATCAAAGATTTTTTCTTTTTGTGTGTAAACATGTTCATGAGTTTTTATAGTAGTGGTCTCATACAATATTTGTCCTTTTGTGATTGACTTATTTCACTCAGCATAATGCCCTCCAGATTCATCCATGTTGTGAGATGTTTCACAGATTCATCATTGTTCTTAATCATTGCATAGTACTCCACTGTGTGTATGTACCATAGTTTGTTTATCCATTCATCTGTTGATGGGCATCTAGGTTGTTTCCATCTTTTTGCTATTGTGAGCAATGTTGCAACAAACATGAGTGTGCATTCGTGTAACAGCTCTTGTTTCCCTACAGTATATTCCTAGGAGTAGGATTGCTGGATCATATGGTATTTCTATTTCTAGCTTTCTGAGCAAGCGTCATATGGTTTTCCAAAACGGTTGTACCATTTTACATTCCCACCAGCAGTGCATAAAAGTTCCAATCTCCCTGCAGCCTCTCCAACATTTGTTATTTTCTGTTTTTTATTATTTGTGCCAGTAATGTCGGGGTGAGATGCTATCTCATTGTGGTTTTGATTTGCATTTCTCTACTGGCTAGTGATTGCGAGCATTTCCTCATGTGTCCGTTAGCTGCTTGAATGTCTTCTTTGGTGAACTGTCTCTTCATTTCCTTTGCCCATTTTTTAATTAGATTATTTGTCTATTTTTTTTTTTTTTTGTAGAAGGGTTGGATTTTCCCGTAGATTTTAGAGATTAGAACTTTGTCAGATTTGTCATAACCCAAAATTTTTTACCAGTCTGTAGGTTCTCTTTTTACTCTTTTTTATGAAGGCTTTTGATGAGCATAAGTGTATAATTTTTAGAAGATTCCAGTTATCTAGCTTATCTTCTGGAGTTTGGATGTTGGTAGTTATCGTTTGGATCCTGTTAATGCCATGTGTTAGGGTCTCTAGCGTTGACCCTGTTGTTTCTTTTATGATCTTTGTAGTTTTTGGTTTTATATTTAGGTCTTTGATCCATTTTGAATTAGTGTTTGTGTATAGTGTGAGGTATGGGTCCTGTTTCATTTTTTTGCAGATGGACATCCAGTTTTACCAGCACCATTTGTTAAAAAGACTGTCTTTTCCCCTTTGGATGGACTTTGGGCCCTTGTCGAAGATCAGTTGACTGTAGGTGGATGAATTTACATATGAGTTCTCAATTCTGTTCCGTTGGTCAAAGTATCTGTCTTTGTACCAGTACCAGGCTGTTTTGACTACCATAGCTGTATAGTAGGTTCTGAGATCAGGTAGTGCAAGTCGTTCTACTTTATTCTTCTTCTTCAATAGTCTTTACTTATCCAGGGCCTCTTCCATTTTCACATAAAGTTAATGATTGATTTTTCCATCTCTTTAAAGAATGTTGTTGGCATTTGGATTGTGATTGCATTGTATTTGTAGATTGCTTTGGGTAGAATTGTCATTTTCACAATGTTGAGTCTACCTATGCATGAGCGTGGTATGTTTTTCCATTTATGTAGATCTTTTTGGTTTCTTGCAGTAGTGTTTTGTAGTCTTCCTTGTATAGGTCTTTTACATCCCTGGTTAGATTTATTCTTAAGTATTTTATTTTTTTAGGTGCTATTATAAATGGTATTGTTTTCCTGATTTCCTTTTCATTGTTCTTTTTATTTGTATAGGAATCCAACTGATTTTTGTATGTTTATCTTGTATCCTGCTACTTTGCTGAATCTTTCTATTAGTTCCAGTGGTTTTCTCATGGAGTCTTTTGAGTTTTCTATACATAGTATCATATCTTCTGCAAATAGGGACAGTTTTACTTCTTCATTACCAATTTGGATGTCCTTTATTTCTTTTTCTTGCCTTATTGCTCTAGCTAGGATTTCCAGCACAATGTTAAATAAGAGTGATGATAAAAGACATCTTTGTCTTGTTCCTATTCTCAAGGGGAATGTTTTCAGCCTCTCTCCATTAAGAATGATGTTGGTTTTTGAGGCCAACTCTTCAGAAAAGATTAGACTGGACTATGGGACGTAAAATGATACTCATGAAGAGTGTGCTTCTTAGCTCAAGTAGATACATGAGACTAAATGGGCAGCTCCCATCCGGAGGTGAGATGAGAATGCAGAGAGGGTCAGGAGCTCATTGAATGGATACGGGAAATCAGGGGTGGAAAGGAGGAATGTGCTGTCACAGTATAAGGAGAGCAATTAGGGTCACATAACAATGTATGTGTGAATTTTTATATGAAGCACTAACTTAAATTATAAACTTTCACTTCAAGTACAATAAACTAAAAATTTTAAAAAAAGAACGATGTTGGCTGTTGGTTATGTATAGATGCCCTTTATTATGTTGAGGAATTTTCCTTCTATATCTATTTTATTGAGAGTTTTTATTAGGAATGGGTGTTGGACTTTGTCAAATGTCTTTTCTGCATTGATTGAGATGATCATGTGAGTCTTTCCTTTTCTTTCATTTATGTGGATTTCGTTGTTTGATTTTCTAATCTTGAAACATCCTTGCATACCTGGTGTGAATCCTGCTTGGTCACGGTGTATTATTTTTTCATATGATGCTGAATTCTACTGGCTAGAATTTTGTTGAGAATTTTTGCATCTATATTTATGAGAGATATTTGTCTGTAATTTTCTTTGTTTGTGGCGTCTTTGCCTGGTTTTGCTATCAGGGTTATGCTGGCTTCCTAGAATGAATGTAGAAGTATCCCTTCCTTTTCTGTGCTCTGAAATAGTTTGAGTAGTACTGGTGTAAGCTCTTCTCTGAATGTTTGGTAGAATTCTCCAGTGAAGCCATCTGGGCCAGGGCTTTTTTTGGGGGGGATTTTTTTTTAATACCTTTTCAATCTTTTCTCTTGTTATGGGCCTGTTCAGATTTTCAACATCAATCTGTAATAGTCTGTGTAGGTATTTCTAGAAATCTGTAAATTTCCTCTAGATTTTTAAATTTGTTGGAGTATAGTTTTTCATAATACTCTGTTATGATCCTTTTTATTTCAGTTGGATCTGTTGTAATGTCCCCCATTTCATTTCTTATTTGGGTTATGTCATGGATTGAATTATGTCCCCCAAAGAATGTGTGTATCAGTTTGGCTGGGCCATGATTCCCACTATTGTGTGATTTTCCTATATGTTGTAAATCCTGCCTCTGTGATGTTAATGAGGGAGGATGGGTGGCAGATGTGTTAGTAAGGCAGAACTCAATCTACAAGATTGGATTGTGTCCTGAGGCAATCTCTTGAGATATAAAAGAGGTGAGCAGAGAGACAGGGGGACCTCATACCACCAAGAAAGCAGTGCCAGGAGCAGAGCATGTCCTTTGGACCGGGGGTCCCTGTGTGAAGCTCCTAGTCCAGGGGAACATTGATAAGAAGGTCAACAGAGAGAGAAAGCCCTTCCCTGGAGCTTATGCCCTGAATTTGGAATTTTAGCCTACTTTACTGTGAAGAAATAAATTTCTCTTTGTTAAAGCCATCCACTTGTGGTGTTTCTGTTATAGCAGCACTAGATGACTAGGACAGAATTTGGTACCGAGAGAGTAGGGTGCTGCTCTAACAGATGCTTAAAATGTGGAAGTGGTTTTGAAACTGTGAATGGATAGAGCAGTGGCAGCAGCAAAGGACCAGCAGCAGCAGAGAACTTGCAACAGCAGAGAAGCAGCACTGGCAGAGAACCTGCAGTGGCAGAGGAGTGGCAGTGGCAGAGAACCAACAGCAGCAGAACCAAGAGACCAGTGCAAGACAGCACTGGAGCTGACCCATGGAGCGAGAGAGCTGAGTGCCTGTGCACAGGAGGCTTCCTGGCAGAGTGGGGTGCCTCCGGGTACTCATCAGTGGAGCTAGGCTTGCCAACCCACACAGCCAGAGAGCTGAGTGCCTGCCTGTGCACAGGAGGCTTTCTGGTGGAGTGGGGTGCCTCTGGACACTTATTGGTGGAGCTACCAAGCTTTGGAACACTTGCCCCAGCAGGGAAGATGTGGGTATGAGGCCCGAGGGCCTAGAGGCCACAGGAAACAGAAGCAGAAGCTGAAGAAACAAGGGACACAAGAAGCCGAGCTGCCTCAGTCCCGAAAGTTATGGCCATGACTTCAGGGGTGTCAAAGGGTGGAGCCATGGCCTCCGGTGCCTCTAAGGGTAGAGTCGCCACTCAT
>NW_004443963.1:14390959-14406586 GCF_000243295.1 Trichechus manatus latirostris
GTTAGTGAGGGAGGACGGGTGGCAGTTGTGTTAGTAAGGCAGTACTCAGTCTACAAGATTGGATTGTATCCTGAGGCAATCTCTTGAGATATAGAAGACAGAAGTGAGCAGAGAGACAGGGGGACCTCATACCATCAAGAAAGCAGTGCCAGGAGCAGAGCGCATCCTTTGGACCTGGGGTCCCTGAGCGGAGAAACTCCTAGTCCGGGGGAACACTGAAGAGAAGAAGGCCAACAGAGAGAGCAAGGCTTCCGCTGGAGCTGACGCCCTGAATTTGGACTTTTAGCCTACTTTACTGTGAAGAAATAAATTTCTCTTTGTTAAAGCCATCCACATATGGTACTTCTGTTGTAGAAGCACTAGATGACTAAGACAGGTTATTTGTGTCCTCTCCTGTTTTTCTTTTGTCAATTTGGCCAATGGTTTGTCGATTTTGTCTATCCTTTCAAAGAACCAACTTTTGGTTGTGTTGATTCTTTCTATTGTTTTTCTATTCTCTATTTCAGTTATTTCTGCTCTGATCTTTATTATTTCCTTTCTTCTGGTGACTGTAGGCTTCTTTGCTGTTCTCTTTGTATTTGTTCAAGTTGTGTACTTAATGTTTTGATTTTGTCCCTTTCTTCTTTTTTGATGTGTGCATCTGTTGCTATAAATAGACTTCTGAGCACTGCCTTTGCTGTGTGCCAAAAGTTTTGGTATGAAGTGTTTTCATTCTCATTTGATTCTAGGAATTTTTTTATTCCATCTTTGATTTCTTCTATTACACAGTAGTTTTTAAGCAGGGTCTTATTTAATTTCCATGTACTTGATTTTTTTTCTTTGCTCTTCCTGTTGTTAATTTCTACTTTGATGGCACTGTGATCAGAGAAGATACTTTGTATTACCTCAGTGTTTTGGATTTTGTTGAGGGTGGTTCTGTGGCTAAGATGTGGTCTATTCTGGAGAATGTTCCATGTGTGTTGGAAAAGAATGTGCACTTTGCAACTATTGGGTGGTGTTTTAGTCATCTCGTGCTGCTATAACAGAAATACCATTAAGTGGATAGCTTCAACAAAGAGAAACTCATTTTCTCACAGTCTAGTAGGCTACAAGTCCAAACCCAGGACGTCAGCTCCAAGGGAAGGCTTTCTCTGTCAGCTCTGGAGGAAGGTCCCTGCCATCAATCTTTCCCTGGTCCAGGAGCTTCTCTGTGCAGGAACCCCTTGTCCAAAGTGCATACTCTGCTCCCAGCACTGCTTTCTTGGTGGTATGAAGTTCCCAGTTCTGCGCTTGCTTCCTTTTCCTTTTATCTCTTGTAAGATAAAATACCAGATGGCCACACCCCAGGGAAATTCCCTTTACATTGGATCAGGGATGTGACCTTAGTAAGGGTGTTACAATCCCACCCTAATCCTCTTTAACATAAAGTACAGTCACAAAAGGGAGGACAACCACACAATACTGGGAATCATGGCCTAGCCATATTGATACACAAATTTTGGGGGGGACGTAATTCAATCCAGGACAGGTGGAGTGTTCCATATATGTCTACGCATACAAGTTGGCTGATTGTGGCCTTTAGATCTTCTGTATCTTTACTGAGTTTCTTTCTAGATGTTCTGTCCTTTACCAAGATTGGTGTATTGAAGTCTCCTACTATTACTGTGGAACTGTCAATTTCTCTTTTCAGTGCTGTTAGAGTTTATATATTTTCGAGGCCTGTCATTTGGTGTGTAGATTTTTATTATGGTTATGTCTTCACAATGGAGCATCCCTTTAATCATGATATAGTGCTTTCTTTTCTTTTATGGTGGATTTTGTTTCAAAGGCTTTTTTATCTGATGTTAGTATTGCCACTGCTGCTCTTTTTTAGTAGCTGTTTGCTTGATATATTTTTTCCATCCTTGGATTTTTAATAAATTTATGTCTTTGTTTCTAAGATGTGTGTCTTGTAGACAACATATTGATGGATCCTGTTTTTCTGTCACTCTCTATCTCTTTATGGGTGCGTTTAGGCCATTTATGTTCAGTGTAATTATTGATAGGTATGAGTTATTGCTGTCATTTTGTAGTGCTTTTTTTTTTGTGGTGCTGACGATGTATTTTTTCTCTTACTCTCCTGTGCTGAATTCCTTTTTTTTGTGTATTTTTTTCATCTCTCTTGTTTTTGTAGATTTTGTTTTTACTGAGACTTTATGTTTTTCTTCTTTATTGTGATGAGTAGGTTTGTTAACATTCTTTGTGGTTACCTTGAAATTTACCCTTATCTTCCTAGGTTTGAACTAGTCTATTATTACTTGGTATCACCTTGTCTTCCTCTCCATTAAAAAGTTCTATACCTATACCGTTTATTCTCTCTTTTATTGTTCTGACGTTGTTGTCATTTGCAGATTAACCTCTCTAGTTCCCTGTTGTAATTCTTTTGGTTTTGAATAGTCCTTGACAGTTCATTTCCTAGGTTGGTATCTGGCTGGTGCAATCTTGCATCCTAGATTCAGGCTGTAATCTGATATCGTTTGTTCAAAAACTGAAGGTCTCTCTTTAATAACTCTTGTAAGTTTGGTTTGGTTTTTACATAGTCCCTTAATTTCTGTTTATTCAGAAATGTCCTAATTTCACTATCATATTTGAATGAGAGTTTTGTGGGATATATTATTCTTGGTTGGCAATATTTTGTCTTTCAAGGTTTTATATATGTCATCCCATTGCCTTCTTGCCTGCATGGTTTCTGCCAAATAATCCGAGCTTAGTCTTGTTGTTTCCCCTCTGTATGTGACTTTTTGTTTTTCTCTAGCGGCTCTCAGTATTCTTTCTTTGTCTTTGGTTTTAGTGAGCGTGATTATGATATGTCTTGGTGATTTTCTTTTAGGGTATAGCCTATATGGAGTTTGTTGAGCGTCTTGGATGGTCAGCTTTTCATCTTTCATGATATTAAGGATGTTTTCTGTCAGCAGTTCTTCAATGAGCCTCTCTGTGTTTTTTGTTTTCTTCCCCTGTTCCGGAACTCTGATCACTTGCAAATTTTTGCTTTTGATTATATTCCACATAATTCTGAGGGTTTCTTCATTTTTCTTCATTCTTTTTTTATGATTTTTCCTCAAAGGTGTATCCAAGTGTTTGTCTTCAATTTCACTGATCCTGTCTTCCATTGTTTCAAACCTGTTCCTCAGCCCTTCTATGACACTGTCCATTTCTGAAATCTTGTTGTTTATCTTTTGGATTTCTAATTGTTGTTTTTGTATGATTTCTAGTTGTGAATTTATTCTGGCATTTTGTTCCTGTATTATTTTCCTGAATTCTTCCTTCTTTTTTTTTTTTTTTTGGTCTGTATTTTCCATGAATTTGGCTATTTTTTCCTCATTTTTGGCTGTTTTTTACTTCAACTCTTGGATAGCTCTGAATATTAGAGATTTGAATTCTCTATTAGGTAGTTCTAGTGCCTTTTCTTCTACTGGAAAATCATCTGGAGTTTTATTTTGGACACCTACTAGAATCATCCTGTCCTGTTTTTTTTATACGTTTTGATATTGTCTGCTGTCTTCAGTACATTCAATGGTTATTTTCTTCATTTAATGACTGTAGATTTGTTGTTTCATCCTGCTTTTTTGTTTTATTTGGTTATGTCTGAGCAGGCAGGCTGTGTGTTTTTTGTTGTTTGCTCGTCTGTGGACATAATACTTTTCACCTCCTTGTCCAATGGGTAGGGCCAGGCCCTCAGCTATTGAGCAGTAGGACGGGTCCAGCTGAAGGGGAAGGTCTTGGATGGGTGTGTTTGTGGCACACACTAGGGCTGACAAAGTGAGTCATGGGTCATTGCAGGGCAGGTTCTGGTAGGCTGTGCCTATGCTGCTCAGGAGTGCAATGTTCAGCACACGGTGCAGATAGGCAGGAGGGAGGGACGGGGAGGGGGAGGTTGTGATGCGTAGAGCTAGGCTGGGTATGGGAAAGAAGAGAGAGAGGAGAGAGAAACAGGAACTAAAAAAAAAAAATGCCGAGGGAGTCTACCATTGGAGTGGAGAAACAAGAAACTGAGAAATGAAGAAAAACAGAAAGGAAATAAGAAAATAAAAATAATAAATAAAATTTTAAAAAAGCCCCCAGGGATACCACTAGCATGGCTGCACAGACCAGGGGCGCATTTCCCAAGCTGTGCAGTACAGTCCAGCTAGAAGGGGTGGAGATGATACACAGAACCAGGTATTCAGGAGACATGAAAAGAAGGTAAGTAGAAAGAGACGAGAAACTGAGAAATGAAAAAATAAATAAAAAGGAAAAAAGGAAGAGAAAATAAACAAAGGAAAAAAAAAAAAAAACAGGGATCCCACCAGCGTGGCAGCGCTGACAGGGGAAGCAGTTCCACAGCCAAGCGGTGCTTCAGAGCCTGTCAAGGAGAAGAAAACATGGCACACGGAGTCAGGCGTTTGAGAGAAAGGAGTAGGAGGAGTAGAGAGGAAGGGAAGAAACCAAAAGAAGCTGAAAAAAGCAACACCAGCAACAAAGATATGGCATGGAAGAAGCCAGCTGGTGTGGGTGGGGCAAATGCACCAGGAAGCAGTGCATCGCCCTGCTGGGAAGCTGCAGATCAACCTGCTGGGAAATGCAGAAGGCCGAGCATGGGGAGACAGGGTGAAGAGTGGGAAAGCATGTATCACTGGTTACCAGGTGCTCCGTCTCCTGCTGGGAGCTCCATGAATCTGCTTTCCTATACTCATTATCCGCCAATCTCTGACAGGAGTCCAAGATGGTGAATCCATGCAGGGTTAGCTGACAGGGGACCTCCACTCCTAACTCTCCTCACTCTCTGTTCTCTGTCAGTTTCTTATTACATTTGGTGCTTAGCTGAGTTCTTTATCTCTTCATTTGATGCTTAGGGTTCCAGGACTGACATCTGTCTCTGTTTTACTTAGTTTTTCAGGTCTTTGCTGTGGAGGGACTGCATGGTGCTTCTGTCTATAGCAGCGAGATCTATATTCTTTAAGGGTCATTCTGGCCCAGTGTGGAGAACGGGCAGGGGGCAGGGATGGTGCTATATGTGTAATCACAAGAAGACTATTCTAAAAGCTCTTACAAGAGTCCAGGTGAAATGTGACAGTAGCCAGGAGAGGATATTTGCTGTCTGGCTGTCTCTCTCTGTCCTTCCATCTCTGACCCTCCCTCACACTTGCACACAGGCCCTTCTGATTAATAATTAGACTCAAGTGCTGTTTGTTGATCCTGGGCCCTGACTGCTAGGCCAAAAATACACCTGTGTTCAGCCCAAGTCAGACATGCACAAGTTTCTCCAGGGTCCCCTAGTGGGGCCTGCTGGGTGTCAGGGTCTGAGGGAAATGACTGGGTGAGAGAGTGGGAGCCCAGGGAGTGAGCAGAAGCAGTATGGGGGACTTGCTTCCTAAGATCCTGGAAGGTAGTTTCATGGGGAAAGGAAATCAGACATCTAGAGCCCAAGGGAGACAATTAGTCAACACAGCAAGAGCTCAGGATATCAGTCAATATTTATTGAACCGAAGTCTATAGAAGCCAAAATGGGGAGAGCCAGATGGATCTGAGATAGTGTCTTCTCCAACTCTCCTCCTCCCCACTGATGAGGAAAATAGGGTCAGAGAGGTTGCGTATCTTGATTCCAAGCTGGTTGATCTCCATCACATACCACAAGGCTCCTTGGCATGTCTCCAACATCTACTTTCACATTTTTTTCAAATCAACCACTGTTTCAACGTTTGGAGTTTCTTTGAAACGTCATTGGTCCTTCAGTGCACTCTTGCCCCAAAAGAGCTGCTGACTTGCCAAATGTTCCACTCACTCTATTGTCACCACCACCACCACCACCACCACCACCATCATTATGATCAAGAAGTCACTGCCTGACTGAGATAAA
Source organism: Trichechus manatus latirostris (assembly GCF_000243295.1). NCBI lineage: Eukaryota > Metazoa > Chordata > Mammalia > Sirenia > Trichechidae > Trichechus > Trichechus manatus. The sequence continues at coordinate 14,396,814 of NW_004443963.1, forward strand.
CCCACAGAAAGACAAGGGTGAGTTGATACTGGAAAGAGAGGGCTGGAGACCACCACCTGGGAAAGTCTTCACTCTTGCTAGGACATCAAACCATGGGGAGAGTCAATAATGGAGCTGCTGCTACCTCTCCTGTATTCCAACAATTCTAACGCTGCTTTCTCCCATTTCCAACTCTTTAATTTTCTCAATGCTTTTTCCTGCATGTCTCCCTCCCACTCATGCTCCCAATGTCTTTAGTCCAAAATAAACTGTTTCTTCCCATTCCCCTCACTCTCTAGTCCCCTCTCCTCTTTCATTTCAGCCCCAGCTTTCCTGCCTTATCTTTTTTTTTAATTTTTATTATTTTTGTTGTTGTTGAGAATATACACAGCAAAACATACACCAATTTAACAGTTTCTACACATATAATTCACTGACATTGATTACGTTCTTCGAGTTGTGCAACCATTCTCACCTTGCTTTTGTGAGTAGTGCCTCCCTCATTGACATAAACTCACTACCCCTCATGTTTCCTATCTAAACTTTTGAGTTACTGTTGTCAGTTTGATCTTATATAGATAGATCTTAAAAGAGCACAATGCTCAAGGCAGACAACCTTTACTAGTTAAAGCTAAACTATTGTATAGTTTTAAGAAGAATTTAGGGGATATTTTTGGTTTAAGATTTAAAGATTATCTCAGGGCAATAATTTTGGGGGTTCATCCAGCCTCCATGCTCCATTTCCGGCCTTGTCTTGAACCCACTTTCCATCTGCATTAACCCTTCCCTTACCATACTCAGCTACAGAAAGGCCAAACTCCTTGATACTCAGTTGCATAAAATATCTCGTCCTCTTTTTCCCTCTAATAAAATGTTTCCACACTGATGACAGCCTCCCCTGCTCCTGGCACTGCTCAGGGGGGTCATTGAGTCAGTCCCTACTGCAGATTCTTATAGATCTCTGTGAGCTCCTCTAACTTCCTCTCCAGCTCCCGAGCCTCCTCCCTCAGCTCTTCAGCTGACTCTGCCTTCGCCCCCTCCTGCAAGTGCTGTGACTCTTGCACAAGTTTGAACACATCCATCAGAAGAGAGACACCGGCGGTGGCCATACCCATGACCCGGGCTTCTTTGGTCATTGCCAGAGACGTGCCTCCAAAGGCTTTCTGCACCTGCTTACCCCTCCGTTTCGAGATGTTCCCAGTGGTCATGAGACGCCTGGCATTGGCTACTAGGCGAGGGTTGTCTTTGGCCAGCTTGATGGCATGGACAGTCTTCGTGATCTTTGACGAGACTTGGATGCAATTCTTTGTGATGGGAACAAGTGATGGAAGCACAGCCTTCACAACACTTTCATGATCGCCAGTTAACATCAGCTTGCTGGCACTGGCTTTTGCTGACAACCTGTTTGAGTGGTCCACGATGCTGGTGGAAACACTGGTGATAGCAGCTGCTGTTCCCAGCCCCATCCCAGTTGCTGAGAGTGCCAGACTGACCCCTGCTGTCACGGGTGCCAGAGCCAAGCCAAGGATGGTCAGGACACCAGAGAAGGCACCGACAGAATTGGCCACCAGGTAGGAGATGGTACAGTCCCTGTGTGTCTTGTCAACCTTGTCTGCAAGGGCGTGAAGCTCGCTTATACGTTCCTCAAGCTCCATTTTCACCATAGGAAACTCATCCAAAAACCTGTCTCTATCCAGCAGTTCTTTTTGAAGCATGTCTTTGTCTTCTGTGGCTGTGTCCATTCTGAGCTTGTTCAGAGCTTCATGTAGAATATCTGCCTCATCCCTATAACAATGAAGATCAAGTAATTAAGAAAGACAGTTTGCTTAGCTGTAAAATGGGTTTGATAAGATCTATCCTCCATAAAGCATAGAGCTTTTACTATAAATATAATGGAAAAGAATTCTACAAATGTAAAGATTTTTATTTCAATGTTAACACGTTTTGTACATTGTAGATGCTCCATAGTACTTATTCAATAAGGAAATAAAAAAGCAAAAATCATCTTGAGATGTTGTTTCATGGTAGTTAAGATGTTTTCTCACTCAAGATCCGGTCAACACCTTTGTGAAAGGGTCAATCCCAGCACAGCCTGCCGCCTTTCCCTGTGACCCATGAATGAACTTTGTGATTAGACCAGCTGGGTTGGCCTGGCTTTTTGGATGACATAAGAATATGAGCTGATTCCTTTTCTGGGTCATTTTTATCCAAACACATCCCATAGCAGATAATGGCCTATTAACATATCCTTCCCCTCTTGCCCTGAACTCATGTTAACGTTCCCAGGAACATCTTAGCTAACTGTGTGTGTTATATGGCACCTCGCCAACCCCACTGCTATATCTATTCCCAGTGGGGGAAGGAACAGGATCCTCCTCCTGCATCAAAAGAGGGGTGCATGCAGACCATCTCCTTGTGTCAGCTGATGAGAGAGACCCACTGGCCATGGGAGACCAATGCCCACTATGGAAGCTGACCTTGCTCTGTCGCTTCTCTATGTGACTAAAGTGTTGTTCCACCCAGTGCCTGTGTGTGAGGCATGTCTTTCTTGGACAGCCCAACATCTGCATTGCCCCAATTGACTGGGAAGCAGCAGCCCAGGCTATGAACCCTGGCTCCACTCTGACTCTGCACCCCACCTTTACTGACTCCTGAGCCACCAGCCAGCACCCTCAACCTTCAGGGCCTTACTCTCAGATCCCATCAGCCTAACTCACACTTTAGATGATGATGGCTTAACACATGTGCACTCCAAGGCAATGAGTAATTTTATGGAACCTCTTAAAGACGCCAGAGACTTGAAGAACAAAATACATGAAATGTTACGCCTGCAAAGACCTGCATTTCGACAAACTGGAGGAGGAAGTATTTTCCTCTCTGGCAGGGACTCACGAGGGCAAGAAGGGGCAAGTCCTTCAAATTACAAAAATTTTGTAGCCACCCACTCTGACTTTGGAAGTCATCACAAAGCCATAATGCCTTCCTGCTGGTCAGGGGTATCCTGCGTTGAATAGAACCAAACTCATTTCCATTGAGTCAATTCCAGCTCATAGCAACCTATAGGACAGAGGAGAACTGCTTCATAGGGTTTCCAAGGAGTGGCTGGTGGATTTGAACTGCCGACAGATCTTTTGGTTAGCGGCCCTATCACTTAACCACTGAGTCACCAGGGCTCCTCCAGTGAATGACATGGAGGAAACGTTCCTCATAGATGGTTGAGAAGGGATATCCTCAACCCCAACGACAGGAGATTGCCTGGAGGAAGTGTGCCTGTCAGGAGACAACTAGCCCAGCAGGAAGATCTGGGTGGTATTCCTGGGGCTCCATGGAGGTTACCTGGACAAGTCGGCCTCAACCTGGAATCTCTCCCAGTCTTGGTCTTCAGACAGCAGGAGTTGCAGCTCCTCTTGGCTGATACCATTCTTGAGATACTCAATGACATCCTCAATGATGTCTTGTGTCTCTAGTTGGAAAGAAACAGAATATGGTTAGAAGAAGAAATTGTGGCACAGCATAAATCACATTGAGTATTATAAGGTGGTTAAAAGTACATCTTTCTGAGCAGCTGTCACTTGGGGTAGTTTTGATAGAGTCACCTGGGAAGTGTCTTGGCACTTTGTGGAGGAATGAGTCATTGTCAGCTCACAGCAATCATAAAGCTAGCCTTCCAGCCCCAGAAAGTGGGAGAATTCCACTAATAGCTTCCATTTACCCTGTGCATATTGCGTGGCAAGCACTTTACATCAATGTTTCAAAATGTGAGCTGCAACCTGTCACTGGATCATGAAATTAGTTATTGGGTCAAGGGCAGCATTTTACAAAGAAAATGGAATGGAAAATATTAATGTTTTGAATATAGTAAGGAGGAGTATTGTTTTTGTGAATTATTTCATATGTAATTTGCTGTTGTCTTGTACTGTCCAGTGGATTCTGACTCATGATGACCCTCATGTGTTACAGAGTAGAACTTGGCTGTAATCTTTATGGAAGCAGTTCACCTAGTCTTCCTTTCGCAGTGCCACTGTGTGGATTTGAAGTGCTAATGTTTTGGTTACCAGCCCAGCACAAATGGTTTACACGACCCAGGGACCTTAGATATGTATGTGTGTGTGTGTGTGTGTGTGTGTGTGTGTGTGTGTGTGTAATCGGCCTAAGGAGTGCCCTGTAGTCAAACACATTAATGTTTAATTAATTTAATTAATTAATTCAGCAGTGGAATGAATATTCACACTAAACCAAAAAAACAAATCTATTACTGACAAGTCAATTCCGACTCATAGCAACCCTATAGGACAGAGTAGGACCGCCCCATAGGGTTTCCAAGGCTACAATCTTTACAGAAGCAGACTGCCACGTCTTTTTCCATCAGAGCAGCTGGTGGTTTCAAATCGTCAACCTTTAGATTAGCAGCGAGCTCTAAACCACTGGGGCAAATACTGTAATCAATATAAGTAGTCTGAGGTTAGTTCAGGTCAGGATTTCTGTTCAAATGAGCCACCAACCAGATATGTGGTTTTTCAAGGTTTGGGGGATTATGGAATTGTAGATAAGGGACTGGGGCCAGTGGCATCACTAGGTACGTGCTAGGGTGCAGACCCCACCAGGTGACAGTGTCAGAGGGGATGACACCAAAATGACTATTTATAAAATTTTTATGCAGTGTTTCAGCAGAAATGTATTACTTTTTATGAAAATATCCCTGCAGTTAGTTATAACAACAAAATATTTTTTCATAAGCCCAGCTTACATGCATCAATATACCTAAAAGGCTAAAACTCTATGCTAATTCACTTTTTTAACCTTCTAATACGCTCTGGTCAGAGCTTCATTCTAACCCATTTACAATGATGCTTCAAATCATGTGATTTTGTCTGCATGTGCTACAAGCGCGCACTGTTGTTTTTGTTGCTGAAGTTTTTGTGTGTGTGTGTGTGCTTTAGATGAAAGTTTACAGAGCAACCTAGTGTCTCATTAAACAATTAATACACATACTGTTTTGTGACATTGGTTGCCAACCCCAAGACATGTCAGCACTCTCTACTTCTCCACCTTGTGCTCCCCATTACCAGCTATCCTGTCCCGTCCTGCCTTCTCGTCCTTGCTCCTATGTTGGTTCTCTGTCCACTTAGTCTTGTTTTGTTTTATGGGCCTGTCTAATCTTTGGCTGAAGGGTGAACTTCCAGAGTGTTTGCTGCCGGGGTTCTTACAGTACTGATTTTGTCAAAATTTCTGGTGTTTTAGTTACAATATTGTAGTAATTAGCATGCAAGGAGGGGTGGTGACACCCTGAGTTACCACACTGGGTGACACCAACCCTAGTGATACCACCGACTAGGGACCATATATATTATTCTGTAAAATGTGTTGCCTGCTATATTCACACAAGTGAGGCACTATTCTTATTTCACAGAAAAGAACGTAGACACAGAGAGGGAAAGCGAGCGCCCAGAGCCAGAAGCAGAGGGCTTGGGATTGGAATCCAAGACTGCCTGGCAGGCATTTCTTTGACATGACTTTGAAGCCTTATACTTTAAAATTTCCTGTGATTTCTTCATTCAGTTCTACAATGTACCTGCGGAGGTTTTATTTTAAAACAAAAATTCAACCACACACCACTGAGGACAACCACCATACACGGAGATCCTCCCGCTGACCATGTGTGGCCCCTGAAGGATGGCATATGGGAAGGGCACTCCCTCCTTTAATAACATCAAATCCGGAAGTTCCTAGGTGGACAGTGGAGGGAGTTCTTCAGGTTGGGGTTGTGTGCTGGACCCTCAGCCCTGATCCTTGTGATCTCTCCATATTACCTCTCTCTCCTCCAGGCTGGCTTTGGGGACACTGTCCCCACAGGCACCTAGGAATCCAAGTGGCCCACAATGTTCAAACCAGACTTTATCCAACAAGAGATCATCTTGTTTCCACCAGTGAAAAAACCAGTTGCCATCGAGTTGATGCCAACTCAAGGCGACCCCATATGTATCAGAATAGAACTGTGCTCCATAGGGTTTTCAATGGCTGATTCTTTAGAAGTAGATTACCAGGCTTCTCTTCCAAGGCACCTTGGGTGTACTCAAACTATCAATCTTTCGGTTAGCAGCCGAACACATTAACAGTTGATTCTCAGGAATCCACCAGCCCTAACCCTTCATCAAAGATCCTAGGGACATCTGGGGAGCTCCTGGCTCCGAAGCTTTCCACCTCTCCCTTATTCTTCAATATAACTAAATGAAATACATTTTGCTCATGAGGGTGGTTTCTGGGAGAATTTGATTTGTTGCCAAGGCAGTTCGTGAGGGGGAGGAAAGCAGTCCTAAGGAAACAGGGCTGAGGAAACCTCATGTTGATTTGGGGATGAGGAGCTATTTTCTTGTTTCTTTTTCCTGCTTCACTGAAGGGAGAGGTGAAGTGAGGGCTTAGATAGAAGGAACGCACATGACTGTATCTGTTTATTTATTGAGGTGATGGGAGTAGAGAGAAATAACTGAAAGCAAAGTCTCCATAGGGGATGGGATCTTTTGAAATTATTAGGATCAGTCCTTACCCAAGGATTTCACAGCTGGCAAACAAGTGCTTATAACTGGGGGTGCAGGGCAGGTGCCCTAACACAGCCAGTCCGACATTGAGGGGAGGGGGATCCCACCTGGAATAACAGGTTCCAGGTAGAGGGGAAGGGAACCAGTCCTTAGTGAGGACCAATTGTGTGGCAGGCACTGCCCCGGGCCATGTGCATACATGGTATTTGATCTTCATAGCAACACGGGGAAAGATTATTGTCATTTGGCAGCTGAGGTGAGGTAAGGCCTCCAGGTGACATAAATGGAATGTGGCTTTGCCAGTTGAGTGGGATTCTGAGTCCCTCGCTCCTCCTGCAGACACCCCCCACCCACCCCCCACACACACACACAGAGGTTGGGCTGGCAGCAGGGCAAGAACTGGAGGAGACGGCCTCTGTTTGTGAAGTCCACGGTCAGCCAAGAGCAGAGAGAGAGGTTGCCCTGAGTGGAAGCTTAGAGCGGGTGAGAGGTCAGGAGACGCTCCAGGTTGCTGCTCTAGCTCCTCACCTGTCCCCTTCTGGCTCCCCCTCCTCACTTCCTCCTGGCTGTCCTTAACTCACTTCTGAATCATTTCATGGGCAGCAGGAATAAGGAGAAAGTGAGCACCTTGGCCAGGCCACCGTTAGGGGAGGAGCAGGAAGGAGATGCCCCCGCAGACCCCGAGGAGGCTCCACTTGGTGTCTCCTGGGACTCAGAGGCATGCTCATCCAAGCTTGTTCTCAATTCTTGATTCCTCTGTAGGTTAACACAGCTTTGGAGGTGCCACCCTCACTGCAGGTCCTAAGAAAAGGAAGAAGGACTACCTGAGCTGAATCCATGAGGTTCTGGGTTCATGGTGCCAGCAGTGGACTGTGAGTTTTTCCTCACAGCTGACCAGTCAGCATCCAGGCTGGAAGGAGGCTTGGCTTTACCCTTGGGGAGAAGAAAACAACTTATAGGATGGAATGTGAGCCAGCCATGGAAGCAGGGACCAGAGAGCAGCCAAGTCTCCAGCGATTCCCTCCAGGACGGCAGCAAGTGTAGAAATGAAATGGACCTGACCCAAAATGTTTGTCTACAGGGCTCGGCCAGGTGCTATTTAAAAAAAGTTACTCAGCCTCATTCCAGCTCCCCGCTTTGCCCTCCAAAGCCAAGTTAGTGAGTCCTGTTGGGGTACAAGGAGAAGATACTCAGACTCCATGTGTTTCAGAGACAGGCATCCCCAGATGCCGCAGGATGAAGGTTCTCAGTGAAGCATCTCCCTCTAGATGCTGGAGGCCGTTTCCTCGGGCAGAGTAAAGAGGTTAGGATAGTGTGTTGCTGCCAAGCACCCTTTATATGACCTCCCAGGACCATGTTCAAGGAGCCCTGGTGGTGCAAAGGTTAAGCAAAAGGTCGGCAGTTTGAAACCACCAGCCAGTCCAAGGGAGAAAACACCTGGCAATATTCTCCCCTAAAGATTACAGCCTAGAAAACTCTATGGGGCGGTTCTACTCTGTCACACTGGGTCACTATGAGTCAGAATCGACTCAGTGACACCTAACAACAATGACAGGACAATGTTCAAACTGATTATTCTGGCCACAGGCCCTCTGACCTGCTCCACCTCCTCTCTTCCCCACCTTATCACTCACCACTCCCTGCCTCCACCTACGCTCACGTTCGAGGACTCCCTGCCTCCTTGTACCCCTAGGTGCATTTGCTCATGCTGTTTCCTCCTCCTGGAATGCCTGCATCACCTTCACTGCCATGTGGAAGCTCACCCAATCTTAGAGGCCCAGCGCAAGAGCACCTCCGCCCCTGCTGGCTTTCCCCAGCCCTGCTCCCACTGCATGTGGTGCTTTCCTGGTTGTGGTCCCGTCTGTGTTATGGTTCTTGAGGCATCCGTCTCCTCCATGAGACTCTGAGCATCCCAGGGCAGGGCCTGTCATATTTTCCACTGCACCCCCCCTGCTGATGTCTACTGGGATACCCCCACCCACCCACGCATAGCCTGGCTAAAATCAGAGGGGTGGGAGGCATTAACCAGTTGCCGTCAAGTTGACTCTGACTCATGGTGACCCCAGGTGTTTCAGAGTAGAACTGTGCTCCATAGGGTTTTCAATGGCTGGTTTTTCAGAAGTCAATCACCAGGCCTTTCTTCCAAAGCACCTCTGGGTAGACTCGAATCTCCAACCATTCGGTTAGCAGTCAAGCTTCTTAACTGTCTGCACCACCCAGGGGTTCCGTGGGAGGCATTACTTGGACACAAAAGTAGTCAGCCTCTCCAAGACACAGCAAAACCCCAGTGTTACTCACCGTGGATTAATTCCAGTTTTTCTTTTCTATCTTGAGGAAATGTTCTTTCTGTCAGAGAACAGATAAGACTATCAATCAGAATCCATACAAATTACCTCACCTCACTGATCTAATTTACTTTCTTTTTATAAACTGATCTAATGTATTCTATTTTCTATTTTATTGTTTTATTGTTGCTTTTGTTGAGAATATATACAGCAAAACATACACCAATCCAACGGTTTCTACACGTAGAATTCATGGACAATTTATTACATTCTTTGAGTTGTGCAACCATTCTTGCTCTCCTTTTCTGAGTTATTCCTCCCCCATTGACATAAACTCATTGCCCCCTAAGTTTCCTATTTAATCTTTCAAGTTGCTGTTGTCAGTTTGATCCCATATAGATAGATCTTAAAAGAGTACAATGCTCAAGGCAGACAAACTTTAATACTAGTTAAGCTAAACTATTGTATGGTTTTAAGAATACTTGAGGGGATATTTTTGGTTTAAGGTTTAAAGATTTTCTCAGGGAAATAGTTTTGGTTCATCCAGCCTCCACTGCTCCAGAAAATCTGGATTCCATGAGAATTTTTAAAAATATCTTGCTGTGTTTTAGGTGAAGGTTTACAGAGCAAATTATGTTCCCCTTTAACAATTTTTATACAAATTCTTCTGTGACAAGTTTTACTGTGTGTCAGCATTGTCATTATTTTCATTCTGTTTCTTCTGTTTCCATTGTTCTAGCTTCCCTTACCCTCTGCATGGACTGAATTGTGTCCCTCAAAAATATGTGTCAGGTGGTTCCGGCAAAATGGTGCTCTAGGCAGAAGCACCACGCTGTCCCTCCACAGCAAAGATCCAAAAAACTAAGCCAAACAGAGAATACAACAATCCTGAAATCCTAAAACATCAAATGAAGAGATAAAGAACTCAGCCAAGCACCAAATGGAGTGATAAAACTGACAGAGAACAGAGAGC
>NW_004443963.1:14414160-14491081 GCF_000243295.1 Trichechus manatus latirostris
GTTGTGAGATTGTTAACCACTGTCATTTGTAATAACTGTTAAATGAGAAACTATTTTGTTCTGTAAGCCTTCATCTTAAGTGAGAATAACAGCACAACTGGAAGAGTGTAGTCAATGTCACTGAACTGTGTCTGTAGAAATTTTTGAAACGGTGTATCTTTGGCTATGTGTATTTTCACCAAAAAAATAAAGGTTGAGAAATTAGAGGGTTAATATGTTGTGGGGTTGTTAACCAATGTCATAAAACAACATGTGTATTACTGTTTCATGAGAAACTCTTTGTTCTGTAAGCCTTCACCTGAAGTACATTAAAATATTTAAAAAAAAAAATGTGTCAACTTGGTTAGTCCATGATTCCAAGTATTGTGTGATTGTCTACCATTTTGTGATCTGAGGTGATTTTCCTACGTGTTGTAAACCCTATCTTTATGATGTTGATGAGGTGGGATTAATGGCAGTTATGTTAATGAGTTAGGACTTAGTCTATAAGATAAGGTTATATCTTGTGTCAATCTCTTTTGAGATATAAAAGAGAGAAGCGAGCAGAGAGACGGGGACGACATACGCCCAAGAATGTAGAGCCAGAAGTGCACATCCTTTGGACTTGGGGTCTCTGTGCTGAGAAGCTCCTAGAGCAGAGGAGATTAATGACAAGGACTTTCCCCCAGAGCTGACAGAGGGAGAAAGGCTTCCCCTGGAGCTGGCACCCTGAATTTGGGCTTCTAGCCTCCCAGACTGGGAGACAATACATTTGTTTGTTAAAGCCATCCACTTGTGGTATTTCTGTTACAGCAGCACTAGATAACTAAGACACCCTGCTTACCTTCTCATCTTTGCTTTTGGGTAAATGTTGACCATTTGGTCTCATATAGTTCTTTGTCTAAGGGAGCACATTACTCACAGATGATACTGTTTATTTTATAAGCCAATCTATCATTTCGCTGAAGGATGACTCATAGGTTATCTTAGGGTGATAGTCTCCGGGATTCCTCTAGTCTCTATCGGTTCAGTAGATCTGGCCTTTTTAAGCAATTTGAGTTTTGTCGTATATTTTTCTTCCATTCTATCGTGGACCTTCTATCCTGTCCATTGTCAGCACAGTAGGTATTGGTAGCTGGGCACCATGTAGTTCTTCTGGTATCAGGTTTGAAGAGGTTGTGGTTCACATGGGCTATTAGTCACATGGACTAGTTTCTTTCTTGAGACTTTGATTTCCATCACTCTCTTTTGCTCCACTCAAGTAAAGACCAACAATTGTATGTTAGATGGCTGCTCGCAAGCTTTTAAGACCTCAGACTCTACTCACCGAACTCGGATGTAGAACATTATCTTTGTGTACTATGTTATGCCAATTGACTAAATTGTCCCCAGAGACTGTGGTGTTAAGGCCCTTGAGCCACTAAACTAATCTTGTGAGTTCTTTGGCTATGTCTAGGAAGCCTCATAACTGTGCCCCCATGTGGTTTGTTATATATGTGTGAATTCCATGAGAATTTGAAATTCTGTCCTGAATTTTCCCCTTTGATCTAATGTACTTTTTTATCTTTTTATTATTCTACTTTAGAGGAAGGTTTACAGAACAAACTAGCTTCTCATTAAATTATTAGTACACATATTGTTTTGTGACATTGGTTACCAAACCCACGATATGTCAACACTCCCCTTCTTGACCTTGGGTTCCCTATTACCAGCTTTCCTGTCCTCTCCTGCCTTCTAGTCCTTGCCCCTGAGCTGGTGTGCCCCATTAGTCTCATTTTGTTTTATGGGCCTATCTAATCTTTGGCTGAAGGGTGAACCTCAGGAGTGACTTCATTACTGAGATAAAAGTGTGTCTGGGGGCCACACTCTCAGGGTTTCTCCAGTCTCTGTCAGGCCAGTAAGTCTGGTCTGTTTTTGTGACTTAGAATTTTGTTCTACATTTTTCTCCAGCTCTGTCTGGGACCCTCTGTTGTGATCCCTGTCAGCACAGTCAGTGGTGGTAGCCAGGCACCATCTATTTGTGCTGGACTCAGTCTGGTGGAGGCAGTGATAGTTGTGGTCCATTAGTCCTTTAGAGCAATCTTTCCCTTGTATCTTAGGTTTTCTTCATTCCCACTTGCTCCAGATGGGGTGAGACCAGTAGACTATCTTAAATGTCTGCTCACAAGCTTTTAAGACCCCAGCCGATACTCACCAAAGTAGAATGTAGAACATTTTCTTTATAAACAATGTTATGCCAATTGAGCTAGATGTTCCCTGAGACCATGCTCCCCACAGCCCTCAGCCCAGTAATCTGGTCCCTCAGGGAGTTTGAATGTGTCTGTGGAGCTTCCATGACCTTGCCTTGGACAAGGTGCGCTGGCTTCCCCAGTATTGTGTACAGTCTTACCCTTCACCAGTTACCACTTATCTACTGTCTATTTAGTGTTTTTCCATCACCACCCCTGGCCTCCCTCATAACCATCAAAGATTGTTTCTTTTTGTGTGTAAACCTTTTCATGAGTTTTTATAGTAGTGATCTCATACAATATTTGTCCTTTTGTGATTGACTTATTTCCCTCAGCATAATGCCCTCCAGATTTATCCATGTGGTGAGATGCTTTTCAGATTCATCATTGTTCTTTATCATTGCATAATACTCCATTGTATGTATGTACCATAGTTTGTTTATCCATTCTTCTGTTGATGGGCATGTACGTTGCTTCCATCTTTTCTGCTATTGTGGACAATGCTGCAATGTACATGGGTGTGCATATGTCTATTTGTGTGACATCTCTTATTTCTCTAGGATATATTCCTAGGAGTGGAATTGCTGGATCATATGATATTTCTATTTCTAGCTTTCTGAGGAAGGGTCATATGGTTTCCCAAAATGGTTGTACCATTTCGCATTCCCACCAGCAGTGCATAAGAGTTCCAATCTCCCCGCAGCCTCTCCAACGTTTGTTATTTTCTGTGTTTTGATTTGTGCCAGTAATGCCAGGGTGAGATGCTATCTCATTGTGGGTTTGATTTGCATTACTGATGGCTAGTGATAGTGAGCATTTCCTCATATGTCAGCCACTGAATGTCTTCTTTGATGAAGTGTCTGTTCATTTCCCTTGCCCACTTTTTAATTGGAATATTTGTCTGTTTGTTGTAGAGGTGTTGGATTTTCCTGTAGATTTTAGAGATTAGACCTTTGTCAGATTTTTCATAAGCCAAAATTTTTTCCCAGTCTGTAGGTTCTCTTTTTACTCTTTTGGTGAAGTCTTCTGATGAGCATAAGTGTTTAATTTTTAGAAGATCCCAGTTATCTAGCTTATCTTCTGGATTTTGTGTGTTGTTAGTTATGGTTTTTACCCTGTTAATGTTGTGTATTAGGGCCTCTAGCGTTGATCCTATTTTTACTTCTGTGATCTTTATAGTTTTTGGTTTTATATTTAGGTCTTTGATCCATTTTGAATTAGTTTTTGTGTATGGTGTGAGGTATGGGTCCTGTTTCATTTTTGCAGATGGACATCCAGTTTTTCCAGCTCTATTTGTTAAAAAGATTGTCTTTTCCCATTTGTTGGACTTTGGGCCCTTGTCGAAGATCAGGTGACCGTAGGTGGATGAATTTACATCTGGGTTCTCAATTCTGTTTCATTGGTCAATTTATGTGTTGTACCAGTACCAGGCTGTTTTGACTACCATAGCTGTATAGTAGGTTCTGAGATCAGGTAGTGCAAGTCATCCTACTTTCTTCTTCTTCTTCACTAGTCTTTACTTACCCAGGGCCTCTTCCCTTTCCATTCTAATGTACTTTTGACAGCTCTATCACGAGTCACCATGAGTCAGAATCAGCTCATTAGCAACCAACAACAAACAACAATTTTTTTCTAAGTCTTTCCATTTATTTCCTTGTGTCACCTTCCTCCAGGCCTGATATTTCATATGAAGAGGAAGAGAGAATTGTGGGAAGATATGGATCTCAGCTAAAATTTGAATATTCAATATTCCAAAGCTTCCCCTTTCATTGGGGCCTTGGGGCTCAGGTCCAGGTCAGGGTCTCAGGTCCCTTCAGTTTCATCCCATTCTCAGTCACTAATTGCTTGCAGGAACTTTTTGGGGGAGAGGGTGGATGTCCTTTCCCTACTGTACTGGAGGCTCCTTTAAAGGCATAAAAGAAGTCTTGTTCCTTTTTCTTTCTAGTAGGTACTCACTAAATGCGTCTTACTTTTTTTTTAAAAGAGTCTTCTCCAAAAAAAAAAGAAAAAAAACACCTAAAGAAATTAAAGCTCAAAATGTAAACCAGAAAGAAAAAATTCACAAACGTACTGGAAGAAACGATAAAAATAACGTTGAGTTGGGGAAACCTTTCTAACAAAGGCACAAATCCCAGAAGCCATAAAGGGAAAATGTGACAGATCTGAGCTCTTCAAAATAAAAATTGCGAAGGGCACCACCAACAAAACCAGATTACAATAACCAGGAGAAAACATTGGAAAAGCTCATAATAGGCAAAAGGTGAATATCCACTGGACGCAAAGATCCCACAAACCAACATGCAAAGACGGAAACCAATTTTTAAAACGTAGGTAAGAGATATAAACTGATAATTCCCAGAAGAAACACAAATGAACAGTAAACACATGAATAGATACTCATTTTCACTCGAAATTCAAAAAATGCAAGTTAATACAAAGAGACACATTTTTGAAACCTAAAAGGACACTTGATGTCCAGTTGGCGAGGGGATGGGCAGCACTCCCTCATTCCCTGTAGACAGGAGAGTATAAAAGGTTTCAGAGTTTTGGAGCATAACCTAGCAAGATCAAGCCCACAAATCCTAACAAGTGCCTACTCTCTGCCCAACAACCACTCCTAGGTCTCTAAGTGACAGAGACCACAGGCTAAGTGTGCAAGCACATGGATTTTAGGATGTTTAGTGCAGCGTTGTATTTAGCACCAACAGAGAGGGACATAACTAAATGTCCACTCTTAAGGGAGTAGATGAGGAGCCCTGGTGGTGCAATGCTTAAGCACTGGGCTGCTAACCCAAAGGTCAGCAGTTTGAACCCACTAGCCACTCCGCAGGAGAAAAATGTGGCAGTCTGTTTCCCTAAAGATTACAGCCTAGGAAACCCTATGAGGCACTTCTACTGTGTCATATAGGGTCACTGTGAGTCGAAATCAGCTAGATGACACACACAACAACAAGGGAGCAGATAGGCCCATTAGGGTCCTTTAGTACTAGGGAATACTCTGGAGCTGTTAAAAAAAATGAGGAATAAGAAGCAGCATATAATAAGACACCCTTAGAAGCCTGTAGGAGTCCCTGGGTGGCACAAATGGTTAAACACACAGCTGGTGACCGAAAGGTTGGAGGTTCAAGTCAACACAGAGGTGCCTTGGAAGAAAGGCCTGGTGATCTATGTCTGAAAAATCAGCCATTGAAAACCCTGTGGAGCACAGTTCGACTCTGAGACACATGGCGTTGCCCTAAGTCAGGATCGACTAAAGGACAAGTGGAAACTGGGAGTAGCCTGTAACAGAGAAGTGAAAATGCGAGACTCCCCCTAGCTAGGTCTCCCCAGTGTGTTGTGGGGAGGAGGAGAGGGGCAAAGGAGGAAGAGCAGGACAGAGAGGGGAAGGAGAAGGGAAGCCGTATGCAAGGTTTAAATTTTTTCATTTGGTTGTCAACATGTAAAATTTAGACACTTTTATACCAGATAATCTATAATTCTGAGAACCTCTTAAAATGAGACATCTGGTAAATTAGGCCCACACTTTACCCAGCAACCCTCATCTGCACCTGAGGGTGCTTCTAGTTTACCCCAGTTCCCCACGACCCCTACTTCCCCCTCACTCCCACTGCCCAGGCATTGCCAGAAGTTGGCCATGGGGTCAGCAGAGCAGAGAACTCTAACCCCATTATCAGCTGAAGAACTGAGGCGCAGAGAGGGAAAGTGATTTACCCAGGCTCACACAGCTCTCGGTGGGCTGAGTGGATGCCAACACCAGGCCTTCTGACTCTGGGATTTAAGATAAAATTTCTAAAGTAACAAGTGAAACTCTACTCTGTCCCCACAGACATTGTTACCTCTGGTAACAGCTTGGTCTGTGCCTTCCAGGTTTGTCTCTGCTTCTACAAACACACAGATCTAAGCACAGATTATACTCACACATGTGCAGTTTGGTCTTTTATTTTAAGATCACAAAGCCTGGAGGGCACTGTGGATACCATTCCACAACATGCCCTCCTCATGCCCTATGTCTGTGCCATCTTTTGATTCCAGACACACAGGACTTCCTCTCTCTTTTCCCCTCATCCGGCAGGCCTGAACAGGGGGCTTGTGGGGTGCAGGGGCTGGAGTCCTGCCATCTCCCTGCTCGGCCTCTCATCATGTGGGCAAGGCACTCTGGCCCAGTCCCTGCCCTCTCAGGGCCTCAGTTTCCCCCAAAGAGCCAGGCACAGAGCAGGTTCTCAGACAGGGTAGGTGGAACAACCTCTGGATTCCTTGTACCTCAAAGAAATCCTTTGCCCCCGTCAGGCCTCAGCAGCACCACCCCTTCTCCCCCTCCTCTGCTTCCTCCAAAGTGCCCAAAGGGTCAGATGCACCAGCACTTACCTTCCTTCTGGGGTCAACTGGCCAGGTCTCAGGCAGCTGGGAACCCATGCTGAGTCCAGGGGAGCTTTGTAACCTGTCTGAGCTGGCCTCCATCTACCACTGCTCATGGGCACACGGGGAGGGAGGGGGCAGAAAACCTGGGTTCAAATCTGGACTCTGCCATGAGGTAGCTGTTGACCTCGGGCCCATTACCGAGGCTCTGCTTTGATTTTTCCTCCTCTAAAAAAGGATGATGATAATCCTTTTCTTACAGAGTTGTGGGGATGAGATGGGTGGTCATAACTCTCCTCATCTCACCCTACCCCCCAGCTTACCAAGGAACTGTCCCCTTGCAAAGTTTGAGTAAGATCCGGCTGTTCTTAGGTGTGTGGACCGAGACACCAGCCTGAGTGTCCAAGTGTTTGTGAAGTCACCAGATGCATTCTCTCCACTTCCACATATGCTCAAACCCCGGAAAGGAAACCCAAAGCCACACCTCACAATAGCTGAGGTTAAACACACACTTTCGAAAGCTCTCTTGCCAGCAGCACCACCCTCAGCCCAGTCCCACCCCCTTGGCTGACCACTGAGAAGAACAAACCCAGGCCTGACATTCCAAGCCCTTCCTGGGGATCTGCAGGGTCTTCCAGGAGGAGCAACGCTCCAGAACAGGCCCAGCCCTACCACTAACTGGCTGTGCGGCCCACAGCAAATGACTCCCCTCCCCTCACGGACTCATCCCCAGCCCCAACCTCCTGTGCCCCTCCCCCAGCATCCCTGCCTATTCACCTCTGGGTCACCAGCACTTATCACCGTCCTGCACTTACCAGGCACTCCCCACGTACCTCCTTGAATGCCATGGCCTTGCTGCTCCTAGACATTTGTGGATGCAGGTTTATTGCCAGGAGTACCTACTTCTCTTGTTGTTAGTTACCATCGAGTCAATTCCGACTCATGGCGACCCCATGTGTGCAGAATACAACATCCCCATAGGATTTTCAAGGGTGTGACCTTTCAGAAGCAGATCACCAGGCCTGTCTTCTGAGGTGCCTCTGGGTGGGTTTGAACCACCAACCTGTCAGCTAGTAATTGAGCCCTTAACCATGTGCACACCCAGGGCCTCCTACAGCCGGGAAAAACCATGCCCATCCTTCAAAGCCCAGTCAGGCATCACGTCCTCTGACAAGTCCTCCAGCATCCTCCCTGGCAGCGTCCACTGCCCCCTGCTCTGCCCCATGGCACTGTGGGGGCGGGGGGACACTTTAAGTCCAGCTGCATGGACTGTGCTCTCCCCCTACCCCTTGGAGTCACATGTCTCTCTAGACTAGTTCTTCGTGGCAGGGACCGTACCTGGTTTCAAGGCCCATTGTGATGGTTAAGATTGTGTATCAACTTGGCTGGGCCATGATTCTCAGTGTTTATATGTGATCACTCCCATGATGGAATCTGCTGTGAGCAGCCAATCATTTGAAATGGAGTTTCCTTGGGGGTGTGGCCTGCATCTAAATATGAGCAGACTTTCTGGTTGTGGCTCCCTCTGGATCCTTAGCCGCCTCCTGTTCATCTGACCTCTGGGTTTTGGAACTTGAGCTATCAGCTTACCTGCTGAACTTTGAATTGGTCCATCTTCACAGCCAGTGAGCGGGAGCCCTGCTCTCCCCGACCTGCCAATCTTGGGTTCACCAGCCCCTGCAGCTACGTGAATCCAGAGAGGCCTCTATCCTGATCCACAAACTTGGGACGTTCCAGCCTCTACAATTGCTTGAGCCGTCTCCTTGATATAAATCTTTCTCTATATATATTTATACGCTTACTGGTTTTGCTTCTCTAGAGAACCCAGCCTGAGGAGGAGTACGAAGGAGTTGCTACATGAACCATCCCTCGGTACAATGGTGGACTGCAGAGGCACAAAGAGCTGTGCTGAAGACAGAGCAGCCCCTCCCAGTGTTCCCCACTGGATCTGGGACCCAGAGTCTAACACAACCCATAGGTTCGGGCAGGCCCCAGGGAACATTCTTGGGGGCTGAGGACAGTCAAGATGCTGGTAAAATGCTTCAAGGTCATCTAGGGGATCTTGTGAAAACACAAGTGCCGATTCGGAGGGTTTGGGGTGGAGCCCAAAATTGTTTCTAACCAGCTCCCACAGGCAGCCGGTGCTGCTGGTCCTGGGACCACACTTTGAGTAGAGAGGGTCTAGTGTACTTTACTTGACAGATACGGAAGCTGCTCAGAGAAATAGTGCAGTGCAATGAATTACTTAATCTGGCCCTTCTAGCCATGGTCTTTGTGACTGACACACATTGATTGAGAGGGACAATGCAAATAAGGTATATGGAACCTGTGATTTTTGGGGTTATGTGTCTACTTGGCTACACCATGATTCCCAGTATTGTGTGGTTGTCCTCCATTTTTGTGTTGTGGATCTTGACTTCTATACGTTGATGAGGCAGGATTGGTGTAAGTTGGGTCTTGGGTCACAGCCTTGCAGAAGGGCGTGACTCAAGCCCCTCTTACTAAAGTTACGCCCTTCCCTGGGGTATGGCCTGCATCTAAGATATATGTGTGTGTCCTGGCGAGGCTCTGTCTCTCTCTCTCTGCATCTGGATTCCAAATCTGGTTCATCATCAGCTGACCTCCCCAGAGGCCTGCTGTCTGACCTGCCAATTCTAGGATTCACCAACCTCCACATGCCCTTGGGCCGGAGGCCTATCATGTGGCCTGACTCACCAGCTTTGGCAGCCTTGTGGGTCAGCAGCTTGTGGTCTGAACCACCAGTTTGGGTTCCTCAGCTGCTGCGGCCACGTGGGTCAGGAGACGCCTATGCTTGATCCATGAATTTTGAGACTTGCCAGCATCCACAACCATATGAGCCATTTCCTTTATTCGTGAGTTCTGTGAGAATTTGCAGCAAATTAGGGAACCTAAAGATGGGAGGGAGAGTGCTGAGGCGGAAGGGAGTAATGCATGTAAGAGATGATGGAGTGGTACAGCAGCTTGGAAAAGTTGGACATTTGGGACATCTTTAACCTCTGCCTCATAGGAACCAGCTTTGTGTCAATCCTTATGAAACAAATTATTCGTTTAGGTAGTGACTTGTCCAGGGTGAGACAGCAAGGAGGCCCACATGAAGCTAATGGTCCACGGGGCGCATGTGCAATTGTTTTGCCAAAATTGGACCCTCTTCTTAAGCTGGTTCCCAGGTAGACCGCCTCCACCTCCGCAGGCTCCCACTGCTGCTGTCCTCCCTCGTCAGGACAAAGGAGTGTATCCCTCCATGAAGACAACGAGCAGACAAGACATGAAGAGTGTACATCCTTCTGTGTTTTGTTACTTAACAAATCGTGGTTAGTTGCTGTTGAGTCAGCTCTGCTCATTGCAACCTTAGGTACAAGAGAACTAAAGTTGCCCAGTCCTGTGTCATTTCCACGATCGTTGGTACATTTGAGTCCATTGTTGTGGATACTGTGTAGTGCCTTCCACCCTAGGGGGCTCATCTTCCAGCACTATATTGGACAATGTTCTGTAGTGATCCATATGGTTCTCATTGACTAATTTTTGGAAGTAGATCACCAGGCCTTTCTTCCCAGTCTCTTAGTCTGGAAGTCTGCTGAAATCTGTCCACCATGAATGATCCTGCTGGTAGTTGAAATACCAGGCATATCTTCCAGCATCATAGCTACACGCAAGCCACCACACTACGACACACAGATGGGTGGTGGACTTAACAAATTCCGTAATGACAAATACTTGTTAGAGTTTTGCAGTTGGCATTTTTTTCAGCCAGCTCTGCCTCCATCCTCCCAACCAACTTGAGGAGGCGGTGGGGCCAGGATCATCATATAGGTAACATGCTCTCAGCCCCTTTGTGCACCGGGCACCATGCTGGGTGCCTCACCCTTGTCACCTACTGCTCCACACAACCTAAGTGGCAGTTGCTATTTTCCCATTTTACACATAGTGGGGCAGAGGGTGGGCAACTTGTCCAAGTCCACCCAGGAAGACAAAGAGCTGGCATTGTAGCTTCAGGGTTTCTGAGCCTATCTCTTAACCTCGGACCCTGCTGAGGAATCCACCCAGAGACGCAATGCCCTTGCCCAAACAAACAAAAACAAATTCCGATTCATAGCGACCCTATGGGACAGAGTTGGCCTTCCCCATAGTGTTTCCAAAGAGCGGCTGGTGGATTTGAACCGCCGCCGTTTAAATCAGCAGCCAAGCTCTCAACCAATGTCCCACCAGGGCTCCGCATTTGCCAAAGAACACAGAAAATGGCAGAGCTGAGCCCCAAGCCAGGAGCGTCTGATGGTTGCTTGTTATGTGTGTATATATGCATGAATGTGTGGATGTATGGATTGGAAGGGAGGTTTAAGAAACAGCTGGGTATTGACAATAATTTTACAGTATAAATTGCTGGAACTTGTTACCAATGAGAGATTTAAGATGCATTTTGAAAAGGATGCATCAGTTAGTTCACTGTGTTAAAAATGAATATGCTGAGTTTGCTGAAATTATTTTAAAATCTCTTCTATTTCTGTCAACATACCTCTGAGACACTCTACTGAGGATGTTATTAAGACAACAAAGAAAGTTTAGATATATGTTGTCTCCTGTAAGTGGCATTGTCATCAGTAAACTGAATTTGTTAAAAACATTAATGTTGGCATACATGGATATATTCAAAGTGTCCACACAGGCATTTAATATAGGGAATCATTGTTTTCCTCATAACTTCCTTTAGTTATAATTGCAGAAAGACAAAAATTTGAGTGTACAGCAATTCTGTATATTAATCATCTATAAGCATATTCCCCTGGTAGCATAGTGGTTAAGAGCTATGGCTGCTAACCAAAATGTCAGCAGTTTGAATCCACCAGATGGTCCTTGAAACCCTATGGGGCAGTTCTACTCTGTCCTATAGGGTCACTATGAGTCGGAATCAACTCAACAGCAACGGGTTTGGTTTTTCATTTATAGGCATATTCAGTGAGCATGCAGTTTTTGTATTTTTTTCCCTATATGATATTGTTTTGGTTATTTTTGTTGAAATGTAATTTTACGCCTGTGAATCTAAAAAGAAAAGAAAAAGTGGGCTTCTTAAAAAAAAAAAAAAAATGCTGCGTGGCCAAGGCCCCAAAGATGAAGGCAGCTCTCCCTCTGCACCAGCACGGTTCACAGTGATGGGGAGACCCCTAGTGGATGAAGAGACATTGAGGAAAGGGGAACGTTCTGAAGATGAACTGCAGTCCTTTTGTAGCCAGAAAACCCCAAGCAACATGAAAAGGGGGAAGCACACAGCCCTCCAGTGCCCGGCCCCACCTACCTCTCCTGTGGCTGCCTTCCCAGGAACTGAAGTGGAACCTGCTCAGAGGTGGGCCAGGTTGCTGTTGGAGGCCTGGGGTGCACTGGAAAAGCTGTGTCCCACCTAGAGGGGTGCAATGGTCCCTAGAAGCCTTGCCGGCCAAACGAGGCAGCCCAGGGCACCGGCGTGCAGCCTGCTGTTCCCCTGCACTCCTTGATTCAGGTAGATGCCACATCCCTTCTCAGAGAAAAGCCTTCCTTCCCTCCTCTCCTTCTGGCCTCTGCAGGGACACCTGTCTTCTACTGCCTTGTACTCTCAGCACCTGGCAAGGGGCCTGGCTGATGCTCAGCACTTGTGAAGGGGATGATTGAATAACCAAAAGCTTTGCCAGCTGTGTGAAGAGCCTCCCACTCCAATAGTCACTGGCTCCCTCCTTCCTGCCTCAACATTCAGGACACACTTCCACAGGGCAGGCATTGCAGTTTGATGATTAAGGAAGCTCCCGGAGTCAGTGCTTGGGTCTCACTGGTGTCTCTATCCCTAGTGCCAGCTCAATGTCAAGCACATGTAGGTGCTCAATAACTGAACTAAACCAAGTTTACGTAAGACACACTTCTTGTTACGTAACCACCCTATCTGACAGAGGAGAACTATCCTATATGGTTTTCTAGGCTGTGCTGTTTACTGAAGAAGATCACCAGGTCTTTTCTCCCACAGAGCCACTAGGTGGGTTCGAACCGCCAGCCTTTGGTTAGCAGCTGAGCGCTTAACCATTGTACCACCAAGGCTCCTAGCATCCTTAAATCTGGCCAATCTTTCCACCTTATTTTTCTGCGACTGCCTAACCCCATCCGCGCCCATGGCCCAGCCACAAGGCACTACTGGAAGCACCTGGAAGCTGCACAAAGTCGCTGCCTGCTGCAGAAGCAAAGCCCAGCCCCTTACAGGCCTGCCCCCTCTGCAGACGGACAACGGGACACACGCATGTAGCACATGGTACTCTTTATTGTGACGCTCAGTGGAAAACACCTGTAAACCAGCTTACTGTAGTGGTGACAGCTGCAACTCATGCTAAGGCACTTTTATTATATAAAAAAGGGGGGTGGGAGTTCCATTCACTCCGTTGTGACAGCTACTGGGACCTGAATTCAGAGCTTTGTAGGCATCTGTAGCTTTCATATATGTTCATGATTCATTGAGTTTGTTTCCTTAAAAAAAAAAAAAAAATGCCTTCTTTGCCATAGTTAAGTCTAAATGCAGCATATACAAAACAGTTAAGAATACAGGTAAATTCAGCAACCAGTGTAGACCAGCGTAGGACAAGCCACTCTCTTCTAAACATGGTTCCAAAGGAAAGGCAGTGATAAAGACTTGGAATTCTATCATTTATGACAAGGGGGTGGGTAGAAAACCCCTTTTTATTTTTACTTTTAAAACAGATCTGTGTAGATAGACAACAGGTTTTTAAACGATACTGAGTCAACGGTGCCGATCAACTACCCTCGGCCCCAGTCCTGGAGCAGGTACAAAGCTGCGGGACAGCCGCTGGCCCTCACTAACGCTCTGGCTGTCAGACTTGGGACAAGTCCCTTAACCATTAAATAGATTTGGTCCCCGAGAGTATTGGGAGAAGCGCCGGAAGGCTACTGGCCGTTCCAGCTGGGCCCCGATGCCCAGCCTGCTCGGCCCCACAGGCTGGCTGTGGCAGGGACAGGCTGTTCTCAGCAAAGGAGGGGGATCATCATTGCACTTGAGACATTTTGCAATCAGGAAGGGGTCTGAGGACAGTTCACCCCCTCCCTCGCCCCAGCATTCCATGCAGGCACGGAAGTGGAGCCCCTGGGGCCTACTCTCTACTCTTGCCAAACCACCCAGAGCCCCTGAAGTGGGGGGCGGATGAGGCAGCAGGTGTGTGAGGTCACCACGTGTGATTGCCAACAGCAGACTGGGGAGGAAGAGGGGGTGCTGGTGGCAGGGTGGGGGAAGGTGCCGACCCTAATGGGGCGCGTCAGGCTATCAAAACTCCGTTAGTCGGAAGAAAACTAGATTCATAGAAAACACTCTGGCCCATCCCCAGGGGCCTGCCCTCCTTGACTCGCCATCTTGTGCTTTTTGGCAAGAAAGGGCTGGAGAGCCCGCTGGTCACTCTTTCCCAGGCCTGGGCCCTGGACCCTGACTCTTTGGTATCAGATTCTGGGAGGAGGGGAAGGAGTGGAGCTGAAGGGACTGCAGCAGAGGAAGCCGGGGGGACTGGCAGGCATCTGCAGGCCTGAGGTCTCTTGGCCTGGTGGGAACTGGGGACTTGGGGGGCGCGGTCACAGCAGTCCCCAGAAGGTGGACAGGGGGTGCTGCACGGTTAGGAAGGGGAGGTGGAGTCGTCTGTCCATCTTCGCAGCAGGAGAAGAGGAGACTTATTCGGCAGTTTTGGCCTCAGCCCCGTCCGCTTTGCCGTCCACCTCTTCGTCCGAGCAGTCACCGGCACCTTTCCGGGCCATTCGGCGGGGCACGACAAAGGGCAGGTCCCCACGCCTGGAGGAGCAAAGGTCAAGGGTCAGGAGGGCCGGGGTGGGGTGGGGGTGGGGGGAGGGCACACAACATAGCACACACATCGCAAGGTGAATTTTGGATGGAAACTAGGCACTTCTCCCCAGAGGGAGAGGCAACACTGAGTCTCTGGAGAAAGCAGGTAACCACACTTCCTGCGAAACATCCAGGTATCAGACATTTTAACACAAAACACTGGCATCAAACAGTCAAGAAAACAGGACTGAATTAAAAGGGGAGAGTTGCAAGGGTAGAGCGTTGCCTTCTGCAAAATGCCACCCTTTGCTCAAACTTATTAAAAAGCTGGTGCCAAGAGAGCGAAGGCACAGAGGTCTATGCGCTGCACATGGATTAACATTAAATACTGACCACGATGTCTGCTCTTGTTGCTTTATGCTAAAAAAAAAAAAAAAAAAGACTCCTGTGCAAATGAGGTAAAAATGAGAATTCTGGAGAAAAAGAAGCCCTGCCTCACCTTGGGCTACACTTCGGAAATCCTAACACCCCCTTTAGCAATGCAAAGATGCCCTTTAGTGTTTACAAGCCTTACAAGATTACACTTGCATATTTACTAGGCACTGGGGGCTATGTGCCAGGGGCTGGGCCAGGTTGCCTCCATCAACTTCTAATTCAAAAAGCTCAGCATTGAAAAGTGCTCATCGGGCTTACAGCAATGACAGGAACAGACTTTTAAAACGGAATGGGAATACAGGCTGGATTACTAACAAGTTCCAATCCTAAATCTGTCTTTAAATCAAATTGGTACCTATGTCAGAGCAGTTAGGTATGGTTCGTATCTAAGGTCACTTAGTCAAATGTTTGTCTTAGTATACAGTATACCATGTATCTTTCTATGCATAAAAAACATTAAAGCAATACTTGCAGATACACAAAAACATCTTTAACATAATAATACAGTAGGAATAATAATAATGTTTCAATGTGTGTCACAAAATAGCGCTCGTTTGTTGTTATGGACCATTGTATGTACTTCAAATTTTTAATATAATTGGCTTTATGGGGGCTGGTTTGCAACTACAGGTTGTACGTAAGTCCGAAATTCATAACCTGGAGATGGCCTATAATCACCAAGAGTTTCCTGTTTATTGGAAAGCTGGGCTAAGGCCCAGGAGAGCATCCAAAACCTCCGAGGCAGGAAGACCCGATGAAGGGGGCCCAGATGGCTCTGTGACTGACAGTCTTTCACTGAGCGTCTTGCCCACTGGCACCTGGCTTAGAGATGACACCAGGGTCACAGGCGCTGAAGGTTCTGGAGTGTGCTTTTCAGAACAAGCAAGCTTTTTAAGGAGAAATCATAAGGCAAAGGGGCCAGTGGGAAGCCGAAGGTCAAGGTCGGGCGGGCTCACCTGAGCTTGTTCTTGAGGGAGCTGACCTCGCGGTTCATAGCATCGGCGGTTTCAGTGGCGTCCTCCAGCTCACGCTGCAGTTTCCGGCGGGAGGCGTTGGCCCGCTGGGCCTCCTCCTCGGCCTCCTCCAGCTGCCGCTTGAGCTGCTTCAGGCGAGTGGACGCCTTGTCAGCCTGCAGAGACAGGTGGCCAGTGGCCCTCGTTAGAGGCTCTGGGCAGGGGCAGCCCACCCAGCCCCTCTCCCACTGTCGGGCAGGCGGGTCCCTGCAGCTTGGCCCTCGCACACACCTGGTCCTTGAACTGCTCGGCATTCCTCCGCTCATCATCCACCTGCAGCATGACGTCCTTCAGCTTCTTCTCGGCCCGACGCACCTGTTTGCAGGCCGCCTGGCGCTCTCTGTGCGGCACAGACATGGTGGCTCAGCAGTGAACACGGCTTCCAGACCCTCCTCCAGGGGTCCGGCCAACAAGTCACAAGCTGGATTACCCACTACCCGGGGCCTTGATGTGAAGGGTGACAGTCTTTACTGAACACCCACTATGTGCTCTGAACACCTACTGTTTGCTTTTGGCTCTTATCAGAGGCACTGTGACTCTTCCCATTGTACAGATGAGGTAACTGGGGCTCAGGGAAGGCAAGTGGCACCTCACAAAGAGCATGAGCTTGGAAAACGGAAAGCTGAGATTTGGGAAGTCTCAGTCTTACTGGGCCCATAAGATTACTGCCCATCTAGGCAGGAACCCTACCCTTGACTTAGCCCTCACAGCCAGTCATCAAACTTCTCAGCTTTAGGGTGGGCTACAGGCTCCTATTCAAACTCCACAGGGCCCCCATGAGGGCCCCATCAGGATGGAAGGAAATGGCTGCTGGGACTCAGGCTGGTTTCTGTCCTGGCTCCTGACCCGGCTCTGGGGACAGCACCCCAGCAGGGCCCGAGGGTGGCTCCAGGTCCTGGGCATCTACAGCTTGGGCGGGCTGGGGTGGGGCACGTACTTGGTCTCGTTGTCCAGCTGCTCCTCCAGCTGTGCGATCTTGGCCTCCAGGGCAGCAATGGAGGCCTTGTACTTGGACTTGACAGTGCCCTCCATCTCCTGCAGCTTGACCTTGAGCTCCTTGTTCTGGCGCTCCAACTGCTGCCGTGCATTTTCGTTCTTCTGGGCGTTGCTGCGCTCCAGGTTCAGGTCGGTGTTGATCTGGTCAATCTGTGAAAAGGAGGGCCGGTGACACGAGGAAGATTGGTGGGAGACATCCAGGGCATGGCCGCAGGGCACTAAGAGGGCAGCCGGATCCCACAGAGGGCCTCAGCCCCTGCCCCAGATAACACCAGGCCCTGGGGTGCAGGCTCCAGCTCTCCCAGGAAAATATGCTACCATTAATAAAGGTCCAGCAACTTGACTCCCGAGAGAGAAACTGTGGAGGACCTTTAAAGGTGCCACGACATCTTGCCCTTAAGCTATCAGCGAGCAGCTGACACCCAGGCCTGTACTTGTGCCAGCTGCCGTCTGTGAGGCCTGATTCACGTTGGGGGAGCACCCTGAGCCCTGGTCTCAGAAGCAGGCCTGGGCCCCGTGTGAGAGGAGCCCGGCCAACCTGGCCCCACACCTGCAGGTTTGCCTTCTTCAGCCGATCGTTCACCAGCTCCGTGTTGCTCTGCTCCTCGTCCAGCTCCTCCTCCAGCTGGGCGATGCGAGCCTCCAGGCGCCGCTTCTCCTCCAATGCCAGGGCTCTGGGCAAGGAGGGAGACGTGTGAGGGCCTGTCCCAGCAGTGGGTGCTGCCCCCACCACCCGCCTCCACACGTGGACACACGTGCTGCCCACGGCTCACCCTTTGCCGCTGCTATTGGCAATCTCGTCGGCCAGCTCATCCCGCTCCTGCTGGGCCTGGCGCTTGGCACGCTCGGCAGCTGCCAGCTCCTGCCAAGAGGACCCAGAGTGTCACGGCCAGGGCAGCCCACCTGCCTGAGAGCCATTCTCCCGAGTCTTGGCCCTCTCCTCTCAAACCCCTTTCCAAGCCTGCCTCCTCCACCAAGCCGTGCCTCAAGAACCCCCCCAGCTCACAGGGATAATTCTTCCCTCAGAATTCATAGCTTAGGCACCACATGTGTGCAAAGCCCCCTGTATCTGAGTGCCAAGAACTGAGCCAAGAGGCAGGAATGCAGCAATGAAAAAAGAGCAACCCAGGGAGATGGCATGGACAGAGACACCCTGCCACCTACTGGTCCCTCTGCATTCTGGTAGACCTGCAGTTGGGAGGGACAGAGGCCTGAGGGCTCTGGAAGCCTAAGCTATGAGGGCCACCCTGTAGAAAAGCATTTAAGCCTCGGACACGCTCCTGAGATGTGTGGTGAGAGGCCCAGGTGGCCAGGGGACACCCCGTGTAACCATCTGCACAGCAGGGGGTGAAGATTACCACAAAGCCTTGTTTCAGGCCAGGAGTCACAATTTAACTCACACACACATTTTAATCACACCAGGGAGTCATGCTACTTAATGAAACCCTGGAGGGAATTCCTTTGTAAAGCAATAACCACTCCCACCAACTCAATTCTGGAGTCTGGCTCCTTTGTTAGGAGACTGCTCAGGGGCTCAGGCTGGCCGAGTGGAGACCTTGAGCGCCACCTGCTGGCCAGAAGGAAGCTGACCCTGAGCTGCCTCCTGCAGCCCTGAGCCCCCTCCTGCAGCCCTGAGCCCCCTCCTGCAGCCCTAAGCCCCCTCCTACTGACCCTGAGCCCCCTCCTGAGCACCTCCTCCTACAGCCCCCAGCCTACCTCCTGCAGCTGAATCATCTCAGCCTCCATGCTCTTCAGCTTCTTCTCGTTCTCCTTGGCCTGTGCCAGGATCTCCTCCCGGGAGGCGCGCGTGTCCTCCAGCTCCCGCATGCAGTCCTTCATCTGGGCCTGGGGGTAGGGGAGAGCTTGGAACCACCACCCATGTCCACCTGCTCCACCGACCTCCACCCCACCCCGGAGCAAAGGGGACACAGGGACACCTCACCAACAGGAACGCGCAGCTGGTTTTTAGCCTGACGCCATATTTCCAGCTTAACCATACACAAACTCATCAATCTTACTGCAACCTAATTGCAATATTACTGCAGGAAAAATTGCGTATTTTGTTTCCACTCAACCTGTGGGCCTGAGTCTCCATCTGTGAAGTGGGGCTAAGAACACCCAAGATCTTCCTCAGAGAGCGGAAAGCAGGCAATTCCAGCATGCACCAGCCACCCAGGGCTGATTCCAGTGCCTCCTGTGGGCAGCTAGATCCAGTGTGGCCGGCTTGATCTCACCTGCAGCTTCCGAAGCTGCTTGATGGCTTCATCTCGGTTCTTGTTGGCTGAGTCGATGTGGGCCTCCAGGTCCTTCAAGTCCATCTCCAGCTTCTTCCGCGCGGCCATGGCCATTGACCGCTGCTTCCTTTCATCCTCCAGCTCTGCCTCCATCTCGCGCACCTGCAGAGAGAGGCTGACGGCTCAGAAGGCTGGGCACAGCACAGGCTGTGGGGTTCACAGGGCCTCTAAAACCCAAGGAGGGTGACTGACCATAAAGGCCCCAACAGAGCAAGTGACTG
The DNA here is from genome assembly GCF_000243295.1 of Trichechus manatus latirostris. NCBI lineage: Eukaryota > Metazoa > Chordata > Mammalia > Sirenia > Trichechidae > Trichechus > Trichechus manatus. The sequence continues at coordinate 14,433,490 of NW_004443963.1, forward strand.
ATGCCCCTGAGACGGAAAAATGGGAAGAAACAATATGTGGAGAATGACGCAGGTAGAAGTAGGAGAAGAAAGGACACCCACCAGGACCCAGGGGTGGTCCTGGCTACCCCTGCCCAGCGACAGGGAAGGCCTGTCCAAGGGCCGTGCGCACCTGTCGAACCAGCTGCTTCTTCTTCTCCTCGCTCTGCTCGTCACGGCCCTGTAGGTCCCGCTCGAACTGGGCCTTCATGGCCTGCAGGTTCACCTCCAGCCGCAGCTTGGCATCCTCGGTGGCCTGAAGCTCATCCTCCAGCTCCTCCAGCTGGGTCTTCATCTCCTCCATCTGCTGCTCCAGGGCCCGCTTGGACTTCTCCAGTTCATGAACCTAACCCAGAGAGCCTGGTCAGACCAGAGGAACCGGAAGGCCCCTAAGGTCCACTCACACCCTCGCCCTCTGTGATGCCCCACCCAGAAGAACCCAGTCAGGCCAGAGGGACTAGCAAGCATCCAAGGTCCGCTCACACCACTCAGCCCCCTCCCACCAGGCTGGACACGCACACTCTTGCCGACATCGTCCTTGGAGCTCATGAGGTCCTCCATCTCCGTGCGGAACTGCTTGTTGAGCCGCTCCAGCTCTGCCTTCTGCTCCATGGCCTCCTCCAGGGCCCGGGCCAGCGACAGCGCCTTGGTCTCCTTCTCTCGGGCCTCTGCCTCGGCCCGGTCACGCTCCTCTGCATACTTGGCAGAGATGGTCTTCTCCTCTGCCAGGAGCTGGGAAATAGATGGGACTCTGTTATGGTCTGAACTGTGTCCCCCCAAAATATGTATTGAAATCCTAATCCCTGTACCTGTGGATGTGATCTTGTTTTCGTAGGATGGGTCATAAACCTAATCTCTTCTGAGTCATAAAAAGGTCAGAATAAACAGAGACACACACAGGGGAAGACACCATATGAAGACAGACAGACGTGAAGGTGCATCTACAAGCCCAAAGATGCTAAAGATTGCCAGCAGCTACTAGGAGCTGCAAAAGACAAAAAGGACCTCCCCGCAGAGCTACATCCTGAATTCAGGCTTCTCACCTCCTGAACTGAGAAAATAAATCTCTGTTCCTTAAAGCCACCCACTTGTGGTATCTTTTGTTACAGCTGCTCTAGAGAATGAAGATAGGTGCCAGAGGGCCCAGAGCAACGGATTCTTAGAAAGAGCTGAGCCTGCTGACTATAGGCAGCATGAAGCAGCCAATCCATACCCCCTTGGGAATGAGACTCCCCCAACCAGTGCCAGGACTGAGAGGAGGGGGGCCCAAAGAGAAGCTCAAGCTGCCTGAGGGGCTTGGCAGCACACACTGGTCCCAAAAATGACACACACCGTCCAGTGTGTTCCATCACCAGTCAGGGGCAGAGATTGTCTCCATGACCTCATGGTAAAGTCAGTTTAATCTCTGTCCATGAGTAATAATAACATCGTATGTCACACAGTGCCCCTTCTGTGAGGGCCTGCAGGAAGCGTTTCTCTCGCCCTCAGAGCCTGGGAATGCTTTGGTCCTCCTGAACAACTGGCTGGTGTTTATCCTGAAGAGAACATGAATCTGCTGCTTAGGAGTGCATTCTCGTCTGTGGCTCTCCTCTGACGGTGGCTTGAATTCCCCTGGTGTCCATTCTCTGCATGGGCCCACCCCGGCTATATTTTATTTTCCCACCTTCTCAGACCCTTTGCCCCAATACCTCAATTATTATTACGGGCCTGATAGTAAATTATTTTAGCATTGGCAGGCCTTACGGACTCTGTAGCAACTGCTCGGCTCTGTCATTGTACCACAAAAGCTGCCACAGACGACATGTAAACAAATGAACATGGCTGTGTTCCAATAAAACTTTATCAACAAATAAGGCTTTGACCTGCAGGTTGTAGTTTGCCCATCCCTAATTTATTCTATTTTTCTATCCTGCCCACTGTCTGCATCCCTGAAAGCTGCTTTAGATCTTTTGGAATAAAGAAGAGATATAAACATATAAACAAAAAAATTTAATAACAGTAAAACAGGTTCATTATAGAAAATTTGGAAAACATAAAAAAAAATCAGAAAGGGAAAAAGTCACTCCTAAATCCAGCAGATTAAGATGCCCTTCTCCAGGAGAAGGAGCTGGACTACAGGTCTAATTGCCCCCACCAACTACTGCCTCCTTTGTCTTGAGACCAGAACTGAATGGTGCCTGGCTCCCATTACTGAATGTTTTGATCAAGGACTCAGTAGCTGGATCCTGATCAAAAGGCGGCGGGGGGAATGTGGAACAGAATTTACTATTTTTGTGGAATCCAGACTACTGGATCCACTGAGACTGGAAGACCCCTGAGATAATCTTTAAACCTTTAACTGAAACTATCCCCTGAAGTCATCTTTAAACGAAACAACAGTTTAGCTCAATTAGTAAAGAACATTTGCCTGGAGCACTGTGCTCTTTTAAAGAATTATGTATATTTGATCAAATTGACAACAGTAACTGTAAAGCACAGATGAGACGTTTAGGGGGCAGTGAGTCTAAGTTAATGGTGGTGAAATAATTTGGGAAGAGACAGCAAGAATGGTGACATGACATGTAATGTAACTGAATTGTACATGTAGAAACTTGAATGAATGTACATTATGCTGTGTATATTTTCATCAAAACGAACAAACAAAAAAAGACACCCTATTCCCATTGCTTTCCTTGCAGGCCCCCAACAAGCAGGGCAACAAGGGGACCTTTAGGGTCTAGTCCCCGCAAGGCCTCCCCACTGTGCTAGGTCTGCCAGGGTGAAGACCAGGCTCCACTCCTTTTACAGTGGCCTTTGCCTTAGGCTGCGTCACTGTAGCGGAAGGACATGAGCAGGACAGAGCTGAGCCACCATGCACCTGGTCAAACTTCTTCTGCTTCTTCTCCAGGTTGGAGACACTCTGCCGTTGGTGGTCCAGGTCCACCAGCAGGTCATCCAGCTCCTGCTGCAGCCGTGTCTTGGTCTTCTCCAGCTTGTCATAGGCGGCCACCTTCTCCTCGAAATGCTGGCTCAGTCCCTCCAGGTCCTTCTGGAGCTTTCTCTTGGCTTCTTCTGTAGTCTCCAGGCATCCCAGACCATCCTCTATCTTCTTCTTCATGTCGCTCACCTGGGGAAGGAGACACCCAAGATGGCACCTGTTCAGGTAACACGCTCGTCCCTGGAAGCTGGCCTACTACACTGTGAAAAGGAGACCAGGGTGCCAGCTCAGTTATGGCAATGACGCCCCAAGTCACTTCCCTCTTCAATGTGGAGCAGGAAAACGGAGTTTCTGCAAAGGGGCATTTGCCTCATGCGTGGAGCCCAGGGGAAGGTTCCAGTCACGGATCAGCTTTGGAAGGATTCCCAGTAATAATCCACACCAAGCCTCTCATTTTATGAAGACTGAGGCCCAGAGACAGGGGCCACCTCCCTCACTACTCCCCGGGAAGCAAGGCTGGGGCTCCCCAGGGATGCCTGTGTGCTGGAGGCAGGAGGAGACCACAAGGTATCCATCCTGTAGCCCCTTCTTGTACCTGGAGAAAAACCTACACCCACATGGACACGCTGGCTACTCCTACCCAAACTTTGGAACAGACTGTTAACCCATCCTGAGTGGTTCAGATCTTCTGACCTGGCACACTGAAGTCCCAAGTAAAGATCTTAATATTGACCTTTTGACAGTCTAGAGAAGCCTATGGGCTTCTCCTCCCAATAACATTTTAATATGCATAAATGATATAGGATTGGAGTCCCTGAATGGTACAGAAAGGGTTAAATGTTCGACTACTAGCCTAAAGGTTGGCAATTCAAAACCACCCAGGGGCGCCTCGGAAGACAGGCCTGGCAATCTGCTTCCGAAAGGTCACAGCCTTATGGAGCAGCCCTATTCTGCACACATGGGGTCGCCACGAGTCGGAATAGATTTGATTGCCAACTAACAACAACAGCATACAGGATTCCCAAGTAAACCAATTCTAGAAAAATGCAGTTGTCACAATGTTTTAGCAACACTGAGGCACAGTGATCTACGTGCTTCTTCAGTAACTAATCCAATCACAAGCTCAGCGGCAGGTCAGGGGAGGACAGTTCTGGAGCAGTGACGCACACAGCAATGCTCCTACAGCCCTGCCACAACAGTTACGTGATCAGTGACTTCTACTGGTGAGAGGTACTGCTACTACTACATAGTTGACATTCACAATGAGAGAAAACTCTGAATTGCAGCAAGTTCATAGGTCCCTGAACTCCACCTGTGGGCCCAGGCTAAGGGGCCCTGACTGGGGGAGGCGCCCAGCCAGAGAGCAGCATGGGTGGTCCTGACGGATGGGGCAGTGCCTCCAGTGCCTGGGGCAGCACCTGGCTGGAAGCTCCCAGCCTGCAGTCCCCAACCCATTTCCCGAGCCCCAGCCTGGGGAGTGTCACTGGGCAGCACCACACCTGGGCGTGCAGGGTGGCGATCTGCTTCTCCAGGTTCTGCTTGGCCTCCTCCTCCTCCTCCAGCTGCTCCTTGAAGGAGTTCTTCTCATCCTCCATCTGCTTCAGCTTGGTGCTCAGGCTCAGCTTCTGCCGGTTCTCCTCCTGCAGCAGCTCCTACTCTCAAGACAAGAGGGGGTACGGGTGTTCAGGGGAAGCCAGGCCAGGGGACGCAGGGTCAAAGCCTCACGGCACCCATGCCCTCAGCAGGGCAGGGAGCGAGCCCTCTCTGATTTAGGGAAAAGCCTTGCAAAGGCCTGGTGGGGAGCCACCCAGAGACTCTGGATGAGAGAGAGGTCATCAGATGAGCTGTCGTGGAAGCCCGGGGTCTGGCAGCTGAGGCCACAGAGCACAGGGTTCTCCCAGGAAAGGCCGGGCGGAGGGTGCCCGGCACTGCCCCATACCTGAGTGTCCTGCAGCTGGGACTCCAGAGCGGAGAAGTCCTTTGTCAGCTTGCTGGACTTGCTGTCAGACTGACTGAGAAGACTTGTGACATTGTCCAGCTCAACCTACACAGGGGCGGGAGAGACACAGGACCATGAAGTTGACCATAACTGCGTCTGGCCTAAGTGGGCCTAAGTCACCAGCTGAAGCACAAAGGCCTCACCTGAGTATAAGGCAAGAGAGAAAGCAAGGGGAAGCCCTGGAGATCTGGGCCAGGATGGGGGACCTGCTGAGGGGATGCACCCAGTCCGGGTCCCAGTGGAGCCTCACCTGCAGCTTGGTGACCTTGTCGGCCAGCTCCGTGCGCACTCTCTCGCCCTCATTGAACTTCACCTGCAGCTCCTGCAGCTGGGCCTCCACTTTCTTCCGTTTGTGCTCGGAGTCCCCCTTGCCCTGCATCAGGACCTTCACCTCATTGGCCAGCTCCCCTCGCTCGTTCTCCAGGGTCTGCTTCGCCTTCTCAAGGTTGGCTTTCACCTTGGGGGGAAGGAAGCCAGGAGGTAGAAAGGGGACCTGTGCCCTGATACCAGGCTGGCTCTTCTAATGGCACTGTAAGAGCTGCCATGTACAGATCCAGAAACTGCCGCCTCCAACAGCAAAATTGACGCTAGGCACATTCAAGGGTTGCAAAGAGCAGTGGAATCGGAGGGTCCGGCCCGACCTGCACTCTCAGCCCCTCACCTCCCCACCTCTAAAATAATCCCTGCCTAGCCTCCCTCACTGGGTAGAGGAAATGTTCTGGTATAAGACTGAGATTGAACTGTGTTCCCCCAAAATCTGTATTGAAAATCTTAACCCCTATACCTGTGGATACAATCTCATTTGGGAATGGAGCTTTCTTTGTTATGTTAATAATCAGTATAGAAACCCAAAACCTGTTGCCATCGAGTCAATTCTGACTCATAGCGACCCTATAGGACATGGTAGAACTGCCCCATAGGGTTTCCAAGGAGCGGCTGCTGGATTCAAACTGCCGACCTTTTGGTTAGCAGCCGAATACCTAACCACAGCACCACCAGGGCTCCATTATCAGCGTAGGGTGTGTCTTAAACCAATCACTCTTCAGCTATAACAAGAGCAGATTAAGCAGAGAAGCCAGGAAGCACAGCTGAAGATCATCAAGGAACAGAAGACTAGAAGCTGAAAAGAGACAAGGTCTTATCCCTAGAGCCAGTGCCATGAATTTGGACTTCTAGCCTCCCAAACTGTTAGCAAATAAACTTCTGTTCATGAAAGCCACCCACTTGTGGTATTTCTGTTATAGCAGCAAGCTCTAAGAAACTAAGACAAAGGCGTTGTTGCTGATGTTATGATTTTAGCAACATTATCATAGGATGAGAGAAATTATCACTGTTTATAGACTTTTAGTAAAGCCTCTGAATGTTCTCTTTAAAGTAATGATGTAATGTGCTTTCAAAAATGATTAAAGCAGAATTTACAAAATAAATGCAACAATCCTATTCTAGTCTACACTGATGAGGCCACGGGGTCACTGACAAGGTAAACTGGACCCCGAGTGAACGCAAAAGCACGCTGGCTGAAAACAGCTGAAGAACAGAGGAAAGCTTTAACGTGCACATAGCTGGCCGATATCAAAGGGAGACAAACAGACGACGTATGTTTTAAAAAATATTCTATAGGTTGCCATATGGGAGTGGCTGCCGACACACGTGGCTGTGAGTTGGAAGCCCCGAGGAAGCAGAACTTGTTCTGTTAAGGGACTCCCCACCATCAGCTGCCTGAGTGAGAAACCAGCTGCGACTGATGCCACCAGGGTTTTCCAAGAAGACCCTGGCCAACCACTTGATGGGGTAGTCTAGAGAGGACCCAGGCTTCAGAAAAGGGACCACTATGGCCCTATGACACTTAGTTTCAGGGTTGCTCTGATTCCTTGAAACTTTCTGGTCTAGCAGGTTGAGTAGAATAATAATGATAATATATTAATAACAACTTATTAAGTCCTTATAATCTAAGTGGTTTACAGGTATTATCAACTCATCCATTCCTCACATAATGATATGAGCCAGGACTATCATTATCGTCTTTTACAGATGAGGAAACTGAGGCACAAGTTGCCCAAGTCACAGAGTCGCTAAGAGGTGGGGCCTGGACTCAGACCCAGGCAGACTGATGCTGGAGCCGCTCTGCTCTGCAGGACTGGTGAAGAGTCCACATGGCCCAAAGGGCAGCCAGTCTCGGGAGGACCTATCCCTGAAAGCAGCCCAGCCCCACCTGCAGCCACGGTGCCTCATGGAGGAGCTCACATACCCGCTTCGTCTGTTCTAGTTGCTCTGCCAGCTCCTCCACGGCCTGGGAGTGTTTCTGCCTCATCTCCTGGATCTGGGCCTCATGGGTCTTGGCCTCCTCCTCAAGAGTCTTCTTCAGGATGTTCACTTCCTGTTCACGTTTAGACCTGGACAGACAAGTGCCCTCAGAATGGAGGCCAATAACCATGGAAACTCTTCTGCCCATTGGCCTCCCTCCTCATCTACTTATCCTACAGCCCAAGCTCCAAGAATACTTTGTATCCTTTCAGCCTTAAATCCCACCCCTGCCGCACCCCAAGCTGTGAAGTGGGTTTGTAACTAGGTCTTCTACAAAGTAGAGAGAAGCTACTGAGGAACCATCACGCTCCACGTTCTGTTACATAATGATAATGCCGCTGTGTGTAGTCTAGGCCAAGGCCTCCCCTTTCCTGGACCACGCCCTTCACACACCATCCTCTGTGATTTGGCCAGTCAAGCCCACAGCACACCTGAGTTCCTGCTGGGCGGCTGTGGAATCCAAGGTGTCCTCCAACTCTGTTTTCAGAGCCTCCAACTCTTCCCCAAGGTCCCGCTTCTGCTTCTCAGCTTTGTTCCTAGAAGCACGCTCAGACTCTAGGTCTTCCTGGAGTTCAGAAATCTGAGATTCCAGCTCCCTAATCTTCTTCAGGGCCATGTTCTTCTGGGCAGCTTCTTCCTCCACTCTGTCAAAGAGATCAACAACACCAGGATGAGGCCATTTTTACCTTCAAGAGCAGCATTTGCAGAAGACTATTAGAGAAGTTCAGCCAAACCTGCTCCAAGTAGGCATAATCATAGCACTTAGGAGCTCCTCACGGCAAAAACAACATCTGAGGCAACCAAAAAGATTTAAGGGCAATACCACTTTCAGAATTGGGAAACTTTATAGAGGAATCAACTTATTTTCCAAAGTAAGATTCAGAATTTTAAACAGCAAAAATAATTCTAATGTGAAATGAGCGGGAGTGGGGGGAAGCAGGAAATAGAATGCCATGGTCTGTGATGACTGCAACTAAGTTAAAATACAAATGTGGCACTATAGCCAAGAAATTTAAAAAGCCAAAAAAATGAATTCTTCCAGAAAAGAAAAGGGCTGCTGTGGTTGGGTGATAGTTTTGGATGACTTTTTTTTAATTACAATCAATTAAATATGTAAAGACAGAGGGGCCCTAGACTGTGTGTTTAATGAATAGAAAAGTTGTCATGAAAGTGGCTTTTAAGGCAATAACAGAGTATGCTTGCAGCTCACTGACACACCGAGAACCAAGTGTAATCAAAGTGCTCCTGTTGGCTATGTCACCACTGGCTGGTGGTCTGGCCCCTCACCTGGCCAGGGCAGCGTGGAGTTCCTCCTCTTTCTTAGCCAGCTGCATCTTAAGCTCGGCAATCTGAGCCTGGAGCTCAGCAATCTGGTCATTAAGGTCCGTGGAGTCTCCCTCCAGCTTCCGGCGGGTCTTCTCCAGCTCTTGACGCTGCTTCTCTTCTCTTCGAAGGCGCTCTGAGAAGGAAGGAGGGGGAAAAGACAGGAAGGTTTGGTTTTTAAACATTCATATAAAACGTTCAGTATATAGTTCTTATAAAATAGTTCTTATAAAACATGTAAGGTATAAAGAATCAGGATACACAAGCACTTGTACCCAACACCTAGATCAAGGAAAAGAACATCACCATTAACGTCCGAGTCCTATATCTGTCTCCAATTCCATCCCTTGACCTTGCCTGTGTTCCAGAAGGTCTGTTCCTGCCCACTGCCCCTCTTACCTTCCAAGTCAGTAATCATTGCCTCATGTTTGTTCTTCAGCTTGGCGAGGCTCTTCGATTTTTCCTCCTCCTCTGTAAGGTTGGTGGTGAACTCGGCTATTCTGTCTTCCAGTAACTTCTTCTCCTGGGGGATGGGGAGAGATAAGATTTTAGCATTAGTTGAGCGAAGAACACCATAACTCTCCTCAAAGCATGGCACCCCCAGAAATTTAGAATTGAATGGAGAGGTAAGGCCTTAAACACTTGATCAAGTTCATCAGGATTTCCTGGACCAAAAGGGTAATTCTGAAAGAGCACTGCTGTTGTTAGCTGCTGTCAAGTTGGCCCCTGACTCATGGCAACCCCATGTACAACAAAACAAAATGCTGCCAGGTCCTGCACCATATTCATGATTGGTTGTGGATTGGACTGTTGTGATCCATAGGGTTTTTATTGGCTGATTTTTGCAAGTAAATCACAAGGCCTTTCTTTCTGGTTTATCTCAGTCTGGAAGCTCCGCTGAAACCTGTTCAGCATCATAGTAACACATAAGCCTCCAATGACAGAAAGTGGTAGCTGCACATGAGGTGCATCAAACCTGGGTCTCCTGCATGGAAGGTGAGAATTCTACAACTAAACCACCAATGCCCCCTTGAAAGACGGCTAACTCTCCTGAAATAACCAGATAAGCTTCCTTAGGATCTAAACATAGTTAAGGCCCAAAAAGAGAAAGCCCTCCCTGACCTGTGTTACCCCTATGGGCTCAGTTAAGAAAGGCTTCTGGGTGACAGCTAGTGCTGGTGAGGAAATTCTGGCACTGTCCCTTTAAGAGGCACCACAATGGCGCTTACCTGCGTTACCTCACCACCCCTACACCTCCCATTCATCCACATGTTAGCCGTGACTCCTCCCCATTCCTCACACCCTCGAAGCACCCCCCAAAGAGTCCCCTGGGCTGTTCTCACTTTCTGGAGTCCTTGCTCAGTAGGGCCCCCCTATGATACTGACCACAGAGCCAGCCTGTAATAAATCACACTATCACCTCACAGCATCCCCAGACAGGCATCATTCCCACCTCCTCACCCTCTGGAGAGGAGGACGGCATCCTGGCACTGTCCTTCCTTCTCCTCCAACATGTGTCCCACCTTTTATCTGCTCACTAGGGCAGATGTTAACAGGACACAACTCAGTTCCCAGAACAAACAGCCAGTCACCTCAGAGACGGCTGAAGGAGGAGCACTACGTACCCAACACCGAGCCACCGTGGTTCCTGGTGAGCATCACTGGTGCCGGGCACGTTTAACATTACAGGTGGCCGATGGTAACAGCTGAGGCTTTGCTCTAGAAAGTCTCAGGTCTCAAAACGCTCTTAAAAGGTTTTACTACAGAGGAGAAATGTCAAAGCCTTTCCTCTGGACCTCATTCATTTATGAGAAAAACAAACCCAAACCAGTTGCCATCGAGTTGATTCTGACTCATGGAGACGCCATGTGTTTCAGAGTAGAACTGTGCTCCCTAGGGTTTTCAATGGCTGCGACCTTTTGGAAGTAGACTGCCAGGATTTTCTCCTCAGGCAGCGCTCTGTGGACTCGAATCTCCAACCTTTCTGTTAGTAGCCAAGCATTTATCATTCACGTCACCCAGGGGCTCCACTTATGAGAAGCAACCCTTCGAATAGGACCCCAGTGCCCAGAAGCCATGGGACCCCCAGGAAGAAGAACCCGCTACAGAGCAGGCACCTCAGTGCTGTGGACAGGAAGAGCCCGGAAGGTCCTGCTGTGAGCCTGGAGCTCAGCACTTCAGGGTAACCACTGGCTCTCAGCCACTCCGAGCACTGCCCGGACCTCCCGCCACCAGATGGCCGTGCACTGAGGTTCTCACCTTGGCCAGTTTGCAGTTCTGGTCTTCCAGGATGATCTGGTCTTCTTCCAGCTTCTTCAGCTTGGCTTCCGTGGTCACCTTCTCCAGCTGCAGCTTCTGGCGGGCACTCTCCTCCTCCTCCAGCTGCTCCTCCAGCTCCTACCCCCAAACGAGAGACACTGTGAGGAACAGTAGGCTCCCAGCCCAGAAGCTGGGATGAAATTTGGCCCAATCGCTACTTCCGGATACACATATTTAAAATTAGGGTCTGAAGGGACAAGACCCCTGGTCCACTTTCTGGTCACTTGTTCTGAAGGGCTTCCTTAAAGAGCTTCCCGCCAGTGAAACAGGTAGGAAGCAGTGTCCAGCCCCTTGCTGACCACTCTCTACTCTCCAGACCAGCCAGAGCAGGGACTGATGGGAGGGAGATTAAACTGGCTTTGATGCTGCATGGGGCAGCGCTCCTCTGAGACATGTGTGTTAGAAATAACCACCAAAAAAAGAGACCCTCAAGTGGACAAAAGGGTGAGGAGTTGGCTCATCAGGAAAATCCTGATTTCTGTGTTCTCTCTGGTCCTTGCATCCCCTTGCCCATTTCCGAAGCGCCCAGCTCTGCCCCATCCTCTGGAGGAGGAAGGGGTTACCTGGATGTTCTGCTGCATCTTCTTCTTCTCCATCTGCAGGTGCTGGCAGCGCTCTTCCTCCTCCTCCACTCTGGCCTCAAGGTCATGGCAAATCTCTTCCAGCTCCTGCTTCTTGGCGGTCAGGCGGGACCGGAGCTCCTCAGCCTCGGCACACAGCTCTGTCTCCGCCTGGAGCTGCTCCTGCAGCTGCAACTTCTCCGCCATGAGCTACAAGGACATACGGAAAATGCCAGCTCCTTGTAATCTCCACACACCGCCCCAGGACTGATGCTCCCTAGCTCGGGCTCCCGCAGAGAGAGGAACATGCTGCTGACCAGCAGACGAAGACTGACTTCCATCTAGAGAAGACCTAAGCTCCCAGGCACTTTCTAAACACCATGTCCTTTATCCGTCACAACTGCCCCAGGAGCAACTCAGTCCCCAGGAAATGGGCTGAGAGAGATCAAATGGGAGGACTGGGGCTTGAAACAAAGATTCATGATCTTTCCATCCCATCTCTCTACATCACATAACCCCCAACAGGGTCTACAGAATTAATAACCAGTTTTCTAGAGTTAACACTCGTTGCTCATTGATGCCCAGCAGGTGGCAGCACTGGAAGCCGTGGCACAGAAACCCACCTGAGACTGGAGTGTCTCCAACTCGGTGAGTCTGCTCTCAGCTGCCAGCTGCTTCTCTCGGACCTTTACCAGCTCCTCCTCCTTGGCCATCATCTCCTCCTCCTGCCGGCTCACCTGCAGCAGCGGCTTGACCTAGGAGATGGGAGAAGATTGAGACATGCTCAGCTGAAAGATGCCTGCTTCTGCTGTGAGGCTTGCCCACCTCCCTCTCGAAATACAAGATCACAATAGGAAGGGGGCAAAGAGACCCACTGTGGGCAGGAGGTGCAAACTGGCACAGTCCTTCTGGAAGTCAATTCGGTGCTGTGTGCCACAGGCCTCTGACCCACTAATTAGATCTCAAGGAAACTATCCCTAAGTGTGAAAATGTTCACAGCAGCATTGTTTATAATAGCAAAAATCAGGAATGACGTAAGGAGCCATCACTGGCAATGTAGCCACATAAATTATGAACCGTCCTCTAGGGAACAGCACATGGTGACTTTAAAGAAATGATGTGCATGAAGGAATCTTAAATGAAAAATGCAGAACCCAAGACTGTTTATGCAAATCAAATCTCAGCTATGTAAGAACGTATGTGGTTTATACAGCTGAGATTTAGAGGGAGTGGAAAAAAAAGATTAGGAATAAATATTGGAACATCCACTGCCGTTCGCTTGGGGTGAAGGGATTAGAGGTGAAATTTTTATTTCCTTCTTTATGCTTTTGCTAGCCTAACTTTTTGAAATAACTCCAAAAGCAGCCTGAACCTTAATAATAGATTTATTTTTTAAGGCCAGGGAGGGCCCTCCAGCTGTGTGCAGACTCTGAACCAGTGTCCTGGGGCTTCCTGGAGGCCCATAAAGCTGCCCTGCGTGGCGACACTGGGCCTTGACATCGAGGGAGATGCCCTTTGAGCCATCCCCATCCCAACCCAAGAGCAGACGGGCCTGCCCACCCGGAACAACTGCCACGGTTCTGAGTCCTCCTGACTCCTAGGGGGCAGAGCAATCGTGGGCTGAGCACGACTGCCAGGAGGAGGCCAAGGCAGAATGCCCACCTCCAGGGCAGTGGGACCAACGCTGAGATGAGTCCGAGGCCTGCTTGTCCCCGACTCGGGGGGCAGCTGAGAGCGTGCATGGCCCCTGGCTGGACAAAGCAAAGGCAGGCTCTACCAGGACCTACCTTGGTGAAGAGCCGCCACCACTGCCAGTTCCGCAGCTTGAGGTAGGCGGCACAGTTCCTCTGTAAGACCTTCATGGCAGTCAGCTGCTGCTGTCGCTTGGCAAAGGCCCTGCAGGGAGGGGGAGGAGGGCACACTCAGCTCCTCGGGATGGGGGGCTCTCAATCCATCCTGACCCTGCCCCTATCCTGTCACTGTCCTGGGGACCTGCTCTGGCCTGGGGCAATTCAAGATACAAGCTGGCCCTGGGTTCAAGTGCTACTCCTCCTACTCAGGAGCTGAGCGACCCCAGGCAAGCTGCTGACCCTCAGAAGGGGACAGGCCTAGCCCTCCCACACCACTGGGCTCCCCTTGGCTAGCCCACAGTGTGAGGCCTCTGTTAGCACACGGCACAGTCTAGTCAAGTGTGAGGAGTAATTACAATCACCAGGCCTTAAGTCGATCTAGGCGCAAGGTGACTTTGACTCCAGCATCCCAACCTTCACGCCATCCACTAGCTGATGTTTCTCAAAGGTGGGTGTTACGGATTGAATTGTGTCGACCCCAAAAAAAATGTGTTGTAACTCCTAATCCCTATACTGAGGCTGTCATCACGATTGGGAACAGGTTAATGAGGCCGTAACAGCATAGGGTGTGTCTTAAACCAATCACTTTTGAGATATAAAAGCAGATTAGGCACACAAGAAAGCAAGCAAGAAAGGGGGAAAGACAGATGCCTCGAGGAGATTGCTAGAGAAGCTGAAACAAGGATCTTCCCCTAGAGCCAATGCCCTGAATTCGGACTTCTATTAATTTCTATTCTTTAATGCCACCATGAGCGGTATTTCTGGTGGGTGTTAAGGGGTCAGCAGGGGGGGCTTTTGGATACACGTAGGCTCCACTTATTCCAACACCACAAGCTCAGGTTCTGTCTGTCTCCCAGGAGTTCAGAGCTCATGCTGGAGCACGCGTCTGGCTGCAGCTACCGTCCCACAGCAGGTGAGCCCGACCCCAAGGGTGTTGCCCAGGACCTGAGGACGGCCTCCTGCCCCGGCAGCAAGGACACTTTGGGCACAACCAGGCTTGGGTGCTGTCCCCACACGAGGCACACGGCGAGGAACACCAGCAATGGGAGAGTTTGGGGAGGCAAAGCCCTGCGCAGCACTACTGCCCCCCTCCAGCCATCACTATAAACCTCAGTCGGAAATGCCTATTTATATCCCTTGGAGGCACAATCCAGGAAGCAGAGGGGACAGGAGGAGCTGCAGGGCCTTCCTCAGACAGACGCCTGATGGGCATTAAGGTTCCCCAGACCGCAGCCTCCCAAGTGCTCTCAGGCCAGGAGGGTGGGGGAGGGCCACGAGCGGGGCTGTCTCGGGAACTCACTTTCTGGCCAGGTAGCCCCTGCAGCAGGCCTGGAAGCCGATGATGACATCGGTGATCTTCAGGTCCCGCTCCTCCTCCAGATGGGCCAGCACGCCAGTCCGGAAGAAGACTTTGCTCTGGCCAATACGGTACAGGTTGCTGTCTAGCTCCAGGGCCTTGATCTAGGCAGGAGGAGAGCAGGCTGTTGGCCACAAGCCACCATGGGGGCCTTGGAGGAAGCATCTGAGAACTGTCCTCCAGCCAGGGGAAGTGGGGAAATGGCTTGAGTGGGGTTTTATCCCACCTTGGCCAGTAAGTCACTGTGTGCCCTTCATTCATTCTCTGAGCATGCAGAGTGCCTACTGTCTGCTCAGCACACACTAGGGCTGAAGAAGGAGAGAGAGACAGAGACGCCAAGACATGCAGACCCCGGGGGCTCTGGGCCCGCCGTGGCACTCTGGGCCTGCCTCCTGCACTGCTGCAAGCTGGCCCGCCCACCATTCTGCAGTGCACAGTGCACAGGAGACATGAGCAACAAAGCCCCACGAGGCTCCATGGGGCCACGGCTCTGGTCTCCTCCATGTGGTGCTGGGCCCACACGCTGTCCACACTGTCAGAGGGCTGAGAGGGTAGCTGCTCAGGGCACCATCAGTCAGAGCTGGAGCACTGGAAGGGGCCACACAGCATGGATGTCCACCGATCAAAAGGGCATGCATCCAATCGCACAGACAAGGGTCACCCGACCAGAAAGGCTGAGACGGCCGCCTCACTTACCATAAGCACACACGCCTGCTTCCCATCCATGAAGCCCTTAGGGATGGAGTTCGGAGTCAGGATCTCGTATCTGAGGAAGAAGAGAGAAGCCTGGTCATCGCACCCCTGGCTTACTGTGCATCGTGAAAGCCCCACGTGGCCTGGAATATACGTAAGAGATTAGGACCATCCATCCAGTGTTGTAGATGGAGAAGCCTTTCCACAAATTCTCCTAAGAGAAAAAGCCCTTTGGCAAATCTCATCCTGTTCTTTTCCTGGCTGGACGGCACGAGGAAGGCTTGGAATCATCCAGAAAATGAGCAGAAACTCATGTTGGACTATTTAAATCACTCAAGGGGGAGCTTTAGGTTGGGCTTTAAAAAAAAAAAAAAAAAAAAAACCAGTAGCCAGGAGTCCATACTGACTCATGGCGACGCCATGTGTGTCAGAGTAGAACTGTCCTCCATAGGGTTTTCGATGGCTGATTTTTTGGAAGTAGACTGCCAGGCCCTTCTTCCAAGGTGCTTCTGGATGGGCTTGAACCTCAACCTTTCAGATAGCAGCCGCGTGTGTTAACCATTTGCACCACTCAAACAAACAAACAAAAAAAACCCGTTGCTGTCGAGTTGATTCAGACTCATAGCGACCCTTCAGGACAGAGAAGAACTGCCCCAAAGGGTTTCCAGTGAGCAGATGGTGGATTCGAACTGCTGACCTTTAGGTTAGCAGCCAAGTTATTAACCACTGCGCCACCAGGGACTCCTAACTGCCCAGGAGTCTCCTCTGCAACCTGGGACGGTCATGCGCACATCCTCCCTGGGAGCCCCGGGGAGCTGCTCTTCAACGGGGACAGTCTACAAAACGAAGGGCTGCACCACAACAGCAACTGGCACTACACAGTCACCAGGCCAACAGGACAGTGTCCCCAGTGTCTCTGCAGCCATGGCAAGACGTGCGGTGTTTTACTACCTTAGTTTCCATAAGCTCCTTTAGTGCTCAAGTCTCTGGCTGATGCTTGTTTTAATTTCTCCTCGTAGCTCCTCTACCATAGCAAATACACCAGGCCCTCACTGTCAGTAGGAGTGAAAGTCAACTGCGATTACCTTCATTTAACTATAAAACAGGGAAACCACTTCTCACGTAGAGGACAGAGCAGAGAAGGAAGGAGGGAAACGCCAGCCAGACCTCGACTCCCGCGGACCACGGAAACAGCCGCCTCAGCCAAAGTCACTGCCGGGATCTGCCACCTCCGCAGCTCCCACCACGTGCAGCCAGTCCCAGGAGAGGTGGGCTGCAGCTGGTGCTCACCTCTGCCGGAATTCCTGGAAGACCACCCTGTTGGGGAAGCCCTGGCGGCAGATCCGGATGCCCTCCAGGACTCCATTGCAGCGCAGCTGTTCCAGCACGAGATGGGGGTCCAGCTTGCCAGCCTAAAAGGGAGAGAACGCATGCATGGGGTCTCACTCCTGTGCCCGTGAATGGATGGAGACTGCTGGGCGGGCCCCTCTGACCTCAACGGGCAAAAGCCAAAGGAAGCCACTGCAGCCACGGGTTTAGACAGCTGAGTTAAATGATTCAAGTCTAGGAGAGGCTACAAATGAGACAGTGTAACCAACCAAAAACCCACAGCCTATCTGCCGAGAGTGCTGTGAGCCAGCACAGACAGACTTAAAGCTGGCTCCTGTGTGCAGCAGGGGAGGAACAACTTCTACTCGGGGAGATGGATGAGAGCCGAATGCCACCAAGCGGGCCCCACCTTCTTCTCGTGGTTGGGGATGATGCAGCGGACGAAGTTGGGGTTGGTGTTCCTCAGCGTGGCCATGAGCTTGGCCAGCTGCTCCTTGTAGAGCTGCCCCACCGTGCGGAACATGCCCTTGCGAGTCTTGAAGGCCCCGGGCAGCGCCGTCTCCGACATGCCGGCCACCTGGTCCAGGCCGATGATGCGGTCCACTGCGGAGACGACACACAAGCATGTGAGCACCGGCTCGTCCAGCTCGGGGCTGAGCAGGCAGGAGAGACAGATGGACACGTGGATGGGAAAAGAGGAGAGACAGTATGGAACAGCAGGACTCTTTTTGCTTGGACTCTACACGCGTGCTAAGATCACCCCCAGATGTCGAGCAAACCTGACCATCTGAGCAGGGCGCAGAAAAGGGGGAAAGACTGCAAAGCCATCAGGCTTATTTCTCTTGGGGGATGGTGTATCTGTGAAGGCTAACTTGTCGGCCTGACAACTCCCTGCAGCCCACTTCAGAAGCTCCTATTCCCAACGAGGTACAATAAAGCCAACAATATGCTTTGGAATACAGAGGGAGTTGCACTAGCCTGACTTTGACCAAAAAAAAAAACAACAAAGAAAAAACCCAATCCATTGCTGTCAAGTCAATTACGACTCATGGTGACCCCATGTGTGTCAGAGTAGAATTGTGCTCCATAGGGTTTTCAATGGCTGTGACCTTTTGGAAGTAAACTGCCAGGACTTTCTTCCGCAGTACTGCTGGGTAGGTTCAAACTGCCAACCTTTAGGTTAGTAGTTGAGTGCAGACTATTTGCACGATCAGGGCTTCCTAGCCTTGACTTTGAGATGAGAAAACTTGACTTTATAGAATTATCCTACAGTCCTATGGTCTCAGTTGAAAAAAAAATCAGTGTCTGGAATTCACATCGACTTTCACCTAAGAGCACTGGCTTAGAAGTCAGAAGGTGGGAAAGCTAAAGCTACCCTGCGATTGTCTATGGGACTCTGGATGCTTCTCCCTCTAGCTGGAATCACCCCAGGCAGCAGTGGTCTCTAAATCGGGGACCTGGAGCAGCACTTGGTAGTGTTAGAAATGGAGAGCGCCCAAGAACCGCTCCTGACAATAAACATTCCAGAGCTGAAGACGTCATCACGCTCCTGCGTGCTGCTTCCTCTCCTAGCTGACAGGTCTGTAGCATCTACATCAACCCACAAAGGGAGCAGCCTCATCACTGTGGCTCGCTTCCAGCAGCGATGAAACAAACGGCTTCCTCCAAGGCAAAAACAAACAAGCAAGCAAACAAAACCAAAGTGGGCAGCGACGTGAGACCAGTCTGAAGCCAGAACTAACATTAAGTTTGAAGCCTTCCCCGCTGGGGGTGAAGTTAAGACTTCTGTGACAAAGCCTGTTTCCCATTCTTGTGACCAGATCCTTATGACTGATCTTAAGACAGCAAAATGGGCAGAAGCTGGGAGTGAGGATGGAAGCTTTGAGCCAACCGATTAAAATGTGACGCATTTTTTGTCTCACATTATCGCTGGAGATAATGTCTTGAAGTCATGTTGTGCTTACTTTTTGTATGGTGTATATTGTTTCCATCTATTTATATCAGTAAGGAGCTCTGGTGCTGCAGTGTTTAAGTGCTGGGCTGCTAACTGAAAGGTCAGCGATTTGAACGCGCCAGCTTCTCCTCAGGAGAAAGATGTCCCAGTCGGCTTATGTAAAGATTACAGCCTTGGAAACCCTATGGGGTAATTCTACTTGTTCCTTTATGGTCACTTTGAGTCAGAATTGACTTGATGGCAATGGATTTTTATGTTTGTTTTGTTTATTTACTGTCAATATGAGGAATCCTGGCAGTGTAATGGTTAAGCGCTCTTCTGCTAACAAAAATGTTGGCAGTTCGAAAACATCCAGCAGCTCTGGGGGAGAAAATACATTGCAATCTGCCTCTATAAAGATTACAGCCTCGAGAACCCTATGGGAGCACTTCTACTCTGTCACACTGGGGAGCTATGAGTTGAAAATTGACTGGATGGCACCTAGCAACAATTGTCAATACATCTACGTCTATATTTTCAATCGATCTCTGCCTATGTGTGTCTGTATATAGCCATGTCAATCTATCTCTACTAAAGGGTATATCTTGTAGACTAATACAGTTGACTTCTACTTTTTTAAATGTATTCTAAAAATTTCTGCTTTCTGATAGGTGTTTTTATTCATCAGCTATTAATAAAATATTTGCTATGGCTGGGGAAAAAAAAAAAAATGTGAGGCATTTTGGACCTCACACACCCACCACGGGCCGATCTGAACTGGCTCCCAAAGGTTTCCTGGGAGTGGGTGGCTCAGGCGGGAAGGTCGAAGATGATCCCGCGATAACCGGTCATTTTAGGTGAGCGTGTCCTCCACCCAGGAGGTGCAGCCCAGACAGAGCAGGCCTGCGCCGAGAGCTTGCAGAACGAACGCACACACGCACGTTTAGCTTTTAGGTGCACGTACAGATGGCAGCTTGCACGACACCTAAACCTCATGCCAAGACATCCATGCCATTCAAGCAGTGAGACACCACCTTCAGAAGACAGAACTCTGAGGAAGACATGGATTTTGCAACAATTTCTTTCCTTATAAGATATATACCATGAAGTCCCCAAATATCCAAACACAGCCCCCCATCTTCCTATTTTCTGCAGGCCTGTGATGCGTACAGCAGGGAGGAGCCTACCCCAAAGCCCACGGGCAGATCAGGGATGAGGGGCAGTCAGGCAGGGGAGCCGGGGGTGGGGCGAGGTGGGGTAGGGTGAGGGCCTCAGCAGAAGCAATTCTTGCACAGCCTGGGATGCACCACACACACGAGACCCCACTCGGGGCGACCAGTCACCTGATTCTAGGTGGAGAATAGGAAAGCGCTGATAGAAATAGGCTCTCTGAGTGCTCTGCATCTCTGCAACAGAGAGGTTAAAGCAAAACCAGGCAAAGGAAAAGGAGAAACCGACAGAAACCATTAAAAAGAAAAACTCCAAAGCAACCAGCTTGCCAAGGGGTAGAAGGTGGAAATGCAAAAAAGCCCATGGACTGGAAACCTAGCAGAGGGCTCCGGCCGCCTGGTCACATCCCACACTGGGGAAGCACTGTGGGGTTTGTGGCCGGGCAAGCAGAAATGACTGCTGTGCATGCTACTCAGGGCACCCCCACCCCCTCTTTCGGTTCAAGGAGCCACCTCTCTCTCATGTGAGTGACCGAGGATGGAAAACAGCTGGCTTGTTTGAAATGAGAAGCAGGCAAAGGGGAGCGCCGCTTGCTCTGTGGCTAGACCCACGGCAAAGGCGGGGAGGCGGAGGGCAAAGGGCATACCATCCTTCCACAGCTCTGAGACGAACTTGTCGCAGGACTGGTGGAGCAGCGTGGCAATGTTGTCGTTCAGGGGGTCCATGTTCTTCATCAGCCACTCGTCAGCCTTGTAGTCCACCTGGAAGAGCCCAAGGGGTGAGCTGGGGCTGCCCTGGGGATGGACACTCTCACAAAACGACCCCGCGAGTGGAAAAGTTAACAAACGTGAACACTCTTGGAAATGATGAGCGATAAGGGCAATGGCGTATCAACAAGCACATTCTCTAAGGCATGACATAGCAAAGTAAAACGTTAAACACAACACGATACCCAACAATACAGGGCTGGCTAAGCAAAGGGATTTGTGCCTACAGGATAGAGTGTTCCATGCTTATTTATTAATTTATATTTTAGGTAGTATAAATGCAAAGAAAAATCCCGGAAAGACGTATACTGAGATGTTAATATTCCCTTTTGAGTAAAAAAAAATAAGTAATTTTTGCTTTATCATTTCAGAACGTCCAAGTTTTCTCTAATGAGCACATATTATTAACTTTTTTGAAATACATTCTTAATAACACAAGTAATACAACTTTATGTCTTCAGTATAGAAGGTCCCACAACAATACAAACAGAGCAGCAGTCCCCTGGGCCTCTTTTTCTAACCCAAACCGCAGCCCAGAAGTAACCAGTTCTCACGGCCAGTGGAGTCTCCCGGCACCTTTCTGTACATTTACATACGTGTGCATGGCTGTCAGTAATGAAGCATGTAATGCTGGTTTCTTTTCCCTAGAGCCAGACGATTCCCGATGTGAAACTAAAGGCCGCAGAACCATGTGATCTTTCTGCCTTGCACAGCAGCCACCCCTTGTCCCTTTTTGCTGTGGCATCAAGGTCCGGTATGTAGAGACCCTACAGCGAATTTCATCATGCATTTCCCCACAATGGGCTTTTAGGGTGTTTCCAATTTTCTGCCACTATAAAAGGACTATGATAAAAACCCTCATGTAGCGTCTCTGTGCATGTGTACTACTTAAAGGTGGAACTGCAGGCTCCTGCAGTATCACCTCCAGTAATTGTGTAAACAGTTTGTGCTGTTATTGTTATTGTTTTAATGGGTGGTTGCTATGGGCTGAATTATGTCCCCCCAGCAGACACGTTGTGGTCTTAATCCCAGGTACCCGTGAATGTGACCTTGTCTGGAAATAGGGTCTTTGCAGACGTTATCGAATTAAGATGCAGTCATACCGCATTGGGGCCAGCCCTAATCCAATGACTGGTGTCCTTACAAGAGGGAAATTTGGGCACAGAGGGACAGAGGGAGAAGGCCACGTAACAATGGAGGCAGAGACTGGAGTGATGCAGCTACAAGGAGCGCCAGGGCCTTCAGATTCCCAGCCTCCAGAACTACGAGAGAATAAATGTTGTTTTCAGCTACCCAGTTTGTAGCACTTTGTCACAGCTACCGTGCGAAACTAATGCACTTGTTTTGTGTTGAGAGTTGCTTCAGTGGCCATAGTACTAGATGCGCTGAGCACAAGGCCAGGCAGTGTGGGGACACCACACAGGGACACTGGGCAGGGACTGTGGGGTGACTTTGGCCATCACAGATGCAGGAGACTGGGCCCCACCCTGTCTATCATACGTTCGGATGCAATTAATTGTTAGGTACTTCACACAAGGTACACAGAACATGCTGCAAAAAACCAGCTTTAATCTAAGTCCGTGCCTCTACGGACTCGGGAACCTGCTCAGTTAGGTTTAAGCCCCAGTAGGGGACATGTGGCAATGTCTGGAGACATTTTTGGTTGTCACAACTAGGGAGAAGGGTGCTACTGGCATCTCGTTGGTAGAGGCCAGGGATGCTGCTGAACATCCTACACTGCACAGGACAGCCCCCACCATAAAGAATTATCCAACCCACAATGTCAGTAGCACTGAGGTTGTGAAGTGCTGTCCCAGAGCACTGATACGTGCAAAACACTGGGCCCCACAGCTCATTCAGTACGTGTCACCCTGTGAAGAAGGCGGTCACCCCATTTTCCAGGTGAGGTTAAGTAATTGGTCCAAGGCCACACAACTTATGAGTGGTGGAGCTCTAACTCCAGAGCTTGTGCTTTCAGTACAAATCTCACTTCCAAACAGTAACACAACTTTACAATAACCGACCTGACCATGGTGGAGGGCTGTTGCAAGAGTCTAACAAAATGTAATATGTGAAGGTGCTTTGCAAAGTGGAGGAGCTGTCATTACTGTCACTTGTCACATTAGCAGATGAGTCACTAGGCAAGAATGGTGCTTGGCCACACCCTCCCAGGCCACCTGGCTCCATCCTGGAGAGAATCATCTCCATCCCTCCTCACCTTGCCGGCATAGTGTATGATGCAGAAATCAGCTTTGTCCTTCAGCTGTTTGGGCTTCTGGAACTTGGGGTGGGTGCCCTGCTCCTGCATCACCTTCTCCACGAAGCTCTTGTCAGTGGCTTTGGGGAACCAGCACTCCTCATCCAGCAGAGCCAGGATGCCCGGGGGGCCTGCCTGGAAGAAGTAAAGCATCGGGACCTGGTGAGCAGGGTGCGGGAACAACTCCCTCACCCACTTAAGACGCTGAAGTTGGGTTAATCAGACAACCAGAAGGTAAGCCATGTTCACCCCCAAAATAAAAAGAAGCACTCTAGAAAGCACTTGATATAAGAATTCTAATTTAAAAAGAAGCCTCTGGGGTCTAAGCTGTGGCTGATACACACTTAACCCAATGGCCCAACATAGTGGGATTATCCACCCAATGACCCAATGTAGCAGGGTTCTCGACCCCATGGCCCAACACAGAGGGGTTCTAAACTCAATGACCCAACACAGCAGAGTCTCCGCCTTTAGTGAACTGAAAATCACCTGGTGGGTCTGATGGAACGTGCAGATGCTCTGGCCCGCACAGGTGTGTCTGGGGTCTGCCCAGGAAGCTGCCCTCAACAGGTATCCTCACGATATCCTGACACAGTACGGAGCCCAGTGCTTCACTTTGGAAACATTGCCCTCCACCCTCCATGCCTGCACAGCTATATGACGAGAAATGAGATTTAGAACAAGCCCCCTGAGGAGAAGAAAGAGCCCAAAGACCTTCAGTACCCAGAACGTGTGAGACAAGAAAGTCAATTCAGACAGTGCAGGCAGACTGTCTGACAAGAGTTGAAGCCAGATGGGCTCCTGTTCACTGGAAAGGTCAAGTGATTTAAAAAAAAAAAACCCAAAAGTAAACGGTCTTTTTGGATCGTTTCAACCACCACCCCCTTCTTAGTAAAACTTTCACAAGGAACAAACTTTTTCCTAGACCTTCTGATTACTTAATAATTTAATGTAGCTCTGGCATACATATTCTCAAGCAGCTCAGGATTCTGGGAAGAACGTGAGTTTAGTTCATTTAACTATAATCAAGAAGGAAACCAGAAATAGAAACAGCTCAAAACCAAAAAAAAACACCAAACCCGTTGCCACAGAACTGCCCCATAGGGTTTTCCAAGGAGCAGCTGGTGGATTCAAACTGCTGACCTTTTGGTTAGTGGCTGACCTCTTAACTACTGCACCTACAGGGCTCTAGAAACAGCTCAAAGAAAAAAAACCACAGCTCAGGCTCCATTAAAGAGCACCACCCAAACCTAAGGCACACAGAGATGACCCAAATGCCACCTGGCAAGAGCTTTAAATGTGAACCAACAAGCAAAGGGAAATGGATTTCTGGCTATAGCCACCCTCAAAGAGCTAATGCTGGAGGGCAGAGGCTCCAATGACATGGCCGTCCCGAGAGGGAACAGGTGAGCTTCGGAAGGTGCACCTGGGAGAAGACACAACCCCAGGGCCGCAG
Source organism: Trichechus manatus latirostris (assembly GCF_000243295.1). NCBI lineage: Eukaryota > Metazoa > Chordata > Mammalia > Sirenia > Trichechidae > Trichechus > Trichechus manatus. Next base: position 14,457,742 of record NW_004443963.1, read on the forward strand.
AACACATAGTCTCTGCTACAGGGGAAGTATCTGGGGACAGGACTTTACTACATAACATCATGCCTGTTTCTTTAGGACAAAGACATGCTTGTGGAGTCTACCCTCAGGTGGATGCCAAGTGGTCTATACCCGGGCACCACCATGTGCCACCTGGTCGGCAGCTGGGCAAGGCTGGCCTGCAGCTGCGGCCCAGCGCGTCTTCTCGGAGGGGCTCCAACGGCTCCCAGGCACCAGATCTGAGCTCCAGAGTTAATTCCTCCAGGTGGCACCCGACAGGAGGATGAACTAGACAGCGCTGGTGCTCAGGAGCGGGACCCCCAGGAGGGAAGGGCAAGAGGCCAAGGCTGGGACCACGGCGCGCTTGGCTCTTACTGGCTTCTCGATGAGGTCGATGCAGGGCTGCAGGTCAAGGCCGAAGTCAATGAAGTTCCACTCGATGCCTTCGCGCTGGTACTCCTCCTGCTCCAGGATGAACATGGTGTGGTTGAAGAGCTGCTGCAGCTTCTCGTTGGTGTAGTTGATGCACAACTGCTCGAAGGAGTTCAGCTACAAGGAAAACAAACAATGTCACAGAGATGCCAACCCTCCAGGTAAGAGGCCCGGAGACCCTTGGGAAAGGGGAGCAGGGCAGGTGTTCAAGAAGGACCACCTGGGGCACCTTCGACTCTGGGTGGTGAGGCAGCCTTCCCTCTATCACAGCCAACAGCAAGGACTCTACACTATTGGGGGCCCAGGGACTTCTCTAGCTATCTGGGAAGACCCTTCTCAGAAGAATGTTTTTAAATGCATAATGCATAGGAGACAAAGGAAAGGAGCGATGCTGAAATACAATTATCAAAGTATTGTGACAGAGTCATATATCGGGCTCTTTATGAACAAGAACAGCGGGACTTAATAACTTCCAGAGTTCCTAAGTAGAGATGGGCGGAAGTGATATGACAAGACCACTTCAACAACCGTAATCCGACAGGAAAGATCTGATTTCTGCTGGTGATAAATCACAAGCACTGCTGGGACAAATGTGGTTTGTTGCAGCTTGCTCAATTCACAACTGAAAGAAATGCTAAGTTTCACTGAGAGGTTAGTGGGGAAAAAAAAAGATGAAGATGTAAACTGTCTCCCATGCAAGTTCATGCATGATTCCTCTGAAATCTACCAGGGGCCCAGGTTAAGAACCTTGGGTCTACAGTAATTACCAGGTGGTCCTACCAGACCTCAAAGTCCTTATGGGCAGGGACGGTGCCTTGTCCCAGTACTCTGCTCGAGAAATATTTGCTGGAAGAATTAATAAATAGGAAGCACCCGCCCATGAAGCCTCTAAGAACATGAACTGTAAGGTGCCATTCTCTGTAGCACTTCTGGTTGGCAACGTGCACTCTTGTTTAGCTTAAATACACCCAACGGATGTCTTCATCCTCAAAAGGAGATGGCCAACTCTGAGGGCTGTGGGACCAGGGGAAGAGAGAGGACTCCTGGCCCAAGGAGAAGGCAGCAAGAGGCTAAGGAGGCAGCCGAGGTGGATCACAAACGGAGGAGGCTCACATCGAAGATCTCGAAGCCAGCAATGTCCAGGATCCCGATGAATGAGGCACCCTGCCTCTTGGTCTTGTCCAGAGCCTTGTTGATGCGCAGCACCAGCCAGCGGAACATCCGCTCGTAGGTGGCCTTGGCCAAGGCCTCGATGGCAAAGTCAGCCTGGGGGGCAGGAACACCAGCAGGAGGCAGGGAGATCAGATACAAAGAGCCTTCCTTAAAACTCTCCTGCCTTTTACCCCCATCATTTCCCTTCTGGGGCCCTTCCCAGAGAAACAACCCCAAATACGGGGAAGAAGCTTCCTGCACAAACATGTTCACTACAGTGTTATTTATAGTGATACAAAATTGTAACAGACTAAATATCCAACAATATGGGTATAGTAAACTTACGCATCTGCAAAGATCTTTTTTTTTTTTTTTAAATAAAATGTTGGGACATACTGATGTGTTTACAGAATAAATGATAAGATGTCTGAGATTTGCTTCAAAAAACCAAATAAGTTGCCACTCAGTCAATTTCGACTTACGGAGACCCCATGTGTTTCAGAGTAGAACTGCACTCCATAGAGTTTTCAATGGCTGCGACCTTTTGGAAGTAGCCAGGCCTTTCTTCCAAGGTGCCTCTGGGTGGATTCGAACCACCAACCTTTCAGTTAGTAGCTGAGTGCTTAACCATTTGTGCCACTCAAGATGAAAGATGGACCAACACTGGCCATGAGCTGACAACTGCTGAAGCAGCAGGATGGGGATATGGGGGTTCATTACACCAGCCTCTCTACTTTCGTTTTATACATGTTTGAAAAGTTCCATAATATAAAGCCAGGGTGACACAAGTCATTTAAAAAAATGAACAAAAACAAAACAAAAAAACCACCTATAGAAAAAAAGGACTTGCAGGAAATAGAAGAGCTGCCCAAAAATAATCACTCCCAGGTAGGACTGTGGCAATTTTTTTCCTTCTCTAATTTCTACATTTTCTGAATTTTCTTAAGTATGCGTGTACTATTTTCATCATGAAACATTAAATATTCTTTCATTATTAGGGAAATGAAGAGTCAACAACAAGCATGCCTGCTGTCTTCTGAAGACCATGTTCTTGCCTTTCGTGGGGCAGCTCTGCACTGAATCATCTGCAGGCTCTCAGCCAGCCAGTGTACGTACGTGGATGTTACTTATTAGAAAAAGGATTAATCAATGTGAAGTTCAAAACATTTTTAAGAGCCAGGACTGGCACCTTAAAAACTCCTATCACCCATGCCATGTAAGATACTGGAAGCGCCCAACAACCGAGGCAGAAATTGGTCAGCAGCGCAGGTAGGGGCTTCGGCTGTGGGGAAGGGGGTTACATTCGTCTGGCATGAATGACGCAAAGCCTCTACCCTGTCTCTCACCACATACGGCAGGACAGCAGGTGGTGAGGAACAGCCGCTTGGCACGGCTTTGAGGATGACGGAGGCCGCCGACCTGGCACCAGAATGAGACATGCTGTAGAAAGATCAAACTCTCACCTCGTCCCAGGGACCAGCATGCCCACTTCCTCAATGACAATCAGTCCATTGCAGCCTAGAGAGGCCCTTATCTTCTGCCACTGGTACTTCCTAGACACTGACTTAACTTCTCCAGGCTCAGTTTCCTCATTTTCTAAATGGGGTTAAATGCCATATGAAGTCCTTGGATGGTGCAAACAGTCACCACGCTTAGCTGTTAACCAGAAGGTTGGAGGCACCTTGGAAGAAAGGCCTGGCGATCTACTTCCAAAAAAAAATCAGCCATTGAAAACCCTATGTCTGGAGCACAGTGCTATTCTGACACACATACGGGGTCGCTGTGAGTCAGAAATGGCAACTGGTTAAACACCACCTAGCTGCCCAGGAAAAGGAGCCCTGGTGGCACAGTGGTTAAGCACTGCTAACTGAAATTCAAACCCACCAGCCACTCTGTGGGAGAAAGATGTGGCAGTCTGTTTGCGTGAAGATTACAGCCTTGGAAACCCTATGGGGCAGTTCTACTCTGTCCTATAGGAATTGACTCGATGGCAACAGGTTTGGTTTTTCAGCTGTCTGGGTTGTTCTGAGGACTAAGGAAACCCAGGTGAAAGCACCTAACACAGGTGTGGCCCAGAGCAGCCTCAACCACCGCTGCACCCCTCATTCAGGAGGCTGCCCAACCCCACCTACACTGGCCACAGGGCACACCAACCTGTTCCTTCGTCTGGGCCTTCTGGACGTAATCCCTTCCCACCTTGATGCGCGGGGTGAGAATTCCTCGGGTGAAATCGGTCACGTTGATGCCCAAGAGGTGGGACACTTTTTGGGCAGCTAGTATTTTTCAAAAGAGGAGAAAGTTTTCATTAAACCCAAGAGAACAAGCCCCCTGCTTACCTGGGAACAGAGGAAGAACGCTGTGGTGGTAACTGGATGCTTACTCCCAGGACAGCAGGGCCACAAAAGGCCCGATGCACCCCAAAACCCAGGGCCAGGTGCAGGTCAGCGGGTGTGGCGGCCTCCATATCCCCTGAGCCCCAAGGGGCAGGGAGGAAAGCACTCTACGTGAAGGCTCTGCATCGGCCGCTCTGCACACCCTCAGCCACGTCCTAACGGGGTCCCCATCCAAAGGCAGGGCTAAGAGGAGACATCCCACCCGTGTCAGGGGGCTGCAACAGCACATGGCCCCACAGGAAAATTCTTCACAATCCACACACCCATGCATTAACTTTCTTAGAAAGGTCATAAGAAGGGATCATAAGGTAGAATCGCTTAAATGGGTCATTTGCTGTCACCCAAGGAAATAGTAGTGGCCAAGTCAGACACAGGAAAGATAGCATTTCACGGCCCCAAAGTGCCCACGGCAAAACTCACACTAAGTTGGAAATACAGCAGAAATCATTGTTTCTGTGGTTAAGACGAGTGGTTTGGTCTCGGAATGAATGAGGGAAACCCTGGTACATATATGATCATGAGTTTTTCTAATTCATTCCAACATGTATACTGTGAGAAAAAGCAGGGTTGTGTTTGTGTGTTTTACATCTGTACAAAACACACAGAACAATGTGTAGCCGTAAAAACACGTAAAATTAAAGGGAAGACAAGGATGCCTTTATAATCAGAGCATCTGGAGTTTCCTAAGGAAACCAAAGCCCAGGTTCCTGTCCCACATCAAACATGAGAAGACACTGGGCAGTACCTGTGTTGTCGGGCATAGACGCCTGGTCGCTGTTGCGCTCCTTCTTGAAGACGATGTTGCCGAGCTGAAGAACCCCTGAGATCACACGCAGCATGCCTTCGGGGAGCAAGCAGGGACAGCTCAGAGCCAGACTCAGGTTGGAATGTCACCCAGGCAGGGGTGATTACTCACCCAGGAGGGCCTTAAGCACGTCAAACCATGAAAGCACCAGGGTCTTGGTCTAATGGCACATGGGGGGCCCAGCCTCTGGCAGACCTCGGCTTGGGCAGCCCTACACTTAGGTACAAGCTGTTAACACTCTCAACACTCCCAAGTCTGTACCAAGAACGCAACTCTAGCCTAGGAGTCCATTGCCTATTTTGTAAATAAAGTTTTACTGAAACACAGCCACACCCATTCATTTCCATGTTGTCTATGGCTGCTTTTGCACTACAAGAGCAGAGCTGAGCAATCACGACAGAGACCTTCTGGCTTGCAAAGCCTGAAACATTTACTGTCTGGCCCTCTATAGAAAAAGTTTACTGACCCTGCCAACCAAGGAGGTCCCACACTGCTCCAATTTTGCTACCCATTGACAGTAAAGTTGCTGGTTTGCTGAATGAGCAGCCTGTCATTCAGTGGGTGTTAGAAGGAATGCAATGATGTGGAGGATACGGCCCCACCCTCTAAGACATTCATAGTCTAGGAGGATATACAGACATATAAGTAGAATACAGGGAGACGATTACTAGTGGAGGTCAGCTGAAGAAGGTAAAAGAAGAGAAGGTCAAAACCACCAGTGTCCATGAACCTGACCTAACGGGCTGGTCCCACCACCTAGCTGGGAATGGCCCTAAGAATGCTGACTCTGCCAAAACAGGGTGGTGCAAACACCTCCCTCTTTGATGCAACAACCTACAGCCCACACGTCAGACCTAAAATTGACATAAGGCCAGCATCTTCATCAGCCGAGCACAGCTCCATCCCTAAGCCTCATTCCACTCTACCTACACGCCCCCTGCCCCACAGGAAACACAGGGAGAGAACAGGCTATACTCTCTCCACCCCCCAATTTCTCTTCTGGCCAAAACCTCAAGTGGGCCCCAGGATACCAAGCCCTCTTCACCAGCCTCTAGGGCATGGTCCACACTGCCATTCATTCTGGGCTTCCCCAGTGCAAAGAACCCAGCCCAGCCCCTTCCACACTATGCAGGACATAGAACAAATTCTCCACTGCAGCAAAGAGCAAAGATTATAACTGCAGACCCAAACCCTGAAGAGGCTGCCAGTCCCAGGCAGATAAGTGCCTGTCCTTTGGTCCCCTCTACATAGATGCCTATGGTACCACCAGGACTAATAACCCTGAAACTCATACTCAAGGCCTTCTTCCCAGTCTCTACAGGGGCTCCCCCCAAGTCAGAACCAACACCAAGTTCTCCCCAGGCCCATCAGCTGCCCTGACGCCCCTGAGGGTGCAATGACCAGCCTCCTACCTCCTGCCCCTCACCCACAGGAGGACCAACCCTGTACCCATTTGCTCATCTTCCGGGATGCCCATGATCCTCATGGCCTCCATGGTCTCCTGGAACATGTCCTTATCCTGCTGCCCAGGAATGGTGACGTGCCCGTTGGACAGGAAGCGGTATTTGTTGTATGGCTCCAACAGGAGGTCAGCTGTAAGGGGTACAGGGCATGCGTGGGTCAGCAGGGTGTCAAAACCAGAGGCCACAGACAACACTGTGACCTCAAAGGCTTAGGAGACCGGGAAAAGGGTCCCATGCCCTGAGATACCCTGGAAAGCATGCTGACTTTCCTTTGCAGGTGAGTATCTAACACTCAGGTAGACAGAAGAGAGTCAAAGTGAGACATGTCTATACATGAGACTCGCTTTCTTGGGCATGGTCAGAAACAAGACCAAGTCCTTAGGATGGCATAGATAACATAAGTCCTCCATGCTTCTCCTCCTCAAGCCCAAGGCCTGCGTTTCCATTTCCCAAACAGAGATCATGGCCCAATTCTGGCATGAGACCTGGCACGTGGCAGCCTGAGCATCCAGTTGCTGGGACAACTACTCACTCTTCAGGTGCTCCCCAGCCCCAGAGAGGAGATAGTAGAAGATGTGGAAGGTGCGCTCCTCCTTGGCCTGGCGGATAGCACGGGATTTCTCCAAAAGATCTTTGCAAGCATTAAGGAGTTATACAAGTCGTGGGGAAGGCAACCCTTCCACTGTCCTCTTATCCTCATCTACAGGAACTGAACTTCATCGGGTAGAAAGAATGGCACAATGTGGCAAAACAGAGCAAAATCCAACTATCTTGGCCCTCTCCTCTACGGCGTGTAGCTTGTCCAAGAGACAAGCTAGTCTGTTTAAAGGGCCGCCTTCTACAAGGGAATGGAGATGAGAATGCATGCACAAGCAGAGGCTATGATGCTTGCCTTGGGGGGAATAAAGTGGCATCTACCTAAACGCCCCCTTTGAGGAACCACACTGGACAATTTTCAATAGTTCCATCACATTCTAAGCAGAATCTTATGCTACTAATAAAGAAAGATCCAAACCCTGAGCTGGTTTTCAATGAGCTTACACTGTCAACCTTCCCGAATCCATAGATGAGGTATCCTAACAGGCCTATAAAGAGGAAATTGCTGAAATCAGGAAGTAGCCTTTCTACCAAGCTCACTTCCTTCTCCCCCAGACCCAGATTCATTAGAATTAATCACAAGGATACACGTCTCAATGTTGGCTCCCACGATGTAGCCATTGACATCAAAGTTGATACGAATGAATTTGCCCTAAAAAGACAGATAAAGAGATTAGAGTAGAGGCCCCCTGCATTAGGGAGCAAGGAAGAAGTCCCCAACCCCTACCTCCAGAAGGTACAGTGTGTCAGTCAGGTGTCCCATGTCCCCACCCTGCATTGGTACCCAGGACACAGAGAGAGGTGCCACATTGCTTGAGCTTAGGGACAAGGACGAGCTCACGGGCTGTCCCAGTTCCTCCATGGAGTGGAAGGAGGGAAAGCCCCATTATCTGGAAATGTTCCTCACTGCCTGACCTGACCCTGGGTACTAAGGGGCTGCTGGTTACAACAGGACAATCAAGGGTACAGTCAGAACACTCCTGCTCCCTTTCACGAAGGAGGCTGAGGAAGCTACTTAGGCCATCTTCATTAAGAGGAGGAGGGCAGGTCCACACTGCCTGGGACCAGCCCAGCCTACCCCACACAACAGGACTAGGTAGCACCAAGTTTGGGTAAGAGTACCCAGTCTGAAGGCAGCAGGTGCCCCAGCTCTGGTCCTGCTGCCCACTACTCACAAAGCGTGAGGAGTTGTCGTTCTTCACGGTCTTGGCATTCCCAAAGGCCTCCAGGATGGGGTTGGCCTGCAGCAGCTGCTGCTCCAGCTCACCCTAGAAAAGAACCCAGAGGGCAGTGAAGGTGGGGCAGCGGCCTGGGTGGTCATACCTGCCCCACCAGGCAGAGGGATGGCGGCAGAGCCATCTGCACACCCAGCATGCCAGGAACAGAGACTTCCAGATCGCGCTCCCGTGACCCACCACGCTGGCCTCGGCCCGTCCATGTACCGCTCAGCACAACCTCTCCACCAGACTTTTGGAGACTTCCACTGGTTTGAACTTATTGATGTGGGCTTCACCAACCTCAGAAGGCAATCGGGAAAACTCACGAGACTCTAGGCAACCTGGGATCAGTGGGTCAGCCCTAACCTTTGAGGACTGTGTTTTAAAGCAGCACACAAGCTAAGAACAGACACCTGGCACCATTCCTTCTCTGGGACAGGTTCTGCATCCAGGGTACCCTGGCCTCCCTCTGCCCACCTGCCTCTAATCTCCACCCCAGTCCCACCCTTTTCATAGAACAAGGAGAAGAACTCAGATCCATAGAAGACACAAGCTCCTCTGGCTTCATTTTCCTTATGGGCCCCTCCCTGCCTGCCAGCCCCCAAAACCTATCCTACCACATCAGGGAGGTGAGCACGGATCCACAAGGCCCACTCTGGATTCAGAGCTATCGATCGAAAACACCAACACGTACTACTTGTGGTCTCACGGTCCTCTGTGCTTTACAAAATGCATTCATGGGCCTTCTCATCCTGGATCCTCACAATACTCGGAGAAGGCCAGACAAAGTAGCCCCATTTCACAGACGAGGAAACTGAGGTTGAAGGAGGGTGAGTGGTTTGCCCAAGGTCATCCAGCTATCAACCAGCAGAGCTGGCAGTCGAATCCAAGTCTTCTAACTCCTCTCATCACGGATATATCCCTCCCCCCAGCCCCACCTGGGGTTTCTACTTCGTAGGGTTGGATCAACTTGGAGAGCAGCCATCATCCTCCCCACCAGGCCAGGTACTAACTGAACCTGGCTGAGGAAAACACAGATCTCGTTCATCTCAAAACCTGGGTGGCCTCTGAGAGAAAGAGTATCATGCCAGGGCCAGGCAGGGCTTTGTATTTATCAGCAAGACTGCAGTGGAGCTAGGGTTTTACAGGAATAAAGGCTGCTCAGAGTCATGGAACGGAAAACCAGTAGCAGCAGGAAGTCCCAGGAGAGTCCTGACTACAGCCTGCCACACACCTGTAGGGATGAGACCTGTCTGCAGACACCGAGGACATTCTGAGTCTAGATGAGCAGAAGGGCCTGGGCAGACCCTCCTCCCTGACAGCCTTGAGACCAGGGCTCCTTCCGGAGCCAGAGAACCCTTCCATTCCCAGACAATACAGCTAAATGCAGGAGCTGCCCTGGCCCTGGGCGAGGGTCAACAGGGCCAACCTACAGAGCAGGATTCTCTGTGGGCACTTGGTGCAGTGGTAACAGGACACCAAGCTCCCACCCATGGCCCCGGGCAGGCCTGGGATGCCTACCTGAAACAGTCCATGGAGCCCAATTTGGATGAATGCTGCTCTTCCCCCACAGAATGATCCCCTCAAAGCACAGGCCAGGCTGCCAGATCAGCTGCACCGCTCCCATTTCCACAGACGCAGTGTGGCCCTCTCCAAACTCTGCCACCGGCCTCTCTCTACTCGGGAGCAACCATTCCAGTCCCAGACCAGCTCCCTGCTGACAATGGGGATGGCTACTTGGAGGGTTTTCTTTATGGAAATCTCATTGTCACAGAAGAGACTTCTGTATTTCAATGAAGTTTACATAATATAAAGTGATGAGGTATTGGATACAGTACATGCTCACAGGTTTGGAATCACCCGTTCAGTTTCTGAAGGATTTCGCTGGGTGCTGTTTCTGACAGTGGGCTCCAACTAACGCATAAAAAACAGAAGTTGGAGAAGGAAGAGGGCTAAAAGTGCACTATCCAGACAACAGAGGTCTAACTGCAAAGTCGCTTCAACCAAGACTGCAGGCCCTGTCCCAAAGCTCTGCTTCGCTGACCTGCAGCCCCAGTCGAAGCCTCGCCTCCCCACAGCAAGGTGAGGTTTAGAACATCCTGCCTGGAGGTCTTGGGATGAGGAGCTGGGTCACGGCAAGTGAGAGAGCAAGCTCTCACCTACAGTATGCCACAACAGGCCTTAGAATAGCCAATTAACGTGTTGCCATCAAGTCAGTTCTGACTCATGGCGACCCCACGTGTGTCAGAGTAGAACTGTGCTCCACAGGGTTTTCAATGGCTGTGTTCTTTCGAAAACAGATTCCCAGGCCTTTCTTCTGAGGCGTGCCTGGGTGGATTCGAACTGCCAACCTTTTGGTTAGTAGCCAAGCATTTAACTGTTTGCGCCATCCAGGGACTCCCTGGTAAACCAAGTTCAAGAGTGTTTTTATGCCCCAGCTGTATATGGAAAAATCACAGTACAGTTATAGGTGAGGCAATCAATGAGACTGGTCAATGGTCTTCAAAACTGAGGGCCTGGGCAGTAACTGGAAGCCAGAGGCAATGCAGCCAATCACCCTAGATGGACTTAGAGGCAGGGGCAATGTGCCCGTCATATACCGCGGTCTGAGAAAGAGGAGTGACAAGTTTTCTCCCACGTACCCACCCTCACGTGCCATCATTGCTGAATGTTCAGCGCTGCCTCCCCCTCTACGCTGGACCCCCAGACACACAGCACATGTGTCTCTTTTACTGTTCTGTAACTGGTCCTGTCTCCTATCCTCTAAGGCGGGACTCCAATGTTACCCTCCAGAGAACCAGGCTCATACTCAGCATTCAATAAATAGTTGGAAAATTAAACTTACTGCAAACTCAAGAGGTGGAAAACCACAGCTAGAGAACTACCAACCTCACAGCTCTGTTTTAAAAATAAACCTCCTAAAAAGAATGGAAAATGATGGGTGGGAGGACGGAGGGAAAAAGAAACGTTATTAGTTTCTAAATACAGGAAGTCCCAGGATTACGAATGAGTTCCATTCCTAGATCTGTCTTTAAGTCAAATTTGTACCTGAGTTGGAGCAGTTAGGTTCAGTTTGAATGTAATGTCAGTTAGTCAAATGTTTGTCTTAGTATATAGTATATAGTATCCCTTTCTCTGCATAAAAAACATTAAAGAAACACCTCCAGATACACTAAAACATCTTTAACTAGTAATACAGTAGTAATAATGTTTTGATGTACGTCGCAAAGCAGCTCCTTTTTGCTATTCCAAATCATTGTGTGTACCTCAAATTTTTAATATAATAGGTTTTATAGGGGCTGGTTTATAACTGGGTTAACATTCGTAACCCAGGGACTGCCTGTATAACTCCCGACACCCCATGGAAAAAGATTCAGGATGCCCTGTGAAGTCTGGTCCCTGAAAAGTTACTTTTGGTTCCACTCCAGAAGACTGGGCTCATTAGGACAGTCTGCAGGACACACCCACATCAGCATGCAAAGAGACACACGCCCCTACTTACTTAGAGATGCTGCACACAGCACGCCAGTAACGTGGAGCCCCACCCCACCCCCGCTGGCTGGAGGGGACCCCACTGCCACTTAGATGTCACAAGGAAGTTTAAAAGTGTGTGCTTGAGAGAAAGAGAGAGGGCACCACACGGTCATGCTTAAGACTGATCATCCTCAATTGCAGGGAAGCCCCAATGTGGGGCCCTCCCAGCACCGCTGCTGACCAGCTCGGAGTGGTAGGTGAGAGGGGGGCGGTCATCCATCTCTGGTCTGGAACTCTGAGCCCGTGGGGCTTCGGAAGGGCCCACCTCCATCCCACCATGCCGAGGTCCGGTTCCCTGTGGGAAATTCTGGCCATGGCCAGGTTTCTGAGAACAGCTAGATGGTGAGGCCACACGGAGATTTTGCAGTAGTTGTCATTTCAGAGTGCACGACAGGTCACTGTGTGTCACGCCAGCCCCTCCCAAAAGAGTCAGTGAGCTGAGCCTACAAGAAGAGTTCTAGCTGCAGAAGGTGACAACGGTGGAGTGAAAAGCTGCTCAGGAGAAAATAACCAGGTCAAGGGCACACGATGGGCAGAACACGCATTCCCAGTGCAGAACGTGCAGTAAACGTGCAGCTCACCTAGTGAGGACACTGCTGAGGCCGACACAATCCACCAAGAGGGAGAGGGAGAAAAATGCACATGAGACGACTTTCCAGCTGCCCTTTCTCTCTTCCCTGGGGGGCTGTCCACCCAGGGTCACTGCACAGCAGAGAAAGGAAGCAGGAGCCAAACACAGGCCTGCCGAGGCCCTGCCAGTCTCCATCAACTGGAGAACCAAGTCTTCGAATCCCTTCTTCCGGATCCAGAGGTGGACACCAGTACTGCACACACGGCAAACTCCTGAGTGCTGCTATGCAAACCCCAGGTTGGGTCATCTCCAGTTTCCATGGCAACTCCGAAATTTAGGAGGCCAAGGGAGAAACCGGCTTGCTACCACTGACCCACACTTGAGACAGCTAAGCTGCAGCCTTGACGGAAGTGGGTCCAGGCTGCTTCATTCCCCAGAGCAAGTTCATTTTAAGCCGAAGCCATGAATCATTAAATGCTCTTCCTCGGGCATCTCAGACACTTCCTAGATTATCCCACCGAAGGTCCAGAGAGCAGCCGTGGAGAAGAAGGCCCCGGCACTCACCTGGTCCTTCTTGCTCTTATGTGATGAGGCTACATGAGCCAGGTACTGAATGACTTTCTTGGTGTTCTCTGTCTTGCCAGCTCCAGACTCACCCCTGCCAAGAGATTCCAGAAAGTTCCCAGGTTAGCCCAATCCTTTAAATCTGTCCCCTTCCACCGCACACTCTACTGCCCACCATTCTGCTAGGTGCCAATGAGGAACCCAATATCCAGTGTCAGAAAAGGGGGCAGCCAAAGGAATGCTAAGTTCTGGAACCCTCCATAGGTCCATTTCCCACAGCCCTCCAGGGGCCTGACAGAAGTGAACTTGTATTCACTGTTGCCCTGGTCACTTGGCAGCCTTTGCGTCCAAGAGTTTTAGGAATCAGTTGTAGGCAGCTGTTGACTTAGAGGTCAAAGGCACTTATACATGTTCCCCTTGAACCTTCACTTGCAGGAATGTTCTGTATCATTAACGCACTCAGCAATGGGGTTTATGTGTCCCCTTGTGCATTTCAGAGGGTGAGGGGGACAGGACCCAGTGTCGACGTGAGGCCAGGTAAAGAAAGCCACCATTCAGGGTTGGGGGGAATGCACTCTGTTCAGGAGTTAGAGGACGGCCAATCGTCTCCTGACTGGACTTAGTTGAGAAGACTCTGGGTTTTTCTCTCTGCTACAACCTCTACCCCCATCTGCCCACTGGCTCCTTTGAGGAAGGCAGATTAAATCTTTGGCCATGAGATAAAGCTGGTCCATCTGGCGGCCCAGTGAGCAAAAACATATAGCCTTAAGTCCAGTCCTTGGTGAAGGGGAGGGGGAGTATTGGAGCTAAAACTGGAACTCGCCACCCAGATTTCATTAGAAGCCTCAAGAATAAGAACAGGCCAGGGGGAAGCAAGGTCCCACCATCCAGACGTTAAAGAGTGACTTACGTGCACAAAATGGACTGATCCTCTCGGTCTAAAACAAAAGAAACATCAGGGAGACATTACAATTAACTCCAGCCAGATACAAAAGCCTCCCCCTTTTCACTTCAGAAGAGCAAGCAGCCCATTTCCCAAGAGAGAAGGGCAAAGCCTCAAATGCTGCCCTGCAGGGGACCCGCACCAGCCCAGCCAACACAGGCTGACCACACACCTCCCAACGAGGAGGAGCTGCCCCTAGGCCCCAGGCTCAGACTGCCACCCCATCCCCATAAAGCCAGACATAGCACTCCCACTCCTGCCTTAGAGAAGGCCAATCTACTGAAAACTCCCCAGAGTCTGCTTTACTGAGAACTAAGGTGGGGCCTGCCCTGGTGTTAATAACTGGGGGTGCTGGCTTTAGAAATAAGGCACGCAGCAGCTGTTTTAAATATTGCCCCCATGCAAAGAAGGAGCACTGTTTAAGAAGTTGGGGTGAGGGATGGTGTAGACAAGGCCTGGGATAGAAGGCTGGCTCCAGAGTGCATGAGCTGTGTGAGACCTTGGACAATCGTCTCTGAGCCTCAGTCTCTTCCTCTGTGATATGGGATAACAACCAAGCCAACTGGCGTCCAGTTAACTCCAATTCATGGTGATCCCATGTGTGTCAGAGTAGAACTATGCATCACAGGGCTTTCAATGGCTGATTTTTCAGAAGTAGATCACCAGGCCTTTCTCAGGCATCTCTGTTAGCAGCTGAGCACTTAACCATTTGCACCATCCAGAAAAACCCAAACCAAACTCATTGCCGTGAGTTGATTTCAACTCATAGCGACCCTGTAGGACAAAGAATTGCCCCAGGGGGTTTCCAAGGAGCCGGCTGGTGGATTTGAACTGCTGACCTTTTGGTCAGCAGCCAAGTTCCTAACCACTGTGCCACCAGGGCTCTGGGCACCACCCAGAGACCCATGTAAATAACACATGTGAAGCATGGTGCGTTGTGCATGGAAGATGTCAATAATGAAGCAACTCGGAAAGAACAGAAGCTCGTACGAATGACAGCTTTTGACAAGCTTCTGTGACACTTTGATCTCTATGCTTGTCAGAAACTTTCAGCAATGACCCCGGCTGGGTGGGTAGAGTAAGAATATAAACAACCTGCTTCCCTTGCAGGGTTATTTTGAAGAATAAAAATGGTACAAGAAGTAGACCTGGCATGGAGCCCTATCAAAAGAGTGAGCCCCACCCATGCCACTGTCTGCTCACTTCCCCATCATGAAGGCACCGTGCTGGGGTCAGGGGCGTTGTCCTTGTGTGAAGGAGAACTACTGTTGAGTGCCATCAAGTCATTCTGGCTCTTGGCAACCCAACATGAGAGCAGAACTGCCTCCCATAGGGTTTCCTAGCCTATAATCTTTACGGAAGCAGATCGACGACAGATCTTTCTCCCGCAGAGCCGCTAGGTGGGTTTGAACCACCAGCCTTTCAATTAGCAGCTGAGCTTATAACTACTGTGCCACCCACCAGGGCTCCTGGAGGAGCACTAGTAGTTGGCAACAGTAGTAGTGTCAGCACTGGACAGAAATACGGACATGGCAGGTTCTGAGGCACACGTGCTGGCTCCACTGGCCAGCCTAGGCCTGCAGGACTGGCCACTGGGAGGAGTTGGGAGGATGAGGCGTGGCCTGGGGAGACAGATTGGGCCATTCGATACCAGCAGACACTAAGTGGCTAGGTCACCTGCCTCTTCACAGGTGAGTTTCCTAGCTCACCTGAGCTCGCCACGGTGGGGCCAGGCATTTATCTCCACCCTGACCCCTGCCCTGGTTGGCCCTGTCTGCAGCCTCCCACCCATGGAATAAATATCAACGGGGTGGGGTACAGAGGGTGCGGTCCCTCACGTTCACACAAACATACCCCACACCCACTCACCAATGTCAGAACCGCTCAGAAAGCAGGCCCGTGAGGACAGCCTTCCTTCCCCTTGTCTCATCTTTCAAGGCTGCCCAGCACAGGCTAAGACTGGAGCTAACACGAGCCTCGATAAGAGACAGTGCTTGGGGGCAAGGCTGAAAGCAACTTTCATCCCTCTTGGGAGCGTGCAACAACCGATAAGCGCTGGGAACACTTCTGTAACCCAGGCCTTCGCCCTCCCCCTCTGCTTCCCCCTGTGGTCTCCCAGCTGCGGGGCATGTTTAGTCATGGTAGCCAGCAAGAATGTACCTGTGTGCGGGGGAGGCAAGTCGGGAGGCAGCAACCGGGCCAGCACTACCATATAAGGAAGCATTCCCCATCCCTTCCAGAGATGCCTGAGCCCAGGCCAGGGATGGCTGGAATTCCTCTGATTGTGTGACACGTAGATGCTGCTTAACAACAGGAAACAGAGCCCCCAGACACACGCACGTGCACACGCACACACACAGCCACACATGGACGTGCACGTATACACAGGCTCACGTGCACACACAGGCACACGTACACGCCGATGCATATGGACACAGGCATGTGTACACAGACACGTGCACACAGGTGCATATACATGGACACACATAGGCACATGTACACACATACAGCTGCATGTACACATACATACACATTTATATGAGCACGCAGAGGAGCACGTACACACAAACAAGCAAAGGTGCGTGTACACAGATGCATGTGTGCACACACAGGCATGTGCACATACACAGACATGCACAGACACATCTGGATACACATGCACACATGTATGTGTGTATATGTGCACACACAGGTGCACATCAGGCACACACAGACACACACACTGGAACGCAGTCCTGCACATGCTCCAAATTCCAGACCCAAACTCACTAGCCTCCATGCTACCCTAACTCCGGGCTCCTTCACTCCTCTGACCTTTCACCTCCAGCCCCTGAAGTGAGGTTGCCGCTGCCACCCCGTTACTGTTGAGTCAATTCTGACTTATAGTGACGCTGTAGGACAGAGGAGAACTGCCCCATAGGGTTTCCAAGGCTGTAAATCTTTAGGGAAGCAGACGGCCACAGGCCTTCTGGTTGGCAGCCAAGCACTTAATAACCACTGCACCACCCTAAAAGAAACACCCAGACGCTTTAATGCTCCACTAGAGAGAAACCTGCATTTGCTTTGCCAGAAAACACTCATCTGGGTACACGCTTTTGGCGAGGGAAACTGACAGGAGGCCCTTCTCATCTTTTCAACTCTTGCGCCGCCCTCCCCCCTCACTTAGCGCCCCACATCCACCTGGCTGGAATGAAAGACCCATAAAGGCCTCTTCAGTTCTTACAGCCACTCATAGTCCCGTTATCTTGTGCTGGCCTCACGCTAACTTTACAAGGCAGTTAAGACAAGTGTTACTACCCCTGTTTTGCATATGTCCCTTCTCACGGCAGTTCTTTCAGATTTGTTCCTGAGCTTAGAAGCATCTCTTCTGGGTGTGGCCTGCTGAGAAGTCTCAAACCCGTCAGCTCTCTGTCTGACTCAGTTTACTCCCTCGCCCGGTGCATTCTGGGAGGGATGCTCTTTAACACTCTCACCATAAGCCCTTCGGCACACTTTTTCACCTGGGAGTCCAGCGCAATCTGTCTGTTTTGACTCAAGTCCTTATTTGGGCCGATATGGACCACAGGCTTATTTGAAAATGCCCTTCCTTCCTCCACACTAGAGTAGACACACAGGCAGGCAGACAGACAGACAGACACACACACACACACACACACACCCTATGACCCACAGCCTGCGGAGTGCAGAGCCAAGGGGAACCCTGTCCTGGGAACTTGGTTCCCTGCTGTGAAGCTAACTTAGGGTCTCGCGCCCCTTAGGTCCCTATGGTGGGGGTGGGGCAGAGGCAGGCTTATGCCTCTCCCCCTTGGTGGTTTTCAAGTTTTTAAAAAGCAGTAGCAGCGTCTTCTCAGAAAAAACATCCTCAAATTCCCGGCATGAAAAACAGAAGATAAAAACCAGAGCTGCTCTGGCCGGGAAGGGGACGATGGAAACAGGGCTCCTCGGAGCACAGTGTGAAAACCACCAGTCCCATCTTATGTGTGTGGGGCAGCCACAAATAGGAGAAAGCCTCCGACTGCAGGCTCTGAAGCCCCGAGCTCTGGTCTTCACGCCGCACCTCCCCTCTCGATACCTGGAGCACTTGGCCTCACTGGGACTCAGAGTCCCCATTTGTAAAATGAAAGAGGGAGGCCCCTCCCTCATAGACTAGCTCTGAGGTTTAGAGGAAATGACGGGCGAGAAAGCACTTGGCAGCACAGGCACCCGGAAGATGCTCGTCCTTAATTACAGAGCCCAGCCACCTCCCCAGTGCTCCACTTTGCACACCTCCTTTGGAACAACAACAAAAACAGTTACATATTCCATGAAGGGGGATCCCTGGGTGGTGCAAATGGCTCGGCTGCTAACCAAAAGGTTGGAGGTTCGCGTCCACCTGGAGGCGCCTCGAAAGAAAGGTCCGGCAATCTACTTCCAAAAAATCAGCCACTGAAAACCCCATGGAGCACAGTTCTTCTCTGACACACAGGAGGCTGCCATGAGTCGGAATTGACTCAATGCGGCAACTGGTTTTTTTTACCTCAACGACAGAGGATTCTCTCTCAATTTTATTTTAAACACAGAATGCCTCAAGGCTGAGCCCAGGTGGTGAGGTAGGGACAGGAACAGCCTCCTCAAGTTGAGGCGGGCAGCCCAGAGTGGACAGGTGTTTCCAGCCGCTCTGAAGGCTCCGGCTCAGTGGGCAGAGGGGGACCCCTGCACACACGTACTCCATCCCATTACAGACTTATGCTATGGGCCTTATCGCTCACTTCCTCTGTGAGCAGAGCCGCAGGCCGATTCTTGTCCATAAAAGGCCACGCTGCTCACAAAGCGGTGACATCAGCCCCAAGAGGAAGTGCAGGGAGAAGAGAACGGGCCAGTTGCTGCCGGGACTGACTCACTGGAACCCTCGCTGAGACAGCACCTCCCCCGAGGGGCTAGCTCAGAGCCGCTCTCCAGGGGCACACCTGGAAGGGTGCCCTGCCCACGGGACCCGTCTCTGGGGTACCCAGGTTTCTTGACAACTGACCAAGACATGGATATGGATCAAGAGAAGAAAAGGGAAAGGGCAGTGTTTCAGGTCGGGCAAGATGCCTGTGTGGGGTGACACAAACTGGATGATCCGCGACAAACAGGCCCCAAACATGCCCTAGCAAGGGGCCTGTGCAACTGATCTTCCACAAACATTCCAGAGCAGACCTCGGGAGGGGCTCACTGTATGGAGCTGCTCCACCTCAGACCCGTGTCAGCACGCTGAAGCCCTGCTCCACGTTGCCTGGGGTATGGAGTCTCGGGCTGCCTCGGGCAAGCTCCCGGGCTCCAAAGTTACTTCTCCCCATGACTCTCCTGGGGACAGCATAAGGGTCTCAATGGGCCCAAGTGCAAATGTTGACATACCTGTGGGGTCTGAGCTCAGAACTCAAGGGCTGAGAAGGCCTTAGAGAGCATCTGGTTCGATCATCTTGCTTTATAGAGATGCTACGATTGGGAGAAACCCAATGATGTACTCAAAGTCACACAAGCTAGGTGGAAACTGCAGGCCTCTGGCCTCCTGGTCCTTCCTCAAAGGCTCCCCTTTGAAGAGCACCTTCGGGGCAGGCACTGAGGTCGCCTGCAGCTCTACTCTGTGCTGCAAAGGAAGAAACGTCACACTCTCATTTAAATCCACATGGGCCCTTTCAAGCTCATCTCCTTGTTTCTGCAAAAGCCAGACCAATTCACAAGCATGGGTCATAAGCTCTTGGGAAGGAACCGAAGAAGGGAGGAAGAACAGGTGCAAAGTCACAACTAGTGTTAGCAGAGGCTGCAAATGGAGGCCAAGTCAGGTGTGTGCTTTATGATGTCGTGAAACCTCCTGGCAGCCTACGGGCCAGGCTGGCAGTTGCTGGGCAAAGAAGGAGGCCCCTGCCCGTGGCACCCAAATACAACGTGACCATTAACAAACGTTCTCTCCGAGACACCAAGGTAGTCCCAGTCCCAGGAGATGCTCGACTGGCGGCAAGCCAAACCCAGAAGCCAGTTCAACTTGGCCCCGTGCCGATGCCCACCGCCCCCATGCACCCTCAGGTAGCACCCTGGTTTGAACTCTGCTGAGGTGGCTCAAGTCCCCAGGCAGAGAATGGGAAGCCTTCCCCCAGGTACCCCTGATAATTAGACTGCTCTTCACTTTCATTACGTCAGAGAACAAGCGAGACCCCAGACAAGCTCTCTCTTCACCAAAATGCATCCGGCAGAATACCGGTAAGTTTTCAGTGTACAGGTAAGCGTCCGGCACACAGATAAGCTTCCAGCACACAGGTAAGCTTCCAGAAAACAGGACAGCTTCCAGAAAACAGGTAAGCTTTCAGCACACAGGTAAGCTTCCAGCACACAGGTAAGCTTCCAGAAAACAGGACAGCTTCCAGAAAACAGGTAAGCTTTCAGCACACAGGTAAGCTTCCAGCACACAGGTAAGCTTCCAGAAAACAGGAAAGCTTCCAGAAAACAGGTAACCTTCCAGCACACAGGTAAGCTTCCAGAAAATAGGTAGGCTTCCAGAAAACAGGTAAGCTTTCAGCATGCAGGCAAACCTGCCAGAGTAGCCACTGGCTGTTTATCTCCTGCTCCCACGGGTGGGGCTGGGAGAGAGAATGTTCTCCTGCTGAGAGGCAGCTCTAACAGGTTTGTCAGGCAGGAGGGAAATTCAAAAGTCACGGAGGCGTCCACCTATGACCACTGACTGCCCACAGCAAATGCCACCAGGACTCTGCAGGGACCCGGCATCCAGGGTCGATTCTGCCTTGCCCTTACCAACATTCCCCTTGGGGAAGGAAAGACAGGGGCAGGATAGGACCCTTGCCGAATCCCGAAGGAGAACTGCTCACAGACAGGGAATAACCCACAGTTACAGTTCTGCAGAGGGCTGGGCACGCAGGGAGCGAGTGAGGGCAGGATAAGAGGGAAGGACAAGGGGACAAAAACAGGGAGCAAGACGGACACAGCCAGGCCACACTCATGACAAACCTGGTCGGAGCACAAACAGCCCTGCAAGGAGAGCAACTGGCCTGTGAAGCCCCCTTTGGGCAGGATGCTCACGCTTGTTCGAGAATACTGGGACTGTCAACACCAAGAGATGAACAATAGATGCTCCACTGAAGAACCCGGTGGTTTCCAATAAGAGGCACACGTTAGCGACTTTTAGGCCAGAACCTGCTCGGCTCACTCTCCCTCTGCTTTCAGCTAGACCTTTCCCCTTGCCCCTCCATATTGTGGACCAGCTTATGTTTGAGAAACATCTTCTTCAAGTCACGATGTCCGACTGGAATGGCATCCTGGGCCCCAATCAGTCTCAGATTTTATTTTAAAGGTCAACACTGAGCCAACAGCCTTGATCAAGACCAAAGGAAGGTTGCAGAAGACACTTATAGAATCTTGACTTTTCTACCTGAGGACTATCAGCTCTTTTCTCTCTCTTTAGTTTTAGGGAATTTCTTTTGCTTTCACCTGATAGCAGAATTCCAGAAATCAGGTAGGTGAAGGAAAGCGACCCTTTTCTCTGAATGCATCAGTGTTCAGCTCTGACATATGGGAACACAGTCCTCCTGGAGCCTCAGGGCCAGAATTTGAGAGAACAGGACAAACTGGGCAGTGAGCAGCGCTCAGTAAGCAGCCGGAGAGGAACTGAAAACCAAACCCATTGCCGTCTGGTTGATTCAGACTCGTAGCAACCCCATAGGCTAGAATAGAACTGCCCCACAGGGTTTCCAAGGCTGCAATCTTTACGGAAGCAGACTGCCACATCTTTCACATATTTTAGGGGGGATACAATTCAACCCATAACAGAAACTGACAGGCACAGCCACATTATAATTGACCAGCCTCATTCCAGGGCCAGGATGGCCTTCTGACAGGTACAGCAGAGCAGCCCCCTTGGACCAGATGGAAGAAAGTCCCCCTCACTCCCCGCTCCAGTTTCTGGGCGGTGGCCCTGGGCCCCCCATGCACAACAGGACTGGACCGTTGTGATCCATAGGATTTTCATAGGCTGATTTTTGAAGGTAGATTGCCAGGCCTTTCTTCCTAGGTCATCTTAGTCTGGAACCTCAGCTGAAACCTGTTCAGCATCGTAGCAACACACAAGCCTCCACCAACAGACAAGTGGTGACTTTCCATGAGGTGCACAGGCCAGGAATCAAACCCGGGTCACCCTCATAGAAGGTGAGAATTCTATCACTGAACCACCACTGCCCCCATCGCTAGTACAATCAACAGAAAGTCAGCTCAGTGTTGTTGAAGGCCCATTTCTGGAGCATCCGTGACATTTTCTTGAAGCTCAACCAAGGCCATGTTTCCCAGAGGCCTCAGTACTACCTGCGCTGGCTCCCCAGACAAGACCAGACAAGTCCAAGCTGTGTGCTCTGTGGTGGTGGCTGCAGGGGAGGACAGTTCTGACAAGCCGCTTTCTGCGCGTGCTGCTACTGAGGACTTAGCTCCTGGAGGACTGTCTTTGAGGAGACTAAAAAGCCCGGCTGGAGGAAGCATTTGGTTCTCAACTTCATCAAACAAGGGGGAGCAAGGATGGAAGAAATTAGTGAATTTAAAGTTATACGTAAGGCAGGGCCAGTTAAGTCAAGAAATGAAGTTTTCAGGCTCCTTTTGTTACTTCCTAAAGAGCACTTATCACAGGCCAGCAGTGAACAGCCTCTCTCGTCTAATTCTTACCATAATTACGCAAGGTAAATTTTATCAAGCCCAAAACACACAGGAGAAAAGGAAGGCTCAGTTAGATCACATTACCTTGCTCCACCCAAGTCACAGTTAGTGACAGAGCCCAGATTCTAACTCAAAGCTCGTCCAAGCCCCGCACTCGCTCCTGCAAACCGCACTTTCTCTTGTTCACAAAGCAAGATTCCCCTGAAGCTAACGCTGAGATGTGCCCAGAGACCCCCCTTTTCTGCAACCATCACCACTATTTATTTCTAAAACTTTTTCATCACCCAAATAGTAACTCTGTACCCCTTAAGCCAAATCTCCCCATTTTCCCCTTGCTCTAGCCCCTGGCAACCACGCATCCATTCTCTGTCTCTATGCATTTGCCTATTCTATTTTAGACAAAGGGATCCTACAGTATTTGTCCTTTTGTGTCTGGCTCCAACATATGACCTACATAAAGCAATGCCACTTACGAAAGCCCCTTCCTGCCCAAGCAGCCCCCGGGCTCAGTGGGGAGCCCCCTCCTGTGTGCTGGGAGTCTGTGTGCTGCCCTCTCTGTACGAGACAGCGAGTGACCTCCTCCAGGCAGGGCCACGGTGTGCTGCCTTTATCCTCTCTGCAGAGTGCCTGGCACACAGTAGGTGCTCAGCAAGTGCAGGAGAATGACGGTATGTGGCAACAGAGCACGTGCCCTCCTTGGTGAGCGCCACCAGCCCCATAGACACAGGCAGCATAGGCAGGCCAGCAGGGCTCCAGTGCAGACACGGCTGGGCTAGCCGGCAGGGCTCCATAGCCTCCTGCCCGCAGGCTTCTGCTTAAGTGGAGTCATCAGATCTGTGGCTTCCTGCTGCTCTCATTCCTCATCGCCTATCCTGGTTTCTGCTCAAAATCACACTTGACTCTAGCCTTGAAGCATTTCCCTAGAGTCTGACCAATGTGGGGCCTCAGAATAACATCCAGCTGAGGGTGGGGGGAACCTGGGAGGGGTTGGAAAGGGAGCCTCTCCACCCCCACTCTCCACCTAACCATCCAGCCAGGGAGAGGAATGCCTTCAACACCCAGTTAGAGGCTGTTCATGGTGGTGGAATGGTTTGGAAAAGGACAGAGAGAATGGCTGCACAAGTTGAAGAGTGTAATCAATGTCACTGAATTGTACGTGCAGAAACTGTTGAGATGGCAATATGCTTTGGTATGTCTATTTTCCCCACAATAAACAAAACCATTTTTTTTCAAACAGCCAGAAGGGACACTCTGCTCTGTTCATTTAAGCGTGATGGCTGAACAACACGAGGAACGCAGTTAATGTCACTGAACTATACAAACGAAGCTTGCTGAAATGGCAAATGTTTTGTTACATACTTTCCACAATAAAAAATTAATTTAAAAATCAGCCAATGAAAACAAGGGGAAGCAGTACCCCATGGACCACAACCCTGTTGAGGGGTTGGGGGCGGGGAGTCAGGAGACCCTGGAGTCTGGGCCGACTCCCTGTGTGCCCTGGGACAGGATACCTAGCATTCCTGGGCCTGTCCCTTTACCTGTGAATTAGAGGAACCATGATTAGATGTGAGGATAATGCTAATATTAGAGCCCTGACTGTTTACCCAGAAAGGTTAGTCAACCACCGAAAGAAATGTGGACACTCACTGGCCACTTTGAGCAACAGCTCACTACCAACCACTTCTCAAGCTTCCGCTGAGCAGCAAAGGGGGGAAGGAGGAGGGGAATAGCACAGAGCAAAGGGTTAAATAGTTCTTGGATTAGTTGAGGCCTGGAATGAAAGCAGACCCTGCCCCCCTCCCTCAGAAATGCTGGGAGCTCATTAAAATACCAGAAAGTCACTGTGAGTGAACAAAACCTGGCATTCTAACTAATTAACACAGAAGGGTTTTTTTTCACTCTTGCTAGAGAGATAGCTAGGCTCTCAAGTTAGATTCTTCAACTCGCAGGTTCCCCTGTTAAAACATACACCCCTTACACACAGGGGAGACCCAGAGGGCCTGGGTCCTGAGGAAGCCAGGGGTGCCATTTTCCAACCCAGTCACGCCCTTCATAGACCATGAGCCCCTTCTGCCTGAATTCCCACGGCAGCTCTTTGTACTCGAGATCCGCCCCTGTCCCCTAAAGCTGATGTCTGCCTAGCAAAGGTCAGCACAGAGGAAGTTCATGCTGTCTCACACCCTCCTGGCCTCAGACAGTTCAAAGCCTTCAGTGCCTTTACAGAATCCTGAGAGCAACAGCCCAATCCCCAAGGCAAGAAGACCCACTCAAGGCCATGACAATACATTAGCCAAATGGGAAAGCCAGGACTGGGAGGGTGAACAGACCATGTCACCACAACTTTAATTAAACCCAAGGCTGGGGATTAAAACAACAAACAAAACTGTGCTGGGCACATCTGGGCTGTGCCGTGACCACTTATTGACAAATACCTGCCAGCCTTTCCACAAAATTCTACCTCTGCGGTGTCTGCCCCGACCTCTCCAGTCCTCGCAGCCACACCTCCCTCCAAACTCCCAAGACACCTGTCATCTGTTCCAGTTGCGTTGGCACCAAGTGTAGGTAAAAATGTGTCCTGTTATGTAGCTACAGCCACAGATCTCTGTCTACAAACACGTCTCTCCACTTGGACCGTCAGGGCCTCCAGTGCCAGGAATATGCACCAAACCTCTCAGTATTCTGGCTCTTTCTTTCTCTTATCACCATGGCCTAATCCAGAGACACCATATGCTGCCACACCCTATCCCACTCCTGTGGCAGACAGCACTATCTATCCCAGCATTCCTTCGCACTGAGTCTCCAATCTTTGCTAACACAGGGCTCCAGGCAGCCACTACTGAGCAAGGCTGATATTCAGAGTAAATCACTCTGCAGTGCTTAGTCCAGTGGTTCTCAGCTGGGGACAATTTTGCCCCCCAAGGAACACATGGCAAAGTCTGGAGACATCTGTGGTTTTTATAACTGGAGAGAGAAGTGCTACTGGCATCTAGTGAGTGGAGGCCAAGATGCTGCTAACCATCCTACAACGCACGAGGCAGCCCCCTGACAACAAAGAATTATGGGGCACCCAATGTCAAAAGTCATGGCAGCCCCCTGACAACAAGGAATTATTGGGCACCCAATGTCAAAAGTCACAGGGTCACCAAGAGTCGAAATCGACTCAACGGCAACAGGTTTGGTTTGTTTTTGTAATGTCAGAAGTGACAAGTTTGAGAAACTCTGGCTTAGTCTAACTTGTAGGTAAAGTGATCATATAATTTATCACCCAAACTGGAATGCTTCTGAAAGTGAAAGAGAAACACTATTAATAACTACTCCAGGACAACAGGCAGAAATCAGGACTGTACAGGCAAACCAGGGCATTCGAGAGAAAACGAAGGGTCAAGGAGCTCATCTCATATGAGCTCCCAGACAAAGCCACCAACCACCCGATCTGGCAGAATAAATGCTGGTATGGCATAAGCCACAGGCAGCTCAGGAAGGAAATCTTTTTCTAGTTCTTGTTTAAAGAAAAAGCAGAAAAGGAACTGCCTGGCTGTGCCTTTTAAGATGTGAGTGACAGAGAGCAAACCTGTTTCCCCCAAAGTGGGTGGGGGGCAGCATGTGCTGAGCCTTCACTCGACAGAGAGGAGCTGATTTTAACAGCCTGCAGACCCCAGGACTCTGCTGGCAACACCTGACTTAGGGCAAGAACCAAAGGCTCCTCATGGGAACTGTCTTTACTGGTGAACCATCCTGTTATATGATGGGCAACGTCCCTTATTAACGTCTTCTTGTTCCCAAAACAAGAAACTTGCTGCTAACTGCTTTGCAGGTCAACTG
Organism: Trichechus manatus latirostris; assembly: GCF_000243295.1. Taxonomy (NCBI): domain Eukaryota; kingdom Metazoa; phylum Chordata; class Mammalia; order Sirenia; family Trichechidae; genus Trichechus; species Trichechus manatus. Next base: position 14,483,902 of record NW_004443963.1, read on the forward strand.
GGTACAACAAGAAGGAACTTCTCAATAGCTTAAAAATGTCCTCAGTTGATCGACATGGGGCTAAAGAGCTGCAACAAGTCCAAGAAGCCAAAGGCAAAGTGAGACTCTTTCAGATTGAGGGGTAGAAAGCAGCTGGACCCTACGCCTACGTAGACTGGTAAAAAGAAAGTGCTGAGACTTTAGGTTCCCCATGCCCGCAAATGGGGATCTCTGGTCTCTAAAAAAGGAAAACGCCTACCCACTTACCCTCATAATTGGGGCAGCTCCTCAGCTCTGATCAAGGCCTTTCTGTCCCAGCCAAGGCTTCCTGGTCAACGCAGAGGAAACCTCCAGCCCTCTGCACAATCGGTTCTGTTCAATTATCCCACTCTACAGAGCTGACTTTGCCCTCCCCCTCAATGTTTTTGTTGTTGTTGAACAAATAAATAAAGGACAAATCTCTTTGGAAAGGAGTCCCATGGTTGTCTGAAGAAAGACTGGAAGTTCAGTTCCAAAGACTCTACCTCCTGTGCTCTGCTTTTTGTCATTTCATTATTCTTGTCATAATGGCACACCTAACAGTGAAGAAAGCTCGCTTTCTTGAAAAATCACTTGCTAGAAAATTGTTCCAATCCAGGATCCAAGTGTGGGAACATGCCCTTATTCAGTAGTTCAGATTTTAAGAAGACTCTAGGGTGCACTTCTTGCACTAGGACAATTAAAAGCCAACAGAAAATTGACTCATAACCTCTAGAGACACAGATTCCAACTGCTCTGGAATCTCACGGAATGTTCTTCCACCAGACTGCTCTAGCTAACACTTTGAAATAGAGTTCCTACTTTAAAAAAAGGGCTGGCTTCCTCAAGGAATTCTGAGATGTGAACGTAAGCCAAAGGTTAGGCCCAACTTGTACATCCTACAAACATCATCAAGCTTGACCATGAAATACCTTCTCCATAGCACATGCAGATGGTACGGGACAGATCACATGTTGTCATTTTAAACCGCTAAACATGGACAAAGTTGTTAATAACCACAAGATTCATTACCAACACTGCCTAGAATAAATGCCTAGATTAACTACAAAGTTTAAAGAAAAAAAGATGCATCTGTAACGGGTCATGAAAACCCACTATTAATACAAGATATGAGAATATGGCCCAGCCTGAAAGTTGGATTCGAGTTAGAATTACATTAAATGCTGACCATATGCCAGGTATCTGTCTAAACTCTAAAAATATCAGGGCAACACGGACCCTGTCCCTGTCTAGGAGACAAAAACACGTAAACACCAAAGTCAAATAAAGTGTCACTAAAGTGCTGATGGAAATCTGGCCCAGCTATTCTCCCTCGAGGACAATAATGCTTCAGTCTTTAAAAAAGAAAGAGTAGGGCCTTGCCAGGCACTGCAGGCAGATGGAGCAGGTATGGCAGTTTGAAGCAGAATGGCCTGTTAGAGAAATGTAAAGAGTCCCATGTTGGAGAGGTCGGCAGGAGGCCAGTTATAAAAGGCCTTATACGCTGCTAGAGAGTTTAAGTGTTATCTTGGGGGCAGTGGGGAGCCTTTTCAAGATTTTTCAAGACTTCAAATCAGGGGTTTGATAAGACTTGCATTCTAGAAAGATGACCCTCTCGTGAAAGCAAGGGGGAGGGGGAGTTCATTAAGAGTGAAGGTTAAAAGGCCATTAAAAAAGCCCAAACCCGTTGCCACCGATTGGATTCCAACTTACAGTGACCCTATAGGACAGAGTAGAACTGCCCCAAAGGGTTTCCAAGGAGTGACTGGTGGATTCGAACTGCCGACCTTTTGGTTTCATTAGCAGCCACAGCCCTTAACCGCTGTGCCACCAGGGCTCCAAAGCAAAAGTGCAGGCAAAGAAATTGTGGAGGCTTGAACTAATTAGGCCGTGACTGTGGGGTCAGAAAGAGGGAGGCAGGGATCAGAAATACTCAAAGAGATAAAATCTATAGAAAGTGTTGACTGACTTGGGGAAAGGAGAGAGAAGGGTAGAAGATGGCCCCCAGTTTCCAGGCCTGGGTGGCTGAGTAAGTAGAGAAAAGGCAGCAGAGGGGAGGCAGCTGAGAGTAAGTGGCTGGTGGTGATCAGGTGACAGTGCTGGTTGCAGCCTGAAAGTGACAGTGAAGTAATGCAAGTAGATGAGGCCATCGTCCCAAGGAATACTCGAGGAGACCCTGAGTGGTGCAAACGGTTGAGCACAGCTGAAAAGTTGGTTGTTCAAACCCACCCAGAGGCACCTCAGAAGACAGGCCTTGCAATCTGCTTCCGAAAGGTCACAGCCTTGAGAACCCTGTGGAGCAGTTCTACTCTGTACACATGAGGGAGCCATGAGTGGGAATCAACCAGAGAGCAACTAAAGATCACAACAATAGCCATGTCCTAGAATAGAACAAAGAACATCAGAGGAATACTCAGAGAGGACCAGGGGGTTGAGGACAAGACCGTGAAGGGCACCAATAGGCAGGGGCAGGGAGGGTGCTAGGAGAGCCAAGCAGATGGAGAAGACAGAGATTAGGGGAACCAGAGAGAGGGCCTCAGGAAGGAAAGAGTTTCAAAAGGGAGTGGTCAAGATTGTTCAATGCTGCGGAGAGGTTAAGTAAGATGAGCATTCAGGAGCACAGATGTAGCAACAAGGAAGTAAGGGGTGACCTTTGCCTGACAGTCTGGACAAGTGGTGGGCCACATACTCAGGGTGAGGAGGGGTGCTGGGAGGCAGAAGGGTAGCGCTGAGCGCAGACTCTTCCTCCAAAACACTTCGCTGTGATGGGACAGAGCGAGCACAGAGACGAGGCAGAGAGGGGTACAGAGTCCAGGAGAGGTTTTGTGCTGGTTTATTACAGATGGGAAAACTCAAGCACGTTTCTAGACCATGAGGAGGGAGCAAGAGAGGGAGGAGTGAAAAGAATGGAGGAAAGGGAGCAGCTGGTAGAAGAAGAGGCTGAGGAGGGAGCAGGGAGGGCTGGCAGGAGAAATTGGGAAAATAGTTAGGAAATGTATTTTTTAAAGCTTCTAGAACCATCTATCACCACATAAACATACCCTTTGAGTAGCTGGTGGCTTTGGCTCTCATACAAGAGTTTACAGACCTCCATGTTGCACCGTCCCATCACCAGTGCCACCAGGGCTGACCCAGCCACTAGATCACCATGACACTGAGTGTGAATCAGTCCCTACTGAGGGGCCAGTGAGGCCACAGGAAGCAGGTGAACAAGACATGGTGAAGACTCAGCCACTGGGAGGGCCTTGTGCCCCCGGGGCACTCACCTTGCATCATACTCCTGTAGGCAGTGTCTGTGATGGCATAGATGTGGGGGGGCATCTCATGCCTCTTCTTGCCCTTGTACATTTCCACGATCCCTTCGGAGTAAATGGGCAGGTTCTTGTAAGGATTGATGACCACACAAAACAGGCCTGAGTAGGTCTAAGGAAAAGAGCAGCAAAGAGGAAGGGATTAGGAAGTCTGTATCTCAACAGCGTGAAAACTTGGTAGCAAAGTCTCTGCTGTTTCAGAGCACCTCGGGTCAGCCTGAGTGTGGAAGCACTGCCAAGACCCCTCCTGCTCTCTGGCCCTGCTCTGGCAGACCTGCTGCAGGTGCCGGGAGCACCAGCACCATCTCCGTCCTTTCTGTTCAGGCCCTCCCTCAACTGTATGGTGTGTGTTATCGACGAGGGTGAGCCTCAGGCAAGACCTGGGGCAGGCTTCGAGTACAGTACAAGTCCAGTTACAAAAGTGGTATCCAAGGACAATGAGAGATGTGTTTGTCATCGTGAGAGAGGCACAAAGAGAAAAGGATGCAGCTGCAGCAGAGCAAACTGTACAGAAACACAAATTATTCTACACTGAAGGATTCTCAGAGACGTTGAAGCCGAAATCATTCTAGCATTGGGAAAACCCACTGTGCCCTGAAAGCAGTCCTATCCTTTGTGGGCTGGTGGAACGCTGACAGAAAGCTCCCTCTCTGGAATCTTTTAGAGACATTCACATGAAAAGCCTTCAAAAACTTAGACCACTTTCATGTCCCCCGTAAGCCTTCCCCAAGACTCTTTTCTGGAAGGCACCCAATTAGTCGATATCCTTAACATGAAGCACCCTAAAAGACACCCAATACTCCAAGTCTGACTTGACCACGTTAAAATCAGACCCTAGAGTCAGACGCTCTAGGTTCAAATTCCAGAGAAGGCAAGTTTCTTAGTCTCTCTCTCCCTCCATTTCTCAATCTATACAATGGGACAGGCAAAAGTCTCTAACTCATTGAGCAACTGTGGGGATTAAAGAAGATAAAGTGCTTGACACAGCCCCTAGCCAGCCTTGAAGAGCAGCTCCAGGAGGCCAGCCTATTGCCACTGAGTCAATTCTGACTCACAGACACCCTACAGGGCAGAGCAGAACTGCCCCATAGGGTTTCCAAGGTTGCAATCTTTTCTGGAGGAGAGTGCCGTATCTTTCTCCCGCGGAGCAGCTGGTGCGTTCAAATCACTGACCTTTCGGTTAGCAGCTAAGTGCTTTAACCACCGTGCCACCAGCGCTCCTTCCAAGAAGTCCAGGAGAGCATTTGCTAATGGCAACAGTTTATATGGAGGTCAGTCCACATTAAGGCAAATCTGCATTAACTTCTGGCTACTGATTCTTTTTCTAATAATTTTCCTATTTTTTTTCCAAGATCCCTCTCCCCTACCAAAAAAATGACAGAATGCTAATAGCCAGGAGAAACCCCCAAGACCACCCATGCTGGTGACAGGGGTTCAGTTGGCAGCGCAGCTCTCTTTAAGTATCTCGAGTGAGCCAAGCACTCTCTTCCCGGGAAAGTGTGCCACAGGCCCAGGAGTCTGGCTAGGTGAGGCCTCACCACTCCACGATTCGCACACACCTGCAGTCCTCACTCTGTTAAGTGACAGCTGAAGGTCACAAAGCAGATAATGGCAGAGGTGGGGGGCTAGACCCAGGTCTCATGATCCCCAATTCAGACCTCCTTACTCATGGAAGCCAGTTCTCACAGTTCATTACAGCCTTTTGTTTTCCTCACTGGAGTCTCTGGGTGGTGCAAACAATTAACGTGCTCAGCTGCTAACTGAAAGGTTCGAGGCTTGAGTTCGTCCAGAGGTATCTCGGAAGAAAGGCCTGACAATCTACTTCCAAGAAATCAGCCACTGAAAACCCTATGGAACACAGTCCTACTCTGACACACATGGGGTTGCCATTAGTCAAAGTTGACTCAGCGGTTACTTGTTTTACCCCATCGCTGTTCACTGTTTTCCCCATAGCAGCAAATATCTGATCCACACATATCTGAGGGGCTACGCCATGGTGCCAGCCTAGCCCTGCCCTCTCCACTCCCACCAAAACTGAGCATGGGTCTTCTGGCTGAAGCCAAAGACAAGGTCCACACAGGGACCAGTCATGAAGACTGAGGCTCTTCCCAGGCATCAGCCACAGCCCCAGCACTTGCAATTTCCAAGCAGAAGTTAGACCGAAGGCAGAACTCCTGAAGGACTCCTGTACCACACACAGGTCTGCATTCAAAAGAGCAGCTGAGGTAGGAAATGAACCACAAGTGTGTCTGGCCGCCTCTTCTGTTTGGAGGAGGGGACGCGGAGCCTTCAATTCCCTTTATTCCTGGGGATAACCAGTCATTTGTTTTCCCTCCAACTACCCTTTCCACCAGGGACCAGGAAAGCTCTGAAGCAGTGGTCCAAATGCAGTATTGCCAAGCTGCGGGCTCAGGCATTACAGGAAGACAGCAACAAAGCAGGAGACCCTTCTGGTCTTTCCTCCACGTGAGCATCGGTTGAGTGGGGGGAACAAGACAGAAGGCCAGGGAGCAGCGAGGTCATCCCGGGAGCTCGAAAACAACCGAGCTTTGTTCCCGACGTTTGAGAAAACCCACACTCTAGGAAATCCAGCCCGACAAAAGCAAAGAACACCGGGACACACATTCATGAAGTGCCACAGAGCCAGATGTTTTGAAAGCTGTCAGTGACAACAGAGGGGACAAAGGGTTGGGACAAGTCTGACAGCCAGGTGGGCAGATGGTCCCTCAGAGGGTTCTACGTGGGGTTCAGGATTCCTTGGGGTAATACCATCAGATCAGCAGATTTGATTACAGGAAGCCCTGTGGAATCAGCGCCACAGCCCACGTGGGCTCTGAGGCCGCTCTCGCGGAACAGTCTTGGGGGCCCAGACACACAGCAAGCAGCTCTGCTCCCACGCACCTCGTCAGGGAGCTGCTCCATTCACCGGTCACAGAGGCTCTTTGTGCCCAGCCACCCCCTTGCCCAGGACCGCACCCCGGCAGAAAAGGACAGAGCAGCTGCTGCGTGGAATCAGCCACGCCGCCCACCACACCAGGCAGACATGGCACACAAAGGCTCCGTCCAAGGTGGCAACTTGAACCTCTGTGTGCAAAGAGGAGTCCCTGGATGGTACAAATGATTAACACACTCACTGCTAACTGAAATGTTGGAGGTTCGAGTCCACCCAGAGGCACCTCAGAAGAAAGGCCTGGTGATCTGCTGCTGAAAAACCAGCCATTGGAAACCCTATGGAGCGCAGTCCTGTTTTGACACACATGGGGTTGCCATGAGCTGGAGCTGATTTGAAGGCAACTGGGGAGCTGGGGGTGTGCAAAGAGGGGGACGGGGAGCAAGATGGAACCCCCTGTCAATCAGTCCCAGCTTTAACCTCATCCCAGCTCTGCAGCTGCTGGTGCTCTATGAGGACGATTCAGAGACTATCAACTTTCCCAGTGGTGACACTCAGAAGAAGCTGGTCCTGAGGCAGGAGAAACTGCACACAGGACATCACTGCAAAGGAGCAAAACCAGGAGCTGGTGCCTTCAGCTGAAGAGCTCTGGAGAGAAAACTCAAGGACTACCCACCAGCCCTGCCTACGGAGTGAAACCTCCACGTGCTGCCTTCAGAGGAAAGAGGAAGCAACTACCACGGAATGCACTTTAATAATATCCCCTCTTGGACCCCAGAAGACATGGCCTCTGGACTCTCTGTTAGCCCAAAACTAAAACCATTTCCGAGGCCAACTCTTCAGTCAAAGATTAGACTGGACTACGGGACATAAAATGATACTCGTGGAGAGTGTGCTTCTTAGCTCAAGTAGATACATGAGACTAAATGGGCAGCTCCTGTCTGGAGGCGAGATAAGAAGGCAGAGAGGGTCAGGAGCTGGT
>NW_004443963.1:14491181-14625656 GCF_000243295.1 Trichechus manatus latirostris
TCAAGTAGATACATGAGACTAAATGGGCAGCTCCTGTCTGGAGGCGAGATAAGAAGGCAGAGAGGGTCAGGAGCTGGTTGAATGGACACGGGAAATCCGGTGTGGAAAGGAGGAGTGTGCTGTCACAGCATAGGGAGAGCAACTAGGGTCACATAACAATGTATGTATGAATTTTTGTATGAGAGACTAACTTGAATTATAAACTTTCACTTAAAGCACAATAAAATAAAAAATAAAAAAAATCACTAATATCCCCTCTCTGCAGGGGGAAATGACCATTTGCAGCCAGCTGATAGAGGTCAGTGGGTGCCACTTGCATGCTCAGCGAGCTTCTGCAGGACCCACTTGGAACAGAGACACAGCGAACAGCCAAGCAGAGGCACGGGAGTTACCTTCACTTGTAACAAAGAGCAGCAACTACATGAGTGAGCAGCAGAGCTGAGATTCAAGCCAGGTCTCGGAGGCTCCAATCCCAGGCCCTGAATTGCTCTGCTTTCCTGGGCAGAGACCATCTTGGCTTAGCGGCACAGCAGAGCTGGTATATATAACATCAGCTATAAAGCCAGCCAAGAGGAGTGTCCTTCTCCTAGACAACGGGACTGTGGCTCCCATCTCACCCCTGCAGGCAGGCATGCTTCCTGAAAGGCCCTTCGTTTTTCTGCAGGTCACTAATTCTGCATTTCAACGGTTAATACTCCCAGGGATGGGGGTTTTTCCTTGGGTCCTATACACTATTCTCATCAAGAAACAGAGAGAGAGACTGGGCTGAGAGTCAGGAAACCCGAGTTCCAGCCTCAGCCCCATCATCATCTAGCTGTGTGACCCTGGGTAAGTGCCTTGGCATCTCTGGGCCTTAATTCTTCCCCGTTGCCATGTTGGAAGTCTGAACTAAGCTAGTCTCTAATGATCCAGGTAGACTGTTCCACCTATCTACTTGTTGATGGGTCCTTGGCTAATCAGGCTCATCCTCAAAAGGTGGTCACCAATGGCAGGAAACAGAGGACCTGTTATCATGGACTGATTCAGCATCAGCAAGGTAATGCAGCCCGCACACACAGTCTGGCCCAGTCAGGGCTTCTGGGCAATCCAAAATGGTGCATGGCTCAGCAGAGGGCTTCAGCGGAATGCAGGGCACTCAGAAATACCAGGCCCATGGGATAAGGTAAGTGCCCTGTGCAAATGTGTATGGAAATCACTCTGAAGTTGTATAGAAATGGAATGGCAGACCATTTGAGAGCCACTCACCATCCCCGAAACAGGATGAGCCCAGCTCCTCCTTATATTACACATGTGACCACAAGCAAACCCCTGGGTCTGAGACTTGGCCTTCCCATCTGTAAAATGAGAGGATTGCAATAAATAATTGTTCAATTTTTTTTTTTCCCCTCCAGCTCAGAAAAAAATTTCAAGAACTGTTTATCCAGCCCCCAGACTAACAAGTCCGAGGTAGATATAACAGCATATTTGAATAAATAGCTATTTTAGGAATAGTAAAAGCCAGCTACTAGGGACAGAACCAGAAGGAAATATCTTTGAACTGAACAGAAGGAATTTGGGGTTGGCAATAGAAAGAGCTTTCTGCCCTGAGGGCCATAAGAGTTTGGAGCCTATTACCAGGGAAAGGGTAAATATTCACTTCCTGATGGTTTCCAAAATGGCAAAGAGCTGTCTTTCTTCAAGTGTAGCCCTGTTAGATGGCTCCTGTCCTGGGCCTGCACACATACTGTTCTCTGGACTCTAAATACACTTCCCTTTGTCAAGCCTGTGTGGAACTGGCACTAAAAAGCTGGATGGACTGACTCGGTCTTACTCTTGGTGGCTCACTTCTGCTCAATCATACTTCCCAGGGATACAAGCCACGCCTGCACGTCTCTGTGAAGAATAAGATGGCAGAGACATCAGAAGGGGACAAGGCAAAGTGGTGAGTGGGGACCAGGTACAGGAGGAAGGAGATGGGAAACCAGGAAATGGCATCCCCTACTTTAGAAGGAATCTATCACACTGGCCTGAACCTTCATATCTCGGCCAAGATTCAAGGTGTAGACCAAGGCCAGCTGGTGGGCATCCCTCAGACATGTTACACTCGTCTCCCTATGCTGGGTTTACAACAGGCTTCCTGTTCACTACTATAGTAAAACCTGCGAAAGCCGGAACCTGCGTAAGGTGGAAACCTGTCAGAAGGAAAACTCAAATATTTTCCACTAAAATGAGTGACAGCAAAGTGGTAAGACTGCACTATGTCAAAGGCAGAAAACCTGCAAGACATAGAAAAACAAGGCAGTCCCATCAAGTTCCGGCTCTCATAGGTTTCACTTTATCAAGTGCTTTTGGCTATGCAGGGAACAAAAGTAATGCTATGCAGGACATTCCACCAAGATGCTCAGGCACCAAAGTTCAAGGATGTCGCCCAGCATTCCTTAAAGCCTCCTTCTCCACCAGAGAGCCGGAGCCCAGGAGTCTGGGCGGCTGGGGGAGGAGACCCCTTGCTGGCACAGAAGGTACTTACGTAGATAAGCCCTGAGTAGTATCGCTCCTTGAGGTTGTGCAGCACCGAGGCTTCGTTGAGGCATGTGAGCTCCGCCATGTCCTCCACCTTGGAGAACTTGGGCGGGTTCATCTTCTGGATGTCATCCTTGTTCACCTTCACTTTCTTCCCATTCTCCACCAGCTCCACAATGGCCTCCTCGCCCACCTCCTCCTTGAGGCTGGCAGGCTCAAAGCCACTCTTGTCAGAAGGCACCCACACCAGCTTCTTGGCAGCCCAGTCGGCCTGGGCCAGCGGGTTATTGATGAAGTTCTTATCCACATAGAGATACTTATCAGCAGCTTGCTGCGCCATGGTGACTTACAGCCAGGACCTAAGGGAGAAGAAAAGGCAAAAGACATTAGATACAAGAATTGCTGACACCTCCGGACTTTGCACACAGCACAGCATCACAGTCCAGTAAGATTCTACATAACCAGCCTGCACAAGCTGCCGGAATTTCCTGCTTCCCACTTTTGGGAGGAAGATGTACATTACTGAAACAATAAGTTAATACCAAGGATTTTGTCTTCAAGAAATTAATGGTAAAGTATACCCTAGGATCAATACAATTGAGCAAACGTATAAACAAAACTATTGTGCCAAATGATGAGCAAAATAAGAGTCTCAGAGACAGATGCAATTATAGTCACCAGGCTAAATGCTAAGGCAGGAAAGTGAACCAGGCAAATTTAGGGGGACTTTCAATAAAAACAGGTTTCTAATTAACCAAAAAATGCAACTGACTACAACCACACATAACGGGAGTTTCCGGTTTTAAAAACATTTTCTTATTTCATGGAGTCAACTAAGAGACAAGAGAAGAAAATAAAACACCAGTCTATGTTGCCACTAGATTTAAATTCCATCTTGATAACACAGTTCAAAGAGATAAGGTGAGAAGAAAAGAAGTTGGGCTATGGGGACCATCCCTGAGTACAGTAAGAGTACTCCACTTCCGGGACACTAATGTGAAAACGCAACCCTCACAATTTATGAGCCACCAGCACTTAAGCACGTGTGCGTTTGCTTTTTTCAAAACTTGTTTGCAGAATAATGATGATGAAATAATAATCTCTTATATCTGTGTGTTTTTTTAGTTTTTGAAATGCTGTCACACACATTTCACTATCTCAACAGAGCTTCACGTAACCACTCTCTGTAAGGTAGGTAAGGTGTGTATTGTCCCCATTTTACAGAATTCCTGGAGCTAAGGAACTTGTCCACAGCCACCCAGGAAGAGGAGCGGGGCACGGACTGTGGCCTTTCCACTGGCACAGTCGTGTCTGCTCAAGAGGCTCTCCCGAGGCTGGGATGGCCTGAAAGTGCCGTTGCTTTGAGTGAACCTACAGCAGGGCTTAGAAAGCCTGGTCTCAGACCCAGCCAGGCCACCAGCCGCCAGAGGAACTGGCTGGACACTCAACTGCCTGTGTCTCACACAGAAAGGCTTTACCCCAATAAGGCTGGGGTCCCCATAACCGCCCCCTCCGAGAAACCAGGAGAGCTCCAGATCCAAATCCAGCGCCACCCAGGCTTCCAGATTCCAACAGGGACTCCCATGCGAAGGAGATAGGAGGCCTGGGAGGGAAATAACAAAAGGAAAAGTCTAATCAACTGGAGAAGGGGCTACCCAGGCCTTCTATGGGCTCATTAAATGGTTTCCAGATCAAGCTGAGGGGCGCCTCTGACCCCACTCCAGGAGCGGCTGTTTTCCAGGAAACCTGCTGGTTCCTCCAGACAGGAGGGAGGGTGAGGCCCAGGAGCACAGCAGCCTCACCAGTGCCCCCAGCTGGTGGCTTGGTTTGCACTCCCAGCACAAATAAGCCCTGCAGGCCCTCACCGGGGTGGGGGCCTGGAAGCACCATCCAGCCCTGCCAGGACCACCCCCTGGGAGAAGGCGGGCCCCAGAGCTGTCCACAGGAACTAAGGCAGGAGCCTGAGGCTGGGAACCCCCGTGACCAGCCACCATCTTTCATGTGGGTCTAGCGAAGGGCAGTGCCCACGGCCGGCCAGCTCAGCTTCAGCTGTCCTCACTTCCACTCTGGCTCGTCCAATCACGTAAATCAAAGGCTTTGCTCCACCACAGCAAATGCCCATTGTCCTCCGTCTCCTCTGACCACCATGCAGTCAGCCTTCCCAAAGTCCCAGCAGCCAGGCTCCCAAAACCAGCCTCCCCAACACCTCCCCACTATGTAGCTCCCCCTGCTCAAAGAGCCTACAGCAATCACAGCACAGGATCTCTCAGGCTGCTGCTTTTTGCAGACTCCAAACCCATCAAGGGTAGTAAGACAACTCTATGTCAGCACATAAAGGGAGATTCACTTGAACCCCATACCCCAAAAGGTCATCTGCTGTGGTGAAGAGTCCCACTGATCCAGTGAAGACATCCAAGGATACCTCATGCCCTTTATAAGACCCTGACCAAGAGAATGAGGAATAGGGGACAGTTATAAATACCTGCCTATGAACAATCAAGCTCAGTTAATCCACAACCTCATTTAACCATCAATCACCTAGGAAAATAGGTTTTCTTACCCCCAACTTATAAATGAGCCAGAACGCTCCTTAGAAGCGAGGATGGTGAGACTACGTCTCACATACTTTGGACATGTTATCAGGAGGGTCAGTCCCTGGAGAAGGACATCACGCTTGGTAAGGTAGAAGGTCAGCAAAAAAGAGGAAGACCCTCAACAAGATGGACTGACACAGTGGCTGCAACAATGGGCTCAAGCATAACAAGGATGGTGCAGGACTAGGCAGTGTTTCATTCTGTTGTACACAGGGTCGCTAACAATAACAACTTAAAAACGAGGAAGCAGGCTCAGAAAGGGCGACTCACTTGCCCAGAGCCGCCCAGCCCCATTGAGGAGCGGGTATTCTCACCCAGATCCATGCCTGGGCTCTTCCAGCACATGCGTACCTGGGTCCCTCAGAGAAGTCAGGCTGGCGTTGGAGCTGGGCAGTAACTGCAGAGAAGCCAAGGTATGGGGATAGAGAGGGGTGCATTCCAGAGCATTCAACAAATATTCACTGCGTCTTATCTGGCAAGGAGAGAGGGTGGGGCATGGAGTGCTACCAGCATAGCCAGCCGGTGATGGCAGAATGACGTCCCCCCTAACCAAAAATACCCCCTGAAGTCTTCTTTAAACCAAACACCATTCCAGCAACACCAACCCCAGCACAACCAACAGCAAGACTTGCTTCCTGCTGAAGTGAACCTGTCTGGCAGCTGGTTCCACACTCATGCACAGGGCTCCTTCAGGCTGTAGGACCAGGCACCCCACCTGTCCCAGAAATCTGGGTAAACGCTGGCCCCTTCACCCATGGCTCGGTGCTCAGGGCCATAAACATCACAGCAGCTGGCAGGGAAGGGGGGGGAATTCTGCCCAATCCATGGCCCTCAGCTGTACGCCTGGGTGGGAGCAGAGGGCAGTTTCAAGCCAGCGCCATCTACTCCTGATGACTGCTGAGCCCAGAGACCAAGCCAGGCTCTGATGTAAGAGGAGGGGGCACACTGCGTCCCCCTCAGGGCCTCACTGCCTCCAAAGACCGGGGGAGCCAAGGATCCCTCAGAAGGAGGCCCATGAGGAGGTCCAACGGCCTCAGCACCTCCCTCCAAGCAAACTTCTCATTAGACAAGGCTGGGCCTGCCTCACCAGGCCAAGGACACAGCGATTTGGTTTCAGCAACTGTGCTGGAATGACGTGGGCTAGCAGCAGTGCCAAGATCAATACATGGGTTAGATCGGTGGGGACGGCTGCAGAGGTCATGCTAAACAACGGGGAAGTCTACTAAAGCACCCCTCTCCCCCGGGGCTGGACAAGAACATCCATATTCAGTGATACAGGGGTCACAGGGCTCAGCTGAGCTCGTTTCCACCTGTGTCAGGTAAGCAGGCTCCTGGGTCCCTGGCAGCTGCTGAGGGGGGCAGAGGCAGGCAGGTTAATGCTCACTTCTCAAGGGTACAGGTAGGTTCAGCCACCACTGGAGAGAGCTAAGGGCATAATCAAAAGGATACTAGGGGAGCCATGGAGGCTGGATGAACCCCCAAAACCAAAAAAATCCCCTGAAGTCTTCTTTAAACCAAATACAGTTTAGCTTAATTAGTAACCAATGTCTGCCTTAAGGATTGTGCTTTTTTTTTTTTTTCAATTCTACTTTAGATGAAGGTTTACAGAACTAACTAGCTTCTCATTAAACAGTACGCACATTGTTTTGTGACATTGGTTACCAATCCCATGACATGTCAACACTCTCCCCTTCTCGACCTTGGTTTCCCAATCACCAGCTTTCCTGTCCCCTCCTGCCTTCTAGTCCTTGCCCCTGGGCTAGTGTGCCCCTTCAGTCTCGTTTTGTTTTATAGGCCTGTCTAATCTTTGGCTGAAGGGTGAACCCCAGGAGTGACTTCATTACTGAGCTGAAAGGGTGTCTGGGGGCCATATTCTCGGGGTTTCTCCAGTCTCTGTCAGGCCAGTAAGTCTGGTCTTTTTTTGTGAGTTAGAATTTTGCTCTACATTTTTCTCCAGTGAGCACTGTGCTCTTTTAAAGAACTATCTATATGGCATCAAACTGACAATGTCAACTCAAAAGGTTAGATAGGAAGCTTAGGGGGCAGTGAGTTTATGTGAACAGTGGCAGAACAATTTGGAAAAGGAGGGTGAGAATGGCTGCACAACTTGAAGAATGTAATCAATGTCACTGAACTGTACAAGTAGAAAATTGTTGAATTGGTGTATGTTTTGCTGTGTATATCTTCAACAATAAAAAGTTTTTTTAAAAGAAAAACATAAAACAAAGTAACTGCACAGTAAACAAATTAAATAAGGGTCACTGTCAAAAGGCTATTAGGGAGGCAACTTACCATACACAACAGCTGCCTCTCCCTGCCCTGTCCTGCGACCACGCTTAACAGCCTCTTGGAAACATTTTTAAATTGCACATAATATAAAGTATTTCAAAATGAAAGAAAAATATCGCTCTAGATTCCTGGCACCTTCTCCCCTCAAAAAAAAAAAAAAATCAAACTTTTCCTTTTTCTTTATTTGGTCCCTTCTAGTCCTGGTTCATAGAAACACATGATCTTTATCATTTGCAGAACACAGAGTTTCACATCTTGTATTTTCCCTACTTACTGTGACCCCTTCCCCATAGTGCTAGTCTGATGATCATTTTCAATGGCTACATAATACTCCAAAGAGGTTTTTTAAAAATCACCACTTATTAGGTGTTTTCCTCTTATCAAGTTTTTTTTCACTCTTCGTTTAGAGTACAGTCATGCATTGTTTAACATCCACGCTACGTTCTGTGAAACAGGACGTTACCTGATTTGAACACTGTGTGAACACCATGTTATATATAGGCAGTCCCTGGATTATGAACGAGTTCCATTCCTAAATCTGTCTTTAAGTCGAATTTGTACGTTAAGTCGGAACAGTTAGCTACGGTTCATATCTAACATAAGTTAGTCAGACGTTTGTCTTAATACATAGTATGTAGTGTACTTTTCTATGCATAAAAAAATTAAAGAAACACTTCCAGATATACTAAAATATCTCTAACATAATAATACAGTAATAATAATAATAATGTTTTGATGCACATTCCAAAGCAGCACTCGTTTGTTATTACAAACCACTGAATGTACCTCAAATTTTTAATATAATAGGCTTTACAGGGGTTGGTTCATAACTGAGGGTCAGCCATTCTTAACCTGGGGACTGCCTGTACTTAGCAAAGCTATATGGGATACTGTAGTGTACCTGTATTGACTAAACAGCCACCGGGAAGCTGTTGCGTTTGCTACATCCGGTTAAATCCACTAGGTCCTGTTCTCCGATCAAGATTTCTGAAGTCTTTCATAACCTTATGAGACCACAGATGTATTGTGCGATCAGAAGTTGCCTGAACAGACGTTATGCGGCACCTAACGGTACCACCTTGAGATAAATTCCCAGAAGTGGAGTTACTGGGGCAAAGGGACATTCGAACATTTTTATGACCCTGATATGGATTACCAAACCGTTTTCCGAAGGGGTTGACCCAGTGTGCGTTGCCATTTGAGCAGGATATACAAGTGACAGCTTGATATATAACTACTCCAGCATCCTGAATCATTTTAAAAATTTAAATAATTTAACAAGTATGAAAATGCAACATTTCACATTTTTTTAAACTACTGTTGTTGCTGTTAAGGGCCATCAAGTCCATTCCAACTCATGGTGAGCCCATTTGTGCAGAGTAGAACTCCTCCACAGGGTTATCAAGGCTGTGACCTTTCAAAAGCAAATCGCCAAGCTTATCTTCCAAGGCGCCTTTGGGTGGATTCAAACCGCCAACCTTTCAGTTAGTAATTGAACACTTAACCGTTTGCACCAGAAGGGAAAATCGCCTTTCTAAAACAACATGTATTTATATATGTTTGCAGGAAAGGTTTCTGTGGCTCAGATTTGGGAACCATACAAAGTCATGGGAGTCTGCAGGGCATCGACAGGCAAGCAAGGAGTTAACTTTCTCCTTAAGGAGAAGGAAACCCGCTCAACCCCATAGTGATTGGACCAGGGCCGAAAGCAGTCCGCAGACCTTCCACGCCCTGTTTCCTGCTGTGCCATTCCAACTCCAAGAAACCCAAGTAGTTGCCTTTTTAGGCCATAATCAAGCAGGACACAACCGGAGGCTAAATTGGGACTCTCAGGAAATGATGAAATTGAAAGTAAATAGGTTGACCAAAAACTTCTGCTTCAACCCAAAATATAATTCCTCGATTATCTGCCTTCTCCCCTTGCACCCAACCATCCATGGGGACCTTTTACTCTTCCGTTTTCCCAAAGAATCTTCTCCCTCCGTCCTTTTCTCTTTTTATTATTCGCATGCTTGTTTGAAAAACAAATTGCTGGCCTCTTAAGGACAGACTACATCCTACTAAGCCAGATCACTGGCCCCAAAACTGTGAGTCTCTCCATTCCTCGACAACTAGGGTTTATGTAGAACCTTCCAGGGCCAAGTTCTAGGCCAGGCATCTTCAAGTTGTCACCCTCATAAAGCTCCCCCGTCCTGAGGGCCTGCTAACAACCTCTACGCTTTCTCACTCAATCCTCACAATAATTTTATAAGGTATATATCATCACATTCACTTTATAGACTAAGGAAATGAGGCTCAGACAGGTCACACAGGCCAGGTTTAAACTCAGACTCAGGTAGCTTCCACTTAAACTGCCTTCCTCGTGAGCTATGGGAAGAAAACCAACGGAGAACCTCCTAGTTAAACAGATGTTACTTAGGCCAACGCAAAGCCGTACACTCCGTCTCCTCAGGCTGGCTTTCACAAGGGAATCTGCATGCTTCCACCTTAAATCACTGGAGCTACAAGAAAGGTGAGTGTTTGAGCACCAGCTCAGCCAGGTGGAACTGCGAGCCAGCCGTTAAGGTCTCTAAGCCTGGGCTGCCAGGAGTTGGACAAACCAATAGCCAACAGCCCTGAGCACACCCAAATTTCAGTTCAGCGATCTTGGCGGCCAGGACCCAGACACTGGAAGCCCTGTTCCAGCTTAATCACTGATGTATGCAAGCAGGCCCCTCTCTTTCTATTATTTCATACCCATCCTCAACCCAGTAGACCACATGAACATGTCTCTTCACTTTCCCCTCACAGTCATTGGCTCTGAATAAATGAAACTATCAAGGTGCCTGAATTCCACCGTAAAGGAAGGTTCTATAAAATGAAGGGAGTCCCTGGGTGGCAAAAATGGTTAAGTGCTGGGCTACTAACCGAAAGGTTGGTGGTTCGAACCCACCCAGAGGTGCCTTGGAAGAAAGGCCTGGTGATCTGCTTCTGAAAGGGCAATGCCAATAAAACCCTATGGAGTGCAGTTCTACTCTGAAACACATAGGGTCACTATGAGTTGGAACTGACTCG
The DNA here is from genome assembly GCF_000243295.1 of Trichechus manatus latirostris. Classification (NCBI taxonomy): domain Eukaryota; kingdom Metazoa; phylum Chordata; class Mammalia; order Sirenia; family Trichechidae; genus Trichechus; species Trichechus manatus. The sequence continues at coordinate 14,501,618 of NW_004443963.1, forward strand.
ACAGCAACTGGTATATATAGTGTGCATATATATGAAAAGCAGCTGCTATAATAATACAGAAATTTTCAAACCCATTAAACTGATTTCTTCAGTCAGCTGGTGCATACTGAGGATCTACGCGCAAAAGATCGTGGCAGAGGTGTAAAGGACCCAAGGAGTTTATAATGTAGTGGGGTGACAGGACAGGCACACATACAACTAGTGAGAGTGCCAATCTGGACAATACAGTGCAGAGTGGACAGAAAGCAAGCTCGTTGGTTTGCTTCTGTCCTGTTCACTACTGTATCCAACACCCACACACAGTAGGCCCTCAATAGATAGACATGCCATATGAATGAAGAGCAATCACTTGCTCTGTGACCTTGGGCATACGCCACCTCTCTGGGCCTCAGCTGTGAAGGTACATATTTCATGCCACCCTCTCTATCTCACAGGGCTGTTAAAGTCAACATATATATACTATATGAATAACCCAGCTCCGAGAGGTTGATGTACGTAACAATGACACAGGACATCTGTCATCATGGAAGGTTCAGTGCAACGGGGAAGACCCATGTAAACAACCACTTTAACACCAGACCCCATGAAGAAAGCCTGGGGAGGAATAAGCAACCTGCTACAGGAATGAAGAGGAAGGGACATTCAAGTGAAAACTTGGAAGCTTAAGGGAGAGTTTCATGGAGGAGGTGACATTAAATCTGGGTCCAGGAAGATGGGTAAATGTTGACAGGGGAGGGAAGAAATGAGGGAAAAGTATTCCAGGCCAAGGGAGAAAATGAAGCTGAGATATGGAAGGAGGGTGTAGTATTCCATTAACTGTAAAATGATATGGTTAATTAAGGCAGGGTTTCTCAGCCTCGCCACTACTGACATCTTGAGCTGGATAATTTCTTTGTTGTGGGGGCTGTTCTGTGCATTGTAGGATGTTTAGCAGCATCCCTGGCCTCTACCCACAAGATGCCAGTAGCATCCCCCCAAGTTGTGACAATCAAAAATGTCTCCGGACCTTGCCAAACGTCCCCGGTTGTTGTTGCTACTGTTGGGTGACGATGAGTCTCAGAGCAACCCCATGTGATAGAGCAGAACTGCCCCCATAGGGTTTTCTTGTCTATAATCTTAACAGAAGCAGATCACCAGGTCTTTCTCCTGTGGAGTCGCTGGGTGGGTTAGAACCTTTTGGTTAGCGTTAAGAGCTCAACCGTTTGTGTCACAATGTCCCCTGCGGGAAAAATCACCCCCAGTTGAGAATCACTGATTTAAGGGGTTAGTATGAGAAAGTGCATGGAAACCCTTGTGGTGCAGTGGTTAAGAGCTGGGCTGCTAAACAAAAGGTTGTCAGCTTGAATCCACCAGGTGCCCCTTGAAAACCCTCTGGGGCAGTTCTACTCTGTCCTACAGGGTTGCTGTGAGTCGAAATCAACTCGACAGCGATGGGTTTATGAACAATTGTAAGTGAATATAACATGGACTGCCAGAAGAACGAACAAATCTCTCTTGGAAGAAGTACAGCCAGAAGGCTCCTTTAGAAGCAAGGATGGCAAGACGTCCAACGCACTTTGGACATGTTATCAGGAGGGACCAGTCCCTGGAGAAGGACACCATACTATCTAAAGTAGAGGGTCAGTGAAAAAGAGGAAGACCCTCAGTGAGATGAGGTGGATTGACACAGTGGCTACAACAACTGGCTCAAGCATAGCAATGATTATGAGGATGGCACAGGACCAGGCAGTGTTTAGTTCTGTTGTACATAAGGTCGCTATGAGTCAGAACTGACTCGACAGTACCTAACAACAACATGAGCAAGCATGGCACCATGAAGACAAACCTCTAAGTAAATTCTCTCCCAACTCTAAGGGGCACAGGCCAAAATCTCCTTAATCAAACACAAGTCTGTAGGGCAAAAAGATAACCAGGACCCAAACAATGTCCCACTTATGGCACTGTCACGAAGGAATGACTTTCCCTTGTAATATACTGTATTTTAAGGAATCTGACCTGTACTCATCTGCTGCCCTGTAAAGATGCCTAAATGTTAAATTGAAACAAACCAACAAAAAACAGGCAAAGGATTTAGGCAGGACACGAATCTCCTTCAGAGCCTTCAACACGCAGTTCAGCACATGATTCATAAGCAAAGTTCACCAACAGCAAACGGACCAGGTGATAAGACAGGCGGCAGCCACATCTCAGGGGTGGCTCCTTGCCTGTGCCAGCTCACCCCACCCTGGGAAGTCTATCAAATGCTATTTATTGGGTAGTTCTGGCAAATCAGGTTTAGTTCCAGGGAATCCGTGGTTTCCACCAATGTGGCAACCAAGCCTAGATCTCTCCCAAGTGCCCTCATATATCTCCAAGTGCCTACCTGATGACTAGACAGCTCCGCCTGGAGGGCCCACAGGCACCATCAAACCTGAGGGCCTCCCCCTATCTCCCCAAACCTGCATCTTCTTGTGGGTCTCCATCTCTGGCAATGACAAGTCCACCTGGTCACCCAAGAGAGTCACTCTATAAACTCCTCCTCAATTGATTCCCAACCCTATTGCCAGTGCCCTGCTCCAGTCCCAGCCCACATCACCTCCCCTGTGGGGTACTACACCTTACACCTGCCTCCTTAGTAGCCCTCCCCCGCCTCTTTCACCTCCTTCAAATCAATCCTCCTTGCTGCCCTCAGGATTACTCAGCAGCTCAGATATGTATTCTTACTACTTCCTATTTTACTGATACTACTTGCCAGCTCACAATGTTTCACCGGCTCCTCACCTTCTCCAAAAAAAAATCTAACATTTTTGTACGGCAAGCAGGACCTTTGTGCCCTCACACCTTCGTCTCCTGCCTCCCTCCCTCCCTGCCAGTCATTCCGAACTACTTATGACTCCCTGTCCACATCCCACTCTGCTCAGGCCTCCAACCCTGCAGAGATGCTGGTGTCCTCTGCACCAGGAACCCGCTCTCAAATCTCAGCTCAAACGCTACCTCCTTGGCAAAAAATCAAAAAACCAAAACTGATGCCATCGAGTCGATTCCGACTCATAGCAACCCTTTAGGACAGAGTAGAACTGCATCATGGGGTCTCCAAGGAGCAACTGGTGGATTCGAACTGCCGACCTTTTGGTTAACGGCCAAACTCTGAACCACTGCACCACCAGGGCTCCTCCACAAAGCCCTCCCAAATTGCCACAAAGAGACTTCCCGTATATCCCTGCCCTCTGTGCTCTGTCCTGTCTTCATTGCAGTAACCAAAGAGCTGGACTGTAACTATCTGCAGTTTTATTTGAAGGCAGGGACTAGGTTTCATTCATTTCAACTACCAGAGTTAGAGAACTAAAGTGAACGAGAAGACTCAAGTTGAAAGCAAGCACGAGGGTGACAGCCACCTAATTTGTTATGAAAACCGTGCCATTCCTGGACTAATTTTCATATCCCCAAAACAAGAAGGAAAAGAAAGCATATGAGGACTTTTGACCTACAAAGAGAAATAGAAATAAGATCATTTAATGGACCCCAAGAAGCTGAATAAACAACTGAACCATTTCAGTTTTCTGGAACCTTCCGGCACCTATGATTAACCAAGGTAGAGGCACCTACCTCTACTACCAGATGGAAACGTCAGAAGGGAGCTGGGCTGGCGTGGCCTCTGCCCTGGGCGGGATGCCATAAAAAGGCCACGGGCAGCCCTTCCTGCCTCTCCCGGAGCGCTCGATCTGTATCTGCTAAACAAGTGCTGGAGAGACACAGATCTTTGGTACTAACTCAGAATCAAAAGAGGGGACTTGGAAAAGCCATGGCCATTTGGGACTCCGATCTTGAACATCCTAAGGCAAACGCTTGTAATTCACCACGATGGAATGGAACGGGCATGGCTTTAGAGTCAGACAGACCAGGTTTGAATCCCATGTCCTCCCACTCATGATTCCTGGGATCTCGAAGCCGCTAGCACCTCAATGTCTGATCTTTGAAATTAGAAAGAATACCAACATCAGGGGAATTGAGGACCCAGCACTTAACAGGGACTCCACTGCACTATCTTGTCCTCCTGACCTAAGTAACTCCCTCCTTTCTATGAATGACACCTAGGGCCTATGAAAAGTCCCCAGGAAGTTTACTGACTTTCTCAGTCCACAGACGACAAAACGGTGCAGTACTGTGACCCCCAACTACACTGATTTGCAGGAGGGGAAGGGTTTCATAGCCTAGGAAGTCTAGACACGATGCCTACCCCATGGCTCTCCTGCAGAGCCACAACCCACACCAAAGGTTCTGAGAAGCCGTCAGTAAGGAAACCTCCTTAACTCTGTCCAGTTAGCCTTGCTGTTGCTGTCAGTTGCCATCAAGGCCATTCCAACTCATGGCGACCCCACATGTGCAGAGAACTGTGACTTTTGGAAGCAGATCACCAGGCTTGTCTTCCTAGGCACCTCTGGGTGGTTTCAAACCAATCTCTCAGCTAGTAGTGAAGCACTTAACCATTTGCACCACCCAGGGACACCCCAATAAGCCTCTGTTGTTGTTAGGTGCCATCGGGTTGTTTCCGACTCATAGCGACCCTATGTGCAACAGAACGAAACACTGCCTGGTCCTGCACCATCCTCACAATCGTTTGAGCCCACTGTTGCAGCCACTGTGTCAATCCATCTCGTTGAGCATCTTCCTCTTTTTCACTGACCCTCTACTTTACCAAGCATGATGTCTTTCTCCAGGGACTGGCCCCTGCTGATAGCATGCCCAAAGTACGTGAGACAAAGTCTACCATCCACGCTTCTAAGCAGCATTCTGGCTGTACTTCTTCCAAGACAGATTTGTTCGTTCTTCTAGCAGTTCATGGGCAATTAGCCTTAGTGCCCATGAATATCCTGCAGGAAGCATTTCTCAAATGCTGGTCTCTGACATGCCGGTATGGTGGGAGGTTCCCGGGCCTGCGGCAGAAGATCTGAACTAAATCTGGCTTGGCACTGACCAGCTGTGTGATCCTGCAGAAATCACCCAACCTCCCTGGACCTCAGCTTCCCCTACCAGCTCCACAAGGGCTGCTATCAGGCACAAACAAGATAACGGACATGCACACCAGCCTCCCTGAAAAACAAGAGGGTGACTAGAGCAGTTATCTAAGGGAAGGTCATCAAAGAGGCCACTCTGCCACCCAAGGCCAACCTTACAGCAAGCTGGAAACGGCCCCCCTCAAGGCACCCACACGCCCCAGGCTATGGGGGATGGAGACACTTCCAGCTGCCCAGGCCCAGAAGGTATTAAGCTGCTGAGAAACGGTGAAGGCCCCCTCCCCTCCACCTCAGGAATGTTGTTTGCTTGCAGAAGCTGGGACTTGTTTCCATTAGCAGTATTCCAACCCAAGCTGTGTTGATGCTTAGCAGATAAGAAAACCAGACCAGGGAAAGGCCAGAGAGGAATTTAGCACCAGAGGCCCAGGACCCACCCCCTCGGCCTTTCCCTCTCCACAAGCCCACACAAGGGGCTTCCCAGCGACCTGCGAGCAGAGGGAATGCTGAGAAATGTCCACATTTGCCCAACTGCCAAGGCAGGGCCTGTGGTCCTTTCGGCTTGGCTTGTACCCAACAGACCCCAGGCTATCAAATATGACCCAGAATCTTCTGCAGGTTTTCCTGGGCACCAACATGTGTAAGGAATGGGGGGCAGGCGGGGGAGGGAGTAGTTTGAGATGAGCCTGCGGCAGTTGACCAGGATCTTATCCACCAAGTAAAGGAATGTGGACTTTATTCCAGGGACAACAGGAAGCCACCAGAGGGTTGGGGGAGGGGAGGGGACATCATCAGATCTGTATTTTAGCGAGATCACCCTCCCTGATCTCAACTGAAGGGGGCAAATGTGGGTGAGGAGTCAGTGGTTGGAAAGTACTGGGGACCAGCAAGGAGGGAGCACCCCATTAGACAGGAGGAAGGAAGGCACCATGACTGCAGTAGGTAGAGTGCCTAGATGCCACAACAAAGGGACAGACGAAGCCACATATTCACCCTCTGATGTACTCCAACAGCTGGCTCAGGGAGAGTCTTGGGGTGCAGAGTTCTCCCACAGTTGTTTCCTCCTCAAGGAGAGTGGCCAGCAATCCCAGGGGTCCTAGGACTGGTGTTTCCAAGGTGTCTGGGCATAGTTCTCATACACCGTGTGTCACACGGACTATGCAGTGAGGTGTCTGACTGGGTCCCCTCCATTGAGACACTGCCTTGTCCTCAGGGCTACAGAGACCCAGTTTTGGGGCCTCAGCACAGAAAGTTTCTTAATGAATGAGTCAGTCAACCAGTCACTCAGGACGGAGGGCAGGCAGAGCTTGAAGGTAGCCCATCAGATGCAAGGTGGGAGTGCAAACCGCAGCCTAGAGACACACAGCCCCCACGGCCTTTAGACTGAACCAAGTCCTCCAGCCAGTGCCAACTCTCTTTGCAGCCCCACCTTTCTATTTCCAGGCCAGACACCCTCGCTCCAGCCTTGCACATCTGCTCCCCTTTGCTCATGCTATCTCCCCAGGAGACAGGCCAGGAAGTCCTTTGTCCCATCCTGCACTGACAGACAGCCTCAAAACTAGACGGAAGATCCTCCAAAACCAGATGGAGCCACCCCAACCAGGAAGCCTTTTCTAACACCTTGGTGTGAATTACTCACCTCCATCCTCTCCCCTAGGCAGACTATGCACAATCTGCCTTAGCCAGCACCACTGCTTATCCACTGCCTATTCCACCCCCTTGTCCCCAGAACCCATTAGAGACAGGGACAGTGCCCCCATTCCTTACTCAAGGGCCAACTGAGCCCAGGGTACTGCATGGAGAAGGCCACCAATCGATACATGTGGAAAAGCACTCAACTGTTACACACACTCTCACTGAGTCTTCTGGGGAACCTGGATGTCCACGATAACAACCATTCCAGAGGCAACCCCCTAACGCCCTTATGTGTACTCCGGAAAGAAGGAAGGGAGGGAGGACATAACAGCAGCAGGGTTAATCAGCTCTCACTCAGTGTTAAAAGGCCTGGAAGGCATGGTGGACCCTTGACTTTGCTTTTAATTGGTTCAGTATTTGCACAGTGAGATCACACATGTGCCTCACCCAGTTGGTAATGTGCTTTGACACAGCAGTCCCGGAGAAACTGCAAAGAGAAGCAAGTCATTTCAGGTATGGGGGTGTCACCTCCCAAACAGCAAGGCACAGACTGTCCCCTTGGACACGGCCCCAGGTTTGACACGATTGACAGGAGCACCCTTTAGCTACTGTTGTTTGGAACCATATGCGGCACACACCAACTGTGCCTTGCCGCAGATACCAACCATCTCCCGAACCTGCTAGGAGCTTCCCACACACACAGGCAGAGCAACCTGAGCCCTTCAGATGCCTGCTGTGAAGTTATTCCTTCCCTTTGGTTCTGCTGATAGAACGGTTTTTCTTTCCTCAAGCATTTGAGCATAGTTTGCTGAAACCCAAAAGAGAAAAATAACCATACTCAGATTTAATTACACAGCCCCTCTGTCTCCATGGGAAAGCGCAGCACGCTGGTTTTCTGAGTCCACATCGGGACTGTTGAGAAATGCAACCCGAGATCAGAAACTGAAGGCAGCTCTTGAAGGCCACACAGCCCAGAACCCACCAGGCCTTCAGCAGCTTGTTATTTTCTGAGTGACATTAAAAAAAATAATAATATGTAGCCACTTCCACCAACAGCCATCCCAACTCTATTCCTGCTGGGCTGAGAGCTGTAAGGCAGAGATGGGATCCCAGTCCATCGCTGGGAACTCACCACCTGGCATATAATAAGCTGTCCTCGAGTCAGCTCCAAGTCATGGTGACCCCATGTGTGTCAGAGCAGAACTGTGCTCCATAGGGCTTTCAGGGCTGTGACCATTCATAAGCAGATGGCCAAGCCCTTCTTCCCAGGTGCCTCTGGGTGGACTCAAACCTCCAACCTTTCAGTTAGCAGCCAAGCGGGTTAATCATTTGCATCCCTAGGGACTCCTGCCTGGCATATCAAAAACCAAAACTAAACCTGTTGTCGTCAAGTTGATTACAATTCAGATAGTAGGGGCTGAACTAAAGTAATGGGGGACGTTACATTCCAGTCTTCTAAATGGTCCTAAGCCCAGGGATTGAATCCAATAAGATCCCTACCACTTATTCTCAAGTGCCTAATGTTCAGTCCAATAATTACACATCTTATTTTCCAAACATGAGTATAACTATCGTGTGGTTTGTTCCTCCCTTTAGCAGGCAAGATGGCAAAGGCCCGGAATGTTCCAAGGCTTCCCTATGGCTGTCCAGGATCGATCATCACTGCTCTCAGTCCTCTCACACCAAGGTCCCTGCCTGACCCACGCCTCTCCTCAGTGCTAGCTACATCTGACGTACATACCGTTACATCATCTTTATGAGCTGCATGACTGGCTAGAGGTCAACAGAAATCTTCTGGCATTGATCAAGTGGTCATGTAAGTCAGCTCTGATAATGAGCTGCATCGTTGAAAAAGAAGGAGCTCTTCCAAATGGGGATAACTTATTCATGACTTTTCCAAAAAGCGTCTTAGAAAGAGCCAGGCTCAGGAGACAGGCAGACTGGAGTTGGAATTCCAGACCCACAACTTAACTCAGGAACTCGGCCAGGTGACTCGGCCTCAGAGCCTCAGTTTCCCCATTTGTACAACGGAGATGACACTGGCTCCTTCACAGGACAGCTGTGATGTGAATGAGAGGAAGGCTATTGCACAGCCCCCCACTAGGTCTAGCTGGCAGCCCCAGCTCAATCCACAGCAGCTCTCCAGCCCCGACCCAGCTCTGTAATGCGCTCAGAGCACTTGAGCTCACGGGACCATCGTGAGGATAAAAATGAGCCAACTCAGGAGCAGTGCTTGGTGGCCCCCTCCCCTGACAGTCTTTCCTCTTCTCTCAAGACAGTCTGTGCTGCCACTGAGCTCATGAGTCAGGCACAAACGCAGCCCTCACACAGCCCAATTCGAGGTTTGAAGTCACATCCTGCCTAGCCAAACTCAACATGATTTATTCCACTCCAGGAATGCGGCTCATTTCCCAGAATTTTGTAAAGAACTTTCGTTAAAGAGTTTGATCTTGCAACAGGTTCCATTTACAGGCCCGGCTGGGAGGGCTGAAGAGACTCAGCTCTGCTGAGTCCTGCAGGCGGGAACCACACAATCAAGGCTGAAAGAGGCCTCCCAGGGCATCTCTTCTTGAGGGCCCAAACTTTTTTTCTATTTCGAGCTACAGTTAAAAAACAAAATCAGTTTAAAAAACTTTTCACAATCTAGTATATAAACATACACAAGCATGTCAAACAAGTCCTTCTCGAAATGATACATTTGAGCTACTTTATTTCATCTCTAAACATATTGGTTGCAACCCACTTAAGTCATTTCACTACCTGCCAATGAGTCTCCATGGCCAGTTTGAAAACACCAACCTGGCCAAACAATCACTAGGTGGATGAGGCTCAGACTAGGTCAGCAACTTGCCCGGGATCACACAGCCAGTTAAGCCAAGCACTCAAGACCAAACAAAGGGAGGCTCTGAGGGAGAGTGCAGCCTCAGGCAGGTAAGATAGCAGCCATAGCACCTCACTCACCTGACATTTCTAAGACACCTTCGTCTCACACCATTTCCGGCACTTTATCCTCACAACCTTGACCAAGCCGAGGCAGGTGTTCTGCTGCCCCCCAAAATCCCTCCCCCCAAAACAAAAACAGTTGCCAGTGAGTTGATCCCAACTCATGGCGACCCCATGCGTGTCAGAGTAGAATTGTTTTCCATGGGCTTTTCAATGGCTATGATCTTTCAGAAGTAGATCACCAGGACTTTCTTCCAAGGTGCTACTGTTGTTGTTGTTGGGTTCCATTCGACCCCATGTACAACAGAACAAAACACAGCCCAGTCCTGCACCATCCTCACAATCGTTGCTAGGTCTGACCCACTGTTGCAGCCACTGTGCCTCTGGGTGGATTCAAATCGCCAACTTTATAGTTAATAGCCAAGCACTTAATCTTCTGTGCCACCTAGGGCTTCTCAAACCCCTCTTAAAACAGAGAACAAATCAGAGGCTCAGAGAGGTGAAGCGGCTTGCCTAAAGATGGGGGCTTATGCAACATCCTTTGAGGACCAGGAGTCCAGGTGGAAGAGCACAAGGACGGAAAGAAGATGCCAGTTTCCTCAGTATTCAAAATTACGACAAATCAAATCCAGTTCCAATGGAAACATTGCCACTCAAGTCTCCACCCCCAGTGCCACACTGAAGAGACACTCAAGATGTGACATTAAAGGTTTATTACAACAAAGGTCAGATGAGAGAGGAAGATTGTTACCCTGAACTGATGCAATCAGGGAAGGTGCTCTCCACGTATTTATATCCCTGGGGTATAACCTAACCCTAGAGAGAACAGACCCTCCTGCTGATAATGGTCCATATTGCATATCTGCTTACACACATACATACATACACTCTTACACTAAACAGAACATCCAAATTTATATTTCTCTAGATCACTGGCTCTTAACCTAACTTTGGCCATCAAGGACCCCTTTGAGAATTTGATGAAGACTGTGAACCTTTTGGAGTCCCCTGGGTGGTGCAAATGGTTAATGTGCTCAGCTGCTAACCAAAAGGTTAGAGGTTCAACCTTTTCAGAGGTGCCTTGGAAGAAAGGCCTGGTGATCTACTCCTGAAAAATCAGCCACTGAAAACCCTGTGGAGCACAGTTGTACTCTGACACACATGAGGTCGCAGTGAGGTGGAACTGACTCAACAGCAACTGGTTTTCTGGTGAACCCTTTGCATACCATTTTAGGGGGCCTTCAGTCTAGTCCATGGACTTTTTAGGAGCCCCCTGATTACAAATATAAACTCCAGACCTAGAGAAAAAAGATAAGTGGCCTTCTCTACCAAGGCAATAGGAACAAAAACTTGAAAAGGATTCTCGTCTGTCAGTACCTTCCCAGGGACTAAGCAGGAACTAAGGGAGAGGTTTGGAGCCCCGGCAGCGCACTGGTTAAGAGCTACGGCTGCTAACCAAGAGGTCAGTAGTTCAAATCCACCAGCCGCTCCTTGGAAACCCTATAGGGCAATTCTTCTCTGTCCTATAGGGTCACTATGAGTCAGAATTGACTCAATGACAATGGGTCTGGTGTTTCGTTGTTGGTTTTTTTTTTGTTTAAGGGAGAGGTTTAGGAAGCTAAGGTTCTGTTAGTACAATCCAGTTGTGAGAGTCTGCATTGTAAGGCGAGGATTCGGGGTGGTGGGGATGGAGAGGCCATTTCCCCTGGCTGCTTTGGATTACCCTGGACTCCAGAACAAGTAAACTTAAAACTAAAGGACTAGTGAACAGAAATGTCTCTCTCCCTCTGTTTCCATCGCTTCATCCTGTTCTAAATTAAGCCAGCGCAGTGCCAGCTCTGGGCAGTGGGTGGCAGAGCCAAGCTTCTCAGAGATGCTGGGGTGGGCAAGCAGCGCCCCCAGAGCCTCTTGCCTCCCCAGGAAAAATAAGCCAAATAAGAGCCCTGCAGTGACGATAACTCCCACTTATTTCACACTTTAAAGAAAAACTGGCTTGCAGTTCCCAGAGCAGGTTGCAGTAGCACCCTGGTCTGGAATGCTGGCTGGCCCCTGTTGTCCTTGAGTGGGGAGCCTGGCCAGCAGGAATGACCTCACCCCGTCCTTCACCAGAAACCTGGCCTCTGCTTATTTTACCACCCGCCAAGAATCGCTCTTTTGGCCGAGCCACAGTCTAGTTCCAAAGTGGCCAGGGATGAGCCCTGCAGGTGTGAGAAGGGAAGATGCAGGGGTCCCTGTCCTGGGGAGCTGCCAGGTTTGGGCTGTATCATCCTGCCCTGGGCTAAGCCGCATATACACACATGCACACATGCACACACATGTACACAGAAGCCTGCACACACGCACCAGAGGATGCTGGGGTCAGGGCGGAAGGTAACACGCAGACGTCAGACTGCCCTGGATGTTAGTGCTGGATCCACCACTCACTGGTTGAGGGAATCTGGGTATGTTACTCAAATGTTCTGAACTTCCCTTTCTTCATCTGTAAAATAGGAATTACAAAGCCCATCTACAGGACTGTTATGACAAATAGTAACCACTAACAGTTAGCTCTCGGCTGCTAACCAAAAGGTTGACAGTTCGAATCCACCAGCTGCTCCCTGGAAACCCTCTGAGGCAGTTCTACTCTGTCCTATAGGGTCACTATGAGTCAGAATCAACTCGATGGCAACGAGTTAATGAGTAACAGTTAGTTCTGAGTGTTTTTCATGTATGATCTTACTTAACCTACATAACAACCCTGAGATAGGTTCTATCAAGTATCCTGTTTGGCGGATAAGGAAACTGAGGCCCAGAATGTTTAAGTGACTTGCTCAATGGCACACAGGCAGCAGCTGTTGGTGTCTGTAGCCTGGATGTCTCACCTCAGCTCCAGGGTCTTTGCAGCTAACCACTGGACTCACTGCCTATAAAGAAACAACAAGGCAGCAAACGCACCAATATCCACAGTAGACCCTGATAAGCAGCAGTTATCGATATGATCAGGAAGGGGAAAGACGGGGGTGACCCAAGATCTCCCTGTCACCTACAGCTGAAGTAGTAGCAACCGTCCAACGCCCTCAAGTCAGTCTCACCTTCCCTTCCACACTGCTTTTAACCTGAGTTCTCTAGGAGTGTGGGGAAGAGGTGGAGGAGCGGTTTGTCTCCCACTCCCACTCCAGGTTCAAACTGAACAGCCAGGAACGTAACAAGCCTGTAGCTGTCAGTGACTCCCAGCCACAACCAATGTGGAATGTCCCAAGTCCAGGAGCACAAAGGCTAGTGGTAAAGCCCTTGGAAGAAACCTTGAATCCTTCCCCAAGCTCCCCCTCATCGTTGCTAATGTCCCCAGTAGAGTGTCACATTCTTCAGATTCTTGTCTGAAGCCAGAAGGAAGGAAGGGGGGAGGGGGCAATGAAAGCCTTGGGCTTGCTTTAAAGGGTCAGAGACCCAGCCCTGTCCACTCTTTTATGCGCTGGTCTTCCCAGGTGCATGTCACCGGGAAGGTTCGCTCTACCACCTGGAAGTGCCTGTTCCCCTGTGTCACAGGAGTGGAGTCCCCTCACTCTGAGAACACCAAGTCACCAGGAAACACTACCTCTCCCGTGTCACACAGCGGGAAGGGGAGCGGGGAAGGGCTCGATGCTATATCTCCACTCTCAACAAGAGGCCAAGATCTTTCTCCCTCTCTGACAGAGGCTTAGAGTGCTGGCCAGAGACGTGGCCAGAGGCCCAGGTAGAGTTGGAGGCAGGTGTAGAGAGAGTCGGAGGTGAGAAGGCAAAGCGGCTGAGGAGCCCTGCAAATGCCACAGGCTGCGAGAGTGCATAATTCATCTCACTGTGAGGCATTTTTCCTGAGCACTTGGCGAGGCACATCCCACCTCCTCCTCACCCTGGCAAATGTGGGAAACAGTTGGTGGGCGGCGGGCCCGCTCTGGGCAGAAGGCAGCTGAGAACACTGGTGGGCTATGGAAGAAAAAGGCAGCGTTGGGAGGCTGAGGGAGGGAAGAACAGTGCAGGCTCCCCGCAAGAGCCAGGCTGAGCAGAGATCTTAGACCTGTCACCACCCACTCGCCCGCCCTCATCTCTGGGCTGTGTCTCCATGGGGCAGGGTGGACTATATATGTATGTGTTGTTGCTCACTGAGTAAACGACCACAGGTCACTTGGCAAAGGACTGGGGTAATGATTACCATATACACTTGTCTTGGTGTTTTGGGGTGTTTCCTCCAGGGCATCCAGCTTCTACTTGGTCAACAGTTTCTGGGGTTAAAAAACAGGTTCAAGTTCAGGTCCAGAAAGTGGACTAGGTATCATAACTTCTGGGAGGGTTGGGGGGGTGGTGTTTTATATCTGGCATGATAAAGCCAGCTAGGCACTGGGGCCTCAACAACCACTGCTGCTTTAAGGTTATGTACAAAGACACAAATGTTTATAAAACCTCCGTTTCATAAATCTTTTCCACATAGTGGTTTGGGTGGGATGAGAAAGCAGGAGACGCAGTGGTAGCAGAGATGGAATGGACTGGCCTGAAAATCAAAGAGTTTGCTACTTGGGGCAAGTCACACCTAGCTTTTTGGAGTCTCAATTTTCCCAGCTATAAAATGGGAACACAAACAGTGTCGCCCTCATGGAACTGTGAGACTTTAATTGCCATAGCCTGAATGTGACATCCAACTTTACAAGGGGATCAAAAAAATAGATTTTTTAAATAGATAAAAACACAAGGAAACTTGCTAGCCTGGACAATTGTATATAAATAAAACAGCTAAACTTTCTTGAGCACCAGTATCTTCCATGGTAGCTTCTCTTATTTTACTTCTCTCATCTTCCTCATACCGCAGATGAGGAAACTGAGGCACAGAAAGGTACATGATGGGCCCAAGGGCAAAGAGCTACCAAGTGGGAGAATCAGGATCAGGAGAGGCGGTCTGCCTCCAGAGTCCTTGTTGCCTATTCATCTAAGCTGTTGTTAGCTGCCACCAAGTCAACCCCTGACTCATGGCAACCCCATGCACAATGGGATCAGACTGCTGTGATCCATAGGGGTTGTGATCCATAGGGTTTTCAATGGCTGATTTTCTGGAAGTAGATAACCAGGCCTTTCTTCCTAGTGTGTCTTAGTCTGGAAGCTATGCTGAAACCTGTTCAAGATCATAGCAACACGCAAGCCTCCACTAAGGGACGGATGGCTAAGCATGAAGTGCACTGGCCGGGAATCGAACCAGTGTCTCCTGTATGGAAGTCATGAATTCTACCACTAAACCACCACTGTCTCTCATTTATGTAAGTACTAGGGTCATACACATCACCATGGCCATCCTCAGAACCCAAAGAAATAAACCACCAACCTAAGATCATGCAGAGCCAAGTGATGGTGCTGGACACTGAACCCAGGTATGTTCAATCTCATGCATTTTGGAGGCATTCAGGTATGAACACGTTCATCCATCTCTCAAGCATTCATTAAATGCCTACCATGGGCAAGACATAGGTGCAAGGGTCCCAGTCTCAACCCTGCACAGAGAAGTGCTCAGGCATGACCGGGGTACAATGGGAGAGTGGACACAGCGAAGCATTTAGCAAAGCAAATTTCAAGTAGCTGCCATCCATCACCTTGGCCAGCAACTGGGATTTCAAGGTTATAGTCTTGTACAAGTTGTCTACAATTGTTAATCCCTGTTAGTGTACAGGAGCCCTGGTGGCACAGTGGTTAAGAACTCAGCTGCTAACCAAAAGGTCGGCAGTTCAAACCCACGAGCCACTCCTTGGAAAGCCTATGAGGCAGTTCTACTCTGTCCTACAGGGTCACTGTGAGTCAGAATCGACTAGACAGCGACGAGTTTGGTTTTTTGGTTTTGGTTAGTGTATAAACAATGCTTATGGCCAGCTCCCGTCCAGAGGCGAGATGAGAAGGCAGAAAGGGACAGGAGCTGGTTGAACGGACACAGGAAATCCGGGGTGAAAAGGACAAATATGCGGTCACATTATAGGGATAGCAACTAGGGTCACTTTCACCTAAAGCACAATTTAAAAAAAAAAAAAAAAGCAGTGCTTAGGGCTCCTCAGAGGGGAGAGGCCATCTCCAAGAACACCTGGGCCACAACAAAAACATGTCAACCACTGGGCAGGGGTGCAATCATCCCTGGAGGAAGACAGACAACCAGAGCTGGGAGCAGCCGGGACACCCTCATTCCTGGGCCACTCCAAGTGCCAGCTACTAAAGTGCTTTGATCAGAAATGGAACTGGGGAGCAGAGAGGATGAAAGTGGGGGAAGGAAAAGGTGATCCAGTGAACCAGGGGTGGGAAGGGGGGCAGACGGGGAGGGACATGGAGATTAACACCTACTGGGGGGGTCCACCATGAACTCAACACTGTATTCTGTGTCTGCCATACTTTATCTCCTCAAAAAACACCAAGAAAACTACTGACCACTCTGACAGGGATCACAATAGAGGATGAGAGAAAAATGTAGAACAAAATTCAAATGCACAAAAAAAGACCAGACTTACTGGTCTGACAGTGACGGGAGGAACCTCCGAGACTACAGCCCTCCAGACACCCTGCTAACTCAGAACTGAAGCCACTCCTGAAGTCCACCTTTCAGCCAAAGATTAGACAGGTCTATAAAACAAACAATAACACACATCTTTGTTTATTCTTAGTTCAGTCAAGTATACGAGACCAACTGGGCAACACCTGCCCAAAAGCAAAGACAAGAAGGCAGGAAGGGACGGGAAAACTGGATGAATGGACACTGAGGACCCCGGGTGGAAAGGGAAAGGGGGAGAAGGCTGACACATTGCAGGGATTGCAACTAATGTCACAAAACCATTTGTGTATAAATTTTTTAATGAAAACTTAATTTGCGCTGTAAACTTTCACCTAAAACACAATAAAATTTTTAAAAAAGAACACCGAGAGATAGATTTTAAGAACCATACTTTATAGATGAGGAAACTGGGGCTCAGAGTGGTCAGATGGACAGCTAGTGACACAGAGAAACACCCTGGAGGGCTCGACCCATTCCCTCCATTCCTTTGAGCTTCCTACAGGTGTCCCTGAATCAGAGAACCCTTCACTGCCCTGGCACCCCACTCCCTTCTCCCCTTGTCCCGTGGTCTGCTCTCCAGAGTACTCACCACCATCTTGACTGACCACACTGAACTTGTTTGATGGCTGTCTGCCCCCCTCCCAACAGAACCCAAACTGCAGGGGCTTTGGTCTGTTTTACCCAGTGATGGAGCCCCAGCACCTGGAACAGTCTCGAGCACACAGCCATCATCTGATACATATCTAATGAATACATAAACTGAGTGAAAACAGGATTTAAACCCCACAGCTGCTTCCAAAGTCACCCACTCACATCCCCACACCCCACTTCCTCCTGCTTTTTCTCTCTGTTCCTAGCACCTCCTTCAATATGAGTTAGTAAATAATAAAAAAAAAGTGCAGATTTAAAGAATCTCTAGCCTATAATCACCACCAAACTGTAGTGTATGTAAAAAAGGTAACAGGAGATAAATGATAAAAAAGATACAAAGGGTCTCACCTTCACACCCACGAGCATTGTAATCCACCAGGTGCTGGAATCCCAGAACCAGGATTTGCGAGTATTACTAATTTTAAGTCAATATGTAAAAAAACAAGGTTTAGGGTTTTTTTTTTCTTTTTGGTGTGTACTTAACTGGTTGGGGGGGGTGTGGATCAGGGCCATGTTAAAAGCTTTCCTAGTCAAACCTCAAACCCAAGAGAAGCCTGGTACTGATCTAAATGCCAGCTGCAGGCTGGAAAGGGGAAGCAACCAGGTCACAAAACCTGGGACCATTTAAAGTGTCCCAGGGACCATGCCTGTGGCCCCGCCCCCAGCCCTCTCCATTCCCGTGGCGGGTGGGTGGATGACAACAAGCCTCTCTCTGTCTCTTTCCCAACAACAAACTACTTAGCTCCTGCTCTCTAGGAAGACAGCAAAGTTGGGGTCAGAGTCACTTGACTGGAGAGCTGAGGCTGGGGCAAGAGCAGAGAAGTTACAGCACCCCACAAGTGAACAAACAGAAAGCGTTTCATGTGGAATGAGAGAAAATACAAGAGCCAAGACAACCCCTGCATTCCAGTCTACTCCTTGAGGGACCCACCGCCTCCTCTCATGACCACCCAGCCCACCACCAAACATGCGGCCTTCTAAAAACATCCATCTGCACTGAAGGAGCCACCCAGACTCTGAAGCTTCCTCTTGGCAACAAAAGTAAACTGTTGCAACTTGTTGCTACAATTCACTCCCCATCCTGGGGGAGGAGGGAGACACAGCTCCAGACGCCTGCCAGGGGCCCTGGGACATTTGGAGACCACCCCCTCCCAGCACACTCTCAGCCTCACCCACCTCCCTGCTGACAGTGTTCCCTGGGGTCTTTGCTCCCTCACTTCCTCCCAGCACGTTTTCTGGCCCAGGCCTTGTAGCTGCAAGGGATGAGGGAGGAGACAGGAAAAAATAGACCCCTGGCTGGCACATACATTTGGGAGTAGGGGTGAGGGGTGGGAAACAACTCAGTAGGTCAAAGACTTTCCTCCAAAGGGACAATCTCCCAGCTTTATCCTAGGCTTTATCACCTCTAATGACAAAGCAGTTTTACCTGTTTTCCATCAACTTGAATTGGGCATCTGAGCTGCCACTACCTCTGCAGCCCATCTCTGTCACTACCTCTGCAGCCCATCTCTGTCACAACCCACAGCGCTGAAGTGAGGGGATTTTTTCCTGTGCTTAGACTGTGCGCTCCTTCGGAGCGGGGCCTGCGGCATCTCATTCACCTGTATCCTGACCACCTAGCCTAGCATAGGTGATTAGGATGTATTTGCTGGATGAATGAATTTC
Source organism: Trichechus manatus latirostris (assembly GCF_000243295.1). Classification (NCBI taxonomy): domain Eukaryota; kingdom Metazoa; phylum Chordata; class Mammalia; order Sirenia; family Trichechidae; genus Trichechus; species Trichechus manatus. The sequence continues at coordinate 14,520,032 of NW_004443963.1, forward strand.
CAAAAGACTCCACAAAGCCCGTGGAACTTTCTGGCAACATAAATAATGGTTCTTCCCTCAGTGAAGGTGCCCTGGCGGCTCAGTGGTTAAGCACTCGGCTGCTAACCGAAAGGTCTGCAGTTCGAACCCACCAGCCGCTCTGCGGAAGAAAGATGTGGCAGTCTGCTTCCATAAAGATTACAGCCTTGGAAATCCTCATGGGGCAGTTCTACTTTGTCCTATAGGGTGGCTATGAGTCTGATTCGATGGCAAGGAGTTTTGATTTCCCCTCAGTGGACCATAACACGGCCGTTAAAATGATTGTAGAAACTCTTGCAACACAGAAAAGTTTATAGCACTAAGTCAGGATACACAACAACAGTATCTACATTCTGTTTACGATTTTGTAAAATATGTGCATACATGGACAGGAAACCCAGAAAAAAGCAAACAGTAGATGGGGAGAGGGGCAAGTTTGCTTCTTGCCAGTTTTGTTGTTATAATGTTTGTGCTGTGAACAAACCCTTCCTTTTTTTTCTTCTTTACTTTAAAAGGGGAACTGATTTCAGTAACCATTTTGTCTCTCAATACTCTGTGAACAACCTCATCCCAAGTCCCTTAGCTGGGGACAACTTGCTAACCACACGACCAGAGCCACAGGAAGACTCGCCAGCAGCCACGGAGGGGTAATGATCTAGGACCAGCAGGCTCAAGAGAATGTAGACTGGAGGGAGGAGGGGACTCTGTACTCCTACATCTCCCAAGACATGGCACAGGGAAGCAGGCCTGGCTGGGCCATCGCCATGTATGAGGCTACGCTGGGAGCTTCTAAGGAGGAGAGGAAATGTCTCACTAGCCCTGGGTGACTCAGATGCCCTGACTGCCCTAAATCACCACTGAACAAAGCTCTCACTAGGTGACTAAACAAGGCCCCAGCCCTGTTCCCTAGACCTGTAGTGTCACACCCCTACCTTGCAATCAGCTCAGATGCCGCCTCCTCCAGGAAGCCTTCTGAGAAAGCCCTGGGCTTCCAGCACTCTGTATCTGGTGGGACATCATCGGCTCCTGGAGACCACGGACCCATTTCTTTCACCTCAATATTCCCAGCACCTGGCCCAGTGCCTGGCACATAAAGGAAGCGCTGGGAATGGTTAACGAATGGCTAAGGATTTGCTGGATGGGTGGATGAAGGGAGAAATGTAAGTGGGTTGTCGTGAAGAAGAGCCTACCAGTCAGATAGAGGCGGACTCTCGTCTGGCTGGCTGGCTGCCTGGGTCCCCAGGGAACACTGCTCACAGCAGGCAGGCTCAGTGAGGGCCTGGACTGAGGCCCACCTGGCCTCAGTCTCTTCACCTGCCCTCCTTTGTGGCCAAAATGTGAAAAACGGCCGGTTGGGGTTAAAGGTGAAGTCAGTAGCCAAGGCAACACTATTGAACTGGCAACCTCGCTCTCAGTAGCCAACTGCACTGTGGAGTATGAGGCCCCATTCCACTAAGGCCCAAAACTCTGCTCTTTTAATTAATTCTCAGCTACTGGTAAGGGAGAAGGCCTCAGGGCCAGCCCAATCCCTCAGTACCAAGGGAAGAAACACAAGTCCAACAGTGAAGGGCATCTACAAAGTCACACAAGGGTTCTGAGTCAGAGCGCCCAAGCCTGAATTCTAGCTCAGTATTCTCATCTGTAAAATGGGGATAATTTACCACCTCATGGGAGTGTGGTAAGAACTAAATGAGATAATTCATGTAGAGGCACAGCGCCTGGTATTTAGCAAGTACTCAATAAATGTAACCATTATTACTGTTGTTGTTACCTTTACTGTTGTTATGATTATCAGAAGAGCTGGGACTTCAACCCATATCTCCTGATTCCTAGACCAGCGCTCCTCCACCAGAGTGTCTTCCTTCCTCCCCCACTCATCTACAGGGGCCTGCCTCACGTCACAAGTCTCTCTCTTGATGTCCCAACTCCCTGCTCAGACGGGGTTCCTGGAGGACAGGGACTGGCTCTCTGCCATCCCTGCTGAAGTCCCACAGTGCCCAGCACAGTGCAGGCCACACAGTAGGAGCTCGGGGAGTCTTTGTTGACTTGGTGAGGAAATTTGGGGGCAATGCCCTAATATCCAGGGGCTCTGGTGGCACAGTAGTTAAGCATTCAGCTGCTAAGTGAAAGGTCGGTCGGTGGTTCAAACCCACCAGCCACTCCATGGGAGAAAAAGGTGGCAGTCTGCTTCTGTAAAGAGTCACAGCCTTGGAAACCCTATGGGGCAGTTTTACTCTGTCCTATAGGGTCGCTATGAGTCAGAATCGGCTCAGCAGCAATGGGTTTCATCTAGTTTAGTTTAGTTCCCTCACATCCAGTAGCTGGCTCTTAAACGTTAAAAAAATAAAAATAAAAATAAAAACTTTAATATGCCTCGCTATCATCACCTTTCTCAACATGGAGATTTCAAGACAGATACCAAGCATCAGTTTTGTGTAAGTTGGAGAGATCACTAAAAGGCAGTCAAAAGCTTTCAGCTATCGGGGCTCCACTTCCGCAGACTTAAATGAAAAAGTAAGTACCAGGCAGACCCAAATCCCATTTGTGCAACCAGGACTAAGGGCTGCTGTGCCAGGCAAGGATGGGGCTGGGCCTGGGGACACAGCGATGAAAAAGACCCCGCCTCTGCCCTCCAGCTCCTCGCAGTCCAGTGAGTTCTAAAATCTTCTCCCCTATTCTGGCCCCGTTAGATTAGGTCACCCAAACTGTTCCAAATGCCTCATTCTTTATGTTTATCAGACAGGAAGCTGCCTTCTCCAGCCCAGTGACTTTATGCAAAACACAGGAAACGCGGTGGCTTTTCAATATAGACAATGCTAAATAAGGTGCCTCTACTGCTTTGTAACAACCTTTTTTTTTTTTTTTTTAAATGCTTGAACCAGCTCAGATCACCGCAAAAAGTTGAACTATATTGTGTGGTGAGAAGGATGCAAAATTTGCAGGTCTCAGAAACCTCAGCATCAATGCCTGGGGAGCCTTCCAGCAGGTTCTTCAGTCAACTGAGTCACTGACCTTGTTATCAAGGGACAGGCTTGCTGGACAAATTTACACTCTTTAAAACTTGGACATGTATCTCCTACCACCTGAGGAAAGATGATGTTGATGATAATGTGAAGTCAAGGAAGAAGAAAGGGAGGAGGAGGAAGACGGCAACACTTTACACACATTTATAATCCTTACAACGATCCTACAACAGCAGGCATCCCCATGTTGTAGATGGGGAAACTGAGGTTCAAAGAGGCACATTAATCAGCCTAACAGATCTGCTCTGCCTGATCCCAGCGCCCTTGCTGTGCTTCCTCTGCCAAGGGGTTTTGTATTGAAAATACAATCACCCAACGGAGACACGCTCAGGAGTCTCCAGCTAGTAATCACCCCAGATAGCTTACATAACTTAAAGTTACTAGAAATCAGGCCTGGCTAAAGGGCCGTGGAGAGCCAGTGTAGCTTTCTAAATGGCCCACCGTGCTGCCTGGCACTTCCTCACGGGAAATATTGATTTCTGAACTGTGGGAACCTTCAGCCTAAGTGGCCTGTCCAAATGGAAGAAGTTCAGAAAAGCCCAAAACACCTCCCTCCCCATTCCTTAACCCTACGCCTCCTCCAACTCCATAAAACAGAAAAAGATTAAAGGAGTGGAAGAATAGACTCGAGGAAAGATTAGAGGAGCTAAATATGTGTTGCTTGGCTAAACTGTACATAAAGGTGAAGAAAGGGGTGATAACAGTTTTAAAACACTTCTAAATGAGGCCACAGGATTTAGAGAAAGGCGTGGCATTGAGTGAAACCAGTGACCAATGCTTTCTACCAACTCACAGCATGAGTTTGGGCAAATCACTCCTATTCTAACTGCAAAAAAAGAACATCAAAAGTATCCCAAAGAGTTCTTCCAGTTCAGGCATTCTATAATTCTCAGTAAATTCAGTAAGGAGTTTTTTGGTGGTGGTGTTTATTTTTCTATTATGTGGGGCATCATTCAGAATTAGGATTAAAAATGAAAGGGAAAAAAAAAACACCAACTCTAAGGCTAACGTTCCCAAAAAGTAAGTGTCCTTGTGGTCAGTGACAAGCTTCGAAAAGAAAGAGATTAGATTATAGCTCCCTCAGCACATTAAAAAGTGCACAGAAAATAAGTCATTGAGTTACAAAAAGGGCAAACATTATATGATCCTACCTTACATGAAATGTCTAGAGTAGGCAAGTGTACAGAGACAAAAGTTTATCAGTGGTTACAGGGGCAGGAGGAAAGAGGAACTCACCGCTCAGGGGACACTGAGCTTCTGTTAAGGGTGATGGGAAAATTTGGAAAAGGATAACGGTGATGGCTGATCAACACGATAAATGTAAAAAATGTCACCGAACTGTACACATGAAGAATGTTGAAATGGCATGTTTTGTTATATATATATTTACTACAATAAAAAAATTAATTTTTGTTTAAAGTGCACAGAGAGGTATCATGCTGGCCCACAGGGCGAGAGGGCCCTGACTGAGAGAGGCCCCTTTCTCCTCTGAGTAAAAACAAAAAACACAAACAAAAACCAAACCCATTGCCATCGAGTTGATTCCAACTCATAGCAACCCCACAGGACAGAGCAGAACTGCCCCATAGTGTTTCCAAGGAGTTGCTGGTGGATTCGAACTGCTGACCTCTCGGTTAGCAGTCAAGCTCTTAACCACTGCACCACCAGGGCTGAGTAAGCACCCTAGTAAATACCGGTCCTCTGACAAGCACCAAGGAAGTGACTTGTGGGCAGGAAAGAACGGCTCCAACTACCGCTTCTCTACAGGCCTCAGCCCAACCTGTGCAGCGGGAAGCCACACCCTTCGGTGGCAACTTCCGGAAGGTGCTACAAGCCTCCCTTAAGCCACAGCATGCAGGCTTCTGGGCAGTGAGAAGCAAATGGTGCTAGAGATGGAGACAGCTGCCAGAGGCACAACTGAGAACTGGGAGGTCAGACTGAGTTTTCAGAGATCACCTCAACCTCTCAGCCAAAGGCCAAGCAAGGGCTCCTCTGGGCCCACATGCCCAGGCGCGGTGAGCTGTGTCCCATTCCAGGCGCTGAATCACCTCCAGCTGGAGAAACCTGTCCTCAGAACGGGGCCTGAGTAATTTCAACAGCGGCCAACGTTACTTTTTAAAAAGACATGCATCAGACCCAAGGGGGCAGCTCTCCTCCTTCCTCCCAAGCAGCTGTTGCTGTCTGAGCACGAGGGACCAGTAGTGGCAGAGGGACGGGTACAAGCTGAGCACCTAGCCCTCCAACCATCCCCCCAGTGTGGTAGCAGGCTCAGTTCAGACCCAGACTCATGATGTCACTCCTGATTCATGACATTCCTCCCAGAGGACCTGAGGCTGTCTTGCAGGGACCCGGCTAGGCTCTCTGATCAGATTTTCCTTCTAGTTCACGTGGGTGACCCAGAAAAGGGTAGTGGGTGGTTTGGAGCTAGGGGGATTCAGAGGAGCCTGGCAAAAGGGTATCACAAAATAACTTTCCAGACCCACAGGAAAGCTTCCTATTCTCACACACACACACACACACAAAAAAAGTTGCCACTGAGTTGATTCCAACTCACAGCAACCTCAGGTGTGCAGAGTAGAACTGCTCCATAGGGTTTTCATGGCTGTGACCTTTCAGAAGCAGATTGCCAGGCCTTTCTTCCAAGGCACCTCTGGGTAAACTTCAACCACCAACCTCTTGGTTAGTAGCCAAGCACTGAAACCATCTGTACAACCCAGGGATTCCTTCCCAGTCTCATAAAGCAAAGCAAAAGCAACCATCTGTCATTTCCCAAAATATGAGGGAATGAATCAGGAGCAGACATTTAAGGATTACTCTGGTGATGCTGTGATATCAGGGAGAAAAAAAGCACTCTAATCACAAGGAGCCAATTGAGCCCATTTTTAAGACCCTTCTTCTTTGCACACATCAGGCATTCACTATACAGCCAGTGAGTGAGAGAGGCAAGAAATTTAAAACCTAGAGCAAAGCATTTTACAGTTGAGATCTACAAGATTAGTCAGCCAGTCCCCTTATCATATAGATAAGAAATTTAAAATTTTTGAATACATGACCATCCAAAGACAATACATATGAAAGAGAATATAGTGAAAAGTAACGCTCACCCCCAATCCTATCCCCTGGGCCCTGGTTTCTAGATGCAACCATTATTACCAGTGCTTCGGAATCTTTCCAGAAATATCCCATGCACAGATGCAGAGGTGATATACCACGTATTACACAAAAGGGAGCATATCATAACCCTAAACTTAACCTTAAACCTAGACCTAGCCTTAACTCTAACCCTAGCCCTAACACGAGCCATAGTTTTAGGATAGTTTGTATTTTTTTTTTATTTATTTAGCTTTTTTTCACTCACAACATATCATGGAGTACATGCCCCATCTGTATGTACAGATTGGCCTCATGCTTTTAATGGTTGCAAGCATTGCCACTGTACCGTGATTTGTCTCTTCTGATGGACAGTTAGCTTATTTCCTAGCTTTTGCTATGACAACGAATAGCCTCAGATATTTCTTTCCTTTTGCACATTTGCATTTATCTGTGGGGTAAATTCCTAAAATGCCATCAGAAGGGACATGGTTTGACAGATATTGCCAAACCACCTTCTACAAAGAGCCGTACAATTTAAACTCCCACCAATAAGGTACAAGAGTGCTTGAGAAACAGGGATAGCTTGGAGAAATTAAAAATTAGCTCATTTTTCAATGTCCCAGGCACACTCGTACATAACTGGTGGGCACATAAGCTGATATATACCTTTGTAGGGCGAAACAGCACTTTCAACTAAAATCAAAACGTCCCTCGACCAGAGCCACAGCTGGAAGCCAGGTCTCTAGACGCTCAAGTCCAGTGCTCTTTTCCACACCACCCCTTGGCCGTCATCTATATCACAAGAAACCATGTTTGAGAACAAAACCACAGTCAGTTTGCACACAGCATGCCCCGGGCCAAGGGCCTGTACTGAGGCTGCTCAGCACAGCTCATCACCAAGTGCATCCAAAAGCACCAGCAGATGGGCCCAAGAACTATTTGTGTTTTTACCACTTTAGCTTCACAGCCCACAAGCACTGCACGCGCGCACACACACACACACACACACACACACACACACACACACAAGGACACCTTTTCAGAAGTAGAGCATCAGGCCAGAAGCCAGAAAACGAGGGCTTGAGTTACTCCTCTGTGGGACCCCATTTCCTCACCTGACAACCCCTGGTTAACCCAAGAATCATTATCGGTGTTTTTAAAATAACTTTTAATTAGTCACTATATATCATGCCCTTTACATACACTGGAGTCCCTGGGTAGTGCAAATTTCTAAAGTACTTGGCTACTAACCAAACGGTTGAAGTTCAAAGGCCTAGATAGAGATCTACTTCTAAAAAATCAGCCATTGAAAACCCTATGGAGCACAGTTCTACTCTGATGCACATGGGGTCGCCACGAGACAGAGGTGACTCTAGAGCAACTGGTTTACCTTAGTTCTTTTAACTGAAGCTCAGGAGGTTACGTAACTTGCCTGAGGCCACAAAAGTGGCTGGGTCAGGATTTGAACTCAGGTCTACCTAACACCAAAGCTCACATTCTTTCCACAACCTCCTCCCCTCTACTTCCCAGCTCTAAAAATGGGATTCTGTAAGCCACCAGAACTACTTCCCAGGGGCCAGCCAGGGCTTCCTTCTGTTGTCAGTGGAGGACTTGAGCCCAGGGGCTCAGTGCACCACGGATTAAGGCTAAGAGGCAGTGGCTCTCTGGGGCTGCACAAAGGGAAAATGCACTTCCTGCCCCAGGCACTTAGAGATGCTGTTTTATGCTCAGCAAATTAGGATGTTTGTTTAATTAAGAGGACACACAGATTTTGTTCTTCTAAATATTTTTGGAACATGATGCAAGGGAGGAAGCTGTCAGGGCATGGATTTTTCCCCCCTTTGCTTTGGGTTTCCCTTTCTCCCCCTCCAAGGGCAGGGCTGGGCTCAGAGGAAAACAACCGTCAACCCTCCTCTCCTTTTGAAATAAAGATGTCAAGCTGGTAAACGCTGTCTTAAGTACTTTATTGGTGGATTAGAAGAGGAAGTGAAGAAAGCCCGGCCATCCTGGCTTCTAGCAATACCCTACCAGGCTGCACAACAATGCTGCTTTTTTTTTCAGTGTTTTTCTCCAGTTGAAGAGCTAACAGATCCTTGTTTTGTTTTTTCTAGAGCAAGAGCAGGCAAAAGGCAGGCTACATCAACATACGCCCTTCATCCTACAAGGAAGAGGTTGTCCCATCTCCAGCCCCTCAGGTTAAAAAGTTTAAGAATAAAAAAAACAAAACCAGGGCCCCAACCTTCTCTTTCATCTATCTGCACGCCCTTCAGACAAGCAGACCTCCAAATTATGCGCCTCTCTGGCTGCCCTTCTCCCACCGGCTGGAGAACTCCCCAGACGAAGCCTGCCAACCCTGGCTCTCGGGCACCTGGATCTGCCCACAGGCACTGCCAGGACTTGCTGAGCATGGAGAATGGAGCGCTTCAGTGTCACTGGGCCTGGCCATCCTGGAGCATGGTGGCTGTCAAATTACACTGAGCAATGTTGACACTTTTAATTACCTCCCAGGTATCCACTAAATGATCGCTCACTTTCCAACACCATATGCCTGCCTCAGTTTGCCAACCCTGCAATGTGCTCCTGGCTAACAGCAGCTTCCCTGCACCCAGACTAAAGTGGCTCCTCTCTGCCTTGGAATTCCTCAAGTCCTTTGTCTATGGCATTCTTGGGACACTGACCACAGGCTGGCTTTGTATTTCAGTCATGTTGCCACCACTACCCTCTTAGGACTGTAAGCATCCCAAGGGCAGAGGCCTCCTCCAGGGGCCCCCATGATCTCTGCTGGGTGAGCTGGCTCCTTTCTCCCACCTCCATGACTCACAGTACCTTTCTGGGGTCCCTGTCATCTCTGCCTCATATTAAAGTCATCGACAGATTTATCCAAGTGCCCGAGGGAAGGGGCCAGGTCTTACTCAACCTCGCACCCCCACCACCTGGCAGAGTCCCTGGCACAGAGAAGCCAGTTAAATATTTGCTTGATGACACATGTGTATCCCCCACCCCACCCCACGCATAGCAGCCTCGTATGTAAACTGACTAATATTAATCAAGTGATTGTCTAAACAGGCCTTAAAGCAGCCTTCCTCCTTACCAAGAAGGGACAAAGCTATCCAGTGAAGTTATCACAGCCGGCTAAGACAGTGAACCAAAAATGGCCACAGCGTTGCACCGAGAAGGAGCTAAGGCTCTTCTCTTCAACAGTTACTTTGAAATCCTGTTAAACTCAGAACAGGATGCAGTGAACGGAGAAGTGGTGCCCAGCGGAGCAGGACCTGGGACTTCCCAGGAGCCTTCTCCACACACCGCTGGGTGGGGCCGCAGGCTCAGCCCCGGCACTCACCCTGCCCCCAACCTCGAGGAAGCCGGCAAGCTAGTTCTGAAGATGACTGTCTCAGTTTGAAACCACAAGGCTCCCCGGGAGGTCTGGGGGGCTCGAGAACCGGCCCTGGACGTGGCTCCGGGACAGCATGGGTGAGGATCCCTGCACCGGGAACAAGGGGAGTTAGAAACCCCTGGATTGGCTCACACAGGAAAGATGCGCTAGTCCGGGCCTAGTCCTAAAGCAGCAGGGTCCAGATCCGGCCCCTGGTCAGGCGGGGCGCCAACGGGTGCAGAATCAGGTGCAAGCCTGGGCGACCCCGACGGCTGCGGGCCATTCCCAGGTAACAGAGTCAAAGGTAAAGGGCTGGGGGGCGGTCTTTCCTGCGTCGCGGCCCTGTCCCGCCAGGTCCCCTTCCGCACGCACCTCTCCCCACCCTCCTCCTCCGCAGACTCCGCCGGCCGAATGAGGAAGTCGGGAACGAGGGCGGAAACCGAGGTGAGTGCAATGTCTGCGGCACAATTGTCCGATTCTGACTCAGGCGGCCGCCTTGACAGCTGCCAAACGGTCCCTGCCTGCCCGTTACCTCTGTATTGAAAACGCCTGGAAACTTCCAAAAGACCCTCTGCTTGGAGTCCACGCTGCCCCGACCGCCCCCACCTCACTCGCGCCCGCTCGGCTGGGTCCGAGGAGCAGGGCTCTCCGGAAGGGGTTAAAAAGTTTGGCCAACTTGGGCACTTGCGAGGTGCGGACAAGGCGCGCGCCTCGGCAGCAGGGGAAGTCGGGGCTCCCCGCGAGCCCCGTCCGGGGAATGTGCCCAGGCGGGTAAGGGACACGGTGCCCGGAGCGCCTGGCCTTGAAGCCTTCCTCCGCACCCAGAGGCCTCGCCGTCCCGAGCGCCCGCGCAGGGGGCCCGTGCCCCTCTGGCGAGGATGCGGTGCCCGGACCTGGAGCCCGCGGCGATCGCGCCCGCCCGCGCCGCTCCCCGGCCGCGCCGAAGTGGATAACCACACGTTGGCCCACTCGCCCCCGACGCCGCGCGTCCGGTCGCCGCCGCTGCCGCCCGCCAGTCCGCCTGCCAGGGGAGGGACCTGCCCGTGGACTTGCTCACCTGAACCTGGATCTGCCCCGGGGAACAAGCGCTGCTTCTCCCAAGGGGGCTTTCTCGAGCGCTCGAACGGCGGCGGGTGGGGCGAGCGCGCGAGGCGGGAGCAGCAGCAGGTCAGCCTCGCTCAGCCTTCCGTGCCCTGCCCTGGAACCTCGGTGCTCTGCGCGCCTCACCGCACCCAGCTCGGCTCCTCACCGCCTTCCCGCCCCGCCCCCGCAGCCGCCTGGTCCTCGTCTTGATGGACGGACAGTTTGGCCTATGGAAAAGAGGTGGGCGGGTCCACTGGCGCCGGAGGGGCGGAGACTCGTCCTCTCCATCCGCCTCCACCTCCGTCCGCTCCACCTTCCCCCGCGCTTCCTAGGCGGGAGCCCCGCCCAGAGGGAGGGTCCAACGGCAAACAGGTTAGGGAGGAGGAAGATTGACGCAGCCAACGTCCAATCAGGAGGAGGAGGCTCGGGACGCGGAGGACTCGGTGCTGGTTTGGTGCATTGCCTAGGCTGGGGCGAGGCCAGCGGGAGCGGACTGGGAATGTTGGGGGTGCGGATACCGGCCCCGCGAGCTGTGTTTTTCCTATCCCATGTCATCCTGCCAGAAGAACAGATATTAAGGACCATATATGGGAAAAATGCTGTTTTACGTAATTATGGTGGCTGTGGGGGCGGGCGTGAACTCAGCCCAGGATTACATTGTGGGCGTCCTGAGTTCGATTCCTGACCCTGTTTTTTTAGAGTCGGCTTTACTTCTTTGAACCTCCTGACTTTTGTTTGCTCAGGCGGGGAATGCCCTTCCAAGCCTCTCTTTACCTGATAAGCTCGCACACATTCTTTCAGGTGTTTGTAGAAATGTTTTTTTGGTTTTTTTTTAAGGTAGACAGACAAGTCATACTTTTTTTTAGGGGGAGAGGAGTTAGACTACAAGATGATAGAGTCATTTTTATTTGTTAATTTTTTTATTTTTTGCACCTATCTTTTAATCTATCTGGAATTTATTTCGGTTTTGGAATGAGGAAGAAATGTAATTTTTTAATAACCGGTTATCCAAACACCATTTTCTCCACTGATTTCAGGTACCACCTTCAGTATATACTAAACTCATAAATACCTGAAGCTGTTTTTGAATTTTATCTCTTGATCTTTCTGTGTGTTCCTATGCTAGTTACACAATGCTTTTAATGATGGTAGCTTTATAATATAGTTTATATCTGAGACGGCAAATTTCTCCTCATTATTCTTTCTTTTTGGAATTTTCTTACTATTTTGATTAAACTAGTCTTCCAAATGAACTTAAGGGAAAAAACATATTCTAAAGGCAAAAGAAAACTGGAAAAACATTTTGCAACTCTGACAAAGAATAGCTATCAATAATATGTAAAGAGCTCTTCCCAGTCAATAAGAAAACCCCCAAATAAAATACACCAAAATTAAAATGGCCAGAAACAGGAACAAGCTATTTAAAAAAAAAGTGTGTGTGTGTCCCCAACAATTATGAAAAAAATAATAATCAAAAATGCAAACAAAAACAGCATGGAGTGACATTTGTCGCCTATCAGATTGGAAAGAAAAAAAAAAGATAAAAATGCCCACTGTTGACCAGATTTCAAGATACAGCTAAAAAAGTAAATTGATCAAACAATTCTGAGAATGTTTCCTGAGAAAATAATCGGAGAATTGCACCGGCATAGAGTAAAAAGTTCTTCATTACAACATGGTTTGTAGGCACTATTAGAAATAACTTATGTGTCCAATAATAAGAAATTGATTCAACAGATTTTCATATATCCATGTTGAAAAATACTCAAAGTCATTAAAATTCTTGGTTTTGATATGTATTGGTTTAAGGAAGAATAAATTAGAGAATGCTATTGAAGCAGAATTTCATTCATTTTTGTGTGATGTTTGTGTATGTGTGTTGTATGAGTGTGTATCTGGAGTGTGTGTGTGTGTGTGTGTGTGTGTCATAGAGAGAGAGAGAGAGAAAATGAAGTTTAAAAGGCATTATAGCAAAGTGTAAACATATTACGTCTTGGTAGCGGAATTGTAACTGATTTCTTCTTTTGCTTATCTGTATTTCTAACACATATATCACTTGCATAATTAAAAAGAAGAAAAGACTCATTTCAATGTTACCTCTTCGAAGATGCCTTCCCTGACCCTCCAGGCCAGGTTTGATACCCTTGTGTGTGTTCTCACACCATCCTTCATTCACCTCTCTCATAGCAGGTACACACTAGATTTTAAATGTCCAAAAGGAAATTTGTTGTTTCCTCTGTCCAGGCTAGAAGCTGCCAGAGGGTTGTGCCTTATTTGGCTCCTTGGATCCAGAGCTAGCACAAGGCCTGGCATAAAATGGTCTACAGTGAATGCTGGAGCTAGACTCAGTGAGCCTGTTTTCTTATCTGTAAAATGGATATAATTAGCAGGCTTTGCCTAACCCACTGAACTGTTGGAAGGAGCACAGGAGACCATTGACCTAAAAATATTTTGTAAATTGCTAAGTAGTGTGCACTTAAAACAGAGCACTATTGATAATAATCATTTCCATTTTCCTCAGGCCCACATCTAACTAAGGAAGTCCCCTGCCTTGCTATCCAACCTAACACCCTCCTCCATCATCCAAGAACCTGCACCCTTGATCGTTTCCACTCCTGGGATATTTTAGAAAAACATTCATTCTGTTTTGTCTGAGTATTAAAATAATACTATGTTTGGTGTAGAAAATACTAAAAAGAAAGAAAAGAAAAATCACCTATAATCTCCCCTGCCATAGCAACTATTAACGAACATTTTTCCTTCCTTCAAACATACACACGAGTGTACACATGCACACATATGGATGCATGTGTTTTCTAATAAAGTTAAGAGATCCACACATACATAGTCACCTGATTTATTACAAAGGTGCTACTGCAAATAAGTGGGAAAAGGATGGTCTTTTTTAATAAATAGTATAGGTCAGTTGCATATCTACATGAGAAAAAAATGAATCTTGACCCCTACCTCACACCAGACATGAAAATAATTTAGAACTGATCAAAGATCTAAATGTGAAAAGTAAACAAAAAAGCTTCTAGAAGAAAGCATAGGAGAAATCTTCATGATCTTGAAGTAGGCAAAAATTTCTTAAGCAAGACGTGAAAAGCACTAACCGTAAGAGAAGATTGTTAAATTGAACTTCAATAAAATTAAGAACTTCTGTTCATCAAGAGACACATTTAAGAAAGTGAAAAGTCAAACCACAGACTGAGAGAAAATAGTTGCAATATGCATACCTAACAAAGGGCATGTACCCAGAATTTATCAAGAACATCTATGGTAAGAAAGAGAGACAGCCCAGTGTTTTTGAACAGGTAAAATGTTTCAAATGGGTACAACATAAAAGAGGATATCCAAATAGCTAATAAGCACATAAAAAAGCGCTCAACATCATTAGTCATCATGGAATGCAAAAGAAAACCACAATGAGATACTGCTGTCCCCCCACCCCCACCAGAATGACTAAAATTAAAATACCAAATGTTGTCAAGGATGAGGAGCAACTACTCTCATACATTGCTTATGGGAGAGTAAATGGGTACAACCACTTTGGAAAAAGTGTTTGGCTCTATCTGCTCAAGTTGAATATACATGTATACACCATAACTCAGCAATTCCATTCTTGAATGTATACCCAACAGAAATGAGTGCTTAGATGCACCAAAGGCATGTACAAAAATGTTCATAGCTGCTTAAAATAGCCAAAAAGTAGGGGAGTGGGGTGTGGGGAGTCCACCAACACAGAATGGATAACTGAGTGTGTTCCTACAGTAGAATACTATACAGCAATGAAAAAAAAGAACAAACTACTATTACATGTAAAAACTCAGATTAGCCAAATGTTCATCACCTGAAGAACGAATAAACAAAATGTGGTATATCCATATAATGGAGTGTTATTTGGCAATATAAAGGAATAAAGTACTGATACATGCTACAGCATGAATGAACCTTAAACACAAGTAAAAGAGGTCAGTCACAAAAGGCCACGTATTGTGTGATCCCAATAAAATATCCAGAATAGGCAATCCATAGAGACAGAAAGTAGATTAGTGGTTGTCAGGGATTGACGGGAATGGGAAACAGGAAGTGACTGCTAATGGGCACAGGTTTTTTGGGGGTGATGAAAATGTTCTGGAATTATATAGTGGCAATAGTTGTACAACTCTGTGAGTAACTTAAAATCACTGAATTGTATACTTTAAAAGTGTAAACTTTATGGTATGTGAATTGTATCTCAATAAAACTGTTGGGGGAAAAGATCATGGTTGACTCTAACAGACATACTGTGTTGAGTAAAAGAGTTTAGACATAAAAGAGCAGATACTGTATCATTCCATTTAAGTGAAGTTCTAGCATCGGCAAAACCAGTCTCGTCTCTACCGGGATCAGAACAGAGGGTCCCAGACAGAGCTGGAGAAAAATGTAGAACAAAATTCTAACTCACAAAGACCAGACTTACTGGCCTGACAGAGACTGGAGAAACCTCGAGAGTACGGCCCCCCGACACCCTTTTAGCTCAGTAATGAAATCACTCCCGAGGTTCACCCTTCAGCCAAAGATTAGACAGTCCCATGAAACAAAATGAGACTAATGGGGCACAACAGTCCAGGGACAAGGACTAGAAGGCAGGAGGGGACAGGAAATCTGGTAATAGGGAACCCAAGGTTGAGAAGGGACAGTGTTGACATGTCGTGGGTTTGTTAACCATTGTCATAAAACAATATGTGTACTAACTGTTTAATGAGAAACTATTTGTTCTGTAAACCTTCATCTAAAGTACAATTTCAAAAAAAAAAAAAACAGTCTCTAGTGACAGAAGTCAGAACACAGTTTCCCTTTGAAGGGAGTTACTGACCGGGAGGGGACCCAAGTGAATCTTCTGGGAGCTGGGAATGTTCTAGTTCTTGATCCATTTGGTGATTACACTGGGTCTACACATATGTTAACTTCGTCGAGTTGTACACTTAAAATTTGTGTGTTCTACTGACTGTAATTTATACTTTACTAAAAAAACAAAACAAAAGTCATTGCCATCAAGTCAATACTGACTCATAGAGACCCTGTGGGACAGAGTAGAAATGTCCCATGAGGTTTTCAACACTGTAATCTTTGGGAAAGCAGATTGCCACATTTTTCTCCCACACAACTGCTGGTGGGTTGAAACCACTGACCTGATGGGTAGCAGCCGAGCGCTTTAACCACTGTGCAACTGGACTCCTTCTTCAATAAAAAAGGAAAACGATAAAATAAAATAGGAGCAAAATGTAAACAATTGGTAAAGACACATAAATGGGTATACAGGAGTCCTTTGTACTATTCTTGCAATTTTCTGTAAGTTTGTAATTACATCAAAATTAAAAGTTACAAATAACATAAGCAAAGAAATAAAATTGGGATCACATTGTATAAACAATTTTGTATTCCTGCTAATCATTTGTCTCTCCAACATCTTGGCAAATGTACTTTGTTTACATATGTACTGTTTACAAGTGTACTTTGGGTTTCCCCTTCTTAAAAACAATCCAGTACCTGGTTTCTGACCCTGCTGCAGCTACAGCTCTGGTCCTTCTCTTCCCTAGATTTCTCCAGAAAGTGGTCTGCATTCAGGCCCTCAAAAGTGCCCCCTCAGAAGTCAGCAAGCCAAACGCCTCTCTCAGGTCTAATTTCTCTAGACGGTATTTGAAATGGCTCAATACCTCCCTTCCCAAGACTTTCGAGAAACTCCCCACAGGACCATTCACCTTCCTTGTTCTTCCTTCACTGATTGTTCCCCAGTCCCAAGCCGAGGTGGTCAGCTGGAATGCACGGGCTTGGCAGCACCAGTTCATTACAGGTGGTATTACTTCTGACTGGCTGGGACCACGCTACATTTGTTGTTAAATATTTTTAATATCACGTCTACTGCAGGCTCACGTCTATTGAATGTCTTACCATGTGGCAGACAATGTGCTAGCTGCTTTATTTAAGCACTATCTCATTTAACCCTCACAATAACACTGTGAGGATAGATATGAAAATTATCCCCATTGTACAGGTGAGGCAACTGAGGCTCAGAGAGGTCACATGACTTGCCAAGTGCGCACAGCTACTTAGTGGCAGAGCCAGAGCTCAGACCAGGTCTGCAGAACATTAGAGTCCATGTGCTAACCATTACACCATACTGCCCACTATTCTCAGCTCTCTTCTCTTCTCAGTCTGTACCTTCTTTCTTGATTTTCTAATCTGCTCCCCGCTTTCATCTATTATACCCACGTGAATGACTTCCAAATCTATTTCTCCAACCCCAGCCTCAACCTGACCTTCAGTCTTTTTATTAACCCATATAAATTTTTAATGCTAAAATAATACATCCTAGACTAGACTTAGAATATCTTTGGAAGACAGTACAAGAAGGGAATAATGCTGATATATTCTCTTAGGAGGAGAACTGAGTGGCTGGAGTATAGGGGTAGGAGGGAAAGTTTTTACTGATATATTGCTTAAATTTAGACTCATGTGAATGTATTATGTATTTAAAATAAACTTAAATATAAAGATATATGGTACAAATTATAGACATAAAATAATACTCATTTTTATATTAGAAATTGCAAGAAGGCATAAAGAAAAACATCTAAATCACCTATAGTCCTATTACCCAAGTCCAAGATTCTTTGCACGTTTCCCCTATTGTTAAAGTGCCACCTTCTCAGACCCAGCACTCAGTGTCTCTTGCTGAACTGCCCACCGTCCCGGTTCTTGCCAAACCTGTCTGTGTGTACGCCTGACTTCCTGCTCTGCTCATGTTTCCAGCCTCTCCATACAGCCAGGCTCAAGCCCAGAGGCCTCCCTTCTCCTCCCTCTCCCCTGGCTCCTGAGAGCCATCATTCCTTCCCACCGCCATCTTGCCCAGCCTTCTTCTCCTTCTCCCCTGCACACTCATCCCCCTCTGGACCATGGCCTCACCTCCTCTCCTTCCTCTGGACCACAAACTCAGTTTCCCAGCAAGGCTCCCCCCCATCTCTTCCCGCTCTCATGCATATTGCCAGCACCCCAAGATGAATCATCCTGAAACCCAGTTCTGTGCTTCAGCTCAACACAGACTTCCTGAGCCGTTATTATGTGCCAGGCGTGGTGCTAAGCACTTGGCATAGGTCACCTTATTACAGCCTCATAACAGTCCATTGATATGGCTACTATTATCCTTCCCCATTTTACAGATGAGGAAGCTGAGGATCACACTAGGTCTGTTGAATTCTAATAACAACATTATTATCATTTATTACTCTCAATCCAATTATTGTCATTACTTTTATTCTGTTCATTTTACAGATGCGAAAACTGAAGCACAGGGTTACATTACTTTTTCAAGGGCATTCATCTTATAGGGGTGAGGCTGGAATTTGAACCCAGATGTTCTGGCTCCACAAAATCCGAAAACCCCTCACTCTGTTGCACTATCTCAGTAGAGCAGCCCTGGCCCTCAAAGAGCTTACAGTACCTTCTGCCTTTCACCTACCCAAGAACTTTTCCACCGCCTTCTGTGTGAAGCCCGAATTCCTAATGTGGTATCCTGAGCCCCATGCAATCTTCTCCAACCCCCCGTTAAGCTGTATCTCCCCCAGGTCCTCTCCAGGGACCTATATCCCAAAGCTATGTCTCTGAATCTACCCTTTCCTCAATGTGGCTGCAGTGACACCACTGCTTTCCCGCCCTCTCTGACATCTCTCCACTGGACTCCTACCCATCCTTCAATATCCTGACCCCCACTGTTGTCGTTAGTTGTCAGTTGTCATAGAATCAGCTCTGACTCATAACGACCTTATGTATAATGGAAAGAAATGTTGCCAGCCCTGCGCCATCCTCACAACTGTTGGTATGTTTGAGCCCATTGTTGCAGCTACTATCAATCCATTTCACTGAAGGTCTCCTTCTTTTTTGCTGACCCTCTGTTTTACCAAACAATTGGTCCTTCCTGCTGATGTGCTCAAAGTAAGTGAGATAAAGTCTCCCTATTCTCATTTCTAAGGAACTTTCTAGCTATACATCCTCCAAGACTGATTTGTTTATTCTTTTGGCAATCCACTATATATTCAATATTCTTGACCAACACCACAATTCAAATGTGTCAGTTCTTCAGTCTGCCTTTTTTGTTGTCCACTAGAAAGTAATTTCTCCTCTGGTCAACATGTTTCTGCATCCCTCAGACACCACCTTTCCTCTGCTGCCCTGTGTCTGTCTTGGGCTGCCTGGATCACAATCCAGACTGTGCCCCTTACTGAGCCTATGTGCCTCAGTTTCCTTGTTGGTCAAACGGGGATGATGACAGTCCCTGCAAAGCTGGGTTGTTGTGAAGATTAAGCGACTTAATAAACGCCAAGCGCTGATGACAGTGCCTGGCACAGAGTAAGTGCTGGGTCCGTGTCGGCTATTATGATGATTATTATGCACCTTCCTATCTTATCTCCTCCAATAGGTTCATTTTTCATCCCCCAAATATTTCCTGTGGGCTTATGATTTGCCAGTCCCTGTGCTAGGTGCTGGGATTCGGAGATAGACCTTCGGCAGTGTCTACTTTGAAGATGTTCGCGCAGCTACTAACAGGGCAGCCTAGTAAGTGCCCCAGAGGCATAAACACAGGAGCTGTAGGGGCACGGGGGAGGGGAGTGAAGAGGGAGGATAAGCACATTCCAGGAAGAAAAATCTGGGTGCAAGGCCCAGAGGGGCAGGATATAGCCTGGAGGGACTATGAGCAGCTCAGGGTCAGGAGTGGGTAGTGTCAAGAAGGCAGGAGGCATAGAAAGGGGCAAGGACCAGCTGTGGAAAGTGCAGTCAGTCCTCAGACTAGCGGCATCACACAGCATCAGCCTCATCTGGGAGCTAACAAGCTATGATATGATATGATATGATGTGATATGATATGAGGAGTCTCAGGACCCAGCACAGCCCCTCTGATTCAGAATCTGCATTTTAGCAAGATCCCCAGGGCAGGGGGGGTGCCTCATATTAAAGTGTGAAAAGCACTCTAGGCTAGATCACCAGGAGGAGTCCTGGGTGGTGTAAATGGTTAATGAGCTCAGCTGCTAACGAAAAGGTTGAAAACCCTACGTACAGAACCCAGCTCTACTCTGACACACACGGGGTCACCATGAGTTGGACTTGACTCAGCGGCAACTGGTTTTAGATCATGAGGGATCCTGTGGTCAGACTGAGGAGTTTCCACTCCATTCAAGGGTCTCAGCTTGGGCTGCACATTAGAATCCCTGGGGAGATTTTAATTAAATCAGAATCTCAGGTGGTGGGTCCTGAGCACCAGTATTTTATACCATTTATTATTCATCCTTGAGCATCAGTTATGTGTCCTCCATTGCAGGGACCATGCCTGGAAGGCACTCAGGGTCCCTCTCTCTAGCATGCACTCAACAAACACTTATTCCATGAATCTAGTGCAGCGGCCCCATTCACGATGTTCCCTGTTCAGGCCATAGCTCAAAGATCTGCATCACTACCTTTTTCTTGAGTGTTTCCATGTGGTAACTTCTTCAGGAAGCCTCTCTGGATCCTCCCGCCTGATACAGAAGCTCCTCTGTGCTCTGTACCACCCTGGGCTCGCTTCTGTCATAGCTCTCCTCATGCCACTAGCATACCTGCCTCCAGGGAGGAGGCCCCTAGTAAGGACAAATCAGTGCTTTGTGCTTGTGTCCCCAGTACCTGGCATGGAGCCTGGCACTTTGCAAGACCCTCAATGAATGTTTATAGAGTGAATGAATAAATAAGCTAATGAAAAGTAAAATGAGAATGTATGCAAAACACTATACCAATGCAAGGGAATGTGATTATTCATCTTTGTGTGCCCCATCATATCTCACAGATGGGTGCTGGAGAATAAATTGACAACCATCCTTTTTTTCTTTTTAAACAGCTTTATTGAGCTATAACGCACTTGCCAGAAAGTTCACCCTTTAAAAGTGTACAATTCAGTAGTTTTTAGTATATTCACAGAATTTTGCAACTGTCACCAGTTGCCGTCAAGTCGACTCCGGCTCATGGTGACCCTGTGTGTGTCAGAGTAGAACTGTGCTTCACAGGGTTCTCAACAGCTGATTTTTCAGAAGTAGATCACCGACCTTTCTTCCAAGGTGCCTCTGGGTAGACTTAAACAGCCAACCTTTCAGGTAACAGCTGAGCACATTAACCACTCGCATCACCCAGGGATTCTGTGCAACCATCGCCACTATCTAATTCCAGAACATCTTAATCACCCCAAAAAGAAACCCTGTACCCATATGCAGTTACTTCCCATTTTCCCCTCCCCCCGCCAAGCCCAAGGTAACCACTAATCTTACTTTTTGTGTCCATAGATTTACCTATTCTAGACATTTCATATAAAAGGAATTATATAATATGTAGCTGTTTTTGTCTGGATTCTTTCACTTAGCATGATGTTTTCAAGGTTCGTGCATGTTGTAGCATGTATCAGCACTTCATTCCTTCCTGTTGCCAAATAAAATTCCATTATACGGATATACCATACTTACCCATTTGTGAGATGATAATAACCCATTGCCATGGAGTGGATTCCAACTCATAGCAACCCTGTAGGGCAGAGTAGAACGGCCCCGCAGGGTTTCCAAGGCTGCAATCTTTACGGAAGCAGATTATCACATCTTCCTACCGCAGAGCAGCTTCTGGGCTCCAACTGCTGACCTTTCGGTTAGCAGCTGAGCACTTTCACCAATGTGCCACCACGGTTCCTTCAGATGATGATAGCCATCCTTCTTGTAGGTGCATAGCATGTAGCCTTTGCAATAGCATTTTCACACCAGATCACATAATCTTAACACTTACTGTGTGAGGAGAGTTGTGTTGATACTCATTTTGCAGATGAGTAATCTGAGGCTAGAGTGAGCAGTTGTGACTTGCTGGAGATCACCAGGTGATTAAATGGCAGATTCATAATTCTAAGCTCTTTTCTCTGCACCATTCTGCCTCCCTCCCCGAGTCGGTTGTTGTCACATCTCTCTTTCCCCCTCATAAACCCTATCTTTATAAGCCTTTTCTAGTGCCCACAGTGCCCTATGACCACCTGGCCTTGGATACACAGAGGCTTGGGTGTGTGTTCAGGGAGGATGCCAAGCCTTTATTTGATCTGAATTTACAAACCAAGAGTCTGCCCTTTTTCCAGCCTCAGTGCAGATGGGTCCTTTCTGGATCTTGGATGTGGGTGAGTGAGGGTGTAGCTAAGAGAAGACCCACAGTCCAGGAATCCGTGGCCTTACCATCCACCCTACAGAAAAGTGGCCTCTCCCCACTTGCCCTAGTGCCATCAAGTCCTTCCTGTGACCACTTCCTACTGTCCAACCCATCTTGCCACATTCTTCCTCTCCAACCACAGAGAACTTTAAGCACACCTCTATTATAGCACACTCCAAACCTATGCACTGCAAACATTAAGAGTCTTAACAACAGTTGGTTAAGATCCCAAGATGCCAACCCAGATAGAGAAATCTCAAAAGTAACATAAAGCTACAGAACCGAAAACATGGAACCAGAGATGTCAATCTGTACATGACAACTTCAAAACAAAATGGGGGAATAAATGGTGTAGACACAGAACTTCATATGGAGAGCAAGTCAAGGCAATATCAAGAAATAATACTGTTTTAAACCTAGGAAGATAAAGGTAAACGTCAGAGTAACCACGAAGAAAGTTAATAAACCTACTCACCAAAATAAAGAAGAAAATCATAAAGACTCAGTAAACGCAAAATCATCAACAATGAAGGAAATGAAAAGAAAATACATAAACAAGAAGAACTTAACACCGAAAATTAAGTGGAACAAAGAAAATGTTAACACCGCAACAAAAAGCTTAACAAAATGACAACAGTAAATTCATACCTATCAATAATCACACTGAATGTAAATGATTTAAATGCACCAGTCAAGAGACAGAGAGTGGCAGAATGGATTAAAAAAACATGACTCATTAATATGTTGCCTACAAGAGACACACCCTAGACACAAAAACATAAATAGGTTAAAAATCAAAGAATGGAAAAAATATATATCACACAAACAGTAACCAAAAAAGAGCAGGAGTGGCAACATTAATCTCTGATAAAATAGACTTTAAGTCAAAATCCATTATAAGAGGCAAGGAGGAGCATCATATAATGATTAAAGGGAGAGGAGCATCATATAATGATTAAAGGGACAATCCACCAAGAAGACATAACCATAATAAATATCTACACACCCAATAACAGAGCTCCAAAATACATTAAACAAACTGTAACAGCATTGAAAAGAGAAATTGACAGTTCCACAATAATAATAGGAGACTTTAACACACCACTTTTGATGAGGGACAGAACAAATAGAAAGAAAATAAACAAAGCTACAGAAGATCTAAATAACACAATTAACCAATTTAACCTCACAGGCATATAAAGAACATTCCACCCAACAGAAGCACAGTATACATTCTTCTCCAACATACATGGATCATTCTCCAGAATAGACCATATTTTAAGCCTCAAAGCAAGCCTTAATAAATTCAAAAACATTAAAACAATACGTAGCATCTTCTCTGACCACAATGCTGTAAAACTAGAAATCAATAACAGGAAGAACAGGGAAAAAAATCAAATACATGGAAACTGAATAATACCTTGCTTAAAAACCACTGGGTAATAGAAGAAATTAAAAATGAAATTTAAAAATTCCTAGAATCAAATGAGAATGAAAACACAACATACCAAAACCTGTTGGACACAGCAAAAAGCAGTGCTCAGAAGACAATTCATAGCAATAAAAGCATGCATCAAAAAAGAAGAAAGGGCCAAAGTCAATAGCTTAACCCCACAACTCAAACAAATAAAAGAAGAGCCACAAAAGAAGCCCACAGTCACCAGAAAAAAGGAAATAACGAAGATTAGAGCAGAAATGAATGAAATAGAAAACAGAAAAACAATAGAAAGAATCAATAAGACTAGAAGTTGGTTCTTTGAGAAGATCAATAAAATAGACAAACCACTGGCCAAAATGACAAATGAAAAGAATGAGAAGATGCAAATAACCAAAACAACAAGTGAGACGGTAGACATTACAACAGAACCAACTGAGATAAAAGGGATCATAACAGAATACTATGAAAAACTGCACTCCAACAACTTTGAAAACCTAAAAAAAAGGATAAGTTTCTAGGAACACACTACCTACCCGAACTAACACATCTAAGATGAGGTAGATAATTTAAACAGATCCATAGCGAAAGAAGAAATTGAAGCTATCATAAAAGCAATCATAAAAAACTCCCAACAGAAATAAGCCCCAGCCCAGACAGCTTCACCATACTCCACACCATACACAAAAAGTAACTCAAGATGGATCAAAGACCTAAATGTAAAACTTAAAACCATAAACATTCAGAGAAGAGCTTATACCAGTACTACTCAAACTATTCCAGAACATAAAAAAGGAAGGAATACTCCTGAATTCATTCTATGAAGCCAGTGTAACCCTGATACCAAAACCAGGCGAAGACACCACTAAAAAAGAAAATTATAGACCAATATCCCTCGTGAATGTAGACGCAAAGATTTTCAACAAAATCTTAACCAACAGAATTCAACAACATATCAAAAAAATAATACATGACCAACTCTGATTCATACCAGTTACGCAAGGATGGTTTAACATTAGAAAATCAACCAGTGTGATTCACCACATAAATAAAACGAAGGAAAAGAATCACACGATCATCTCAATTCATGCAGAAAAGGCATTTGATAAAGTCCAACACCCATTCTTGATTAAAAAAAAAAAAGTTCTTAGCAAAATAGGAATAGAAGGGAAATTCCTAACCATAATTAAGGGCATATATACAAAACCAACAGCCAATATTACTCTCAATGGAGAGAGACTGAAAGCATTCCCCTTGAGAATGGGAACTAGACAAGGATGCCCTTTATCACCACTTTTATTCAGTATTGTATTGAAGTCCTAGCTAGAGCAATAAGGCAACATAGGGAAGTAAAAGTCATCCAGATTGGTAAGGAAGAAGTAAAACTATCCCTATTTGCAGATGACATGATCCTATACATAGAAAATCCCAGAGACTCCACAAGAAAGCTACCGGAACTGGTAGAAGGATTTAGCAAAGAGGTGGGGTACAAGATTAATACACAAAAATAGTCGGATTCTTCTACACCAACCAAGAGAACTCCAAAAAGGAAATCAGGAAAACAACACCATTTACAATAGCCCCCCACCCCCCCACAAAACATAAAATACTTAGGAATAAACCTAACTAGGGTAGTTATGAGTCAGAATCGACTCAATAGCAACAGGTTAACGGGAAGGATGTAAAAGCTATATACAAGGAAAATTACAAAACCCTACTGCAAGAAACCAAAAGAAATATACATAAATGGAAAAACATACCATGCTCATGGATAGGAAGACTTAACCTTGTGAAAATGACAATACTACCCAAAGTGATCTACAGATATAATGCACTCCTGATCCAAATTCCAACAACATTCTTTAACGAGAAAAACTAATCAGCAAACTTTATATGGAAAGGAAAGAGTCCCCGAATAAGTAAGCATTACTGAAGAAGAACAAAGTAGGAGGACTCACACTCACCAATCTAAGAACCTACTATTCAGGCACGGTAGTCAAAGCAGCCTGGTTCTGGTACAACAATAGACACATAGACCACTGGAACAGAACTGAGAACCACCCACCTACGGACAGTTAATCTTCAACAAAGGGTAGAAATTCATTAAATGGGGAAGAGATAGTCTCTTTACCAAATGGTGCTGGCAAAACTGGATATCCATTTGCGGAAAAATGAAACAGGATCCATACCCTACACCATACACAATAACTAGCTCAAGATGGATCAAAGACCTAAATGCAAAACCCAAAACCATAAAGATCATAGAAGAAAAACAAGGGGCAAACCGAGGAGCCCTAATTTGTTACATAAATAGACTATCAAACGTAACTGAAAAAGGACAAACAGAAGATAAACTACACAATTGGGACCTCCTGAAAATCAAATAAGTATGCTCATCAAAAGACTTTTCCAAAAGAATAAAAAGAGAACCTACAGACTGGGGGAAAAGTTTTGGCTATGACATTTTTGTATCACAGGAACTAACGTTTAATAGGAGCTCCGCATTAGTGGAATGAATGGGTCTTATATTCTGATAACAGTGCCTACCATTTATTGCATGCTTACCACAAGCCGTTTTATCCTGACAGCAACCCTGTGGTGTGAGGTCTAATTTCCATTTTACAGAGGAAGAATCCGAGGCTACGAAAGTTAAAGTCCAGAAGCTCAAGGCCTCATGAACAGTAAAAGACAAAGCTGGGATTTAAAGATTTAAATCGAGATCCATCTGCCTCCCACAATGCTGTTCTTCACCATGGGAGAAATTTAGAAACAGGCTTCTGGGAGCGAATAATTTTAAAAAAAGAGAAAGAAGAAGAAAGTCCAAAGCTTCTCAAAATCTACACCCCTGCAATCTCTATTATTAGGTCCCACTTCAGGTCTCAAGAAAGAAAACTAGCTCAGAGAGGTTAAGTGGCTCTCAAGGAAACATAGCTAAGTGGAAGGACCTATACTCAAGGCCAGACCAGCTTGTTCCCAAGGGCAACCTTGCCTCAGTACCCCACATCACTGCATGTTTATTCCACCCTGCATTGCTCAAGTGGAAGTCTCAGTTTCCGTTCAGAAATTTTAAAAGGAAACGAAGAAATAAATTGGAGGAGCAATTGGAACCCTCATACTTTGCTGGTGGGATTGTAAAATGTTACAGCCACAAAAACAGTTTGGTAGTTCCTCAAAATATTAAACATAGAGTTATCATACGACCTAGCAATTCCACCCCAAGGCATATACCGAGAGAATTGAAAACATATGTCCACCCGAAACTTGAACATGAATGTTCATAGCAGCATAGTTCATAACAGCCAAAAATAAGAAACCCATGGAAGCAGCCCAAATGTCCATTAACTAATGAATGAATAAATAGTGTGATATACATGTACAGTTCAATGCCTTTGCATGCTGAAAGTGAAGAGGACTTGAAGCACTTACTGATGAAGATCAAACACTACAGCCTTCAGTATGGATTACACCTCAACATAAACAAAACAAAATCCTCACAACTGGACCAATAAGCAACATCATGATAAACAGAGAAAAGACTGAAGTTGTCAAGGATTTCATTTTCCTTGAATCTACAATCAACACCCACGGAAGCAGCAGTCAAGAAATCAATTGACGCGTTGCACTGGGCAAATCTGCAGCAAAAGACCTCTGTAAAGTGTGAAAAAGCAAGGATGTCACTTTAAGGACTAACGTGCGCCTGACCCAAGCCATGGTATTTTCAATCGTCTCGCATGCAAAAGCTGCACAATGAACAAGGCAGACTGAAGAAGAATTGATACATTTGAATTATGATGTTGGTGAAGAATAATGAATATACCATTGACTGCCAGAAGAACAAACAAATCTGTCTTGGAAGAAGTACAGCCAGAATGCTCCGTAGAAGGAAGGATGACAAGACTTAGTCTCATGTACTTTGGGCATGTTATCAGGAGGGACCAGTCCCTGGAGAAGGACATCATGCTTGGTAAAGTATAGGGTCATCAAAAAAGAAGACCCTCAACAAGATGGATTGACACAGTGGCTGCAACAATGGGCTCAAGCATAGCAATGATTGTGAGGATGGCACAGGACCGGGCAGTGTTTCATTCTGTTGTACACAAGTCACTATGAGTCGGAACTGACTCGATGGCACCTAACAACGACAACATATATGTACAATGGAATATTATTTGACAATAAAAGGGAGTGAAGGACTTACACACGCTATAACATGGATGAATCTTAAAAATATTGTGCTAAGTGAAAGAAGCCAGTCACAAAAGGTCACGTATGATTCCATTTATAGAAAATGTCCAAAATAGGCAAATCTATAGAGACAGAAGGTAGATTAGTGGTTGCCTGGGGCTGGGGGAAGGGGATAATGGGGTGTGACTGCAAATGTGCATGGAGTTTCTTTTTGGGGCAATGAAAATGTTCTGGAATTAGATAGCAGTGATGGTTGCACAATTCTATGGCCATACTAAAAACCGCTGAATTTTATGTACATGTTTCCTTCTTTTTTTAAAATATTTTATTATGCATTTATTGGGTTCCCAGTCAGAACAGCCGGTAGTGGTAACAGGTCATCGTTTAGTTCTTCTGATCTCAAGGTAGGTCAGGCCATTTGTACATAAATTTAAATGAGTAAACTTTATGGCATGTGAATTATATCTCAGTCAAGTTGTTATAAAAAGAATAAAAATGGAATGACTTTCGCCTTTTTCAGCTGCCTGGAAGCAGGTATTTAAGGGGAGAGCCACGTGTCCACTCATCCCATGCCCGCGGTCTGATGAGAGCCTGGCCTCCTCTCAAGGTGTCCAACATGGCATCCACAGCCAAGTGTGCACATTTGGGGGTGTCTCTCAGCCTCTCTTCCCTATAAGATTGCATCTTTTAACGTTTGGCTTCGTATTACTTATCTGTGGCAAAGGACTTCTGGTCATAATGTATCCTTTGCTGGGAGGTAAGGCCAGGTATTGTGAAGTCCATTCCCATAGCAGAAAGTCAATGTCCAAAGCCGCCTTAGCCCAGCTGGTGGTGATGGAGTCAGGGTAATGCCACAGGATTTGAGCGATTTGAAGCCAAATTTTGGAGCCAAAAGCCGCCGAGACATAGAGGCAAGGACCCTGCATCAGGCATCCAAACTCCTGGGTTTGAACCTTAGTTCTGCCACCTACTAGCAGCGTGGTCTTAAACAGTCTCTTAACCACCTGGAGCCTCCATTTGTTCATCTGAAAAAAATGGGGGTGATGATTCCTCCCTCACAGGACTGTTGAGAAGATCCTGGCTGTTCAAACTGTAGTCCACCAACCAACAGCATCACCTGGGTGCTTGTTTGAAATGCAGGCTCTCAGGCCCTGCCCCAGACCTGCTAACCAGAATCTGCATTTTAATATGATCCCAGGAGATTCATATGCACAATAAAGTTTGAAATGCACTAGTGAAAATTAAATAAGATTGTTGTTGCCCGGCTCTGCCCCATCCCTATGATCAGTAGATCAGACCATTGGGATCCATAGGGTTTTCATTGATTGATTTTCAGAAATAGACCACCAGGCCTATTAGTCTGGAAGCTCTGTTGAAATCTGTTCAGCATCATAGCAACACACAAGTCTCCAATGACAGATGAGTGGTGGCTGTGCTTGAGATACCTTGGTCAGGAATCGAACCCAGGTTTTCCACATGGAAGACGAGAATTCCAGCCCTGAACTATTGAACCTGGCACACAGTAGGTGCTAGACACATGGATGTTATGGTGTTTTATTGTTACATAGAAAAAAGTACTGGGCTGGAGTCCTAACTCCACCACTCCCTGGCTGTGTGATCTTAGGCTAGTCACTTGACCATCCTGGCCCCATTGTTTCCTCATCTGTTAAAAGGTAAAAATGAGAAATGCCTTGTCTAACTAACAAGATTGGTTTCATGAGACTCATCTGATGAAATGTGTGGGAAAACACTTTACCAACAAGAGGGGCCTCTGTGTACAGGGTTATCTTGGCCAGTGTGGAGAGAGAGTGACTTGCAAGATTCGGAGATAAAAGAAGGTCTGAGCAGGGCTGAGGCTCCAGACTGAGAGGCAAAGACCACA
This sequence comes from Trichechus manatus latirostris, assembly GCF_000243295.1. Classification (NCBI taxonomy): domain Eukaryota; kingdom Metazoa; phylum Chordata; class Mammalia; order Sirenia; family Trichechidae; genus Trichechus; species Trichechus manatus. The sequence goes on from NW_004443963.1 coordinate 14,549,362, forward strand.
GGAGCGAATGAGGAAGCACTCCCCTTGCCCAAGAGAAGCCCCTCATCTTGAAGTCATTCAACCAGAGGAAATGGTGACAAAACCACAAAGCACTGTTGGGCAAGATAGGGAGGTGCCCAAACGTGAGGCAAGAGCTGGCAGCTGAGTGCCTCCTTGTAAACAGAGGGCAAAAGCACCAAGCTGCTGGTAGCAAGGTTGCAGGGCGCAGAGGTGTTCCTTCTGTAAATGCCGACGTCCGGATTTAAGGTGGTCTCCAGGGAGCCGAAAATTCCTTCTCTGCTTACCATCCCTCCATCAGTGGCTCCATAGCCTTCCGAGAACAAGAGCAGCTAACACTGATATAACACTTAGGACATGCCAGGTGCTTACTGACATTTCCATATTTAATTCCTGTAATCCTCACAACGGCCCTACGAGATAGGTCCCCTTAGATTCCCCATGTTACAAATGAGGCCACTGAAGCACAGAGAGGTTTAGTGGCTTGCCCAAAATTACAGTGCTAATAAGTGGCAGGGCCAGGCTTTGAACCTAGGCCATCTGACTCCAGGGTCCAGCTTCTTAGCAACCCCTCTATTGCCTTGCATTCTGGAGACGCAGATGGTAAGAGCCTGGCCTGAGAGCCATGTAGCAGAGGGGTTGGGGCAGAGTGTAGTCTTCTAGGGCTTTAACAATAAATAATAATAATAATAGTACAAGAGTGATTAACCCAGCAGTCCTTATTGATGGCATCAGCCCAGCATGGGCACTGGAGGTCCAAGGGCACAGGGTCTCCAGCTCTCAGCCCTCGCTGCCATTGCCAGGACCATATCTTGCTGCCCTCTGGAGCTCTCTGGGCCCATCCAGTGACACCCTCCTCACTGAGCCCAAGCTGCTGGCACTTTCAGCTGAGTGGTCTTGCACTGAAAGAATTACTGAGGACCTTGCAGGAAAGCTGAGACCAACTACAGCCACCGCGAGTCCGGATCTCACTGAGCAATTCCACGCATGCTGCCCGAAGGCTATATCCCGATAGTGTCCCCCAGCGCAAATGGCTCTGTGCCAGACTCTGCGGCTGGGGCTTTGCCCATGGCAGTGTCAAAGGCAGCGTTTTTCAAACTTTTATTTTCGCCCCCAACCTGCTGTAGGGAATATATTTTACAAGACAAACACACGCACATAAGTGAAACACGTTTCACACAAAATAATTTGATATCTTCAAATCTATTTCATCTTTGAAAATGCTGGCCAACTAATACTGTATTTAGTGCTTCTGTTCTACCTCCTGGTTTATTGTGTAGTGCCTTGGGTCTTCAAAGCTTGCAAGTGGCCATCCAAGGCATGACAATTGGTCTCTCTTTGCCTGGAGTAATGTAGGAAGGAGAGTCAGGAATAGGAGGAGGATATGGAATGTGTGGCTAACTGCCTCCATGAACAACTGCCTCCTTTGCCATGAGACCAGAAGAACTGGATGGTGCCTGGCTACCATTACTGAACATTTTGATCAGAGATTCTATAGAAGAATCTTGATCAAAAGGGGGGAAATGCAGAACAGAATTTCCAACTCTCATGGACTCCATACTTTATGGAGCCATGGAGGCTGGATAAATCCCTGAAACTATTGCCCTAAGATAATCTTTAAACCTTAAACCAAAAACATCCGCTCAAGTCTTCTTAAAACCAAACAATAGTTTAGCTTAACTAGTAAAGAATGTCTGCCTTGAGCATTTTGCTCTATTAAGATCTATCTATACGGGATCAAATTGACAACAGCAACTCAAAAGATTAGATAGGAAACTTAGGGAGCAGGGAGTTTAGGTTAATGGGGGAGGAACAACTCAAAACAGGTGGGTAAAAATGGTTGCACAACTCAAAGAATGCAATCAATGTCACTGAATTGTACATGTAGCAACTGTTGAATTGGTGTGTGTTTTGCTGTGTATATTCTCAACAACAACAACAATAACAAACGCTGGCCATGACTTTGATTTCATGATACACTAATGGATCACCACCCACTGTTAAAAAACACAATAGAAATGAAGAGTCTGAGACTTGGAGTCTGACAAACCTAGAGTCTGAGGGTCCCAGGAAATTCTGCTGACTGCAGATCCTAGCAAGTTGCTGAACTTCTACAAACCATGAGACATACCTCAAACTGGTGTTTTGAGTAGTAAGTGAGACAGTGAAAAGCTTAGCACAGGACCTAATTCGTAGTTAGAGAATGCTCACTCTTAATATTGTGGTCCCTACAGTATCACCTATCTGTCAGTGGCTCACATGTTGCTGTGATGCTGGAAGCTGTGCCACCAGTATTTCAAATACCAGCAAGGTCGCCCATGGTGGACAGGTTTCAGTGGAACTTCCAAACTAAGACAGACTAGGAGGAAAGGCCTGGTGATCTACTTGTGAAAATTAGCCAACGAAAACCCTGTGGATCACAATAGAACATTGTCTGATTAACAATGATAAAAGATGGCACAGGACCGGGCAACATTTTATCTTGTATATACAGGGTCACCAGGAGTCGAAGCTGACTCTACAGCAACTAGCAACAACAATACATTATTATCCTACTGGCACGGTAGGAACTAAGGCTCAGGGAGACAAAGTAGCTCCTAAGATTACACAGACAAGGGCCAATGCCAGGACTTGACCCCAGACTCAGGGTCTCTCCCTTGCAATCCCAGCTGCCTCCCTAGAGAGGCCCAGCTTGGTGGTATGGCTTGCAAAGGTTGTCATACTGGTTACCCTATAAAGTCCAGGCTGGCCATTCCTGGAGAATATAAGATGCCACTCTCACTGCTCCTGAACCAGTGACCACCTCCATCGTCAGTTTAATTCCACAGCAATTTGCTGGGGACTTCCAGGGTGCATGGCTATTTCCTCACCTCTTATCCCAGATATTGCATGGCTTCCTCCCTTACTTTGTGCTCCTAAATGCCACCTCCACATGGAAGCCCTCCCTAGACACCTAATCCAAAAGAGAACTAGTGTCACTCTCTGTTGTTGTTAGCTGCCATCAAGTCGTGGTGATCCCATGCACAACTGAACAAAATGCTGCCTGGCCCTGCATCAACCCCATGATGGGTTACGAATCAGACCATGAGATCCATGCAATTTTCTTTGGCTGATTTTTGAAAGTAGATTGCCAGGTCTTTATTCCTAGTCTTTCTTAGTCTGGAAACTTTGCTGAAACCTGTTTAGCATCATAGCTACATGCAGTTTACCACTGACAGACGAGTGCTGGCTGTGCATGACGTGCATTGGCCAGAAATTGAACCCGAGTGTCCGACGTGGGAGGCGAGATTTCTGCCACTGAACTATCAGTGCCGCCAACATCACTCTCTGGGGTGAAGTCTTTCCCCTGTTTTAATTTGCTTTACACCCTTGTCACCACCTGACAAATTATCCACTGTGTTAGTTTATCTATTTACTCTTTGTCTTCATTAAAACGTAAACTCCATGAGAGCAGGAAGTTGTAGGGTTGGCTCCCTGCTCTATCCTGAGTCCTAGAACAGTGGCTGGCACAAAGTAGGTGCTTAATGTTTGTTGAATTGATAAATGACACTGGGCAAAGGCTGTGGAGCTGTGCAGATTCTGACGAGTGCCATGGAAGTTAGAGGAGACAGATCTATCCTGTCTGTGAATCAGGGACAGCTTCCTGGAGGAGGTGGCATCTGAGTGATCCCTGAAGGCTGGGTAGAATTTCAAAGGTGGAGCTGCAAGGAAAGAGAGCATCCCTTGTGGAGGGGATAGGGATGGTGAGGGGAAAATTGCAGGGGTAGACAAGGTGGTTTGGGCACAGAGATCAAGCCACCTGGCTGTAGTTTTGGGTTCAGGGTTGAGGGGCAAGTGGGAAAGAGGCTAGGGTGGGTTGCAGAGGGCTTTCAATGCCAGGCTAAGAAGTTTGGAGTATATTGTAAGTCTCTGATGGTGGTGTAAGAAGATCTACGTATGCATACATGTATTGTGGTTGTTAATTGCTGTCAAGTAGGCTCTGACTCACGGCAACCTTGCGTAGAACAGAGCAAAACGTTGCCAGGGACTATGCTATCTTCATGATTATTGGTATGTTTGAGTCCATTGTTGTAGCTAGTGTGTCAATCCATTTCACTGAGGGTTTCCCTCGTTTTCACTGACCCTCTACCAACCATCATGTCCTTTTCTAGCGATTGGTACGTGTGTGTACCCAAACCGATGGAAGCAGCAGTCAAGAAATCAAAAGACCCATTGCATTGGGCAAATCTGCTGCAAAAGACCTCTTTAAAGTACTGAAAAGCAAAGATGTTCCCTTGAAGACTAAGGTGAACCTGACCCAAGCCATGATGTTTTCAATCTCCTCATATGCATGCGAAAGCTGGATGATGAATAAGGAAGACCGAAGAATTGATGCCTTTGAATTATTGTGTTGGCGAAGAATATTGAATATACCGTGAACTGCCAGAAGAACAAACAAATCTGTCTTGGAAGAAGTACAGACTGAGTGCTTGCTCCTCAGAAGCAAGGATGGCGAAACTATGTGTCACATACTTTGGACATGTTATCAGGAGGGATCAGTCACTAGAGAAGGACATCATGCTTGGTAAAGTAGAGGGTCAGCAAAACGAGGAAGATTCTCAACGAGATGCCCTGACACAGTGGCTGCAACAATGGGCTCAAGCACAACGATTGTGAGCACGGCACAGGACCGGGCAGTGTTTCATTTTGTTGTACATAGGGTCACTATGAGTCGGAACCAACTCTATGTCATCTAACCGCAACAACCGAAACCCAACTGTGGAGTCGATTCCGACTCATAGCGACCCTATAGGACAGAGCAGAACTGCCCACCGGGTTTCCGAGGCTGTAAACCTTCACTGAAGCAGATTGTCACATCTTTCTCCTGCAAAGAGGCTGATGGGTTCGAACTGCCAATCTTTCCGTTAGCAGCCAAGTGCTTAACCACTGCGACACCAGGGCTCCTTGTGTATGTGTATATATTTATACATATTTATGTTTATATAAATTCTATTTGGGCATAAAAGGTTTATGATGAAAATCTCCCTCCCACTGCCTTTTGGCGTCTTGTTTCTGCAGCTTCTCACTCACAGCGGGGTGGCTGTGAATGCTGGTGGGTGCTTCACGCCCTCTGATCCGAGACCGGCAAGCCTCGCCTCACTCGCGCAGCCGGGTGGCCCCTCCAACCCCCTGCCCGGAAGTCCCGCGCGCTCCACAGGCTGACAGGTGCGTTTGATCGAGCCCTCCCACTTCCCTGCCAAGAGCCAATCGAGCATGTTATGCAAATAGAGCCCAATTCTCCGCCCTCTACGACAACCAATGATTGGGCTGGTGAAACAGGTCCGCCAAGTTGTCATTGTGACTGAGCTTGCAGAACTCTGCGTGCAGCGTTTTGCCGGGGCCCACGTGGGCAAAAGGAACTTTGAACCTGCGGGAGCTGGAGAAAAGAGAATGGCCGTAACGCAATGCTGTAGTGAGACCGACGTCCATGGAGTAACAGAAATTAAGGTCTGAAGGATTGCTGGAGGTCATTTCGCCCCACTTTCCGGACTGAGGCTCGCCTTCCCTCCGTGTATTCCTGCTAGGCGTTCACGTAGTCTTTGGTGAACACAGAGAAATCACTTCCTGAAGACGTGCCCCAGGTGACGAGAAGAAAGGACAGGGCTTCATCAGAAGGAGGAGATCCAAGATCTGGCAACAGGGAGGAAGCTTCATAGAGAATCCAAAGTCGTTTCAAGTCCTGCCTCTACCTCTTGCTAGGTTGGGCAATCCACGTCAGCCTTCTAAGCCTCAGTTTCCTCACCTGGAAAATGGAAGTAATTACACTATCCTCCTAGCTATAATGTGAGGATCGATGGGACAGTCAACTGGAAAACAAAAGTGATTCCCATTTTTGCAAGCCATAATGCTTAACATAGAGTATCCCTTTGGGATTAGGTTCAAATCCTAGTTGTGCTGTTGTGATTGACCAGAGGCAAGCCATTTACTTCTCTGAATCTCCCTTTCCTCAACTGTAAAATAAGGGATTATTCAGATTAAACAAGGTTTATAAGGCAGTTGGCACAGTGCCAGACCCATATGTGGTGGCTAAAGCCCTGGGACCACTCAGAACCTCAGTGTCATCATCTGTTATCTGGATACAACAATAATGTCTGCCCTGCCTGCCTCACAGGATTGTTAAGAGTCTTCAATGACTTGTGACACATGTTTATAAATGGAAAAACACTACACCAATGTTACTTAGGAATATCGAGTGGCAGCCAGCAACTGAAAAGCATGACCTTGGCCCTGGTTCTGCCTTTATTTGCTGTATGAACTTGGGCAAGTTATTTTACTTCTCTGAGGTTGTTTCCTGTCCTGTAATATATCACCTTTACAGGATCACTGTGGGCATTGGTAAAATGGTGTATACAAAAGCCCCTGCTATACATCCAGGACACAACAGACTTCAATAAATGGTACCTGTTATTACTAGAAGGAATTGGTGGTTTAGTGGTAGAATTCTCACCTTTCATGCAGGAGACCTAGGTTTGATTCCCAGCCAATGCACCTCATGTAACAGCCACTACCTGTCTGTCTGTCACTGGAGGCTTCCATGTTGCTACAATGCAGAACAGGTTTCAGCAGAGCTTCCAGACTAAGATGAACTAGGAAGAAAGGCCTGGTAATCTACTTCTGAAAATTAACCAATGAAGATACTATGGATCAAAATGGTCAGATTCCCAACTGATTATGGGGACGGTGCAGGACCAGGACAGCATGTTGTTTATTGTTGACTGGTCACCATGAGTCAGGGGCTGACTTGACAGCAGCTAATAACAATGACATTATCACTAGGAAAGTTTTTCTATAAATTGCCTTGAATTCTCTTTCTTTTGTAGTTCGTACTCATTCGCACTAAGATTCTACTTCAACCCATATTTAGAAGACATGATGATATAGGAAAACCTTTACCCTGTGTTCATTCAACTAGGGATATTCATTCAGCACCTACCATGTGCCAGGTACTTTACCCCAGAGACTATCGGGATATATCTTTTGGAAAGAAAAAGAAAAAACTGCTTTAATTATTTTAGCTTTACAATACATTTTAATATCTGAGAGGAAATCTCCCCTCTCATTAATCTTTTAGCATTTTCATTCTTGCAAATAAACTTTAGAATAATTTTGTCAAATTCCCCAAGTTTGACAACTGGGGAGAATATATACTAGATATAAACCAAAAGGTTAGTGTCAGTAGTATATAAAGACTTCTTCCAAATCAGTAAGAAAAGAATACTCCATTTAAAAAAATGGGCTAAGGGCATGAATGGACAACCTATGAATTTTAATCAAAGTAAACTAAAAATGACTTTATTATTTCAATAATTAGGTACCCTGAGAAACTTTGCAAACCCTCAGAATCTTGTAAAAACTAAAATGTGGATTGCTGTTGCTATTGTTCATGACCTCCTTGCCCAAGGGAATATCCTGATATCCTAACCACTGAAACTCACAGAAAAAAATGTATGGACATTGTGTAAATATGCAATATATACGTGTGTGTGTGTGTGTGTGTGTGTGTGTGTGTGTGTAGTGTATGGGTTTGCATATGTATAAATCAGGGGTCAGCAAACCATAGCCCATAGACCAAATCCAGTCTGCCACTTGTTTATGTGGCCCACGAGCAAAGAATAGTTTTCACTCTTTTAAATGGTTGAAGAAAATAATGTGAAATTCAGATGTCAGTGTCCTTGAATAAAGTTTCATTGGAAAACAGCCATGCTCATTAGCTTACGTACTGCCTATGGAACTACAGTGACTGAGCTGAGTACGTGTGACAGAGACTGTATAGCCTAGAAAGCCTAAAATATTTACTACCTGGCCTTTACTGGATAAGTTTGCCAACCACTGGTATAGATTATCACTGGCATGATTTATAGGAAACTTGTAACTCCAAGTTAACTCGAGGGGATGGAGCTAAGGTGCTGGAGGACAAGAAGAACTTACTTCTCACTGTATGTACATCTTTGTATCTTTTGAATTTCATATTACAGGAATGTTTTCCTTTTTGAATAAATGAAATTCAAAATATAATTTAAATATAATAAAGTATATAAAATATAACAAATAATAAAAATAAAATAAATGAAATGTAATGAATCACAAAAATAACATGTTAAAATAGCTTTTAATCTCCTGGGTGGAGATCTTGCCTGGGGTCAGTCCAAAAGCAAAGGTATTACCTGCTCTGCCCACATGTCCTAATTTACCATGGACAGTCAGGTTCTGCCTCCAATCTTCATAAGGCAGAGGGGAGAGACTGAAGTTTTGTGCATGGGAGTTGAGCAGCCTCATCCTGGAAGAGATGCACTTTGCTTTCACTCACATCTCATTGGCTCGACTAGGTGTGTCCCGCCCAGTGAAGGGGGACTGGGAAGGGCCTGGAAGTGGATGGAATGTTGGTGAGCATTGCAGTGTTTGCTGCCATCTTTCTGCTCGGCCTTTCAGCCTACATTAGTTACTCTCCAACCAGAGGACAGTAGTGAGAGGGACTTTGGGAGTCATCTCAGCCAGTGAATTCCAAATGTAGAAACCCACTGGACTCCTCTGGGGTTGTCAAAAATGCGGAGTCTGTGGCCCTACCCCAAACCTACTGAATCAGGATGTCTAGAACAGGGCTGTCTTAGTTTCCTGGTGCTGCCATAATAGAAATACCACAACTGTGGAAATTTATTTTCTCACAGTTCTGGGGACTAAAAGTCCAAATCAGGGTCTTGGCCATGTTGAGTCCTTCTGTGAACCTCTGTTCTTCGGCATCCGTCTTTTCCCTGTGTATCTGCCTGTGTCTATTCTGGTCTCTTTATAACTCAGAAGTGATTAGATTTAGGATTAGATTTAGATTTAATCACAAATTAAATCACAGGTCAATAGATTTGACCACATAATGAAATCATAACAGCGTATAGTTAGATGAGACCGTATGATTTAATCATAACAGCAACTAGACTAGTGCTTGGCCAAACAAGCGGGAACAATAGCCTTGCCAAGTTGACACGTTAAAATTAACCATCACAAGGACCGAGGAATCTACATTTTTAAAAGCTGGCCAGGGGATTCTAGCAACCCACTGATGGAGTCAAATCCCTTTTGCACAAGAGGAAACTGAGGCCCAGAAAGGGACAGTGACTTCTTCAAGGCCACACTGGGAACTTGGACCAGGATTCAGGCTTCCTGATTAGGGCTCTGAATACCTGTAGCTGTCCCCTGTCTAGCATCATGTCCCTGTCTTCTGAAAACAACACCTCAATTTTCCTCTAGGTTCTCAGTCTCTTTCCCCAGGTTACACCAACCAGACACTGGACTGCCCTTGCCTCAAGTCACAGGGTGGACTAATAGAAAAGACAAAAGTGTCACAGTCAGCCAGCCAAGGGTTTCACCCAGTCCCTCCCTGTGCTGCTGTGTGACTTTGGGCCACTGAGCTTATCTCTCTGTGCCAGAGCTCCTCATCTATCAAATGAATAAACTCCCACCTATCTCACCTGTGGGAGTGAGGAGTAGGAGAAAGAATGGAAGTGAAAGGGCTCTGTCTTAGTTATCTAGTGCTGCTGTAACAGAAATACCACAGATGAGTGGCTTTAACAAACAGAAGTTTATTCTCTCACTATCTAGGAGACCAGAAGTCCGAATTCAGGGCGCAAGCTCCAGGAGAAGGCTTTCTCTCTCTGCTGGCTCTGGGAGAAGTTCCTTGTCATCAATCTCGCCCTTGGTCTAGGAGTTTCTCAGTGCAGGGACCCCGGGTCCAAAGGACATGCTCTGCTCCCAGCTCTTCTTTGCCGGTGGTATGTGGTCCTCCTCCTCCCTGCTCGATTTTCTCTTTTATATCTCAAAAGAGATTGACTCAAGATACAGCTTAATCCTGTAGATTGAATCCTGCCTCATTGACATAACTGCGTCTAATCCAGTCTCATTAACGTCATAGAGGTAGGATTTACAACATGTAGGATAATCACATTACATCACAAAATCATGGACAACCAGACAATACTGAGAATCATGGGTTAGCCAAGTTGACTCACATTTTTGGGGGACACGATTCAATCCATAACAGGGCCCTACCCACAGTAGGCACCCCACATACACTCGTTCTTCTCTTCTTCCGTTAAGTCATGGCAGCGGCTGGGCGGTTTGTTTTCTCACTTCCCAGGCCGTTGCTGGTTTGAAAAGGACTAGAGAAACGTTGTCTCCTTGGACTGGTACTTCAGTCCACGTGACCAGGATGAAAGTCATTAACAAAGGACCACCTACCCTTCAGTGTTTGTGGAAGAGCCTTTGCCCTCCTCACTGGGCCTTGGATGGAGGTCGGAGAGATGCTCAGAACGATAAATAAAGAAGGAATGAGAAGAAAGCTAAAAACGTGTTTACACTGAGATGAAAGTGCATTGCTGAACGCTAACCACAAGGACTTGTGTACAGAAACCACATGTCTGGGGATGTTCTGGAATGTTCCAAACTGCAAGGGTAAGTAAAGGCCCCTGGGCGGGAGCAGGCTGGGCTGGGCCCCCAGGAGGCAGGACCGGGACTCTGCCCCAAGGCAGCCCTCTTGGGCACCTTCATGTCCATGATCCCTCACACGGCAAATTCAACATTGGTGGGCCCGTTGCCCACCCACTGACCCTGCCTCTGCCCCTTTCCAGGATAGGGCCTCCCACCCATCCGAAGTGCCACTGCCCACCACATCCCTCACCTTTGTCTCACCAATCCAACCTCTCCTATAAAACTGTGTTTAGACATCACCTCCCCTGGGAGTCCTTTGCTGACCCCACCCCACCACCCGGGCTCCCAGAATCCCCCGCATCCATCTCTACTGCTGCAATTCCAAAACGCATTGCAATTGTTTGAGTGCTTGATTGTCTCCCCTACAAAACTTCAAATGCTTGAGGGCAGTATAGTGTAAATGGTTAGGAATCCCTGGGTGGCACAAACAGTTAAGAGCTTGACTGCTAACTGAAAGGTTGGCAGTTTGAACCCACCCAGAGATGACTCAGAAGAAAGGCCTGGCAATTTGCTTCCAAAATGTCACAGCTTTGAAAAGCCTATGGAGCGCAGTCCCATGAATTGGAGCTGACTCAAAGGCAACTAACAACAGTATGATGGTTATGGGTGTGGACTCAGGAGCCAAACTGCTGAGGTCTGAATTCTTGTTTCCCAGCTGTGTGTCTTTGGCTAAGTTAATTGGCCTCCTGTGCCTCAGTTAGCCTCTCTGTAAAATGGGGATGATGATAACAGTGTCTGCCTCATGGGAATTCTGCCACTTGCTGAGTATGTCTTTCCAATTATGCATTCCAGAACTGGGGAAATAACTACAGGATGGGGTTGGCCCACTGTGAAACAGACATAAGCTAAAACTTCGTTGATCACCTGACCTCCATAAGCCCCTTCTCTGACATTTTGGGTCTCCTGGAATTTCTGTCAACTCAGAGCCAGTGTCCAGTAATCCCCGAAAAATCTCTTGCCCCAGTACACAGTCACCCTGGTAAATGACCATAGATTTCTTTGGAAAAAGTTGGGAGAAAGATTAACAGTGTAAAATTTTGACAGTGTAGCAGGGTCCTTCTTCCAGGTGACCTGGCCTCTCCTTCATTCAAGGCCTCGAATGGTTCTGGGTCTGTAAGCTGGCTCAAGCCTGGGAATGAATTTAGGGACCATGACTCTCTGTTTTGGTCATTCAAGTTAGACTTCTGTTCACTCGACCTAGAACTCTTCCACGTATACAGATCAAGTATTGTCAACTAGCTAAGGCCATAAGTCTCTGAAAGTTTAAAACAAAACAAAACAAAAAACCTGTTGCCATCGAGCTGATTCTGATTCATAACCACCCTATAGGACAGGATAGAACCGTCCCATAGGGTTTCCAAGGCTGTTCTCTTTACAGGAGCAGACTGCCACATCTTTCTCCCATGGAGCAGCCACCGACCTTTTGTTAGCAGCAAGGCACTTTAACCACTGTGCCTCCAGGACTCCTTTCTGCAAGGTTAAATGAATTTAAATGGATTGATCTATGTAAAGCATAGAGGGCAGTGGTGATTCAATGGTAGAATTCTCACCTTCTATTCAGGAGACCCAGGTTTGATTCTCAGCCAATGCACCTCATGCATAGCTACCACCTGTCTGCCAGTGCAGACTGACTGTGTGTTGCTATGATGCTGAACAGGTTTCAGGGGTAGCTTCCAGACTGAGATGGGCTAGGAAGAAAGGCCTGGCGATCTGCTTCTGAAAATCGGCCAATGAAAACCCTAAGGAATAACGCCTGCCACACAGTGAGCCAAGCACAAGTGCTTTCACCCGTTATCATTCCTCTTTATACCCCCAGCACCTGACAGCAAGCAGACACTCAATAAGTGATTGCAAAGTGAGTGAACCAGTGGGCCCATGATCTAAGAGCACCTGAGTCTCCACTGGAGCCATAAGCCGCATCCACCCTGTGATTCAGACAAGCCTCGGGATGCTGGGGTATCAAACATGGGCCTATCCGAAGGGGGCTGAGGAGCTTTCTGACAAAGAACTCTCCAGAAGGTGAGAATCCAAGCCTGGAAGGTTGGTTTGAAGCCGAGGGGCCAAGGCCAAATGGGAGAATTCTGAGCACAGAGCAGAGCAGCCTTCGGTGTGACACTCAGCTTATCGACACTGGGCTTAGTCATTTGTTTGTGAGTCTATTTATTGATTTTTATTTCACTTCTAAGGAGCCCTGGTGGTGCAGTGGTTAAGCACTTGACTGCTAACCCAAAGGTTGGCAGTCTGCTTCCGTAAAGATTACAGCCTTGGAAACTCTATGGGGCAGTTCTACTCTGCCCTATAGAGTAGCTATGAGTCAGAGTTGACTCAGTGGCAGTGGGTTTGGTTTGGTAGTTAGCTTCCAAGGACCTCCAGGTGCATGAAGTTGAGTTAACATACCCTTCAAAAAAAAACAGTTGCCATTGAGTCAACTCCAACTCATGGTGACCCCATGTGTATCAGAGTAGAACTGTGCTCCAGAGGGTTTTCAATGGCTGATTTTTTGGAAGTAGATTTACAGGCCTTCCTTCTGAGATGCCCCTGGATGGACATGAACTTCCAACCTTTCGGTTACCAGCTGAGTGCATTAACCATTTGCGCCACCCACGGACACCCTTCACGGCATGGCAAATTATCTTTGACTGCTTATGCCACACCCCCTTCTTATTTATTTTATGTTTATCTTTTCCCTGATCCCCACTCTCATTTGCCCTCTCCCCCTCAAACATGTATGAACCTTGTAAAATTTTTCTCTTAAAGATTTCTTGTGTGTGTTTTAATTTTCAAAAATTACATCTCGTCCTGGTTACTGCTTTGAGAGCTATCTGTCTGTGTTCTGTACGTACATCTGGTTTGTTGTTCCTTGTTGCTGCTCTGAATTCCCTACCATGGGTCCACCTTATTTGGCCACTAACAACGCTGCAATGAACATCATTGCCCATGTTCCCTCAGGGATTTTTGTGAGAATTTCTCTGGGATGATTACTCAAGAGTAGGATTTCTGGGTCACAAGGCATGTCCAGACTTAATGTTGCCAGATACCACCTGACTGCTTTCCAGAATGGCTCTACCAATTTCTATGTCCACAGCAGTGATTGAGGCTTCCCATCTGCCCACACTGTCATCAACTCTTAGGAGTATCTATCTTTCTAATCGGTGATGGGCGTGAAATGATATCTCATTGTTTTAACCGTTCACCATCTGTGTTTTCTACTGAATTGTAAGGTCTGTGACGGCAGCAGGTCCCTGCTGAAGACACAGCTGTGTCCTCAGCATCCTGTTCAGGGCCTGCCACAAAGTAGTTGTTGTTGTTAGGTGCCATCAAATCGATTTTGACTCATAGTGACCCTATGTGACAGATCAGAACTGCCCCATAGGGTTTTCTAAGCTGTAATCTTTACAGGAGCATATTGCTAGGTCTTTCTCCTGGGGAGCCACTGGATAGGTTTAAACCACCAACCTTTTGATTAGCAGATGAGTGTTTAACTGTTGCACCACCAGGGCTCCTAGCCCCATAGTTTTTGTTGTTAAGTGCCGTCAAGTGAGCTCTGACTCGTGGTGATCTTATGTACAACAGCATGATCTGCTGCCCGGTTCTGCGCCATCCTCACAATCATTGCTATGTTTGAGTCCATTATTGCCACCACTGTGTCAGTCCATCTCATTGAGGGTCTTCCAGTAGATGCCTCAATTTATACCTTCAAAGGAATGAATGGTTTACTCACACGAGCAGCTCCCTGAGGTCAGCTCTACTTCCTGGGGAGAGGAGATGCTGTCACGAGTTGAGTCAAAACAGGAAGAGCTATTCCACTAAAGTCTCAGAAAGCCAGGAGGAAAATCTCTAGGGACACCCAGGAGCAGCTGGAGGGAATGTGATGGGGTGGACATTCCCACGGAGCCAACGAAACACTACTCGGTTGCAGAGCCTGGTGTCTGTGTTTGTCTAGAAAACATGAGTTATGCTGGAGTCAGGAAAGATCCTCAACAGCAGGACCAGGCAGAATCCCCACGGGCAGGTTTGAATATCATCAGGGCAGAGGACAGCTGCTGTCGTTGGTATGTGCCATTGAGTCAATTCCGACTTAGAGTGATCTTACAGGACAGAATAAAACTGCCCCATAGAGTTTCCAAGGCTATAATCTTTATGTAAGGAGATTGCCACATCTGTCTCCCACAGAGTGGCTGGTGGGTTCAAACTGCAGACCTTTCAGTTAGCAGCCGAGCACTTAACCTCTGCGCCACCCGGGCTCCCTGTGTTATCATTGTTGTTAAAATTTGGGATAAAATGGAAGCCACGTGGCTCTGGACCGATCCTACCAAACCTCTCCCAGTAGGAGTTACACAGAACATTCGCTATCAAGGGTCTTGGAGAAGCTTGTCTGCTAGAAGTACAATAGGAGCCGGATGCATAGTGGTTAGGGACAGCCTGGGTTTGTGCTACCCTGGGTAAGTCACTTCAATTCTCAGCGTCTCGGTTTTCTCATCTGTAAAGTGGGGACAATAATAGATCTTCTTTCATATAGAACCTCATGGTTTTCCTTCATAGCACTTAGCACAGTTTAAACATGTTGGGTCCTACAAGGTTTGACCCCTGCCTCCCACTTTCCCCTCTGTAGCTCATTCCAGTCACCTTGGCCTTGGATCCATTCCTCCAACATGTCAGCATCTTTCCTGCCTCTGGGCCTTTGCACAAGGTCTTCTTCACTCTGCCTGCCATACTTTTCCCTCCTCTCGTCTAAGGCTGACTACTTCACTTCATTTAGATTTCAGCTTAAATGTCACCACCTCCAAGGGATCTTCTCTGATTAATGTATCTAAATTAAGTACAGCTTCCTCCCAGTCTCTCCTGTTATTCTGTATCATTGCACTCAGAATGTTTCCTTCACAGCACTGATTACAATTTGTAATTATTTATCCATTTGTTTACTTATTTGTCTTCCCAAGTCGACCTTTAAATTCACAAGGGTAGAGACTGTGTTTGTCCCATTAATCACTGTAATTCCAAAAAAAACCAAACCCGTTGCCGTCAAGTCAATTTCAACTCATAGTTATCCCATGTGTTACACAGTAGAACTGCTCCACAGGGTTTTCTTTGCTGTAATCTTCATAACAGATTGCCAGGCCTTTCTTCCATGGTGCTGCAAGATGGATTTGAACTGTCAACTTTTAGGGTAGTAGTAGAGTGCAAACCATTCCTGGTACATAGCAGGCACTCAGTAAACATTGGTTGAACAAATGAATGAATTGGAAAAAAAGCACTGGTCCTAACTCATCTTATGAGGCCAATATTATTCTGATACTAAAAATCAGACAAAAACAGCACACACACAAAACAAAGAAAACTACAGATCAATATCTCTCAAAAATCCAAGGCTGCGGGGAAATTGGAACTCTTATGCACTGCTGGTGGGAATGCAAAATGGTACAACCATTCTGGAAAATGATATGGTGCCTCCTTAAAAAGCTAGAAATAGAAATACCACATGATCTAGCAATCCTACTTCTAGGAATATATCCTAGAGAAATAAGAGCCATCACACAAATAGACATATGCACACCCATGTTCACTGCAGCATTGTTCACAATAGCAAAAAGGCGCAAACAACCTAAGTGCCTATCAATAGATGAATGATAAACAAACTATCGTACATACACACAATGGAATATTATGCAAAGAGAAAGAACAATGATGAGTCTGTGAAGCGTCTCACAACATGGATGAATCTGGAGGGCATTATGCTGAGTGAAATAAGTCAATCACAAAAGGACTAATACTGTGTGAGACCACTATTATAAAATCTAATGAAAAGGTTTACACACAAAAAGAAGCAATCTTTGGTGGTTATGGGGTTGGGGTGGGGAGGGAAAAACACTAACTAGACAATAGATAAGTGGTAACTATAGTGAAGTTATAGGAAGTCACTATACCAAAAAGAATTGGTTGAAATGCAGCCATTTCAGGAGGTAGCATATGATCAGGAACCAGGTACTGAAGGAAGAAGTCCAAGCTTCACTGAAGGCATTGGTGAAAAACAAGGCTCCAGGAATTGATGGAATACCAGCTGAGATGTTTCAATAAACAGATGCAGCACTGAAAGTGCTCACTCGTCTATGCGAAGAAATTTGGAAGACAGTTGCCTGGCCAACCGACTGGAAGAGATCTATGTTTATGCTCATTCCGAAGAAAGGTGATCCAACTGAATGTGGAAATTATCGGACAGTATCATTAATATCACACACAAGTAAAATTTTGCTGAAGATTATTCAAGAGTGGCTGCAGCAGTATATCAACAGGAAACTGCCAGAAGTTCAAGCTGGATTCAGAAGAGGACTTGGAACAAGGGATATCATTGCTGATGTCAGATGGATCCTGGCTGAAAGCAGAGACTACCAGAAAGATGTTTACCTGTATTTTATGGACTATGGAAAGGCATTCGACTGTGTGGATCATAACAAATTATAGATAACATTGGGAAGAAAGGGAATTCCAGAACACTTAATTGTGCTCATGAGGAACCTGTACATAGAACAAGAGGCAGTTGTTCGAACAGAACAAGGGGATACTGTGTGGTTTAAAGTCAGGAAAGGTGTGCGTCAGGGTTGTACCCTTTCACCATACCTATTCAATCTGTATGATGAGCAAATAATTTGAGAAGCTGGACTATATGAAGAGGAATGGGGCATCAGGATTGGAGGAAGACTCGTTAACAACCTGTGTTACGCAGATGACACAACCTTGCTTGCTGAAAGTGAAGAGGACTTGAAGCACTTACCAATGAAGATCAAAGATCACAGCCTTTAGTATGAATTATATCTCAACAAAAAGAAAATGAAAATCCTCACAACTGGACCAATAAGCAACATCATGATAAATGGAGAGAAGATTGAAGTTGTCAAGGATTTCATTTTACTTGGATCCATAATCAACACCCATCCAAGCAGCGGTCAAGAAATCAAAAGACGCGTTGCATTGGGCAAATCTGCTGCAAAAGATCTCTCTGAAGTGTTGAAAAGCAAAGACGTCACCTTGAAGACTAAAGTGCACCTGACCCAAGCCATAGTTTTTTCAATCACCTCATATGCATGTGGAAGCTGGACAACGAATAAGGAAGACCGAAGAAGAATTGACGTCTTTGAATTGTGGTGTTGGCAAAGAACATTGAATATACCATGGACAGCCAAAAGAAACAAATCTGTCTTGAAAGAAATACGATCAGAATGCTCCTTAAAAGCAAGGATGGCAAGACTACATCTCAAATACTTTGTATATGTTATCAGGAGGGATCAGTCCCTGGAGAAGGACATCACGCTTGGTAAAGTAGAGGGTCAGCAAAAAAGAGGAAGACCCTCAATGAGATGGAGATTGCGAGGATGCCACAGGACTGGGCAGTGTCCCACTCTGTTGTATACAGGGCAGCTATGAGTCAGAACCGACTCGACAGCACCTAACAACAACAACAACATGGTGAAGGGTAAGGCAGTACACAATATTGGGGAAGCCAGCACAATTTGACCAAGGCAAGGTCACGGAAGCTCCATAGACACATCTCAACTCCCTGAGGGACCGAATTACTGAGCTGAAGGCTGGGGACCGTGGTGTCCGGGAACAGCTAGTCAATTAGCTTAACATAGTTTATAAAGAAAACATTCTACATCCTACTTTGCTGAGTAGTGTCTGGGGTCTTAAAAGCTTGTGAGAGGCCATCTAAGATACTCCACTGGTCTAGAGCAAGAGAGAATGAAGAAAACCAAAGACACAAGGGAAAGATTAGTCCAAAGAACTAATGGACCACAGGTACCACAGCCTCCCCTAGAATGAGTCCAGTACAAATAGATGGTGCCCGGCTTCCACCACTGACTGCTCTGACAGGGATCACAACAGAGGGTCCCAGACAGAGCTGGAGAAAAAAAAAAAAAAAAAAGACCAGTCTTGTTGGTCTGACAGAGACTAGAGAAAACTTGTAAAGTATGGCCCCTAGACTCCCTTTTAACTCAGTATTGAAGTCACGCCTGAGGTTCACCCTTCAGCCAGAGATTAGACAGGCTCATAAAACAAAATGAGACTAAATGGGCACACCAGCCCAGGGGCAAGGATGAGAAGGCAGGAAGGGACAGGAAAGCTGGTAATGGGGAACCCAAGGTGGAGAAGGGGAGAGTGTTGACATGTCGTGGGAGTGGCAACCAATGTCGCAAACTGATATGGGTATTAATTGTTCAATGAGAAACTAATTTGCTGTGTAAACCTTTCATCTAAAATACAATTTAAAAAATCTCTCAAAAATCCTCCACAAAGTATTAGCATATAAAATCCAACAAAATATTTTAAAAATATAATAAACCACAACCAACTGGGATTTATTCCAGGCATACAGGGCCAGTTCAATATTAAAAATCAATCAATATAATCCACTACATCAACATACTAAAGAAGAAAAAACGTGTGATCATATCAATTAAGACAGAAAAAATATATTAAACAAAATTCAACACTCATGATAAAAACTCTTCCCACTAGAATAGAGGGAAATTTTTTTCAACCTCATAAAGAGCATCTACAAAAAGACTAGAAAAAATATTTAATGGTAAAAAAACTGAATGCTTTCCCTGTAAGACTGGGAACAAGCCAAAGATGTCCGCTCTTATTACTGTCGTTTACCATAGTGCTGGAAGTTCCAGCCACAACAAGGCAAGAAAAAGAAACAAAAGGCATACAGATGACAAAGGAAGAAATAAACTTGTGTCCATTAGAAGACTACATGATTGTCTATGTAGGAAATTCCAAGGAATCTATAAAAACAATTCAGAACTAATAATAAGCTCAATAAGGTGAAATTATAAAAGATCAACACACACAACTCAATTTTATTTCTATTTGTTAACAATTAACAAGAGGAAACCAAAATTTAAAAATATACTACCCTCAAAATTACTCCAAAGCTCATGGACTCCAGACTCTCTGGAGTCAAGGGGGCTGGGTGAACCCTTGAAACTATTGCCCTGAGATAATCTTTAAACCTGAAACCAAAAATATCTCTTCAAGTCTTCGTAAAACTAAACAATAGTTTAGCTTAACTAGTAAATTATCTGCCTTGAGCATTGTGCTCTTTCAAGAACTATCTATATGGGATCAAACTGACAACAGCAACTGGAAAGATTAGACAGGAAACTTGGGGAGCAGTGAGTTTAATGAGGGAGGAACAACTCAGAAAAGGTGGGTGAGAATGGTTGCACAACTCAAAGAATGTAATCAATGCCACTGAATTGTACATGTAGCAACCGTTGAAATGGTGTTAAGTTTTGCTGTGTATATTCTCAACAACGACCACAAAATAAAATTTTAAAAAAAGAATTACTCCATAGAAAATGAAATAGGTATAAATCTAATAAAACATTACAGGATCTGTATGTTTTGAAAATTACAAAACGCTGATAAAAGAAATCAAAGAAGACCTAAATTCTTGTAGAGACATACAGCAAATGTCACTGCTCCTTAAATTGATCTATAGGTTTAACACAATTCCTAATAAAGTCTCAGGAGTGTTTCTGAAGACACAGACAAGCTAATTCTACACGAAAAAGGACATAACGTCAGGATTAGAGGAAGATTCATTAACAACCAGCGATATGCAGACGACACTGTGTTGCTTACTGAAAGCAAGAGGACTTGAAGCACTTACTGATGAAAATCAAAGACCACAGCCTTCAGTATGGATTACACCTCAACATAAAGAAAACAAAAATCTTCACAACTGGACCAATAAGCAGCATCATGATAAACGGAGAACATACAGAAGTTGTCAAGGATATAATTTTACTTGGATCCACAATCAACACCTATGGAAGCAGCAGTCAAGAAATGAAACAGTGTATTGCACTGGGCAAATCTGGTGCAAAAGATCTCTTAAAGAAGTGTTAAAAGGCAAAGATGTCATTTTGAGAACTAAGGTGTGCCTGACCTAAGCCATGGTATTTTCAATCATCTTATATGCATGTGAAAGCTGGACAATGAATAAGGAAGACTAAAGAAGATTTGATGCCTTTGAAATTATGGAGTTGGCAAAGAATGTTGACTATATCATGGATCAAAGACCACAGAAGAATGAACAAATCTTTCTTGGAAGAAGTACAGCCAGAATGCTCATTAGAAGCAAGAATGGAGAGACTTCGTCTGATGTACTTTAGATGTATTATTGGGAAGGACCAGGCCCTGGAGAAGGACATCATGCTTGGCAAAGCAGAGGGTCAGCGAAAAACAGGAAGACCCTCAGTGAGATGGACTGACACAGTGGCTCCAACGATGGGCGCAAACATAGCAACGATTGTGATGATGGCGTAGGACCAGGCCATGTTTCGTTCTGCTGTACGCAGGGTCGCTATGAGTCAGAAGCAACTCAACAGCACCTAACAACAACAACATTTTAAAATGTATATGGAAAGGAAAATGCCTTAGAATAACCAAAACAATTTTGAAAAAGGAGAATAGAGTGGGAGGAATCACTTTTCCCAATGTTAAGTCTTGCTATATAGATACTATATTTCAAGACAGTGTAGTATTGGCAGAGAGATAGACATATAAATTAGTGGAACAGAACAAAGAACTCAGAAATAGATTCACACAAATATGCCAATTAATTTTTGACAAAGTATCAAAAGCAATTCAATGGAAGAGGGATAGCCTTTTCAACAAACGGTGGCGGAGCAATTGGACATATGTAAGCAAAAAATGAACCTCATAATTTGCACAAAAATTAACTAAAAATAGATCATGGACTTAAATGTAAAACTATGAAGCACATAGTTTTTGAGTTTAATGGCTTAAGCAGCACTAATTTATTATCTTACAGGCCTATGAGTCAAAAATCCAAGATGAGTCTCACTGGGTAAAATCAAGGTGTCAATAGAGCTATGTTCCTTTCTGTAGGCTCTCGGTAGGATTCCTTGCCTTGCTTCTAGAAGTCATGTGCATTCTTTACCTCATGGCCTCCTTCTTCCATCTCAAAAAAAAAAAGTAAAGGTTTTGCTAATTGTCTCCGTGAACAATTACTTCCTTTGGATGAGACCAGAAGAACTGGATGGTGCCCGGCTACTGAACATTTTGGTCAAAGGTTCTATGGAACAATCCTGATCAAAATGGGGAAGTGCAGAAGAGAATTTAAAATTCTCATGGACTCCATACTATCTGGATTCCACAGAGGCTGGATGAACCCCTAAAACCATTGCCCTGAGATAATCTTTAAAACTTAACCCAAAAATATCCTCTCAAGTCTTCTTAAAACCCAACAATAGTTTGGCTATTAACTAGTAAAAAATGTCCCACACGTCTGTCGGTTTGGTGTACTGTGGGGGCTTGCGTGTTGCTGTAATGCTGGAAGCTATGCCACAGGTATTCAAATACCAGCTGGTGTTTTCAATCACCTCGTATGCATGAGAAAGCTGGAATATGGATAAGCAAGAAAGAAGAATTGATGCCTTTGAATTATAATGTTGGTGACAAATACTGAATATACCATGGACTGCGAGAAGAACGAAATCTTTCTTGGAAGAAGTACAACCAGAATGCTCCTTAGAAGCAAGGATGGCGAGACTACATCTCACATATTTTGGACATGTTATCAGGAAGGATCAGTCCTTGGAGAAGGACAGCATTCTTCGTAAAGTAGAGGATCAGTGAAAAAAAGGAAGACCTTCAACGAGATGGACTGACAAAGTGGCTGCAACAGTAGGCTCAAGCATAACAGTGATTGTGAGGATGGCACAGGACCGGGCAGTGTTTTGTGCTATTGTACATAGCATTGATATATGTCAAAACTGACTCGACAGCACCTAACAACAACAGCAGTAAAAAATGCCTGCCTTGGTATGGCCCCTGAGAGTATGGCCCCTGGACACTCTTTTAACTTAGTAATGAAGTCACTCCTGAGGTTCACCCTTCAGCCAAAGATTAGACAGGTCCATAAAACAAAACAAGACTAAAGGGGCACACCAGCCCAGGGGCAAGGACTAGAAGGCAGGAGGGGACAGGAAAGCTGGTAATAGGGAACCCAAGGTGGAGAAGGGAGAGTGTTGATATGTCGTGGGGTTGTTAATCAATGTCATAAAACAATATGTGTACTAACTGTTTAATAAGAAGCTAGTTTGCTCTGTAAACCTTCCTCAAAAGTACAATTAAAAAAAAAAAAAAGCCTGCCTTGAGCATTAAGCTCTTTTAAGAACTATCTATGTGGGATCAAATTGACAACAGCAACTTGAAAGATTAGACTGGAAACTTAGGGGACAATGAATTTATGTTAATGGGGGAGGAACAACTCAGAAAAGGAGGGTGAGGATGGCTGCACAACTCAAAGAATGTTATCAATGTCACTGAATTGTACATGTAGAAACTGTTGAATTGATGTGTTTTGCTGCTGTGTATATTCTCAACAACAACAACAACAAAATAAATACAAATTTTTAAAAAGCAAAGGTGGGTTGAGTCCTTTTCACACTGCGTCATTCTGACCGTTCTTCTGTAGTCACATCTCCCTCTGACCACAGCTAGGAAAGGTTTTCTGATGTTAACGACCCATGTGATCATATTGGGCCCAACCAGATAATCCAGTATAGTCTCCTCATCTCAAAATCCTTCATTTAATCACATAATGCAAAGTCCATTTTGCCAAGTAAAGTAATACATTCACAGATTCTGGGGATTAGGACATGACCATCTTTAGGGACCCTTATTTTACCTACCACAATGCAGAAACTTGAACACAAATGTTTATAGCAGCTTTATTTGTAATGGCCAAAAACTCGAAACAGGCCAAATGTCCTTCAATGGGTGAATGGTTAAACAAACTGTGACATAGCCACACCTCAGAATACTACTTATCAATAAAAAGGAACAAACTGTTGATACACACAACGACTGGGATGAACCTCGAGATGCATGATTCCATTTATATAATACTCAGGAAACAACATAATTACAGAGATGGAGAACAGATCGTCTAGGGGTTAGGGATGGGGGTGGGGTAGCTGTCAAGGGGTAGTACAAGGGAGCATTGAGTTTACTTAATGATACAGTTGAGTGTCTTGATTGTGGTGGTGGTTATATGAAGCTACACGTGGGATAAATTTGTATACACATACACATGAATGTATATATAACTGGTGAAATCTGAGTAATATCTGTGGACTGTACCAATGTTGATTTCCTGGTTTTGATATTGTACTACAGTTATGCAAGATGATAACACTGGGGGATGCTGTGTGAAGGGTGCGTGAGACCTCCCTGTACCTTTCTTTGCAACTGGCTGTGAATCTATGCTGTCATTGCTGTTAGGTGCCATCAAGGCCGTTCTGACAGAGGGACCCTATGCGCAACAGAACAAAAGGCTGCCCAGTCCTGCTCCATCCTCACAATCATTGCTATGTTTGAGCCTGTTTCTGCTGCTATTCATAGGGTTTTCACTGGTCACTTTTTAAAAAGGTAGATCGCCAGGTCCTTTTTCCTAGTCTGTCTTAGTCTGAAAGCTCTGCTGAAACCAGTCCACCATGGGTGACCCTGCTGGTATTTGAACTACCGGTGGCATAGCTTCCAGCATCACAGCAACACGCAAGCCACCACAGTACGACAAACTGACCGATGAGTGATGGTGGATCGGCAGTTATTGCAAAATTAAAAAACACTTAAAATAAAGGAGCACTGGACTCCCAGACTGGAGACCCGGTTTCTGGGCTCTAGTGCTGCTCCTTTCCTTATCTAGCTGGTAAGCCTGAGGCAAATCCCTAGCCATCTCGAGGGCTCTCCCAGCCCATATGGGGGCTTTGGTTTATGTCAGAAGTTTTAAATTTTTAGATTTAACAGTGAAACCCCTTGTTCAAAAAAATCTTACAGAGAAACAGACACAGTTGGTACTGCACCCATAACCCCTGAGCACTTACCTTTTTTGTGAACCCCCAGCTGGGCTTGCTACTGTCAGCACCTGAGACCCTTCGCTGGCAGGCTCTCTGGCTGCAGGAGCCATGTTCTACCTGAGCTCAGGTGAAGTCTGGAAGAGCTAGGAAATTAATGCCCCCTGGAAGAGGATCTCAACAACGTCTGATGCAAGTTAGGGGTGTTTAACCACCCCAGTTCCCTTGCCATTGGGCCGGATAACTGTAGGTGTGTGTTCTACACTGGTTCCCAGAGTTCCCGGCAGGAATAAGCTCTGGTGCTGACAGTGGACACTTGCTTGATAACAACTGTTTTATCCTTTGTCTCTCTTCCTGTCTCACTCTTCCACTCCTTAAGTTGCCTGGAATCACAATCCAAATAAACTACTTGTATTTGAATCCTTGTCTTGGAATTTGTTTCTGGGGAAACCCAAAGTAAGCTAGAAGCCCAAATTGTAATCACAACAACCACTGCTGTGGCCCCAGGAGATAGAAGGATCAGTGAGAGCTGCGCTGTGCAGGGAGCCTTCCTAGAGAGGGAACCTCATGAACCAAAATCCTAGGAGGTGGGACCCTGAGGTGACAGACCTGGCTTAGTTCTTAGTTCCCTGCCCCATCCTCCACGCTAACCAAGCCACGGAGCGGCAGTTGTTTCTGTATCTTCCCTTTTCACCCAAGACCACGTTCCTCTTTTGACTGAGTGAGTGGCCCAAAAAGGAGTGCGGTCACTTTCTTATCAGGCGTGTGATGGGGGCAAAAGACACACATCCTATGGCCCCAAGCGACTACCCAAGGAGGACTCCCCAACTCTACTGGGGCCACCAAAGGGCACTCTCCCAAACTCGGAGCCAGACAGGGAAGAAGCCCCAGGCAGTGTTCTGAGGTTAGGACCTGGTGCAAGCTGGCCAGTGTGGCCCCAGGAGAGAGCACTGGGAAGCAAATGCAGCTGTCATCTTATATTGTGATGGGGAAGTGACAACATCCACACCCCAGGATGATTCTGAGACAGTAGATGTGAAAGGGCTTCATAAACCATAAATAGTCATGCCGTTCAGCTGCAAGTTATCATTCCAGTGAGCTCTGGAGGGCAAGGCTCTGTCCTTCTTTCACGCTGTGTCCCCAGGCCTGGTGCATAGTAGGGGCTCAGTAAATGCTTGTTGAAAGAATGAATGAGTGAATAAATGAATGGAAGTTTGATTATGCCATCTAGTGCAATAATTCAATCCTAACAAGGAATTGCTGAGGGCCTATGTGCCAGGAGCTAAAATAGGCACTTAGAAAAACCATAAATAACAAGACAAGATTCCTTCCTCTCAAGAGTTTGAGGGAAAGACTTCCCTTAGAGAAGTCTTCCCTGAACACCCTCAGTATAGTGGGGTGCAACTGTCCTGTGGGAATCTCTTTCCAAGGTCCATTTACCTACTTCTGTGTATGCCCTGCCCATTCTGACTTGAATCTAAACTCTAGGTCACTGCTTATGTGCTGGTGGATGGACTCTAGGGTGGACTCATGATCCTTACCTTCTAATGTTCACACACTTGTGCAGCCCCCTTCTTTTGAGTATGGACAGGACCATGACTTGCTTCCAACCAACAGAATATGACAAAGGTGTTGGAATGTACATGATTGCATTACACAGATTGTAACTCTCTTCTTGTGAGGACTTTCTGTCTACTTTGCTGGCTTTGATGAAGTACGCAGCCATACTGGGGGTCCCACATGGCAAGTGTTCTGGGATTCCCATTCTTTGCAAATTCCAGAACACTTAACTGTGCTCATGAGGAACCTATACATAGACCAAGAGGCAGTCATTCAGTCAGAACAATGGGATACTGCGTGGTTTAAAGTCAGGAAAGGTGTTCGTTAGGGTTGTATCCTTTCACTATACTTGTTTGATCTGTATGCTGACCTAATAAGCTGAGAAGCTGAACTATATGAAGAAGCATGTGGCATCAGGATTGGAGGAAGACTCATTAACAACCTGTGATATGCAGATGCCACAACCTGGCTTGCTGAAATTGAAGAGGACTTGAAGCACTTACTGATGAAGATCAAAGACTACAGCCTTCACTATGAATTACACCTCAACATAAAGAAAACAAAAATCCTCACAACTGGACCAATAAACAACCTCATGATAAATAAAGAAAAGATTGATGTTGTCAAGGCTTTCATTTTACTTGGATCCACAGTCAACACCCGTGGAAGCAGCAGTCAAGAAATCAAATGACGCATTGCATTTGGCAAAACTGCTGCAAAAGACCTCTTTAAAGTGTTAAAAAGCAAAGATGTCACTTTGAGGACCGAAGTGCACCTGACCCAAGCCATGGTATTTTCAATCACCACATATGCATGTGAAAGTTGAACAATGAATACGGAAGACCAAAGAAGAATCGATGCCTTTGAATTATGGTGTTGGTGAGGAATACTGAACATACCATGGACTTCCAGAAGAACGAACAAATCTGTCTTGGAAGAAGTACAGCCAGAATGCTCCTTAGAAGCGAGGCTGGTGAGACTTTGTCTCACGTACACTGGACATGTTATCAGGAGAGACCAATGCCTGGAGAAGGACATCATATTTGGTAGAGGGTGAGCAAAGAACAGGAAGACCCTGAACGAGATGGATTGACACAGTGGCTGCAACAGCGGGCTCAAGCATGAAAACGATTGTGATGATGGTGCAGGACGGGGCAGTATTTCATTCTGTTGTACATAGGGTCTATGAGTCGGAACCGACTCGATGGCACAGAACAATGACAAGAAGGAATTCCAAATTGCACCAGCAAAAAACAGAGGCCCTTGGTCCTACGGCAGCAAAGAACTGAATTCTGCCAACAACTACGTGATCTTGGAAGTAGGTCTTTTCCCAGTCTGGCCTCAGATGAGACGCAGCCCCATACAACACTTGGATACCTTGTAACACCCTGAAGCAGAGGATCCAGCTAAGCTGTGACTGGATTCCTGACCCCCAGAAACTGTGAGATAATAAATCTGTGGGTTTTTTTGTTGGTTTTCAGTTGACATACAATTTTTTTTTTTTAAACTGTGGTAAATATACAGGTAACGTTTGCCATTTCTACAATCTTCACATGGACAGTCCGGTGACATTTGTTAGGTTCATCATGCTGTTCAATCATCACCATTAACCATTAATGTATGTTGTTTTAAGCCCTAAATTTATGGGTCATTTGTTACACGCAACAGATAACTAATACATTGTTCCTTCCTCCTGAAATGCCCTCCTCCCTCTTTACTGCCTGATCAAGTCTTCTTTGGTGGGGTAGATGTGTGTTGCCTTATGCTTGCCCAGCATCCCAGTCCTCTTCCTCTGGTAATACAACCAAATCTCCACGTGCTTAACCACTTCTTCCCACTGTTGGTCCATTTCCTTCCTGTGGGGTTGACTCTACCCTATGGCTCAAGGGGAGTTCATATGACCCTGGATTCCGCCAATCAGAATTCTGCATTCCTCTGGCCATCGATGATAGGTTCAGGGATGAGCATGTGACCCAAGCTGGTGCAGTGAGAGTTAATTGTGGACTCTTCCTGAGTTTGCTAAACTGATAGAATATAATACCATAGCTCTGGGGGCCATTTGTGCCACTCTGTAGGGAGATCCAAGGAGGCTGGTGGCGCAGTGATTACAGCACTGGGCTGCTAACCAAAAGGCTGGCGGTTCAAACTCACCAGCCGCTCTGCAGGAGAAAGACATGGCAGTCTGCTTCTGCAAAGATTTACAGCCTTGGAAATTCTCTGGGGTAGTTCTATTCCATCCTATAAGCTCACTATGAGTTGGAATTGACTCGAGGGCAGTGGGTTTGGTTTTTTGGGTTTGGTAGGGAAATCCCGAGTGAGACAAATAGGAGGAAAGCAAGGTTGCAACATGGGTGGAGACAAAGGCTCCGTGACATCATTCGCTTGAGAACCTGGCTCCAGCATACCTGGAACTAGACAGCTACTGTGGACACCACACTGATATAAGCCAAGAAATTCCACTGTTCATTTAAGCCAGCTGAGTCAGGTCTCTGTCACTTGCAAAAGAGGAAGAGTTCTGATTAATACACTCATCACTGTAGATATATTTCAGGCCCTCCCAGGATGTTTTCCCTGAACACCCTCAGTGACTTCTCCCTGATACAACACCCTCCCCACGTAGCATTTCTTTTATCCTCTCCTGTTGTTTTCTGGGTTGCACAAACGGTTTGCACTTGGCTGCTAACCGAAGGATCAGCGGTTTGAACCCATCTGGTAGAGCCACGGAAGAAAGTCCCGGCAATTTGCTTCCGTAAAGCAAAACCTATGGAGCAGTTCTAGTCTGTCAACACATGGGGTTGCCATGAGTTGAAATCAACTAGAGGACAACTTTTTTTTTGTAATTGTACTTTAGATGAAGGTTTATAGAACAAGTAGTTTCTCATTAAACAGTTAGTGCACATATTGTTCTATGACATCGTCTAACAACCCCATGACATGTCAACACTCTCCCTTCTCGACCTTGGATTCTCTATTACCAGCTTTCCTGTCCCCTCCTGCCTTCTAGTCCTTGTCCCTGGACTGGTGTGCCCCATTAGTCTCATTTTGTTTTATGGGCCTGTCTAATCTTTGGCTGAAGGGTGAACCTCGGGAATGACTTCATTACTGAGCTAAAAGGGTGTCCGGGGGCCACACTCTCAGGGTTTCTCCAGCTCTGTCAGGGACCCTCTGTTGTGATCCTGGTCAGAGCACTCAGTGGTGGTAGCCAGGCACCATCTAGTTGTACTGGACTCAGTCTGGTGGAGGCCATGGTCGTTGTGGTCCATTAGTCCTTTAGAGTAATCTTTCTAGAGGGCAACTTTTGTTGTTGTTGTTCTCTAGCACCTTGAGTGTGAGTTGTGACATTCCAACGAGATTGGAAGTACTTTTTAAAAACCTACTCCCATGCACATAGTATGCACCAAAACCAAACCAAAAATACCTTTTTTAATCAAAGTGCAATGTCTTAAAAGGGTAGCTAAAAGAAAGGAAGTTCGCTAGTATGTACAAGACACCTAGGGTGTGTCAGGAACTTTCAAATATGCTGTCCAATTACTTACCTGGAGTCCTTGGGTGACGCAAACAGTTAACACACTCGGTTGCTAACAAAGAGGTTGGAAGTTTGAGTCTGTATGAGTTGGAGTTGAATTAAGGGTAATTGATTGGTTTTATTTGACATGTGACAGGGGGAAATTATTTGATATTTAAAACCCCTCAATTCCATCTAAACGGGTAGATCTTAAGGGGGGGTCCTTTGTTGACTTAAAAAAAGAAAAAAATCATTGCCGTCAAGTCAATTCCGACTCATAGCAACCCTGTAGGACAGAGTAGAACTACCCCATTGAGTTTCCAAGAAGCAGCTGGTGGATTTGAACTGCTGACCTCTTGGTTTGTAGCTGAGCTCTTAACCACTGTGCCACCAGGCCTCCTCAGTCACACTAGGGATACACAAAATGGGACCTCATTTGCCCAAGGCCATTCAGCAAGCAGATACTAGAGTCCGGATTTGAACTCACATCAGCCTGCTGTCAAAGCCCCAATTCTTTCCACCCTAAACTTCGAGTGATTGATTTAAGTTCTTCCATGCTCCCTTGAGAAATTTCTCCGACCCAGATGCATAAATTGAGGTCCTTAAGAGTTTCTGAATGTGCTTGGGGAAGGGTGGTAGGGGGCATTTCCTAAGAGTGGCACAAGTCAAGGCCCCAGGGGAATGGGAATGACCAGGAGAACTGGCCTCTCCTGCCCTGGACCCAGCTTCTTCCAGGTTTAGGTGACCAGGTGATACCAACCAGGTCTTCAGCGTCCATGACTGCAGTGTTTGGTGGCTGGTTCTGCTGGCGTCATGACAGAGACACACAGACAAACTGAAAGACAGTCTGTGAGGTCAAGGAGCCTCGAGTGTTTGCTCCGGGTCTTTCTGGAGCATTCCTCTCTCTTTCTCTCTGGGTCTCTGCCTGTCTCTGTATCTCCGTTTCTCCATGTCTTTGTTGTTATTAGCTACCGTCGAGTCAATTCTGACTCATGGTGTCTTAGTCGCCTAGTGCTGCTGTAACAGAAATACCACAAGTGGGTGACTTTAACTAACAGAAATGTATTCTGTCATGGACTAGGAGGCTAGAAGTCTGAATTCAGGGCACCGGCTCCAGGGGAAGGCTTTCTCTCTCTGTCGGCTCTGGGGGAATGTCCTTGTTATCAATCTTCCCCGGTAGAGGAGCGTCTTAGTGCAGGGACCCTGGATCCAAAGGACGCGCTACTCTCCTGGCTCTTGTTTCTTGGTAATATAATGTCCCCCTGTCTCTCTGTTCACTTTTTTCTTTTATATCTCAAAAGAGACTCACTTAAGACACAACCTAATCTTGTAGATTGAGTTCTGCCTCATTAACATAACTGCCGCTAATCCCACCTCATCAACATCATAGAGACAGGATTTACAACACATAGGAAAATCACATCAGATGATAAAACGATGGACAATCACACAATACTGGGAATCATGGCCTAGCCAAGTTGGCAGGTATTTTGGGGGGACATAATTCAATCCATGACACATGGTGACCCGTATGCAGAGTAGAACTGCTCCGTAGGGTTTTCAAGGCTGTGACATTTCAGAAGCAGATTGCCAGGCCTGTCTTCCAAGGTGTCTCTGGGTGGGTTCGAACCACCAACGGTTTGTGCCACTCAGGGACTCCCTCCCATTCTATATCTCTGTTTTTTTTCTTTACTCTCTTTTTCTCTGTGTCTCTAACTTGCTGGCCCTCTCCTGTCTCCGTCTTTCCTCCTGCCTCTGCCCCTATGTGTCTGATCTTCTCTGTTTTTCTGTTATCTTCTATCTCTGGTTCTCTCCTCTCTGTCTCTTTGTTTCTGTCTCTCCCAACTCCCGCTGCCTCCCTTCCCCTTTGCCCTGTCCTTCCTTCTGTCTCTGCCCTCCTCCCCTGCCCCTCTAACTCCCCCTTCCTCCTCTCCCCACCTTCTCCTCTCTCTACCACCCCTTTCCCTGCCCTCTCTGATGCTGGAGCCTGACCAGCACAGCGACCCAACCGGCCTCTCTGAGAGCAATGACTCCCCCAGGGCCCAGCAGGAAGTGCAGTGCCCTCTCTGACCCTGTCAGCTGGCCGCGGGGGTAGTGGGGACGCAGCTTCCCTCCCACCTCCCACCCTTGTCCAGCTGTGGCCAGTGCAGTGTCCCCAGGGCTTAGAACCGAGTGGAGTGTCTCACTCTGGAGGGCCTCTGAGGACAGCCTCTCTGGGGCCTCACTAGGAGTGGAGTAGGGCTGGGCTGTGGCTGGTGAGCAAACAGGGAGGACCCCATTTCCACTGAGCACCTCCCGGGTATCAGCCCTGCACCAGGCCTGGCAGAGGGAGCATCAAGGGCTACAGTCCCTTTCCTGGAAGATAGAAGGGCACATAGGCCCTGAAGAGGGCGGGGCGGGAGGAGGGGCGGCAGGAACTGAAGCTGGGGGTGTGGGGGGAGACAGGTTTCTGCAGAGACAGGGGCTTTTGGGCAAGCGGTGAGGATAAGAACTACTCCCACACATTTGCAGGGCTCTTAATATTCATACATTTTTACATTCACTGGATGACCATAAAGAGAGGTGGGGTGGGGTGTTAGAAAGCATCTGGGAGTCAGAATCAGAGGCCCACTTCGCATTCCACTCAACCTTGCTGCGTGCATGACCTTGGACTTGTCACATGACCTTGGACATGTCACATGACCTCTCTCAGCCTCTTTCTTCAGGTATAAAGTAGGTGTAAAAGGCCTGTTTCCCGGGTTATAGAGTGCATAGGGGGATTAAAGGAGCTAGAGATAGGGAAGGGACCCTGTGAGTTAATTTCCCATCGCAGCTGTAACAAGTTGCCACATCCGTGGGGGTTTAAAACAACACAAATGTGTTTTGTGACAGTTCTGGAGGCCAGAAGTCCGACACGGGTCTCGCTGGCCTAACACCAAGGTGTCAGCAGGGTTGAGCTTCTTCTGGAGGCTTTTGAGGAGAATCCTCTTCCTGGCTCTTTCCAGCTTCTAGAGGCTGCCCCCATTCCTTGGCTTTTGGCCCTTCCTCCATCTTCAAAGCCAGCAACCGTGGTGTGAGTTCTCACCTCTGATCACTCTGACTTCCTCTGCTGTCTCCCGCTTCCACCCCGAAAATCCTGGATAATCTCTCTATTTTAAGGTCAGGTAATTATCGGGTTGCTACAAGTCAACTCGATGCAACAGGTCCAATTAGCAAGTTTAGTCCCTGGGTGGTGCAGTTAAGCACTCAGCTAATAACTGAAAGGTTGGCAGTTCGAATCCACTCAGAGGCACCTTGGAAAAAAGGCCTGGCAATCTGCTTCTGAAAGCAGGACAGGTGATAATAAAGTCTGCTGGGTCTTCTGGGTTTGTATGAGGACCAGATTCTGATTAGGTATCTAAATATGCATTTTGCAGGTTGTAAAGAGCCATTCGGATACAAGGGCGCTCTTTTTCATTTTCCCATAAACTATCTGCAGAATGGGGCCATCAGTGTGTTGCTAGGCTGCAACACTCTGGCTGGACAGAGGGGTGTGGTTATCTGAGGTCAGAGCACTCAGGTGGTGTGCCCAGGGCCATGCAGGCCATTGCTTGCAGGGACACTCTAGCCAGTGCCCCTGTTGCTCCTCCAGTCTGCCCCAACCCACTACAGGGGTAGATTGAGCAACTAGACCTCCCCCCTCAGAGCAGGCGAGGCACCCTGGTTGTTCAATGCGTTTATTAGCACCAAACTGTTTCTCTGAAGCATATCCTATTTGTAAGTCCAGTAGACATGACAAGAAAGTGGAAACTCCTTACTGTGGCCTCTGGGCTTCACCCAACCCATCTGTCTAGCCTCATGTCTTCCTGTGCCCAGCCCCATACCCACCACTCACAGCCCCAAGGCCTTCAACCTTCTTGTTTTCCTCTAGTGCCCCACCCCAGGGCCTTTGCTTCTCCTCTGGCCCTCAGAGGCAGTGTGCACGGTACTTCAAAGCAGGAACTCTCAAGCCAAACAGCCTCTGTCCAAATCTGAGGCCCCTGTATTCATCTGCTCTGTGCCCTTGGACAGACTACTTAACCTCTCTGGGCTTCAGTCCCCTTGTGTTCGTTTTCTAGGGCAGCTGGAACAAAGTACCACAAACTGGGTGTCTTAAAACAACAGCGATTTATTGTCTTTCATTGTCTCACATTCTGGAGGCTACAAGTTGGAGATTAAGGTGTCAGCAGGGCCATGCTCTCTCTGAAGGCTCTAGAGGAAGATCCTTCCTTGTCTCTTTCTAGCTTCTGGTGGCTCTCCACAATCCTTGACATTCCTTGACCTGTAGGTGCATCACTCCAGTCTCTGCTCTGTCTCCAAATGGCCAGCTTCCCCCTGTGTCTCCTCTCCTTTTATTAAGGACGTTAGTCATATCAGATTAGGGCCAACCCTACTCCAGTGCTCCAAGTTAACTGATAACATCCTTAAAGACCCTACTTCCAAACAAGGTCACCTTCAAAGGCAGTGGGGTTAGGACTTCAACATATCTTTTTTGAGGACACAGTTCAATTCACAGCATCCCTCATCTGTGATACAGGGGTGTGATGTTAGTACCTCCTTTGGTCCACATATCTGGTTTACAGCAGCTGGATCTGGTTCCCCAAGCCCCACTCCCCGCCCCACACTATCTCTGCTCAGCTCTGCTCTCTGCCTCGCTCACTGCCTACCGGGTAAACCTGTGTGGAGCGCCTCCTCAGGGCCAGGCGGGCCGGGCAGCACAGGGAGATGACAGGAACGAGGGAGCCCTCTGAGTAGCTCCAAAGGGCCCAGGCTTCAGGCGGCGTGAAGCACCAGGAACTTGCTCTCTGACATTCTAGGGCTTCCTAAGGCCTCTTTCCCTTCGGCCTGAAGGGGTCAGGCCTCACCCCGCCAGCCCCCAGGCAGCCCTCTGCAGTCACAAGGGGCTGTGTGTTGGGCACAGCAAGGGGGCACTGGGGGCCGTGGGCGCTGGGGGCTTCGGACAGGCTGTTTGGGCTCACACTTAACTTCGCTCCTCTGGGTTTGCCCCTCTGCAGAGCAGGAAGAAAGGCCTCCAGCTGTCTTAACTCAGGAATGTTGAGTATTTCTTACCACCACCAAGAAGAAGGGGCGGAGGTCTTCTCTAGAAGGATCCAAATTGTTTGCTAAACCACAGCCCTGGAGCGGTCTGAGGGAAAAGTGGGTCTGGGGTGTGCGGGGGACATCCCAGCTCTGATTACTCTTTGTGGGAAGAGGAGGGGGCTGCTCTTAAAAAGGACAGTTATTCAGGGGGTGGATAGAAGGATGGCTGGATAGAGGCAGGAAAAGAACCCTTCAGCCCAAGCCCACAGTGCTGGCCCCAGTGCTGGCCCAAAGTGAGGGGCAGGCTGGCCCTTCCCCCTCTTCCCATCTCTCCTTCTCCCTCAGGCCCAGTCCAGGCCACTCTAGGTCCTTCCTTATCCTGGTCCCTACTCCCCAGACTCCACCAGGCCATGCTTGTCTCTTTCTCAGACCTTATTTGTCAAATCTCCTCATATGAGTACCTCTGGCGCGGTTGTTAAGAGCTATGGCTGCTAGTCAAAAGGTGGTCAGTTCGAATCCACCAGGTGTTCCTTGGAAACCCTATGGGGCAGTTCTGCTCTGTACTGTAGGGTCGCTATGAGTTGGAATCGACTCCACGGCAATGGGTTTGTTTTTTGTTTTTTTAATATGCCAGACAGGAGCCCTGGTGAAACAGTGGTTAAGCACTCGGCTACTAACTGAAATGTCGGTGGTTCAAACCCACCAGCCATTCCAGGGGAGAAAGATGTGGCAATCTGCTTCCGTAAAGATTACAGCCTTGAAAACCCTATGGGACAGTTCTACTCCATCCTATAGGGTCGCTATGACTCTGAATTGACTCGACGACAACAGGTTTATATGCCAGGCATGGGTGGGTGGGTGTCACAAATGGTTTGCATTCAACTATTAACCTAAGGGTTGGCAGCTGGAACCCACCCAGTGGCACCAGGGAAGAAAGGCCTGGCAATCTGCTTCCATAAAGATTATAGCCAAGTGTGATGGTTAAGGTTGTGTGTCAGCTTGGCGGGGCCATGATTCTCAGTGGTTTGATAGTCGTATGATGGTGTGATCACTTCCATGATGAGATTTGGGATTATGTGATCACCTCCATAATAGGATCTGCTGTGAGTAGCGGATCAGTTGGAAGGGAGTTTCCTTGGGTGTGTGGCCTGCATTGAATATAAGGGGATATTCTGCCAAGGCTTGTGGGCTTTTGCTCATTCTGGATCCTACAGCTGGCTCCTGTTCATCTGACCTCCAGTTCTTGGGACTTGAGCTCACCTGCAGTCCTGCCTGCTGTCATGGATTGAGTTGTGTCCCCCAGAAATATCTGTCACCTTGACTGGGTCATGATTCCCAGTGTTGTATGATTGTGTAATCTGATGTGATTTCCTTATGTGCTGTAAATTCTATCACTGTGATGAGGTTATACTGATGAGGTTGACAAGATTAGATAGTGTCTTAATGCAATCTCTTTTGAGATATAAAAGAGAGAAGTGAGCAGAGACACATGGGAACCTCATACCACCAAGAAAGCAGCGCTGGGAGCAGAGCGCATCCTTTGGACCTGAGGTTCCTGCGCAGAGAAGCTCCCAGACCAAAGGAAGATTGATGACATGGACCTTCCTCCAGAGCCGACAGAGAAAGCGTTCCCCTGGAACTGACGCCCTGAATTTGGACTTGTAGCCTACTGGACTGTGAGAGAATGGACTTCTCTTTGTTAAAGCCATCCACTTTTGGTATTTCTGTTGGGGCAGCGCTAGATGACGAAGACACCTGCCAATCTTTGGAATTTGTCAATTTTCACAGGCTGTGAACAACAGCCCTGCTCTCCAACCTGCCAGTCTTGGGTTTGCCAGCCCCTGCGGCTACCTGCATCAGGAGAAGCCTCTATCCTGACCCACGGACTTGGAATGTTCCAGCCTCTACAACCGCATGAGGCGTTTTCTTGATATAAATCTCTCTCTATATATATTTATATGCTTTACTAGTTTTGCTTCTCTAGAGAACCTAAGACACCAAGAAAACCCTATGAAGCAGTTCTACTCTAATACATGGGACCACAGGAGTGGGAATCGACAGGCACAGGGTTTACATGCCAGGCTGGCTCCGGGAAGGGACTGAATGTTCCATGAGGGTAGGGGCTGTGTCTTATCCTCTGCAATGCCCCAGGCCCCAGCCTGGCCAGCAGCTGGTCGCATGATTCGGCAGAGTCACCTGGCTTTTTCAACACCTCTAGGCACTCTCTGTCCCAGCAATCTTACCGTGTTCTGGTGCTCCAGGCTGCACCCCTCCCCACCCAGCCCACTCCCCAGCTCTGCTGCCTCCCCATCCCCCACTCTCTGTAGCCAGGCCCCTCTCTAGGGCCTCTGCCTCCTCCACCAGTGTTTGCTCAGCTGCACTCCGTCTCTGCCCTGCCCACAGCCAAGGTCTCTGGGCCAGCCTCAGTCCCTGGAGACATGGGCACCCAGCCTTGCACATTATTCTAGGCTGACTCTCCTCTGCCCACCACAGCCTCAAATCAGACTGGCCTCTATCTATGAGGGTTCAGCCGGAGAAGCCAAACCAGTAGGATATGTATACTGACAGATTTAGTGCAAGGAACTGGTGTATGCGATCGTAGGGGTTCGCTAGGCAAGTTCCAGATCCTTAGGGCAGGTGCTCAGGCCCAGACTAAAGCTACTGTCCACAGGCAGAATTTCTTCCCATCTCTCAACATCCTTAGTTTAATCACATCTTCAAAGCCCTTCTGGCACGTAAAGCAACATATTTACAGGTCCTGGGAATTAGGACATGGACATCTTGGGGGTGGGGGCATCATTCTGCCCACCACAG
Source organism: Trichechus manatus latirostris (assembly GCF_000243295.1). Classification (NCBI taxonomy): domain Eukaryota; kingdom Metazoa; phylum Chordata; class Mammalia; order Sirenia; family Trichechidae; genus Trichechus; species Trichechus manatus. The sequence goes on from NW_004443963.1 coordinate 14,586,679, forward strand.
GCCCCAAGGGCCCACTACCCTTTTGCATGCATTCATTCATTCATTCACTTTTTTTGCATGCATCACCTACCCAGCTAGGCCTGTGCTGCGGGCTGGGGACGCAGAGGGAGTTAATCTGGGGCCTACCCTTGAAGAAGGCCACAGTCTAGTGGTCTAGAGGTGGGGGCAGCCACAGAAACAGACGAGATAATTGTGATGCAGTTGTTGTTAGGTGCTGTTGAGTTGGTTCCAACTCATAGAGACCCGATGTACAACAGAATGAAACACTGCCCGGTCCTGCGCCATCTTCACAATCGTTGTTATGCTTGAGCGCATGGTTGCAGCCACTGTCTCAATCCATTTTGTTGAAGGTCTTCCTCTTTTTCACTGGCCCAGTACTTTACCAAGCATGATGTCCTTCATCCTCTCTGCAATGCAGACAGGGGGCATAATAGAGGTGGGAAAAGAGGACTTCAGTGATGGGGTGGGGAGTGGGATCTGAGAAGGGAGGAAGGAGTGTGCCTCCTGAGGCCCCTCACCCTGTCCGTGGGTGAGTGCAGGAAGTAAGGCTAGGAAAGGTACCTCCTAGCTGTCAGTTTAACTCCAGCCCTTTACTGGCAGATGGGGAGAAAGCGGTGTTGTATTAAAACAAACACAGATCCATCTAGGAGTGGACTACAAAATTCACAAGGTTTCTTAAGGAAACAGTGAAACCTGAAGGATTTGTTGAGTGTGCCTCCCCCTTCCCTCCCACCCACTCCTTTTGCACCTGGGCACCAGGGTGGGTTTGAGAGCTCAGGTTGGAATAGAAAGACTGGTGCCTTGGCTCATCCATTCATCCATACACAGCTGCAGGAGAAAGGCCCAGCCAGGTTCCTTCTGCCAAGGAGCACACCTGAGGGAGGAACCCAGCTGAGGGCTGGCCAGATGGGCCGGGCCTAAGGGGTGGGGAGGGCCCTTAAAAGGCCCTTCCTTTCACCCACCTTCTCAATGGGCCTCCTAGTCTTGCCTTCAGGAGCTTCCCCCAACTTCTTCCATCACAGCTTTAGCCACTGGGCAAGCTTCGGATTCCTTGAGCTCCTACTGTGTGCCAGGCTGGATAAGTGCTGGGGATGCGAGAGAGAACCAGGGCAGGCAGGAAAAGCAGAGCCTGGTTCGGGATGCTGACTCCACCACTCACTTAGCTGAGTGACCTGGGGCAAGTCCCTGAACTTCCTTTCCTCTTCTGTTAGATTAGGGTAATTCCCCACCCCCATCCCTGGTGGGTGGAGTTGAGAAAGGCTTTTAAAGTCACTATCTTGGGCTCAGGAGAATTACAAGTCCCAGTTACTTAACCTCCTGAGGCAATTAACCACACCCTCAACCCTTCCAGAAGAATCTCCAGAAAAGCAGCCACTATACCTGTCATCACACGTCCCCTGTGAGTCTGTGCATCTCACAGGGTCTGGCATACGGTGGTTGTTGTCGTTACCTGCTGTCGAGTCGGCCCCCGACTCGTGGCGATTCCATGCACAACGGGATTGGATGGCTATGATTCATAGGGTTTTCGTTGGCTGATTTTCGGAAGTTGATCACCAGGCCTTTCTTCCTAGTCCATCTTAGTCTGGAATCGCCATTGAAACCTGTTCAGTATCATAGCAACACAAAAGCCTCCGCTGACAGATGACCAGTGGCTGCATGTGAGATGCATTGGCTGGGAATCAAACCGGGCCTCCTGCACGAAAAGCAAGAATTCGACCACTGAACCACTAATGCCCCCAAACATGGTAAAAGAAAAAACAACAACAATAACAAAGCTGCTCCCATCAAGTCCATTCCGACTCACAGCGACCCTATAGGACAGAGTAGAACAGCCCCATAGGATTTCCAAAGAGCAGCTGGTGGATTCAAACTGCCAAGTTTTGGTTAGCAGCCGTAGCTCAAATACCCCCTTCCTTCTACAGTGTGGCAGGCAGGCACTAGGCTGAGACTTAGGTGTACTTTTTCCCATTTTATAGCTGAGGAAAGAAAGACTCAGAGAAGGTCAAGTGACTTGCCCAAGGTCACACAGCAGGCAAGTGGCTGAGCTGACATTCGAACCTAGAGCTACCTGAATTTTTCTACTTGACCCAAAGCACGCGCAAAGGTGTGGAGGCAAGAAAAGGGGGTGGCCTGCTGGGTGACAGCAAGAAGAACGTCAGGAGAACAGCTGGGAGAAATGGGCCAGGGCTGGGTCACAATGGGCATGGAAAGTCATGTGAGGGACAAGTGAGGGTTTGGCTTTGTCCTGTGGTCCTCATGGAGCTGGTCCAGGCCTGGAAGTTTTTTCAAGCTTTGGGCTCTTGTAAAACTAAAATGGCCACAGGTTGAAGGCTTGTCACACAGCTCAGTTCTCTCACACCCTAAAATGGCAAAAATATGTTGATAAATACTAATGATCCCAGTAGAAAGAGTTTGAGCCTTGAGTCAAACAACTCTGGGTGAAAATCTCAATGTTGCCACTTCCTGGTTTGAAAATCTTGGCAAATAACTTAACTATTTACCCTTTCTGAGCCTCAGTGTTCCATTCTGGAAAATGGGACTGATCAGACCCACCTAGAAGGGCTATTGTAAGTCTCAAAAGGGACAAATTACATTAAGGACCCAGCACAGTTCAAGCACCCAACGGTGGCAGCTGCCATTATTATTATTACTACCCTTAGCTGGGCCTTCTGGGGTCAGACCCAGCACTGAATGCCCTCCAGCCAGGAAGCAAGACACCAAGGCCTTCCTTGGGCCAGCCCAGGGAGAAGCCTTTCCACACGAGAAAACCTGAAGCCTTTGCTTCTGATTTCCCAAGTATCTGTGGTGCCTGTTCCCAAAGTTTAGGCTACAGAAGAGTTGCTGTAGACCCGCACGAGCAGATCGCACTGAGGAGTATGAGAAAAAGATAGGCTGACAAAGAGGAGTCCTAGGGCCTCAGGCAGTTCTGCCTCTGACTTGCTGTGTGGTCTTGCATGAGCCACCACCCTCTCTGGGCCTCAAACAAGGGAGTGAACTGGACGACTCTAAGGGCTTTTCATTCCTAAAACAAAAACCAAAAACCATTTGCTGTAGAGTTGATTCCAATTCATGGTGACCCCATCCCCATGTGTCACAGAGTAGAACTGCTCCATAGGGTTTTCTGGGCTGTCATCATTACAGAAGCAGATTGCCAGGCTTTTCTTCCATGGTGCCACTGGGTGGGTTCGAACCACAAATCTTTAGGTTAGTAGTTGAGTGAAAACCATTTGTGCCACCCAGGGACCTTTATCTCAGTGACTGAGGCCCAGAGATGGAAATTCAGCATTGAGGTCCAAACCCTGGTACCTGCAGGATCCAATTCAGAGTAAGGGCAGGGAAGGATGGCCACCAAGTCCAGCTGCCTGATTCCTGAAGCTCCCAAAGACTTCATTGTAAGGAGTTCCCACGTAATGCAGCTAGAGTCACGAGATTTAGCAAATAAAAATACGAGATGGCCAGATAAATTTGAACTTCACACAAACAATAAAAAATTTTTTTAGTAGAAGGGCATACCAAATGGAGTTTCTAGGTGGTGCAAATGTTAACACACTTGGTTGCTAACTGAAAGACTGGAGATTTGAGTCTACCCAGAGACACCTCGGAATAAACGCCTGGCGACCTACTTCTGAAAAATCAGCCATTGAGAACCCTATCGAGCACAGTTCTGCTCTGACACACAAGGGGTCACTGTGAGTCAGAGTCGACACGATGGCAACTGGTTAATGTCCCAAATATTGCATAACTAAAAAAAGTTATTGGTTGTTTATTTGAAATTCAAATAATTCATATTTCACTGGGCATCCTGTGTTTTATCTGGCAAGCTGAAATGCAGTCGAAGAAAAAAGCAAGGAAGCTCTTTATGGGCCAATATGAAATGTTCTCAAGGATATGTTAAGGGAAAAAACAAAGCGAAAAAGAGTGTGGGTAACATGATTCTGTGTGTTAAAAAGGACAGAAAAGAACAGGAAGAATGTACACAGAAGCCACTGGAAACATGGGCTGCTTGGGGAGGGGCCTTGGGGTGGGGGAGGACAGGAACAGGGGAGGGGAAGACTTTTCATTGTGCCTTTTTTGTTTTTTGTACCGCATGAATGTTTTATCCAGGCAAAAACAAATGACTAAATAACATAATCAGGCAGTTTCATGCTGACCCACCTCCCGCACCCTTAACCGCCTGCATTCTAGAAATAATCCAGCACTTATTTTATCCTTATCAAAATTCCTGGAGACCTTTGACTCCTGACTCAGCCATCTGCAGCATCCCCCAGCCTGCAGGGGTGGGGTGAGTCACAGCCACCCCTGGCCAGCTGTTTGCCATCTGCAGGCCTTCCTGGGAAAGAACTTCTTCCAGCTGTGGCCCCTTCTCTGGAGTCTGCTGCCCCTTTCATCTCCCTTTAGGCTGTAATTCAAGTGAAATGGACTCATGTTTATTGAATGTGTCAGGCTCTGTGATAGAAACAATAGAAATCTCCCACCAATCTGAAAGCGAGAGATTACCAGAGCAAGAGGAGAAGGGTGGGGCTGGGGGGGCGGTGGTCATTTCGTACCAGTGTCTGTGGGGAGGTGGCATCTGGGAAGGCTTCCTGGAGGAGGTGACACCTGAGGCGAGCGAGAACAGCACTTCAGAGAGCAAAGACCCAGAGGCAGGAAGAGAGATGGCTAGAAAGTTGCCTGACACCAGATTTCCAGGGACTCCACAACTAGTAGTGTGGACTGGAATTGCGAGTGGGAAGGGGTTGAACTATAAGGGCTGTGAGCAGAGATGTGTTCTAGAAGGCTTGCTCTGTGACCCCCCTGAGGCTTCCCTTGCTGGGCCCGTGGTGGCTGGGGCTCAGACAGTGGTGTTTGAATACCTGGAGTTGAAAGAAAATTGCTTTCCTGAGTAAAGCCAGGGTCTTTGTGAATTTATCAGAGGTCTTTATTGAACACAAACCAAAAAAAACCATTGCCCACTTTGGGGGGACTGTATCTTGGCTGCACTCAGCTCACGGCAACCTCCCATAGTGATTTGGGAAGGAGAGGGTCACCTGATAGGGGCTATCTCGTGTGATCCTCCCAACTGAACCGGGATGTAGGGATTATGCCCATTTTAGAGGTAAGAAAACTGAGGCTGTGACCTGCCCAGGGTCCCATAGGCGGTGGTGACTGAGCCATAGCAGCTACCTGTGCTGTTTCTATTCTGCCTGCACTGGAGACGTCCATAGTCCTTCAAAACATACACACATTTCCTTTAGACAGTCCTGACAAGGTGCCTAAAATCCCGCTGTTCACTCTCTTTCTTCCTAGTTACCAGGAACATCCCCCTAATGGATGCAGGTAACCCCTGGAGCCATTGTCAGCCATAGATACAGAGGACTGGTGAGAAGGGAGAGGCGCCAGGACTTGGGCTGTGCCCTGGAGAGTGGCTGGGTGGGGCTTCCCTAGAAGCACATGGGCACTGGGTCCACGTGGTGCTGTGAAGGGAAGTGTCCAGGGGTGGAGGCTCCTGGTAAGGTGGAAAAACCACAGACTCTAGGCTGGGTGCCTGGTTTCCAGCCTAAGCCATACCATCTCCCACCTTCGTGACCTCAGGCAAATCACTCACCTCCCCAGCCTCACCTGTGAAATGGGGCTAATGCTACTGTCTGTCTTGGAGGTGAGAATGCAAGAGAAAGAGGCTCCATGATAAGGTTTCTCAAACTTAAGGGTGCATTAGAATCCCTTGGAGGCCCCAGTTTGCTGGGACCCATCCCTAGAGTTTCTGAGTCACTTGGTCTGGGGAGGGACCCCAGAATGTGCATTTCTAACAAACTTCCTAGCAAGTTCCTTACTGGTTCTGATACTGCTTGTTCTGGGACCACTTGGCTATAAAAATAAGAAGATCTCTGTAAAAAGCTGGGGCGGTGGTGGTTCTGTGGTAGAATTCTCGTCTTCCATGCAGGAGACCCTGGTTTGATTCCCAGCCAATGCACTTCATGGGCAGCCACCACCTGTCTATCAGGAGAGGCTTGTGTGCTGCTATGATACTGAACAGGTTTCAGTGGGGCTTCCAGGCTAAGATGGACTAGGAAGAAAGGCCTGGCAATCTACTTCTGAAAATTAGCCAATGAAAACTCTATGGATCACAACAGTCTGATCTGCAACTGATCACAGGTACAGCACAGGATAGGGCAGCATTTGTTCCATCATGCATGGGGTCACCATGACAACAACCACCATTGTTGTTATTGTTAGTTACCGCGGAGTTGATTCCAACCTGGGAGGACCCTATGGATGTAGAGCAGAACTGTTCCATAGGATTTTCAAGGCTGTGACCCTTCAGAAGTAGATCACCAGGCTTTCTTTCGAGGTGCCTCTGGGTGGGTTCGAAACAACAACCTTTCGGCTAGTAGTTAAGTGCTTAACCATCTGTACCACCCAGGGATTCCAAAAACAACATAAAAAAGCTGGGAGATCTGGGGAGGGGGCAGAGCAGAGCCTAGAAAAAACACTAAATACAAACTTCACATTTTGCAGTCAACTCATTCTCCCATCGCTGCAGCTGGACAGAGGGCACCTGAAAGGAAGAGAAGAGATGGAAGACAGGAACCAAGGGTCAGTGGCCAGGGCTCTGAGCTCGCTCCAATAACCGCTCCCACTCATGCTGAAGTCTCCCATCAAATGCAGGCTATCAAGTGCTTCTTGCATGCCAGGCACTATACCGAGTGCTTCACATGAATTATTTTACATCATCTTCCCACAAGTCTATGAAGTGGGTTATTCATGCCACCGTTTTGTAGATGAGGAACCCGTGGTAGACAAGATTAATGGCCCACCAAAGACAACCGCATTCCAATCCCCAGAACCTGTGAATATGTAACCTTACATGGCCAAAGGGACTTTATAGTTATAATTAAATTAAGAATCTTGAGATGGGAGATTATCCCGGATTATCCGGGTGAGCCTAAATGATTACAAAGATCTTTATAAGAGGGATGAAGGAAGGAAAACAGTTGAGTGGTTCCTCAAAAAATTAAGCATAGAATTACCATATGACCCAGCAAATCCCCTGGGTATATACCCCAAAGAACTGAAAACAGGGACTCAAACAGACACTTGTATGCCAATGTTTATTGAAGCATTATTCACAATAGCAAAATGATGGAAGTAACTCAAGTGTCCATCAAAAGACGGACTAAAAAAAATGTGATATATACGTATGGAGTTGTTGTTACTTGCCATCAAGTCGATTCCGACTCATAACAACCCTATAGGACAGAGCAGAACTGCCCCATAGTCTTTACTAGGCTGTAATCTTTACAGGAAAGGAGCCCTCGTGGTGCAGCAGTTAAAGCGCTTGGCTGCCAACCAAACGATCAACAGTTTGAACTGCTCAGTGGGAGAAAGATGTGGCAGTCTACGTCCATAAAGATTTACAGCCTTGGAAACCCTATGGGGCAGTTCTACTCTGCCCTATACGGCGACTATGAGTTGGAATTGACTCGATGGCAACAGATTTGGGGTTTTTTGGTTTAATCTTTACACGAGTAGATCACCAGGTTTTTTCTCCAATGAGGCCGCGGGGTAGGTTTGAACTGTTGACCTTTCAGTTAGCAGTGGATCGCTTAAACACTTGTCACCAGAGCTCCTTGTATATAAATATAGTAGAATATTATTCAGACAAAAAAAAAAAGGAATGAAATTGTGATACATACTATAATGTGGATGAACCTTGAAAACATTATGCTAAGTGAAATAAATTAGACACAGAAAGATGAATTTTGTACGAGTCTACTTATATAAGATATCTAGAATAGGCAAATTCATAAAGACAGAAAGTAGATTAGTGGTTACCAAGGGCCGTGGGAAGGAGAAGCAGGAGTTATTGCTTAATGGGTATGGAGTTTCTGTTTGGGGTAATAACATTTGTTTGGAAATGGTGGTGATGGTTTCACAACATTGTGAATGTAATTAGCAATGCCACTTAATTATATGGTTAAAATGGCAAAATTCCTGCTATATATACTTTACCAGAATAAAAAGAAAAAAGAGGGAGGCAGGAAAGGCAGAGTGAGAAAGGCAAAGTGATGATGGAAGCAGGGAGTGGAGTGATGCTCCTTGAAGATGGAGGAAGGGACCAAGGGCCAAGGAATGCAGGCGGCCTCTGGAAGCTGGAAAAGACAAAGAAACAAATTCTCCACAGAGCCTCTAAGAGGACCCAGCCCTGCTGACACCTTGATTTTAGCCCTGTAAGACTCATTTCAGTTTTCTCACCTCCAGACCTGTAAGAGAATAAATCTGTGCTATTTTACATCACTAAGTGTGTGTTAATTTGTTAGGCAGCAACAGCAAACTCATACAGAACCAGAGGCTCAGAAAGATGCCGTAGCAGGGAGAGAACTCAGACTTCTTCTTTCTGCCAGCAGGAACTGTGCTCAAAGTCTCCTAACCACCAACCTGACCCCACAGCCCACCAGGATCAGGATTGGAAAGCACCAGGCCACTTAGCTGGCTGGAGGAGAAGAAATGCCCCTGGGGGTGGGGTGGGGGAATGCTGCTGTTTTTAAATGTCAGAAGAATTGTTTTGGGAAGGAGAAATGTTTGGGGCCAGGCGCAGCAAAGAGTTTCCAGTGGATGGGAACTGGCTGCCTGGAGCTCCCTGAAGAGCAGAACGTTGAGGCTGAACCCCGGCTTTGAGGGAACTTGTGCTGGGAATGGATCGACACTGCCTGCCGCCGGCTGGTAATCGAACGGAACTGCGGTGTAGGCTGCCCTGGACTGAGTGAGATCCCCCAGGGCTGCCACTGGCTCAGCCTCATCTTTTTATTTCCCAGGGCCCAGCAGTGCCTGCAACACAGCAAGCACTTAATAAATATTTGAGGTAGGAAGGGAAAGAAGAAAGAAGGAAGAGAGAGAGGAAAACAGGGGAAGAAATTTGGATCCCGGTACCTCCTTCCTTTGGGGATTCGCCTCATTCCATTTGGACTTGGCCGGGTGCCATTCACAGGGTCCTGCCCCCCCAACCCAGGGGCAGGCCTCTGACCCGAGCTAGGCAACCCCACTCTCTTTCCCGGAATTTGAACATTGGCCAGAGACAGGGAGGGAGAGCAGCAGGAGATACAGTATCTGGTGGCCACATGCTAGAGAGGTGTTCTAAAACTACAGCTGCTGAAGAGAAAATAGCAGAGCTGAGATCCAGCCCAGGTCTGTGTGACTCCCGAGGCTGAGCTCAGACCCTCCTAACCTTACAGTTTTCTGAACAGACCACAGGACCAAGAGTCGCAGGTACAGAGACCACTTAGCCTGGGGAAAGAAACGTCCCTGAATATTGCTGCTGTCTGAGCTCCAAGCTTCAGGCCCTTCCTCTATTCCACCAGCTGAGCCAGTTACATTCCAAGAAATAGCCCCACCTCTGTTTGTTTTTTTCCTGCTGAATTATTCAGAGTCGGTTCCCTTGACTTGAAATCGAAGAACCCCGATCAGTGCTATGCAGTCTCACTAGAAGGAGAAGCCAGCTAACAATCAGAGCAGCTCAACTTTGGAAAATCTGTTTAGTCGGGGACTTAAGACGGACTGTGTCTATCTGGCCGGAATGTTGAGTCAGTGGGGGGTGGGGGGAAAGGTCAGTAGCTCTGTAGCCAGTGAGGTCTGATTTGATTCCTTCACCTCTGGCTGATTGCTGTCGAGTCGATTCTGACTTATAGCGACCCTATAGGACAGAGTAGAACTGCCCCAGAGCGTTTCCTAGGCTGTAAATCTTTACGGAAGCAGTCTGCCACATCTTTCTCTCAGGGAGCGGCTGGTGGGTTTGAACCACCGACCTTTCGATTAGCAGCCAGGTGCTTTAACTACTATGCCACCAGGGCTCCACGACCTGGGTAAGCCTCTTCATTTTCTGAGCCTCAGTGTCCTCATCTGCGAAATGGGGCGATGAGCATATTTCTCTCACGAGGTTCCCACGAGGCACATTGGGATGAGTGGTGTAAACAGTTAACACATTTGACTGCTAACTGAAAGGTTGGAAGTTCAAGTCCACTCAGAGGCACCTCAGTAAAAAGGCCTGGTGATCTACTTCCAAAAAAATCAACCATTGAAAACCCAGTGGAGCATAGTTCTACTCTGACACACATGGGTCACCATGAGTCGGAGTCAACTTAATGGCAAGTTTTTTGTTTTGTTTTGTTTTTTAGGTAAAGCACTCAGCATAGTACCGTGATTCCTCTCCAGGGCTGCTTGCAGCATGTGGGGTCAAGCTAGATTGACACTTCCCTGCAACAAATATTCATTGAGAGCCTGCTTTTGCCAGCCACAGCCATAAGTGTTACATAGACTCCTTCATTTAATCTTCAAAGTGGTGACGATTATCCCCAATCCACAGATAAGGAATCTGAGGCATCAAGAGGTTAAATAAGGCTACCTGGCCTGCAGGGGGCTGGGGCATGAGCTCAGGCACTTCCCATCTAGAGCCCCAGATCTTAACCAGGATTCCCACTGCCTCCCCTGGGGAGATGCCCAAGTCCCTCCTCACTGCAAGATTCCCTGATTGCAGACATAGAATTTCACTCCTGCTCCAAGAAGCTGTAGGTCCAGTTGGAGACAGACACATGGAAAAAAAAAATGTGATTGAGAAGCAAAGCCTGCATTGAGGGCCCAAGGAGCCAGGACTCTGAGGGAGGAGGGGACACCTCTGCCTGGATTTCAGGCTATATCCAGTGTCTTCAGAAAGAAAGGCCTAGAAGCCACCGCCCTAATCCTGAGGCCCCTGGAAAGCAGCAAGTTGCTGGGAGAAAACAGGTTCCCACAGGTTTTATCCTCCCCTTGTCCCTCCTTCAGGCAGCTCAAGCTCTCAGAGAGGAGGAAAAGGAGGGCTCCTCTTACCTTGGGGTGGGGGAGGGAGCCCCCCAAGAGTAGAGGGGGGCACAGGCTTACAGCCAGAAGAGCTCTAGGAGATCACCTGCTCCCACCCCTCATTTTGCAGCCCTGATAGGACAGTGGCTCTGGCAGGGCCACAGAAAGTACCAGCAGAAGCACAGCCAGGACAGAGGTCTCCCAGGCTGGAGTCTTTATAAGCACAGGACTTGGTTTCTCCCAGAAAGAATATTCCTCCAGGACTCCTTGTCCAGTCCCCTCCCCAATTCCACAGACCCCCCCCTAACTTGGAACGAGAGGAAAGAGCACTGGACTTGGAGTCAGGAGAGCTGAGTGTGCACTCTGAGACCGACTCCTGCGTAGTCTTTGGTGAATCCCCTCCCTTCTCTGTGCCTCAGTTTCCACATCAAGAAAACCAGGGGGGTGGACTTCATTTCCAAGGTCCCCTCTGGCTCCAGTGTTCTAAGAGTCAAGGGTATGCATGGGGCTCTCCCTCAAGAGGTTTTCCCCCATCTCCCTCAGGAACCCCAGACGGAAGAGGACATAGGACAGGGGCTTGGACGGAGGGATGGGGAGGATGTCTGACTCTATCCACTCTCTGCTAAGCAAAAATGCTGGCATAGGCAAGAATCATCCCCTATTAGAGGAGGGGAGGATTACCCCCTGGTGTCAGGACAGAAGCCAGACCCAGCTGGGGCCTCAACCACCCCTCTTCTCAGAGGAGACTTCTAGTGGGGTGAAGTGGATGGGGAGAGGCAGGTGTCTTGGCTGCTCCCCTCTCCTGTTGATTGGATCTCTGACACCCCTGGGAGCCGGCTTTGGAGCTGTGGGGTCAGCTGATGAGGGGGTGTGGGCGTGGCATGTTGAGATGGAGAGGCTGGAGGACCTGCCCTCACCCTCCCAGGCTGCTTTGCGTGTTAAGGTAGCTGTGGACTGAAGGGCTGTGTCCTAGGATCCCAAAACTAAAAACACTTTATAAACCAGAAGGGACCTCTCGGACTGTTAGGCTTGGGGCTAGAAGGCCTCTTGTCGTTGTTTGGTGCCATCCAGTTGTTTCTGACTCATAGCAACCCCGTGTACAACAGAACGAAACACTGCCCGGTCCTGTGCCAGCCTCACAATCGTTGCTATGTTTGCCGCGGTTTCCACATCAACAGAACGAGGGGGTGAACTCCATTTCCAAGGACTCTTAGATCAGTGTTTTTCAAACTGCAGGTCTTGACCCACTGGTGGACCTTGAAATTAATTTAGAGAGTCATAATCAGAATTTAATAATAATGAGAACAATACTGATGGTGATAAAATAGAAAATATCAGCGCACATCAAGGGTAGAAAGAGTACACTGTCTTGTGAAACTCATGCTTCAATCTTGTATGTGGTGCCAGGCTGTGATGCAATATATCTCTTACTCCTGGTCACAGTCAAAAACCTTGAGAAGCCTCTGCCTTAGATCATGCGTCTAACCACTTTATTCACCAGCCGGGAAAGTGAGCAGGCGGGCAAGGCCCTTCCCATCTGGCCATAACTTACCTTCTGAGCCTCAGCATCCTGCCCACACCCTACCACATGCTCTGGCCACACCCAGCTGGGTGCCCCATCCCATCAGCTGCACGGTTCACACCTCAGCGGTTCCTTTGATTTCCTCCTTCTCTCAGCCTGATGCCCAAGCCTCTTTTACCCAAAGCGGCCTTGTTCAAATGTCACCTCTTCTGCCAGTCGTCCCCCAGCAGGGCCAGGCAGGATGACCCCTTCATTGTCACCAGTCGCGGATCTGATTCCTGCTGCAGCGTAGCGCTCACCCTGTAAGTCACTTGTTCCATTCTGGGTCTGGCAGGCCAAAGAGGAACTTAGCACACCCTGGTTGAATGGATGAATGAAGACAGTGAATGAATGAATAAATAAAAGTTGAATTGCTCTGGGGGTGAGAGCCTGGTGCAGAGGCTTTGTTGCTTTAACAATGGCTGTGCACCTATAGGGTCGCCATGAGTCAGAATTGACTCAACAGCAAAGGGTTTGGCTTTTTTTGTGTGCTCCTACTAGACACTGTGCACCCACAAGCTACTGCAGACGCTAGACCAACTACAGGAAGGCCACCCTCCATGAGGAGCTCAGGGGCAAATGTGGGAGACAGCTATGTAAACAACCACCCTGTGTGATAAGAGCCACACTAAAGACATACGTGAGGGAGGCTGTACAGGTGAGAAGATGACCAGAGAAACCAGGCAAAGGGCTAGATCGGGGCGGGTGGGGGTGGGGAGCTTCCAGGCAGAAGGCAGAAACTCTTTTGGCACCCTGTAGTTCCCTTATGGGGAACCCTGGTGGTGCAATGGTTAAGTACTCAGCTGCTAACTGCAGGAAGAAGACCTGGCAATCTGCTCCCTTAAAGGTTACAGCCTAGGAAACCCTATGGGGCAGTTCTGCTCTGTCACATGGGGTCACTATGAGTTGAAAATTGATTTGATGGCACCTAACAGTAACAACAAAGTTCCCTTATAACATATACAGTTAAAAAAATGTTACACTTATTTAACTCCCTTAAACCAGAAAAGGCCAGGTAATACACAATGAGGGGGGCTGGGGAGGGTCCCAGATGCCATGGCCCCAATCCTGACATCATCACCATCACCACCAGTTGCCATGGAGTTGATTCCAACTCATGGTGACCACATGTGTGCCAAAGTAGAACTGTGCTCCATGGTGTTTTCAATAGCTGATTTTTCGGAAGTAGATTGCCAGGCCTTTCTTCAGAGGCACCTCTGGGTGCACTGGAACCTCCAACCCTTTGATTAGTAGCCCAGTGGGTTAACTGTGTGCACCACCCAGGGACTCAACTTTAACTCCCCTTCTAGACTGTAAACTCCAGGAGGGAGGGCATGAATGAATCATGCCTGCTGTGCTCACCAGACATTCTCATTGCCCAGAATGGTTCAAGGGGCAGCATCCTAATGTATCATATATTTTCTGAATATTCAGGAAATGGCAAATGGCTCAGGATGGCCTGAGAGTAAAGTGTAAGGAGGAAGTGGAGGAAAAGGGCCTGAGAGTTCTATGAACACAGGCCACAGAGGGCACTACGCGCTGCTAGGGGCTGGGTCTTTACCTTGCAGGCGCTAGGAAGCCCTTCAAAGAGTTTGGAAGGGAAAAAGACAGGTAGTAAGATTTTAGTTTAGAAAATTTCTCCGTTCTGGCGTGCGGGGTGGAGGTCAGGGGTCCAGGTGGGCAGCGAAAAAGCCAGCGCAGTAACGACCCACGCGAGGAGACTTGAGTCTAGAGGCAGGGAGTAGAGCTCTCAGTGCGGAGGAATTTGCGTGCAGCAGATGTGCGCCCCTGAGGCGGAGCCGGCGCCAGCGGCCATGGGCTTGGCGTTTTACCTTCGCGCGGCCTCCCCTCCCCACACCCGTAGATGGAGGGGGCGAGGCTCCTCATTCACTCATTCGTTCATTCATCCAGCATCGCATAGCCCCGGACGGCGCGTGCCAAACCTCAGTCAATTCCATTAGCATGCTCAGGAGTTCTGCCCTTGCACACCTTGTACTTTGGTTTTCTTTAAATCAGCTCACTTTTAAAACACATTTACATATTTTAAAAAATGAACACTAAATGAGAATACGAAGGGGTCATTATACTATTCTCTCTACTCGTGTACTATTTTCATTCTAAAAAAAAAAAATAAGTGAATGTTCATCACTACCACTATGGAAAGCTAAGTGCCATAATTCTAAACTTTCCATGGAAACTCTAAAGTCATCAAAAACAAAGTCATATTATTAAATTTATCTAGCTCTTGTGTCCTGTCCAAGGCCCCAGTATGAGGTCTGCCCTTTCTTTGTTAAAAAAGGAGATTGTTAAGGAAGTGTTAGAGACATCCTGGGGTCCCTGGCTAGTGCAAATGGCTAAGCATTCGGCTGGCTGCTAACTAAAAGGTTGGTGGTTGGAGTCCACCCAGAGGTGCCTTGGAAGAAAGGCCTGGCGATCTACTCCTGAAAAATCAGCCACTGACAACCCTGTGGAGCACTGTTCTACTCTAACACACGTGGGGTTGCCCTGAGTTGGAATGGACAACTGGTTTGGGGTTTTTTTTGTTGTTGTTGTTAGAAACATCCTAGCAGCAGACTTTCTTGTTGGCCCTAATTGACTGAAATGTGAAACATGCATACCCTCCTGTTTTGCAAACCTGCACCTACGTGCCATAACATTGGCAAACAAGACCAGGGGCCAAGGCAGCGCTCAGAGTCACAGCCCGGGGATTCGGATCTTGTCTCTGCCCCTTGGGGACATGGCCTTTGGGAGATCAACTGTTCATTCATCAAGGACCCCCAAGCAACTCTTCTGAAAACTGAAAAGGGCTAACTTCTATTAACACCTTTAATGCTCACCTCAACCCTGAGGTATGTGCCATTATCATCCCCATTTCACAGATGAGGAAACTGAGGCACAGAAAAACTAGGAAACTTGCCCACAGTTCACAAAGCCAGTTAGCAAACTAGGTAGATTTGAATCTGGTCATCAGGCTCTAGCTTTTGCTCTTACTAAGCCATACCTCACAGCTTGGTGTAGGCAGACTAAAATTTTTTTTTTTTTAACTATTTTATTTTTGGTGAAAATGTGCACAGCAAAACCCACTCCCATTCAGCAGATTCTAGTCATAATGATCTGTGACAGTGGTTACATTCTTCACATTGTGTTAACATTCTTGTCGTTTCTGTTCTCGTTGTTTCACTCCCATTGACTTAAACTCCCTGACCCCTAACCATCTTATCTATACTTTAAAATAACCTTGTCCATTTGGTCTTATATAGATCATTTTTTAAAAGAAAGTAATACTCAAGGGTGGCAATCTTTATTTTTTGAACTCAACTGTTACTTAGTTTAAAGGTGACTTCAGGGTATAGTTTGAACAGTAACTCAGGGCAATAGTCTCAGGGACTCCTCCAGCCTCAAAAGGTCCAGTACAGACTTTTTTTCAAGGTGAGTTAAAATGCAGACACTTAGTAGGCGCTGTGGGCTGGGCTGTCCTGGACCGAGGCTGACACTCTTAAATACCCCCCATTTAGTAGCTCAGCAACCCCCTACCCCCTACACTTTTCGCCCACCAACCCCTCCCCGCTCGCTCCGCGTGTCCAAGGAGTCTGCGCATTCGGATGGGAGGGAACGCAGGTGCGCGGCGCCGCACCCGGGCGGGGCGTGGTCTCGGCTGGTGCGCGTCCGGACGGGAGCCGGCGCCGGAGAGCAGCCTTCCCCTAGGCGGCGGGGCGGGGCAAGGCGGTGCTTCCCGGCAGGAAGGCCCTGGGGGGCGTGGCCTTGGAAAGGGGCCCCGAGCGGCCAGCGGGTGGGCGGGCAGACGCAGGTGACGACAGCCGCTCCACGAGGGGCACTGGCGCGGCGCTCGCCTTATTTGGGCAGGCGCGGCGCGAGGGGGCGAGGCGTGGGCGGGACAGCCCACCGCGGAACCCGCCCGGACGCCCGGCCCAGTTTCTGGGGAGATTTTTCTCTGATAAGGCGGGACCTTTCCAGTGATTCCGCCAGGTCTCCCGAGGCGTTTCTGGGAGCCCCGGGCTGAAGCCCGCGCCGGACCCTGCCTTTCGGGGGCTCACAAGCCTGAACGCTGGGGCCTGCCTTTTCCAAACCTCGCCGGGGCACTAACTCACCTTGTGACTGTGGGCGGGTTACTTCCTTCGCCCCACCGTGGTCGCTGGACCTCACTCGGTGGCTGGGGGAGGGGGCACCCTTAAGTGAAGCTCTCTCTGCGTTCTCCACCTTGGAGCACTTGATTACGAGCCTTAGGGTCAGGTGGCGAGCCTTCCTCTACCCGGTCTGCCCCAGTGGATGCCTTCTTTTATGTGGCATAGAACCCCAGGCTCAGCCCAGAGCCTGACTAAACATGAGCCATTGCTCCTTCGGCAGTGTTTGGTTGACCCAACCCTTCTTGGCGGGATAGGATTTTAAAGCTAAGAGGAAGTGTCCAGCGTGAGCCTGAAGACTGGTCCCCCTGTCTCCCTGTCTTCCACACTCTCCTCTCAGCCAAGATCCCTGTAAACAATTCTGTCCAATAGCCCCTCTGCTAGCTCCACTCCTCTCCTTAAAGCCCTTCAATTACCTGCAGCATAAAACTTCAGCCCTCAGCTCAGAACGCAAGGCCCTCTATGAGCTTGCAGTACCTTCCATACATCATGCTGTTCCGTCTTCCCAACCTTCACTCATGCTGCTCCATCCTAGAAAACCCTTCCCTCCCCTGCACCCACAGACACATGCTCATCTTTCAAAAGCATACCTCTTAGCATCTTCTTCCTGACTTTTCTATTGATTATTTAATCTTTCTGAGCCTCAATTTCTTCATCTGCGAAATGGGGAGACCTTAATCTCTACCTCACTGTGTTATTGTGAGGGTCCGATGAATTAATGTTTATAGAACACTCGGCACGTAGTAGCTGTTCGTGAAATATTTATGTGGGCAAATTCATCTTGTTAGCTGCCTTCGCGTTGGCCCCAGACTCATGGTGACCTCACATACGATGGAACAAAATAGTCAGTTGCAGATCAGACTGTGGTGATCCATAGGGTTTTCATTGGTTTATTTTCAGAAGTAGATCACCAGGCCTGTCTTCCTAGTCAATTATAGTCTGGAAGCTCTGCTGAAACCTGTTCAGCATCATAGCAACATGCAAGCCTCCACTGACAGATGGGTGGTGGCTGTGCATGAGGTGCATTGACTGGGAACTGAACCAGGGTCTCCGTCAAGGAGGGTGAGAATTCTACCACTGAACCACCAGTGCCTCAAATTCATCTTCCTGTGCTCTAAGGAGCCCTGGTGGCGCAGTGGTTCAACCAATTGACTGCTAATCAAAACGTCAGCGGTTCAAAACCACCAGTGGCTCCACAGGAGAAAGATGTGATAGTCTGCTTCCATAGAGATTTACAGCCTTGGAAACCCAATGGAGCCACTATAAGTCGGAACTGACTCGACAGCAGTGGGTTTGGGTTTTGGGTGCTCTAATTACCCATGGTGGTGTAGTAGTCAATAGCTACAGCTGGTCATCAAAAGGTCAGCAGTCTGAATCCACCAGGCAGTCCTTAGAAACCCTATGAGTCAGTTCTACTCTCTCCTACAGGGTCGCTATGAGTCGGAATTGACTTGATGGCAATGGGTTTGTTTTTTTTTTTTTAAATTACCTACGCACATGACTATGAGTTCCGCGAAGACTGGGCTGTTCCTTTTCCATCTGTGTAAACCCAGTGCCTGGCACATAGTAAGTGCTGAGCCAGCATTTGTTGATGACTGAATTTAAGGCAGTGGGTGGGTGTCTTAGTCATCTAGTGCTGCTGTAACAGAAATACCACAAGTGGATGGCTTTAACAAACAGAAATGTATTCTCTCACAGTTTAGTAGGCTAGAAGTCCGAATTCAGAGCACCAGCTCCGGGGAAGGCTTTCTCTCTCGTCGGCTCTGGAGGAAGGTCCTTGTCATTGATCCTCCCCTGGTCTAGGAGCTACTCTGCGCAGGCTCCCCAGGTCCAAAGGATGTGCTCTGCTCCCAGCCCTGTTTTCTTGGTGGTATGAGGTCCCCATGTCTCTCTGCTTGCTTCTCTCTTTTATATCTCAAAAGAGATTGGTTTAAGACACAACCTAATCTTGTAGATGGAGTCCTACCTCATTAACATAACTGCCACTATTCCTACCTCCTTAACATCATAGAGGTAGGATTTACAACACATAGGAAAATCACATCAGATGACAAAATGGTGGACAATCACACAATACTGGGAATCATGGACTAGCCAAGTTGACACATGTTTTTAGGGGACATAATTCAATCCATAACAGTGGGAAAAGGTCCCTTACCATGAAGGCCACTGTCACACAATGAGAAAATAGCCCTCACATTTGCTAGAATGTACAGCTTTCCCTCTGCAGCTGCCAAGGAGCTTCCTGACAACCAAGAGGGGCACAGGCTAGGTATTGAGATAAACTTCTGTGACTTACCCATGGTTACACAGTGAGTGGCAGAGTGACTAGGGTGACCAACTCATTCTGGTTTCAACACTGAAAGTCCCATGTCCCGGGACCCCTCAGTCTCAGGCAAACTGAGATGGTTGAAGACCCAAACCCTAGTCTTTCAGGACCCCCTCAGTGCATCTCCCTACCCTCTGCCCTCCTCTGGGCCTGCCCCACTATTCCAAAGCTTTCACTGAGTTTCTGGATAGGGGAACAATGCCTTCTAGCCTAGAAGGTCTGGGAGGCTAAAAGTAACTCTCTATCCCACTCCCCAAAAAGTCAGACTCACAGCAGAATGGAGGTAGGGTTGGGGAGGGAGGACAAGACCATTAGAAGGGCACAGGCCTAAGGGTTAGGAGTCCAACGGGACACATACTCATGGGCTGTTCCTGCTTGGCACTTGGAAATGAGAGGAGAAGGTCCTGTCCCCACCCCCTAGAGCTCCCAGTTTGGTGGGGGAGGCAGATGTGTGAACACAGTACCAGCAGCCTGGTTCATGGGCAGCTGGAGAAGGGAGTGATGAACTCGGCTCTGGGAGGGCCAGCCAAGAAGGACTTCTGGAGGCTTCCGTGCCTTGGCGGGTTTCTGAAGAGCCCTCCTCCTGGCTTGGCCACTCATCAGCTGACCCCAGGCCTGTCCCCTCCCCTCTCTGGGCCTGGGTTTCCTTTACAAACTCAAGGATTTGGAGCTGGTCTCTGAGGGCCTTCCGGGCCTGAGGTTCATGACTGGGGGATAGCTGAGTTCTGGGAAAAGGGCCTCGGGAGAGCAGGCCTCAGAGGTCAAGCCTGAGTGAGTGAGCCCAGGCCTCACGTTACATGAACCACAGCCTCATCCTCCCAGGCTGCCCCGTCATGAGCAAACCCAGCTCCTGCCCTGCCCACAACTCCTGCTGGGCCACTGTCCAGGGAAGCTGGCCTCTTTGCGTGCTCTCCACAGCCCATGGGGCCCGGTCTGGCAGAGTCAGCCCTTCTCCCCTCTTGCTGAGGAAGAGGTTCCTACTCTCGTGGGCTGGCCATGGCACAGTGGTCAGGGCCAAGTGCTGAGCAAACACTGGTGCCCACTGGGCAGCCAGTACCCCACCTGTGGCCACCTGGAAGTCATTGTGTGCCGCATGGGAAGCCCAGCTGGGCAAAAAAGTGCAGGCATGGAACAAGGGCCTTTCCTAGGACCTAGGGGTTGGCAAGGAGCCCTAGTGACTCAACGGCTAAGTGCTCGGCTGCTCACTGAAAGGTTGATGATTCAAACCCACCCAGTGGCTCTGTAGGAGAAAGACCTGGTGATCTGCTCCTGTAAAGATTATAGCCTAGAAAACTCTATGGGGCAGTTCTGCTCTGTTACACGGGGTCACTGTGAGTCAGAATCAACTCGAGGGAACCTAATGACAGCAACAGGGGTTGGCAGGGGAGAGGGACTCCTTAGGGGATGTTATGGATTGAATTGTGTCCTCCAAAAATGTGTGTCAACTTGACTAGGTCATGATTCCCAGTATTGTGTGGTTGTCTTCCATTTTGTGATCTGATGTAATTTCCTATGTGTTGTAAATCCTAACCTCTATGATGTTAAGGAGGCAGGATTAGAGGCAGTTATGTTAATGAGGCAGGACACAATCTATAGGTTTAGGTTGTGTCTGGAGTCAATCTCTTTTGAAATATAAAAGAGAGAAGCAAGCAGAGAGGAGAGGGACCTCATACCACCAAGAAAGAAGTGCCAGGAGCAGAGCGTGTCCTTTGGAACCAGGGTCCCTGCACTGAGAAGCTCCTAGAACAGGGGAAGACTGATGACAAGGACCTTCCCCCAGAGCTGACAGAGAGAGAAAGGCTTCTCCTAGAGCTGGCCCCTGAATTTGGACTTTTAGCTTCCTAAATTGTAAGAGAATAAATTTCTGTTTGTTAAAGCCATCCACTTGTGGCATTTCTGTTATAGCAGCACTAGATAACTAAGACAGGGGATGTGATGGTTAAGGTTGTATGTCAGCTTGGCTGGGCTATGATTCTCAGTGGTTTGGCAGTTATGTAATGATGTAATCTACCAATCAGTTGTAAGGGGAGTTTCCTTGGGGGTGTGGCCCTGCATCCAATGCATATGGATGTTCTGGCAAAGCTTGCTGACTTTTGCTCGCTCTGAATCCTGCATCCAGCTCCTCAACACCTGACCTTTGGTTCTTGGGACTTGAACCAGCAGCCTGCCGTACTGCCTGCGGATCTTGGATTCGTCAGCCTCTGCAACCTGTGAGCCAGCAGCCTGCCATCTGACATGCCGATCTTGGATTCATCAGCTTCTGCAGCTACGTGGGTCAGGAGAAGCCTCCAGCCTGACACCTGACCCACAGACTTGGGACTTGCCAGCCTCTACAACTGCATGAGCCATTTCCTTGAAATAAATCCTTCTCTCTCTACATATATATATATATACACACACACACACAATTCACTGGTTTTGCATCTCTACAGAACCCACCCTAAGACAAGGGACTAGTTCCTACCCCCTCTCCCCCTAGAAAGAATTTTTCCCCCTCAACCTCTCTGGCAGCCTCAGTCAAGAACAGCCCCAGGACTGGCAGTGGGGGCTCAGAGCCACCTATTGATTCTCCCCTCTTGCTTGCTGGTTGACCCCAGACAAGGCCCCACCCTCTCCTGGTCTAGACTTAGTGGCTCCTTCTTGCTGCCCCTTGCCCAGGTGTGGAAAGGCAGCTCAGGGAAATACTGAGGTCCTAGAGCCCTTTGCTGAATAAAGATGCACTTACGTCCCTTATTTCAATGTCAGAGGGACCCTGTGAGATGGGGACTATTCATGTGCCTGTTTCACGGGGGAAGACACTGTGGCTCAGAGACACAACGTAGTGCCCAAAGTCACAAAGAAAGCAGGAGAGGAGCTGGGCCCAGCCGGCCTCCTCAGTGAGGAGAGCCAGAACACCGAACCAGGTGATGTCAAGCTGATTCTGACTCATGGCGACCCCACATATGTCAGAGTAGAACTGCTCCATAGGGTTTTCAAGGCTGTGACCTTTTGGAAGCAGATTGCCAGGCCTGTCTTCTGAGGTGCCTCTGCGTGCCTTTTGATTAGTAGTGGAATGTTTCAACAGATTGGTGAAGAGAGGGAGGCCTTTGTAGTGGGGTCTTGGCTGTTGATAACGATGGGGACCAAAAAGGCACAGGGCCTGGCATAGAACAGCACTCTGGTGAGGTCACACACTTCATTCATTCATTCTGTGGACCCCTGTGCTCCTCCTTTGTGCCTGACCCCGTGGGAAGTGTCGGGGCATGGAAGGGTGCTCCAGGAAGAGGTGCAATGGGGTGGGTTTGGAAAGGGCTGTGTTTTCAGGAACTGAGTTATCTCAAAGTGTAGTCCAGGCTCCCCTGCGTGAGAAGCACCGTGGCTTTTAAAATGCACATTCCCTGGTCCCACCCCCCACACAAAACAAAACCCCTTGCCGTCGAGTCGATTCCAACTCATAGCGATCCACTAGGACAGGGTAGAACTGCCCCATAGGGTAGAACTGTTTCCAAGGAGCAGCTGGTGGATTCAAACTGCCGACTTTTTGCTTAGCAGCTGTAGTTCTTAACCACCACACCACCAGACCTCCTACCCACCCAGCGACCCAGAATTTCTCCAGGTGAAGCCCAGACATCTGCGTCTGTAACAGGCACTGCAAGGGATCCTTATGTGAACTATTGTTCTGGACTTGGGGTCTCAGAAATGCAAAAATTTGGGGACTGAAAATTTCTAAGGCAGAGGCAGCCAGGACAAAGAGGGTGGTTGGATGTGGGGCAGAGCTGGGCGGAGGACATTCCTGCTGCTCAGCTTCCCCTCCCCCAAAGTCAACAGGCAAGTAGGAAGTGCAGGTGCTCAGGAAGGGGCTCAGCTAGGGTTTCAGGCACGGGGACACTCCTTCCAAGCTCTCAGGGCCAATAAAATGGTCCCTTTGCCCTGGGACTCCCACTTCTATAAAATCCCAAAGAAGAAATGAGCTCTGCGTTCAAACATGTACCTTCCAACCTCATTTAGAATGGAGAAACATTAACTGAAAAAAATATACCTAAATATCCGCCAATGGGTTCACGGTGACCCGAGCTGAGCAGCGTCCCTGGTCTGGGAAGTGGGGATACACTAAAGGGGGGGTCACGGGGAATGCCTTGAGCTGTGGCCATGGGTGGTGGTCAGGCTGTAAGCAGAGGGGGGAGTGAGAGAGGAGCAGGGGCTGGGAGCCAGACCGTCTGGGTTTAAATCCCGGCTCTGCCACTTCCTAGCTATGTGGCCTGGGGCAATAACCTACAGCCCTTAGCTGGTAATAAGACCTATCTCATACAGTGGTATGAGCATTTTCAGTTGCTGTTGAGTTGATTCCAACTCATGGTGACCTCACGTATTGCAGACTAGAAATGTATCCCAAAGGGTTTTCATGGCTGTGACCATTCAGAAGCAGATTGCCAGGGCTTTCTTCCAAGGCACCTCTGGGTGGGTTTGAACCTCCAACCTTTAGGTTAGTAGTTGAGTGCTTAACCATTTGCACCACCCGGGGACTAGATGAGTTCACATACACAAAGTGTTTGGAACAGTGCCTGGCACTTCTGCGTGTTAGCTATTATTAGTGAACGGTGTAATATGCCTAACACACGATAGTAACAAAAACTCTTGATAGGGTGCTGTAGTTGGTTGAATAGTGCCCTGCCGCCCCTCCAGTTCATGCCCATCCAGAACCTCAGAATGTGGCCCTGTTTGGAAATAGGGCCTTAGCAGATGTAACTAAGGTAAGAATCGACATGAGATCATACTAGATTAGGGGTGGGCCCTAAATCCAATGGGATGTCCTTATAAAACACAGAAAGGCCACACAGAGACATAAGGGAGAAGTCCAAATGACGACAGAGGCAGAGACTGGAGTGATGCAGTTACAAACCAAGGAACGCCAAGGATTGCTGGTAGCCTCCAGAAGCAAGGAAGAGGCAAGGAAGGGTTCTTCTCTAGGTCCTTCGGAGGGAGCACTGCCCTGCTGACACCTTAATTTCAGACTTCTGGCCTCCAGGACTGTGAGAGAATAAACTTGTTTTAAGCGACCAGGTTTGTGGTCATTTGTTATGACAGAGTTGACAGCCCTAGGAAACAAATACCGGTATTTACCACATAACACTCTATGCTCAAACATTACATTTATTATCTCTTATCAATCCCACGGAGCCCCGGTGGCACAGTGGTTAAGAGCTCGGCTGCTAAGCTAAAGGTTGGCAGTTTGAATTCACCAGCTGCTCCTTGGAAACCCTATGGGGAAGTTCTACTCTTCCTATAGGGTTGCTGAGTCAGAATCGACTCAATGGCAACAGGTTTTTTGGTTTTGGCATCAATCTCACAACTATGAGGAAGGTACTATTCTCCCATTTCAAAGATAAGAAAACTGAGGCTTGGCTAGTGAAAGGGAGGGCTAAGATTAGACTGTGTGTGACTCCAAGGCCATGTTCAAGGACTGCCTTCATCCTCCTCTGTGGGGCCCCATTTGGCCCCCTGCACCTCAGCCTCCCTCCTTGAACAGATCATGTACTTCCCCACCTCTGTGCCTTTGCACATTCTATTCCCGCTCTCTGGAATGCTCTTCCCACTGCTTGCCTCTCTGGCTAACTTGGATTCCATTTGCACAAGCCTTCTCAGTGTCACCTCTCGGGGGTTTACCTGACAGCCCGTTGCAGATTTGTTCTTCAGAGCTTCACTCCCTACTTACCATGCTGGTAAATTGTTTCTACTGTAGCGTCTATACTGTAGGTTGTAACAATGTGTTTACTGCGAGCTCCATGAGGGAGCCTTGCATTCCCAATTCCTAGAGCCCTACAGGCCCCAGAGGCACTTACCCACGCCTGTTGGACTGAGGTTAAGGGCTTAGGACACCGTGTTTGGACTAAAGAATATTCTGACCTGAGGAGTAGGTCCTGAGCAAAGAGAATCTCCTGTCTCCTGTGTGGGGTGGCGATGCGGGATAAAAGAGAAAGGCTCAAAGTCCCCACTCCTGGCATGAGAAGAGGAGTCCTTTGACCCTCCCGGGGGGTAGCGGTGAGCAGGGGACTGGGCCAGGCTATTTTCCAGGGTGTGGCCTTGGGCACGTTACACCACCTCTTGGACCTTAGTTTCCTAATATGTGTAATGGGAACAATAATCTCCGCCTCAGGTGGGTTTTGGGGGATCAGAGAAAACATGGGTGAAGCATCTGGCAGTACCGGGCCCACAGAGATGAATACCAGATCGCCTCCTTGCTGGGGGGTCGAGAGAGGCAGCAGAACAGAGACAGACGGCCACTTGCCTATGGTCACCAGCTCACCTCCAATTAATAATTAGCAGCTGTGTAGCAAGGGCGCCTAGCTGTGCTCACACCCGTCCATGGCCGCGTGTAGCAGGCTGGCACAGAGGTGTGAGTGAGAGCGCAGTCAGAAGTGGCTGGGAGGCATGGAGAACGGAGGCGCAGACTCGGTGAATTCCAGTGCGCATTCTCCAAGGGTGAGGTCACCACCTCCAGCTCCCTGGGGCTGCCCAAGCCACAGGCATCCTGAACAGCTCTGGGGCAGGAGGCAGCGGGGTCAGGGGGCAGGGCCAGGACACAGGGCCCTGCAAGCCCCATGGCCTGGTACAGCGATGGCCCCTCCCATGGTGGGTGCTGGGGCAGCCTGTATTGTCTCGGGCAGCCGGGTGTTTCCTGTTTAAGAAGTGCCTTAGCAGAGGAAAAGCAAAGCAACTACACTGTAATGCTTCTTGAACTCCCACCAGGGGCTGGAGTGCTTCCATGTGCCCCCCACCCCCATTTAATCTGCATGATGACCTCACTTGGTAGCGAATGCTATTAGCCCCATTTTGCAAATGGTGTAACTGAGGCTCAAAATAGTGAAAAACCTTGGCCAAAAGGGAAAGCAGTACAGCTAAGAGACTTTGCAATCAAACACACCTCAGTTCAAATCCAAGCTCCGTCACCCACAGATTCCAAGTTCCTTAGCTCTCTGGGACTCAGCTGCCTCATCTGTAAAATGGGGATAGCAATAGTTTCTACCTCTTTGGGTTGTTAAAAAAACTCAATGAGATGATACTTGTGACATGCTCAGAACAGGGCCTGGGACATGATTATCTGCATTTTACTGAGATGAAAACTGAGCCTCAGAATGGTGAAGTAATTTTCCCAAGGTTACACAACTGTTGTTGTTAGGTACTGTTGAGTCGGTTCCAAACCATAGCAACATCATGTACAACAGAACAAAACACTGCCCGGTCCTGCACCATCCTCCCAATTGTTGCTATGTTTGAGCCCATTGTTGCAGCCACTGTGTCAATCCATTTTGTTGAGGGTCTTCCTCTCCTTTGCTGACCTTCTACTTTACCAAGCATGATGTCCTTCTCCAGGGACTGGTCCCTCTGATAACATGTCCAAAGTATGTGAGAGGAAGTCTTGCCATCCTTGCTTCAGAGGAGCATCCTGGCTGAACTTCTTCCAAGACAGACTGGTTTGTTCTTCTGGCAGTCCATGGGATACTTAAAAGGTTACACAAACAGTAGGTGGCAAAGCCAGGGCTTGAATCCAGATCTGACTCTTCCTGCTTTACTTACACCACTGTGGAGTGGTTGATGGTGGCCGCAGCTTCCAACAGGCTGCCAGGAGGTGACTGGTGAGGCGAGGCTGCTTGGAACAGCCAGTGCCCAGATTTCCTGCGGAGCTATGGAGCCAGCCCTGGGGATGGGGGTGTGGGGTGACACCTGCGAGGTGTTCCAGGCAGTAGGAACTGCGGCAGCTTGCCTGGAAGCCTTGCTTGTCCTGCAATATCCTGCCTGCCTCGGACATGGCCCCAACATTGTTTCTGGGCCTTCCCAGTACACTTTAGGGATTTCCGGCAGCCTGTCCAGAACCACCTTCACTTTCCGGAGAAGCTGGGGCAGGCAGCTCGGGGTGGGGACAGAGCTGGACCCAGTCCCTCGGCCTGGGCAGGGCTTGCTGGGAAGGGACTGGTGGTCAGCACTGTCAACATCCTCTTGAGCTAACAGGCCCCTCCTCAGAGACGCAGCTGTCCTACTCACGCACCTCTCCGGAAGCCGCTGAAAGAAAAGGCCTTGACTTGTTTTCACTTTAGGGCTGGCTGAAGTCGGGGCACTTGACGCTGTGACCTGAGCAAGTCGCCCCGAGCACACCCCGCCCCTTTGTGCCTCAGCCCCTTATGAGGAACACTGGACGAGCCCAAGGTCCACTCACGCTGGGCCATGAGCTCAGGAATGACCCCATCTGCTGTGCTGAGGGACCTTCAGAGCGTAAGGTTCTTGAGGTTGGTGTTTCCCTCCCGTCTTCGGTATGTTTGGAAGGGTCCCGTGTTAGTGACCACCAAATCTTTATTCCAAATGCTTCTAGACACGATGATGCTCTCTGATGGCGAGCCATTCCTGTTTGGAATGGTGTCTCAGTAACTCCCCTGCCGTCGCCCTGTGCTCAGTTTCCTCATCTGTAAAATGGGGATAACGCCTACCTGGTAAGGTAGTGTGAGGGTTACATGAGAGAACGCAAGGAAAGGAGACAGCACAGCAAGCCCAAGTTTCCATCCCGTCTGAGGGCCTGGACGAACCCAACGCAACTGGACAAACTCTATACCAGAACACACGTACAGAAGCTGCATCCAAGGACCTCTGGGCTGATGGAGTGTGTGGCCTCGCCTCCCTTTCCTGGGTGCCCCGCCTGGTTGCTGAAGACTCTCAGCAGGTGTTTATGCTTCATAGGGGCTGGTCAGGTCTCCTCTGTCCCTAGCAGGCACCAGGCCTTGCAGCTGCACTGCCAACCCCTCTTCCACAGGCCCAGGAGCCAACAAGCCCCCCAGGGGTGACGGAGCAGCTGTAGGCACAGAGCCAGCAGTGTTCCTGGTGAGGTCGGCGCCTGGAATTAGTCAAACAAGCTCACTCCGCAGACCTGTACACACAGCCAGTGACTCAGCCACGCACAGCCCCAGGCAAAGCCTGCCAAATGGGCCACCGAGGCAGTGCCACAGCACACCTTTTAAGGAGGAGCTGGGGCAGGGCCCCCTCTGGCCCTTGAGGCCTCCACCAGCCCTCCTCCACACCTACTTGGGGCAAAGAGGTCAGACGCCCACCTGGGCTCACACTTGGCCCTGTCACTTTTTAGGCTTGACCTTGGGCAAGTCGATGTCTCTGAACTGGTTTCTTCACTTGTGATATGGAAATAATCCTTGCCTCACAAGAGAGGAATTGAATGAGGTCATGTGTGTAGAGTGCTTGGCAAACAGCACCTTTTAAGGAGCGGGTGAGTGCAGTGGGAAGGGTGAAAGGGCTCGGGAGTCAGGGTGCCTGGTTTGGCCCTGGTCCCACCCCTTCTAGCTGTGTCTGAAACAGTTACTCAACCTCTGCCCATAGTCCTCGCTGAACAGCCGTCTGTGAACTGAGTGGAAACCACCGGCCTGCTGAACGTTAGGGCATACCCACCACGTTTTATTACACGGCTTTGAGGCGCAGCGAGTCAGGCAGCGAGGTGGGCTTTGGAGCTGGCTTCACATGTAAAACGGGGAAGGATGACAATGCTAGCGCCTGCCTTGCGGGCTTCCTGGGATTAGGGCACGCCTAATGGCTGACTGTCTAGACTTACCTTACTCACAGCTCCTGGCTTCTGGGGAGTGCTCACTGGACAAGCTCCCTCTCCACCAAGGCCAGCTGCTGGGACTGTCTCCCCTCCATGGATATGCCTCTGGCAGACCCTGGCTGCCACCTGTGAGCCAGTCCTTGGCTCCCGTATTACACACAGCAACTGCCCTAGGCAGGCCTTGGGCGCCCCTCAGACCCCAGGACAATTCAGGCAGTTCTACTGGGACAGGGCGGAGACAATGCACATACAGGGCCCACAGCAACCCAGGCCTGAGGGAAGGGTGCCGGGACCCCGTTGTCAGCACCTGAGGCTCCCAGGAGGCTGTGTCTCGGTTCAGCCCCCAGGGAGAAGGTGGCAGGAGGACTTTCTTGACTGGCAGGCCTGATTTGACTAGCACACTCTCCCATGACCAAGGGGCTGGGAATGAGAAGGGCTGGAGTCTGCCGCCGAGGCTCAGTGGTCCCTGTGGGCACACACAGGAAGGACAGCCAGGCTTCCGGCAGGAACGGCCAGGAGTGTCAGGGAAACAGGAAGCCCCAGAAAGATCAAGGGGGCTAGCTGTCAAGAGCTCAGGCTTCAGAGGCAACCCCAGCTCTGTGACGGGAGCCCCAGGGCCCTCAACTGCATAACAGGGCCAACACCATCTTGCCCTGAGAGGGACAAGGACTGTGTGTTTGAAGCAGGTACCCCCCCCACAGCACCCACCACTGACAGCAGGATTAGTAACAGGAGGGGCTGGCTAAGCGGAAGACGGTGGCAGAAGTCAAAGGAAGAAACGGGACAGCAACCCAGCCCAAGGGAGGGTCCCACATACTCTTGCTGCCCAGACAGAACTGGAAGCTGTCAACAGTGCAAACCCTTGTTTTATTGGTCTGATTTGTTCACAGTTCAACTGCCTGCTCAGAGAACTGAAGGGCCAGCAAATGAGGAGGGAAGGTGGTGTCTGGAACCTTTCCGAATCAAGAATCTGCAGGTTCCCCAGCCCTCGTGCCTAGAAGGAAGGTGGGAGGAAGAGGAGGTGGCCTTTGGGGGGTGGGGGTGATGACTGGGTAATTTTAGAGTGGGGCCCAGGGCCTGTTCTTCACAGCAGAAGGCAGAAGGGACCATAAAGTTCTTTATTACAGACCTATAAAAAATGAGAGAATTATGTATATATTACTCTCACTTGTTTGGATTTCTTGTTTCCTTCTTTTTCTTTTTACAAAACAGTAGCAGGAGAAAAAAGGCAGGAGGCAGACAAGCCAGGGCTGGGTTCAGATCCAAACGGGCCAAGGAGAAAAGGACCAAGGTCTTCTGGCCCCAAGGAACTGGCCCCACAGGCTGGCCCCTCCTGCAGGCAGGCTAGCTCCCTGCCTCTTGAGGAGACTGCCCCAGCCCTGGAGGGATTGGAAGAGGGAGGTGGGCGGGAAGATGGCTGTCCCAGGTCAGCAGCAGCACTTCCCCTGTCGGCCACCCCGAGGCCTGGCAGCACTCTGGGCTCTCATGTATGGAGGCCTGGTCTCCCAAGCACAGGCCCCCAGGGGCAGACAGAGGGAGATGGCAGAAGGGGCATCACAGAAGGGCTGGGAGTTCTGTCGAGGTCCCTCCCCGGGACCACGGGGTCCCAGGTGGGTAAGGGTGGTCAGGACGCTTCCCTGCTGGTCAGCCAATCAGCTTCTTCAGGAAGGCCTCCAGCTGGTCCTCATCCTTGATGCCCACAAACTTGTCCACCACGTCTCCATTCTTCATGGCCAGCACAGTGGGCACGGCGGACACCTGGGTGGAGGGAGACAGTTATTCACAAGGACAGCTGTCCTCAACCGCTATTCCTGAGCCTCTGTGGGTTGGGCAGTGGCAGCCCCCAGCCACAGTGGGCACAGAGGCTCTTCTATTGCAGCTGGAGACGTTTCTTTCCTTTTGGCTCCCAGCAGTTCCCTTCCCCCGCAACCACACGCCTGACTCACTGGCCCAGTGGTTTGGCTGCAATGACAGGAGAGATGAAAATAACCCGCGCAGCTGCAGGCCAGGGCCGGGCTGGGGCCACGGGATTGGCACAGAGGAAAGACCGGGAGATGTGGCTTTGCCACTCATTAGCTGGGGGCCTTGGCCAGCTCACGTCACCTTCCTGAGTCTCAGTGTCGTCTTCCACAGCAGGGATGATAATACTTACCTTGAGCACTCGGGACAAGGATTAAAGACTCATACAAAAGAGCTGAGTGGTGAGGCGCTCAGGCCCTGGAGCCGCAGACGTGATCCTGGGCCTCCAGCTCCCACTAGCGGGGCAATCATGCCATTACTCTAAGTCTCAGTGTTCTCATCCGCAAAATGGAGGCACTGACGGTCCCCGGCGGGGTAAAATGGTTAACAAGCTCATGAAAAAGGCCTGGTGATCTACTTCTGAAACATCGGCCATTGAAAACCCTATGGAGCACAGTTCTACTCTGACACACAGAGGGTCACCACAGAAGTCAAATCGACAGCAACAGTACTTCTATCAGAGGGCGCGAGGACCAAATGACATGATGTGTGTGGAGTGTCAGCGCAGCGCCCCGCACACGGCAAGGCGGCCAGGAAGTGCCGAACCTGGCACGGTGCCTGGCACACAGTGGGCACTCACCAAATGGAAGCTACAGAGGGTATGTTCAATGCAGGGTCCCTCCCCCGCAAACCCATGACAGCCAGTTTAGCCTGAGGCCGTGAGTGGCTGAGAGGATCCAGGCACTGACTTCCGCTGGACAATGTGGGAGAGGGGCTCGGCAGATCCAGTCTAACACCTAGCTGTTTTATGAGGGGCGGGAGGCAGATGGGAAAGGCAATGTTCCTGGCCTCTGAGCCATTCACTGAGGATCCCTCAGGGGACCGGTACAGATTACATGGTATGTCAATGAGACCCACAGCCACACGGCAGCCCTCACTTCCCCTCTATTCTCCTGCCTGGCATTCAGGGGCACTTGAAAAACCGTATAAACAACAAGATAAGCTCCAGATTTGTCTTCCACACAAGTTAACTACAAAGTCACAATAGCAATTTATACAGCCGTACTAGCCCTTGAGTGCTGCCCTGCCCAGGAGCCTGGGGAAGCCAGACTGAAGATTTAGAACGTTCCAATTGTGCATGTTAATTTAAAAAAGGGAGAAGCCGTGCCAGGCCTGGCCAAGTGTGCGTCTCGGCAGGCCACCACCCACTCACTGACTTCACCTTACGGCCTTGCACCCACTCACAGGTGAGATGGCCCAGGCCCTGTCCGTGCCAGTGCCTCCAGGCGCCTAGGGAGCTGTCCTGGGCTGGTGTGGGTGACAGCTGACACACTTCTCAGGGGGTGTGTGCCAGCTGGCTGACTGGTGCTGGGCAGAATACACATCACTGCTCATGGTCCCCACTGATGGCTCCTGTCTTTGTCGTTCTTGACTCCTGTGTGGGTGGAGGCACGAGGCGCCCAAGGCCCAGCACACGCCTTGTCCTGTCTGCAGCTGCACCACCACCTTCGCAGTGTCTGTCTCTTGCGCCCTCTAGTGGTCAGTGAAGGCAGCTAGGTGCCTCAACCGAGGCACAAAGCTAACTACTAGCTGTTCAACTTAGCACTTTTTGGACACCACCTTGTACTTTGATTAATTAAAATAAAAGCTTCATTCCATTATGCATGAAGTGGCCTAATTTTTTCACACGTGTGAGTTGTTTCTCTAGCAGGACTCTAAGCTCAATGAGGTGGGGACAACCAAACATGAGTTTTCCTCAAGAACGATGGGTGATGTCCCATCATGATGGCATTTGTGTACACTCACGCACATGCCTGTACATGCGTGGACCATGCTGCAGAGCAGACTTCAGTCAGGTAGACAGCAGACAAGCGACAGATGTATTTTCATGATGACCAAGGTCTGGTCGTTACTACCAAGGGGAATCTGTGAAGTCTGGGTTTACAAGAGGCACAGAGTAGGGGCCCTGCAGGCAGCTTGCTTTTCCAGGACATTGCAGGGACACCTGGGCTGTGACTAACGAGGGGCTGGTGCTTGTAAACATTCCCTGAAATGAAGCACACGGATTCTCAGCAATCCTTCTGGAATGGTGATACAGGTGTGAGGGGCTGGGTGGACCAAGGACTCGGCTTCTCTCTCGGTTCTGGCAGGATCCTGCCAACGGGCCCGCTCCAAAGGGAACTGAGGGCCGGAGAAAAGCTAAGACGGGCTGCATGGCCTCCTGTGCCTGAGCAGACACCAAGAACTCAGGGCAGGTGTGGGCAGGTGCACAGAGTCTCTCCCCACTCACTAGCTGCCCACCTGCAACACCACTGAGCTCAGGGTCCCTGCCAGTCAGCTCTGTCTCGCCCCAGCAGTTTCACCCACTTGTGAGCTCTGGTAGGGACCTAGCAAGGGAAAGGCACAGCTGGGTACCACAGGAGCCGTGCGGGTGCCTGGCAACCTTCTCCTCAGCTAACGGCAGAACCAGCACAAAGAAGAAGATGGCTGTGACTCTGCTGCCACACGCTGGGGGATTCCCGAGTGTCAGGCACGCCACTAAGCACTTGCATATGCGATCTCATAAATTCTTTCCTGAAGTAGGGCCATTTCAGAGATGAGAAGACTGAGGCTCCAAGGCCGAGTTCCAAGATTAAGTGGTAAGTTAAGTGGTAGAACTGGGATTTGCAACCAGATTTGTCTGACTTTGCTGCCAAGACAAATGATGCTGTGCCTCCGACCAAGGGCAAGGAATCAGAGGTAACTGCTGAGCCCCCGTAGGGTGGGGGAGAACACATGGGGAGACAGCGAAAGGGCTTCCTGATTCAAAGGAGAAACTCCAAATGTCTTGTAAGACCTTTTGGATGCAAGAGGGTTCTTGGAAAAGCTATTATCGAGAAAAGCAAATCACCTGTGGACACTATTCACCCCTTTACTTCAGGCCCCTGCCTCTCCCCACATGGGGAGCACAGAAAATACACGACTTGATGAGCTACAGGGGGACTTTTGGCTCAAAACAACGAAGCGTTGTCCAAGGATGGAAAGGGCTGCCACGGGTGAGAACCAGAAGTTGGATGACCACCTGGCTGTGAAGTGTAGTGGGAACCTGGGCTGACAACCGGTGGTGGGAGGGTGGTGGAGGGTCAGGGGCTGTGCCAGGTGACCTTTAAGGTTACTTCTGCCTCAGAGGTTCTAAAACTCGGATTCCGTGAAGGGGCCGGGCAAGGATGCCTGGATCTGCACCACCTACACAACAGAGAATACTGCCCCCTACACAGCACAGTTTACAAAGTGCTTTCCCTGAATTTAGAGTCCCTGGCTGGTGCAAATGTTAAAACGTTTGGCTACTAACCAAAAGGCTGGCAGTTCAAGTCCACCAAGAGGAGCCTTGGAAGAAAGGTGTGGCAATCAGCCCTTGAAAACCCTATGGAGCACAGTTCTACTCTGACACACAGGGGTTGCTGTGAGTTGGAGTTGCTGCCAAGAGCCCATGAGCAGCCCCTGCTGAGAACAGCAGGTGAGACAAGGGCTTTAGAAGAGCATCCCTTCCCTAGAGGGCCAGCCCAGGGCTTCTGGAATCTTTGTTTCTCAATGTCTGGTCTAGGACCACCGGCATCAGCATCACTTGGGAGCTTGGTAGAAATGCAGAATGTTCCTGGGCCTCCTGAATCATAATCTGCTTTTTAATAATACCCCAGGTCACTCACTTATATATACATTCAAGTCTGAGAGGCACTGATTAAGAAAGGATACTTTCAACGTAGGGCGATATGGAAATGATCAGAATACTGTACACTCCAATTATCTAATATTGTGCATTCAATAACCTCATGAGATACATTATATTTAAAAAAAAAAGTGTACAAATTTACTTACACAAGTGTATATGAGGTCATATAGAACACTAAAAAGAAAAAGAAGTCAAATAAAAAAACTCAAATGGATCACCCAGTTTGTTACTAGTGATTCTGTTTGAACAGTAACGTCACAGGTGACTTCTTCCCCCCTTATTTTTACTTGGCTGTATTTTCAAATTAAGGAGCCCTGGTGGCGCAACAGTTACATGCTCGGCTGCTAAGCAAAAGGCTGACAGTTGGAACTCATCCAGCGGCTCCGCAGGAGAAAGACCTGGCAATCTGCTCCCATAAAGATTAGAGCCTAGAAAACCCTATGGGGCAGTTCTACTCTCACATGGGGTCACTATGAGTCAGAATTGCCTCGATGTCTCCTAACATTTTTTTGTTTCTTGTAATTTATTTTGTTGTTGTTGAGAATATACACAGCAGAACATACACCAATTCAACACTTCTACACGTACAATTCAGTGACGCTGACTACACCCTTCGAGTTGTGCAACCATCCTCACCCCCCTTTGCTGCGTTACTCCCCCTCCATTAGCCTAATGACATTTTCAAATGGCTTTTGCAGGGGCACTCACTTCTTTGCTAATACTAGAGAATAAGAGGCCAACACCTCTGAGCATGAGGCCAAAGGCACAGCCCTAGAGGACAGTACAAGGGACTGAGGGCCACATCCTGAGTCACTCTTTCCCTGCCTGTCACCAAAGAGCTGGCAGGGGCTGAGGGACTGGGGAAGGCCGAGCCCTTCAGCAGCAGACCAGGAGGCAGGGAGAGCAGAAAAGGACTGGAACACACATTCCTAGACCCTGAGGGACTTTCCCTTCTCCTCCCTAGGGGGACAGTGGAATTCTAGGGTGGGCAGTGGCTTTAGACATGAAAAAGGTGGTACAGCGGGTGGGGTGAGGTGACAGGAGAGCCTGGGAAGAATCGAAGTTAAAGTCGTTTCTCCAACAAGTTGACCCAACATTCAGAAAAGGACTTGAGGCTGAGGAGGAAGTGACCAAGGGGATACTGGGAATCTCTTAGCTGGAACGTCTTCCCCAGGCACGCCTCAAAAGAACAGGTGTAAAGGAAGGAAGGGGCAGGCAGGGGGCCGGGAAGAATTCCCCTCAGAGCTTCCTGAGCCCTGCAGTGATGTCAGCCCAGGCTCAGCAGGACAGGGAGGCTGGGGCCTAGGGCCAGCGGCCTCGTGGTCCTTCTGTGTGACTCGCACAGTATCTGGACAGTGACAGAGGAAGAAGAGCAGAAGTCCTGCCAGAGCCCCACCCCCTTTTCCAGGCTCAATTAGAGGACTTCAGTGCTCATCCCCATGTCACGGGGTGCCCTGGAACGCAGGTGGGGGTGGTCCTGGGCGCCCCGCCGCCCTCGTGACTGCCTCGGGCAGGATTCTTTGCATCCCTGCCTGTTACCACCGCTCCTGGCACATGGTTGGCCCTCGGGATGTGTCTGCTGAAAGACGACATTTACCAAGGCTGTAGCTGTGGTGGCTGGCAGTGCCGGGAGGAAGCCCGACATCCCAATTATGTCCTATAACCCTGTGGAAGGCCCTAGCAGCTCCAGCCCAAAGCTCACCCCAGGAGGCCACACCCTCACTCCGCAGCTGCTACAGGCCTCGGGATGAGTGACCAACAACTCTGGGGCAGCGAGCGGCGTTCGAATGGTCAGGAGTGCCCCCCTCGACCGAGGGATCGGTGGGAGAGCTTTTGAAAAACCAGCGGCTCGCCGGCCCACGGAAGCCTCGCGAAGTCCCACGGAGTCTTTTCCAGGAACTCTTCTCTGACCACCTGCAGTTGTCATCCAGTGGCTTTGCCTGCCCAGTGGATGTTTCCCTTGCACCTGGTGAGAGACCCTGACTTTCCTCTGGGGATTCTTCCCTCCCCAGCTCAGGGGGCAGCCCGTCTACTCTCCCTCCTCACCCCATTTCCTGCTACGGGGACTGGGTGGAGGATGGGCATCTGTCCTTGAGCTGGTTCACTCAGAGTTCAGCCTGGACTTCCAAGTTTGGAGAAAGGATGACGCGCCCTCTCTCAGCAGGGCTTGCTAAGCTGGGAGGCTGTAAGCCCACAGCCGAAGGGGACTGTGTCCGCCACCAGCTGGGGAGAGCCTGAAACCAAAGCTGACCCAGAGAAGAGTCAACAGACGGAAACAGATTCCTGCAGATGCTGCCTGAGCCTCTGGGTCCAGCTGTGCCTGAAGCTAACATCCTTGGAGACCTTCTGGTTATGTGAGCTGGTAATTCCCTTTGCGTTGGGTTTCTGTGGCCTGTGACAGGGAGTCCTGGCTCATACCCCTGCCCATCTCTCTCTGGCCATTGCTCAGGCCCTGAGGGTTTGCACTAGCCTCCTTGCTTGTCTCCTTCCTCCAGTCTTCACCCTCTTCAGAGCTCGCCTTCAGCTGCTGCCAGACGCAGCTTTCTGAGACTCACAGGCAGAAACAGACTGGGGTTTGCAAAGGTACCAGGATGAGGGTCGAGGGTGTGGGCGGGGACCCCGCTGAATTGGAGCTCGTCTCAGCCACCCAGTACCAGGAATGAAGGCTCCCTCTGGCCAGATCCAGGTGTTTTAAGAGAACCAGAAATCTGGACTTCATTGGAAAACTTCTGAGTTTCAATTATTGGCAGTGAGTTGGATTTTTTTTTTTTTTTAAACACTTCAAGGGCAAGACCAGACATGCCTGTGAGCCAGACATGACCCAAAGGTCGCTAGGCAGAGACCCTTCCCCTGTGGCTACAGTCTGCGTTCCCAGGCCCTTTCCTGCACTTCTTGGCCCTTCACTCAGGCCACCCAGCCACGATGAACTTCTCCCTTTCTCCAACCGCAGTGGTCCCCAAAGCCCAAGTGATCTCCCACACCCATCATCCCTGCGACTCTTCCTCTGGCAAGCTCTGCTCCAGGCACATGGAACCACCTCGTTCCGCAGACGGACCAGGCTCACCCTACCTCAGGGCCTTTGCATTTGATGTTTCTTCTGACTGAACAGCTCTTTACCATAGTGCTGCACAGCTCACTCCCTTACTGCTCAAATGCCAGCTTCTCAGCAGGCCTTCCCTAGCCCACCATCTTAAAACTACACCCTCTCCCACCCCACACCCAGCACTCCCGTGACTCTCCTGATTGATCATTCTCTGTAGCACTTCTCATGATCTGATACAGGTGTCTGCAACCTACAGCCCAAATCCTGCCCACTGCTTGTTTTTGTAAATAAAGTTTTATTTACAGCCAAGCTCATTGTTTACATATCATCTACGGCTGTTTTGTGCTACAACAGAAGAGCTGAGTAGCTGCCAGAGAAGCTGACGCCCTGCAGAGCCTACAATATTTACCATCTACTGCTGTAGAGAAAAAAATTGTAGATCTCTGATCTGAACACATGGAGTCCTGGTGGTGCAGTGGTTAAAAAGCTACAGCTGCTAAACAAAAGGGTGGCAGCTGGAATCCACTAGCCGCTCCTTGGAAACCCTAGGGGGCAGTTCTACTCTGTCCTATAAGGTCGCTATTGCGTCGGAATCAACTTGACAGCAACGGGTTTGGTTTTTTTGATTTGAACACTAAACTGTAGGCACCAAGAAGGCAGGGACTGTCAGTTTTGTTCAATGCTATACCCTCAGCTCCAAGCAACGGAGTCCGGCATTGAAGGAACTCTCAATGAGTGTCTGTTGAATGAATGCACAAACCACAGTAGACTGCACCGTGTCTCTGTGTGCGCTGCCCACCCCCTCTTCCTCCTCTGTGTGTCCTTCAGCCCTCCTCAGAGGGCCCTCTATGTGATGCACTCCCCACCCACCCCTCTCCTCTGTACGTCCCCTCCCTCAGCACCCTCCCCCTACACTGAAATGACCCATTTACCTGCTGCTGGCTCCCACTACACTAAGAGCTGCTTGGGACAAGGTCCCATCTTATTCCTTCAGAATCATGAGCGCTAGACACACTAGGGCTCCCAAGTGACTGTGGACTGATCATGTGGACAAACGATGGATGACGGAAGGAATGAACGCATCAAGTGTTCCAAGACTCAGAGAACTGGTGCCATGGGCCATATATGTGTTAAAAAAAATGCTCCCCCCCACCCCCCGCCCCATTTAAACTTAACTCTTAACCCTCTCACGGAAAACAGAAACTCATGATAAAGACAGTCCTGGGAAGTTTAAATAATTAGATAAGTGATAACTGGCCTATGGAATGCAGACATGCCAGCTTCATAAAGCAATCCAAGCCACCTCCTAAGTGAGTGACAGCCACTCCTTGTTAAATTTTCCTTTCAGGAAGTCCTATAACAGGCTGTACTGTACAGAAGCTGATCAAAATGGTAATGTGACCAGCTCATCTCTGCGGACAGGTGCTCCCTGTTTGCAAAGTTTTTTTCTGCCCAATAAAACTGTTTAGCTCTATTGATCAGATTTTTTCTTCTGACACAGTCCACTGTCTAAAGCCAGTGGAGAAGAGAGACAAGCAGTTCCGAAGATTCATAGAGTCACATCTGCAAAGTGCTCTGAGCTCCTCAGAGCGTTAGAAAAAAATCAAGACATCCCCATACCAGCTGGCCTGTGGTCCCCAAGACATTTCCCATGCTGGCTGTCCCGTGGCCCCCAAGATATCCCCATGCTGGCTGCCCTGTGGTCCCCAAAATATCCCATATCGGTTACCCAGTGGTCCCCAAGACACCCCGGCACCAGCTACCCAGTGGCCCCCAAGACACCCCCCAACCCTGGCTGCCCCGTGGCCCCCAAGACACCCCCCCACCCTGGCTGCCCCGTGGCCCCCAAGAC
>NW_004443963.1:14625756-14661952 GCF_000243295.1 Trichechus manatus latirostris
CCCACCCTGGCTGCCCCGTGGCCCCCAAGACACCCCCCACCCTGGCTGCCCTGTGGTGACCCCCCCACCCAGCCATACCTCATACTCGATGGCGAGATCTGTGTGGTCATCAATATCCACTTTGGCCATCACCACCTTCCCGTGCTGCTTGGCCACCATCTTCTCTAACCTCGGCCCCAGGATCTTGCAGGGGCCACACCACCTTGGAGGGGAGGAGGGAAGTATCCAGTCTGTCACAAGCATTCACCACCTGATCTACTGTCTCCCCAGAACTGCCCCCGGCCCACATCCTTCCTGAGGTGCCGCTGCCCTCGCTCGCTGTTTGCAGTGTTTGAACATTAACCTGTGGTGTTCACATGCCAACTGATCACGCCAGCAGACTCTGCAACTAGGCCATTTCCCCAGGTTCCAGGCTTCTAAAACACAGGCCTCTTCATGAGACTCTCATAAAAGTTATTTCACTTATTTTGATATATATCACCTAGAAGAATATGGGATTTGAAGTTAAAAGGTCTGAGTTCAAAGACAGGCTCTTCACTAGTCAGCTACCTGTGCTGGGGCCTCAATTTCCTCATCGGAATACACACGATGCCTCACTGTCATGTTGGAATCAGCTAAGGCAATGTGGACAAATGTGCTTTGTAAACTGTCGTTATTTCAAATGCCACACGGAGGCAGGACCAAGGGAAGAGAGTCAAAGGCCAGGGAGTGTCTATAATGTGCCAGTCACTGGGCTGGGCACCTTGCCAGCTGTCTTTTTTTCCGATTGTGATAAACACGTATGTACCAAAACATTAAGGAGCCCTGGTGATGTAATGGTTAAGAGCTCGGCTGCTAACCGAAAGGTTGGCAGTTTGAACCCACCAGCCGCTCTGTGGGAGAAAAGGCCTGTCGATCAGTTCCCGTAAAGATCACAGCCTAGGAAACCCTATGAGGCAGTTCTCCTCTGTCTTACAGGGCAGCTATGAGTTGGCATCGACTCAAGAGCACACCACCACCAGCACCACCAAACATTTGACATTTCAACATTCTTAATATGTACAGTTTTAGTGACATTCATTGTAGTTGTCACATTGTGCAACCGTTGGCATTATCCACTTCCAACTTTTCCCATAACCCGTAACAGAAGCTCACAGCTCCTAAGCAGAGTCCCCTTAAGCCCCTCCCTCCCGTCTGCCCCGATGACAACTAATACCCTTAGGTCTGTTAACATTTGCCTGCTCTAGATCTTTCATATAAGTGCAGTCATAGAATACCTGCCCACATTCTCAGCTCTTACTGCACAGAACCCTCAACCCCACAAAGGAAGAGAAAGCATCCTCTGGAGAAACTGAAGCCCATGCAAGTTTAAAAACATGCCCAGGATCACAGAGCTAGTAAGAGCAGCTGGGATCGTGATCCAAGGTTGTGTTCCAAGTCTGTTCTTTCAGCCCCAGGTCATTCTGTGACCCCACAGCCCCTGCACACACTGCTGTTACTACCCTGATCACAGAGGACACAGGTACTGTCCTCTAGGTGAGGAGCTCTTTGGGACAGGCACTTTACTGTTAACTCTATGCACGTGGCACCAAAGGTACTGCCTGGTCCTGAATGAACAAACGCACACCTGCTTATCATTCATTTTGGAAGCCCTCTCTAGAGGACTCATCACACCGGAAGGACCTCCAGAGATTTCAATGAATAAACACACATTACGTAAAAACCCAGCTTGCCAGACCTTGTCTCCTAAGGCACAAGGACATCAACTGGCCTGCCCAAGGCCACACGGTGAGTCACAGAAAGAACTGAAAGAAGAGCAAAAGAATCTGCTGGAGATTTGCCTAGAAGGCCCCGCTGGCTCCTCAGGATGGTTCATCTGGAGGAACTTCTCCAGCCTTTTTTGTAGCCAGGCCTCAAAGTTCTGTAAATGAAAAAGGCCAGGCTAAAAACCAGGTCACAGGCATTTAACCCATTGCTGTCGAGTTGACTCCAACATAGCCACCCTATAGGACAGACAATTGCCCTATAGGGTTTCCAAGGCTGTAACCTTTACAGAAGCAGACGGCCACATCTCTCTCCCATGGAGTGGCTGGTGGGTACAAACTGCCTACCTTTCAGTTAGCAGACAAGTTCTTAACCACTGCACACCAGGACTCCTCCATAGGCATTTAAAAATCCCTAAAACAAACTCATAGCACTGAAAAGAAATGCCAGCCCTGGCGAGCTCATGATAACTTTTTGCCAGATAGTGCTCTAGTCATATTTTTCCTGCTCTGGGCCAAGCTGAAGATGATTCTGAGACATCTGAAGAGTCAGATACAGAACTAAGTCTGTCCCAGCACTAACCACAGAGAGCACTAAACTGTTTACTAATCTGTTTCCTAGGGACATTAGTGGTTCAGTGGTAGAATTCTCACCTTCCATGCTGGAGACGTGGGTTCAAATCCTGGCCAGTGCACCTCATGTGCAGCCACCACCCATCTGTCAGTGGAGGCTTACATGTTGCTAGGATGCTGAATGGGTTTCAGCAGAGCTTCCAGACTAAGACAGACCAGGAAGAAAGGCCTGGTGATCTACAGCCAAAAATTATCCAATGAAAGCCTTATGGATTACAATGGTCTGATTTGTAACTGATCATGGGGACAGCATGTTTTGTTGCCATGAGTAGAGGGCCAATTTGACAGCAGCTAACAACAGTCAGCCTCCTATTGGACTGCACTCTCCTTGAGAGCAGGACGATGTCTTGGCAGCCAAGCACGGCACTGGGACAGCAGGCGCTCAGCAAACATCTGAACAAGTGAGACCCCAGTCTTCCACTGCCCCCCAGGACTCACTGTGCATGGAAATCCACAACCACTGGTGTGTCACTGTTGACAACTCGGTCTTGAAAGTCAGGCCCATCCTGGATGTTAAAAGTCGTGGTACAGACTCTGGTGGTATGTACTGTTCGGGCTGGGCTGAGTGTTGCTGCCAGGCCACCAGGATGGCACTGTGGGCTCTGTAGGGCTCCAGATGTGAGGGGTGCCCATCGACCCTGAGGGGGATTCCTGGAGATGGCCAAGGCCAGGAACCTCCTCAGGAGAAGTCGCTGAGCCATCTGTGATGGGAAAAGGAAGGCAGAGCAGGGGAAGAAGTCAACACGCAGAAAAACAAACAGATTTGGGAATACTGGGGGTGCAGAGATATGAGGGAAACACAAGGAAAATAATCCATACGCTTTCTGGAGTAGAGGTGAGGGAGGACTGAGAATCAAAGGGAAGAAGGAGCGGCAAGCCAGAAAGACAGGAAAAATTGGGTTGACAACCAAAAAGAAATCAGGATATGAATGAAATTACCACAGAAGTGAGAAGGGAGAAAGCAATATTTACCGAGCATCTGCTAAGGGTCAAGTGTCTTACTTACATTATTAGCTCTCCCTGAGCAAAAGAATCTGCCAGAGATTTGCCTAGAAGGACTCCCAGCTTCTAAGTCAGGCTACCCTGGCTCCTCTCCGTATGCCTACAACAACTCTGAGAAGCTGCTCTACTGCCCATTTTAAAGATAAAGAATCTGAGGCTCAGGTAGGTTAAGTGACATACCCAAAGCAACCCAACTATTAAAAGAGCGTTAACACTGGCACACAAGGATGTCTGCAAGGTCAAAGTCCTTGTTCTATCGATTATTTTTTATTATAAAGTGTTTGTCCAAATACTAGTATAAAGGGTTGTCCAAGTACTAGGAAATGAGAACAGCAACGATTCAAGGAGGAACTAAATATCACAGGAATAGGAGTGTGGGGGAACTAAAAGGAAAGGGACTAAAAGGAGAGAACTGGGACATAAGGCGCCACCAGGGACCCCGGATGGCCGTGGGACCAGGTCCCCCCGCCCGGGGTCTCCGCTCGCTGGGCCGCCGGCCCGCGCAACAACGCGCCCGCAGCGTGCCTCAGGCGCGACACCACCTGGAGCCACCCCTCACACAGGCCGCCTACCTCCCTGCTGTGCGAGCGGAGGAAATCCACAGCTCAGCCCTCCCCGCCCGTCAAGGGCACTCCTGCCGTCACTTCCTCAGGGGAGGGCCTTTCTAGCGTCACGTCCGGGGACAGGGAATCAGGAGCGCGTCTCTCCGCGCCCTCAGGGGCGGCTCGGATTTTCTGCCAATGGTGGCGCCGGGAAAAGGCACAGCTGAACGACTTGGGCTTAGAAGAGGGACCGGAAGAGGGGTGGGCCCTCGGGGAGGGACCAGAAGAGGCGGGCAGGCCCGAGAGGAGGGACCGGAAGGGCGGGCGAGCCCGCGAGGAGAAACCGGAAGAGGCGGTGGAAGGAGGCGGGGCAGCGAGAAAGGGACACCGGGAGGCGTGACTGTGTCTCCAGGGACTTCGCAAACTGCTGTCGTTTTATTGCTCAACCAGCACCGCCTACTCCCTCTCCCTCATTGTCTTCCGATGGCTTCTGGAAGTACTGGAAGGTTCTCTCCGTTTTACAGATGAGGGCAATAAGCTCCTCAAAGGTGTAGTGCTCTTTAGGGGGTAAAAAGAGCTTGGCTAGAATCAAGAGCCTGTTTGCCACCGTTGCCTGTCACACTCAGCTGTATGAGCTCGTCATTTCGACCTGCCCCTCGTGGCTCAGTTTTTCAGTATGTGACATAAAGGGCTGGGCTTGTGTTGACAGGCCCTTTAAGCTCGTCTCTTTGGGGTTGTTGGGGAGCTGGGCCCGGACAAGGCCAATGGTGATGATGGTGGTGATACTTGGGGGCCTGCCATTGACCCAGGTAAGGTGTGAATCTGTGAATCTGCATTGGCCTGGGGCCTCTGTGTCACACGTACTGTCACTTATCAAAAACTGCACTGTTGTTGTTAGGTGCCGTCAAGTCAGTTCGGACCCTATGTACAACAGGACAAAACACTCCCTGCTCCCGCGCCATCGTCACAGTCGTTGTTATGCTTGAGCTCATGGTTGCAGCCACTGTGTCAATCCGTCTTGTCAAGGGTCGTCCTCTTTTTTTGCTGACTGTCTACCAAACATGATGTCCTTTTCCAGGGACTGATCCCTCCTGATAACATGTCCAAAATATGAGAGACATAGTCTTGCTATCCTTGCTTCCGAGGAGCATTGTACTTCTTCCAAGACAGATTTGTTCATTCTTTTGGCAGTCCATGCTATATTCAGTACACTTTGCCAGCACCACAATTTGAAGGCATCAATTCTTTTTCTGTCTTCCTTATTCACTGTCCAGCTTTCACATGCATATGAGGCGATTGAAAACACCATGGCTTGAGTCAGGCACACTTTAGTCTTCAAGGTGACATCTTTGCTTTTCAACAATTTAAAGAGGTCTTTTGCAGCAGATTTGCCCAATGCAATGCATCTTTTGATTTTTTT
The DNA here is from genome assembly GCF_000243295.1 of Trichechus manatus latirostris. NCBI lineage: Eukaryota > Metazoa > Chordata > Mammalia > Sirenia > Trichechidae > Trichechus > Trichechus manatus. The sequence continues at coordinate 14,631,096 of NW_004443963.1, forward strand.
ACTGCTGCTTGGATGGGTGTTGATTGTGGATCCAAGTAAAATGAAATTCTTGACAACTTCAGTCTTTTCCGTTCATCATCATGTTGCTTATTGGTCCAGTTGTCTTTATGTTTAGGCGTAATCCATACTGAAGGCTTTGATCTTCATCAGTAAGTGCTTCAAGTCCTCTTCACTTTCAGCAAGCAAGGTTGTGTCATCTGCATAACACAGGTTGTTAAAGAGTCTTCCTCTAATCCTGATGCCCCATTCTTCTTTGTATAGTCCAGTTTCTCGGATTATTTGCTCAGCATACAGATTGAGTAGGTATGGTGAAAGGATACAACCCTGATGAACACCTTTCCTGACTTTAAACCACAAAGTATCACCTTGTTCTGTTTGAATGACTGCCTCTTGGTCTATGTACAAGTTCCTCAAGAGTACAATTAAGTGTTCTGGAATTCCCATTCTTTGCAATGTTATCCGTAATTTTTTATGATCCACACAGTCGAATGCCTTTGCATAGTCAATAAAACACAGGTAAACATCTTTCTGGTATTCTCTGCTTTCAGCCAGGATCCATCTTACATCAGCAATGATATCCCTCGTCCCACGTCCTCTTCGAATCCGCCTTGAATTTCTGGCAGCTCCCTGTCTATATATTGCTGCAGCCGCTTTTGAATGATCTTCAGCAAAACTTTACTTGTGTGTGATATTAATGATATTGTTTGATAATTTTCGCATTCGGTTGGATCACCTTTCTTGGGAATAGGCATGAATATGGATCTCTTCCAGTTGGTTGGCCAGGTGGCTGGACAACGTTAAAACTGGCAAGGAAGACTTAATTCAAAAAGGATTGAAAGGACTGAGGGAAGGGAGGGGAGCAAAGGAACATTGCAGTGGTAAAGAAGGGGATCATCACAATGGGGAGAGAGACCAGCTTCTACTCTACTGAAGCAGAGAACTGAGAGCCTTTTAAAAGAATGTTAGTGGGATTGACCTCTGGGATGATAAATCCATGTGGATCCTGAGAGACCTGGAGGGGGGAAAGGGACAGAAGTATTGGGGGAGATTAGTAGTGGAAACACCTAAAGTTATTTAAACAGAGTGGATTATTAAATCCATTTCCTCAGTTGTTGACAGTATACTTTCTCCAGAACACACAAGAGAGTGAGGGGTTTTCTTTAACAAAGGGCTAGGGTAAAATTCACCTTTGTCACACTGTGACAGACACTGGTGTCACAGCTACCTCCTGTCTCTCCTGTACCCCGGACTGAGCATTCTAGCCTCTCAGGTCCTCTTCCGGTTGTATGAACACACCGGTGTCCTTTTCTTCCTCCATGCCTGTAGACACACGTATTGACATGCTTTTCTCTCTCTCCATCTGGTAGAACAGCTCATCCTTTCTGGACCAACTTAACTGCCACCGCTTCCCTGAGCAGCATTAATTGCTTCCATCTCTCTAGAGCTTTGTTCATAACACTTACATATAGCATGTTGTAGCATGTCTGTCTCTTCCACTAGACGGTGTGCTTCTGGAGAGTAGAATTTGTGTTTTTGATTTATTTCCGTATTCCTCTCCCCTGCAGCCCCAGCCAACCTGGTACCATGCTTGGCTCACAGAGGATGCTAAGTCAAACCCATTGCCGCTGAGTCAATTCCGACTCATAGTGACCTTATAGGACAGAGTAGAACTGCCCTATAGAGTTTCCAAGGCTGTAATCTTTACGGGAGCAGATCTCCAAGTCTTTCTTCCAGAGAGCAGGTGGTGGGTTCAAACCAATGACCTTTCTGTTAGCAGCTGAGTGCTTAACCATTGTGCCACCAGGGTTCTTTGGATGCTGTATACCAAAAAAAACAAACCTGTTGCCGTCAAGTCAATTTCCACTCATAGTGACCCTATAGGACAGAGTAGAGCTGCCCCATAGGGTTTCCAAGGATGGATGCTCAATAGGTGCCCATTAAACCAAATATTTTTGGGTATCTCAGGGAGTGGTTTACAGCTGACAGTTTATGTGACTTGTCTAAGGTCATGAAGCAGGTAAATGGCAGAGCTGGTCTTCCACCTCCATTTCTCACCCTACACTCCAGCCCATGGAGTCACAGTTCCAGAGTTTGCTCAAATGTCTCTCATCCTTGTACTTTGTGGTTGCTGCTCCCTGTGACATGAAGGCCCTTCCTTCCACTGTCCATCTGGGAAAATGCTTGGATACCAGATTAGGCATCATCTCTGGAGACCCTCCCCCAGCCCTGTCAAGAGGGGTAGATGTGCTCCTCTGTGCATCTATCAATCAGAATACTCTTAATGTGATTGTCTGTCTCTTTCTTCCCCACTCCTCACTATACTGTGAGCCTGGAGGGTCCACCTATCTCCCCATTGTTTACCTCAGGACTTGGAACATCACAGTAGGTACTCAGTGATGATTTGTTGGATGGAGAGTAGGGACCCCAATAGAATCTTAACTCCAACCCATCACATTTCGCGGCCCCATTGCCTCTTCCAAATCATTGCCATGTCTTCTTCCAGTTCATCTTGGCCACATCATATTATTATCTGTCCTGTGTCCAATTGGCAGGTCCACTTCCTCACTCCCTGGAGGCAGGGCCACAACTATAGCCAGACAGGGACCCTCCCCTGGGAAGGGGTGAGGGAATCCTTGGAACAGGTCTACATCCACTGGCCACCAGCAACCATGTCAGCCTTCCACTTAATAAATACACTTGTCCATCGTGGCATGAGATTAGGTGAGGGCAGGGGCAGGCATGGCCTTCCCACCCTGCCTGACATCTTGCTTCAGCCTCTGCCCTGAGTAGGGCTGGAGCCAACAGTTGTGATTCACACTGGCTGCTGGCTGCCTCTTAGTCCCTCTCGAGGTCAGCATCCCCCCCAATGCAGCTGTCCCTGCTCATGTCAGCTGCCATCTGGCAGGGGTGCTCCCCCCCTGCTCATTTTCATTTCTGCTTTTCTGTGTCCCCAGCACTTTCTCTTCCAGAGCCACCTATTAATGCTATTCAGCATTTCCACAGCATTTTCTGGAGAGCCAATTTCCCTGCTTAACTCATATCCTGAATTCCAATGGATAACCAGTCCTGTTTATTCCTATTCCGTAGTCGCTTCATGCCTGTTGGCCTCTGGCGTCTCATCTGAGAAATGGGGAGAATGATGCCTTTCTCCCAGAGGGGCTATGAGGGCACGGTGTCTGATTAGCGAAGGTGTCTCCTTCCCCCAGCAGAGAGAGAGCTTGGGAGACACACAGAAAAGGCTGAGCTCAGGACAGTTGACAAAGGGGCCCCTCCGCTAAGCTCCCCCTCAGGGGTTTGCTGCCTGCCCAGCCAGAGCTGACGTGGCCTGGGTCTGACTCAGTCCCAAGGTGGGCTCAGGGCACGGGAGTGAGAGGAAGGGAGGAAGCCGGGACTGGCAGCCCGGGATAAGAGTAAAGCTACTGCTGCTTCTTACTAATATTCATTTCACACTACAGGGTGTGAGCCAACAGTGGAGTGTGAAATCAATTTAGTGGTTTGTGATCAGCATGAAAACAACACGAGATCAAACTGACTACAGCAATTTGAAAAGTGAGACGGGAAGCTAAGGGGGCAGTGAGTTGAAGTCAATGGTGGTGGAACACTTTGGAGAAGAAGGGTAAGAATGGTTATACAACTTGAAGAATGCAATCAATGTCACTGAGTCGTACATGAAGAAATTGTTGAAATGGTGTATGCCTGTATATCTTCACCAGAAAGGAAAACAACAACAACATAATTGAAAATATCAGAATGTGTTGCTTGTTGTAAGGGTATTGTTTTGTGAAACGTTTTTTCTTATTATATAAATATGTATTTATGCCTGCATGTTCTCTGCAGTGATATAAATTGTACTTCTTACTGTAGGTCATGGTCAGAGAGTTTGAAGGTACAAATATATTCAGTAGTTGCCAAACACCTGGGACCTCTAAGCACCCTGCGTGTATTATCTCCTTTAAGCCTCACAACCTTATGAGGTTGATAGGTACAATTATACCAGTACCAGTTGCTGTTGAGGTGACCCCATGTGTGTTAAAATAGAACTGTGCTCCATAGGATTTTCAATGGCTGATTTTTCCAAAATAGATTGCCAGGTCTTTCTTCCAAGGCACCTCTAAGTGGACTCGAACCTCTTACAGAGGAGGAACCTGAGGCACATACAGGTTAAGTAGCTTGTCCAGCGTCACCCAGAGAGTAGGTGGTGGAGTTGGGACAAAGACTCCAAAACTGAAGGTGCCGTACTGTCCCTAGCAAGGATCTGATTTGACTCTTTACAGCTGCCTCCTCCCCTAGACCCAGGGACCAGCCAAATACAGCCCATCGGAGGGCAGAATGGGCTGTGTTGTACCTAGGCAGTGCACTGTGAGCAGGCCAGCAGCCGCGGTTCTCAGCAGAGGCTGTGAGCAGAGGCGCCACACGGTGGCAGTGTGGTCCTCGCAGCTTCTCGGCGGCGGGCAGGGGTGCTGGGCATAGTGCCCAGGCAGATACAGTTGCAGGGTACAGGGCTGCACCTCACTGAACGTGTGTCTGAAGACTTCATGGCTGGAAGGGGGCACTTGGAGAAAAAAACAAACAAACACAGAGAGGGGTGGTGGGGCCACCGTCTAAGCTAACAGTGACTTTTTCTCCAAGGATGGGGCTCCTAGTGGATCTTCGTGTTCAGTTTTCATCTTAACAGCCATTTTGCGGTTTTTTTACGCTGTTGCAGAACAATTAGAACTATGACTTCTGTTTCGAAATTCAAGAAGCTGGCTTCACGTTCTGCGGTGATTCATGTTCTGTCATGGTTCCAGAAGTCACACAATGTCCCTTCCCCCCTTTTTGGAACATACAAACTTGACACTGAACAGCAGCATAAGCCATAGCTCACAGTGGTCACTGCTCCCTCCTGGGACGGCAGATCTTGGGTCCTGGCTGTGACGGAGGTGGCACATGCTGCCGCCCTCAATTACCCCTCAGTGCCAGGCCAGTGCCCTTGGCAGGCACACACAGGCTGGGCACCAGGGCTAATCTGGACCCTCCCACTGATGGGGTGAGGGGTGGGTCCCACCTGGTCAGGACTGGGTGCAGATTTGGCAGCTGCAGGGGCTGGGGAAGGGGGGCAGGGATGGGCATTTCCTTTTTGCTTCTCTTTGCTTCCCTCACCCTTGGGCAGCACTCTGCTGCCTGTCCATTCACAGGAGGCAGCTGTGTGGCAGAATGGAGCCCTGGGCCCAGAATGGGAACCAGTTCCTCACCAAGCTTCACCCTGACTCTGGGTGACCTCGGGCAAGTGGTTAGGAACATTATTGTCGTTAGCTGTCTTCGACAACTCATGGTGTCCCCATGCACAAGGGAACAAAATACTGCCCGGTTCTGCACCATCCCCATGATTGGTTGGGGATCAGACTGTTCAGATCCATAGGGTTTTTTCATTGGCTGATTTTCAGAAGTGGATCACCAGGACTTTCTTCCTAGTCTGTCTTAATCTGGAAGCTCCACTGAAACTTGTTCAGCATCATAGCAACATGGAAACCTCCACTGACAGAAGGGTGGTGGCTGCACATGAGGTGCACTGGCTGGGAACTAGACCCGGGTCTTCTGCATGGGAGGCGAGAATTCTGCCATCGAACCACCAGCGCCCTCACTCTGCAACCTTCAGGCTTGGTATAGTCGTGTGTTATTTCACGTTCTCTATTTTCAACAAACAGCCCAAGCAACCAAAACCCATCACCAATTTGGACTCATAGTGACCCTATAGGACAGAGGAGAACTGCCCCATAGGGTTTCCAAGGATCAGCTGGTGGATTTGAACTGCCTACCTTTTGGTTAGCAGCCTTAGCTCTTAACCACTGCACCACCAGGGCTCCAAGCAACCCGACAGTACAATTCTGCATGTGAGGGAAGCACATGGCTTTGTGTGGCATAGAGGAGGGACCCCACAGGGGAGCCAGAAGAGGGTGGGGAGCATCCAGGAGACTTCTTGTGTGCACATGCTTTCGATTCAGACAGCCTGGGTTCAAATCCCAGCTCCACTTATTGGCTGTGTGACTTTGTGCCAGTGACTTTAGCCTCCTGAGCTTTTGCTTCCTTATGAGTAAAATTGAACTAATAATAATCATTCCCAACCTCCTAGGGTTATTGTGAGGGATTAAATGGGATATGCAAGTAAAGAGTTTGCACAGTTCAGGGCTCGTGGTAGATGCTCTTAGATTTCAATCTTTCAGAATTTATTGAGATTCATTTTATCGTGCATGGTGTGGTCTGTCTTCATAAACCTACCATGTGCACTTGCAAACAGTATGTATTCTACAGTTGCAAGTGGCGTGTTCCATAAATGGCAATTAGGTGAAGGTGGTTGATAGTGTTGTTTAGATTCTCTATGTCTTTACTGATTTTTTTTTTTTTTGGTCTAGCTGTCCTATCAGTTGTTGAGAGAAGGATGTTAAAATAAGCTATAATTATGAATTGATCTATTTCTCCCTTTAAATCTATCCATTTTTGCCTCATCTATTTTGAAGCGCTGCTATTAGGCTCCCATACATTTATGATTGCTATGTCTCCCTGATGCATTGACCCTCTTTCACTTGAAATGCCTCTCTTTATGTCTGGTAGCCCTCTTTGTCTTGAAGTCTACTGTACTCAACATTTATAGAGCCACTCCAATCTTCTTATGATTACTGCTTGCCCGGTATATCTTTTCCAACCTTTTTTCTATCAGTCTATCTAGGTCTTTATGTAACAAGTGCATCTCTTGTGATAGCATATAGTTGAGTCATGCTTTTTTATACCTTTTGACAAGTTCTTCCTTTTAATTGGAGTGTTTAGTCCATTGACAATTAACATAATTATTGATATGTTTGGATTTAGGGTTATTATTTTACTGTTTGTTTTCTTTTTAGCCAATGTTTATTTAGAGAAAAAAAGCAAATGTGGCTGTAGCTCACTTTCCATCTCTCCGGCAACCCTGAACGCTTTCCTCTGGTTCTTCAGACCGGCAGGGTTGTGGGTTTCTATCCATGTTTGAAGGAGCCCTGGTGGCACAGTGGTTAAGCGCTTGGTTGCTATCGGAAAGGTCAGCGGTTGAACCAATCAGCTTCTCCCAGGGAGAAATCTGTGGTAATCTGCTTCCATAAAGATGGGAACATTGGAAACCCTACAGGGCAGCTCCACTCTGTCCTGTAGGGTTGCTATGAATCGGAATTGACTTGACAGCAATGCTGTTCATCGGTGAGGCATGATCTACAACTGATCGTGGGGTTGGCACAGAACCAGGCAGCTTTTGATTCTATTGTGCATGGGGCCGCCATGAGTCGGGGATGACTTGACAGCAACTAACAACAACATCTGAGATTTAACTGCCCTGTGTGGTGTCACCTGGCAGCTATCCTCATGTGAAAAGCTTTAACCCTTTGGTGACCCAATTATTTTCTGCTTTGAATTTTTTTTTTTTTTTGATACTGTGAAAATGGCTTGGGGGCAGTGTCTGACCTCTTCCAACCCCACAAGGGGGAAGGAGAACCAAGATCAACAGTGCAAGGCTGACTCCCATGAGGCGTAGGCCAGACAAGCCTTGTCTCTCCGCCATCTTTCCTGATTCTGACACCAACTATCCCTCACACAACACTCTCTACTTCTCTGCTGGGTTCGATCATTTATTGCGATGGCCACACAGAACTCAAAGACCATACTCATGATTATGGGGTTTATTATAAGGGAAATAACAGTTACAATTCAGGCTCAGGAGCACTCAAGATACAGTTCTTCCAGCAGGATAGCCTCTCTCCAGCGGTGCTCGCAGGCATACCTCTCCCTGGCCCTCAGTCTCTGCCCAAAGGTACTCAGTTTCCTCTCTCCATGGGCTGGGAAGCCCACCGCACCATCTCCTGCTTCTGGGTCTCTCCTGCTGGTCCCTCCTTCCTTGGTGATGGTGGACTCCTCCTCTCTGCTCTGGAATTGGCTCTCTTTTAAGGCAAAACTGACAGTCCCCTTGGTGGGCTACAATTACCCTATCACACAGTCCCGCCCAATCACCTGGGTGGGAGTTACAAGAGCATGACTAGAAAGGCCACACAAATGTAATCAATCACACCACAGATACCATGTATTTTCATTAATGGAAGCATGCTGAATCACTGAGTGTATCTGAATTTTTGGTAGGTAATATGGATTTTTTTTCTTGCCCCCTCCCACAAGCCTACCCTAAGTGTTCAGTGGTAGATATGAAGTACCACTAATTATACCCCAGAGTCTCCGCCAGGGTTTATTGGCACATATGTGTAACAAATAAAAAAATTTCAAAATTTCAATTTTTCCTACCAAAAAATCAGACACCTCATACAATTGTTGTTGTTGTTAGGTAGAGTTGGTTCCAACTCATAGCGACCCGATGTACAGTCGTTGCTATGTTTGAGCCCACTGTTGGAGCCGCTGTGTCAGTCCATCTCGTTGAGGGTATACCCTGTAAAAACAGTAGTTTGTGGCACACACCCATTTCTTCAGTTTCAAACAGTCATAAAGGGCCCTGCCTTGTGGCAGCACACACTGTCAATGGTACAGCAGCTTCCCAATAAACCCCAGAGGCTCAAAAGGTTCATGGTCGCTGTATACACGAAAGGGTTAAAAAGTGGAAAACTCACCCAATGCCACTTCCTTCTTCAAAGTGTCAACTGTCCTCTAGTTTGTGCCTACTTGTGGTTACTCTCTAGTGCCTTCAGCAATTAAAAAAAAAAAATGTATATATATCTTATCCAGAGTAGTTATCTGTGAGAGGTCTGATAGGGGCTCCTTCCACCATTTTCAGAAGTGGAAGCCTAAGTGCTTATGAGAACTTGCTGTGATTATGAGTGTGTTGTTTTTAATTACTGTTATCCAGTCAACACCCGGTTCATGGTGACCCCACACACAGTGGGACAAAATGCTGCCCAGTCCTGTGCCATTCCCATGATTGGTTGCAGATTGGACCATTGTGATCCATAGGGTTTTCACTGGCTGATTTTTGGAAGTAGACTGCCAGGCCTTTCTTCCTAGTCTATCTTAGTCTGGAGGCTCTGCTGAAACCTGTTCAACATCATAGCAACATGCAATCCTTCACTGACAGACAGGCAGTGGCAGCACATGAGGTGCATTGGCCAGGAATTGAACCTCGTCTCCCTCATGGAAGGCGAGAACTCTACCCCTGAATCACCACTGCCTCGGGATTTTGAGCGTCTGTTTTCAACATCTACTGAGTGTCCTGAGAACCCACCACCTGGAGTGTGCACTCAGCTGTCGTACTCGATGCTAACACCTAGCTCAGTGCCATGAGAAGCTGGGAACAGGTTTCATGCTGGTTTCTCTGTGACCTTTATTTTTACTTCCTGTTCACTTACATGCGCATGACCTCTGTTACATTTGCTTTATCTTTCCTGAAACTCACAACTTAAACCACAGGTTGTTTCTTTCTTGGAACCTGATGAACAATTTTTGTGTTTGGAAAAATAGTGATTTTTCTTTGTTTATAGGTTTTCCCAGGCTTCCTGTCTGGATCCAGGTTGAAGCCAGCCTCTCTGCTGGGCTTGAGCCTATGGGCTGGTAAGATCCAAAGGGACAGCTGCTTTGGGGGAGGGAGTAAGGGACATACGGTGTTGAAGTAAACCACTTCTCTCTGCCTGTAAAGATAACTAGCAATATCATCCAAGGAACCAATGATCAGCTTTTAAGGAGGCCATTTTGCTTCTATTTAGAGTTCAAGGCTGTGTCTAATTGGTCTCATCATCCACCATGAAGGTTTATCGATGGCCTAACCACCACTTGGAGCCCTTGTGGCACAGTGGTTAAGCATTCATTTGTTAAAAAAAAGGTCGGTGGTTCAAATCCACCAGCTGCTCCTTGGAAACCTTATGGGGCAGTTCTACTCTGTCCTATAGGGTCACTATGAATCTGAATCAACTTGGCAGCAACGGGTTTGTTTTTTTTTGTTTTTAACCACCACTTGTCTGTCAGTTTATTGTACTATGGTGGCTTGTGTGTTGCTGTGATGCTGGAAGCTATGCCACCAGTATTTCAGATACCAGTAGGGTCATCCATGGTGGACAGGTTTCAGTGGAGCTTCCAGACTAAGACAGAGTAGAGCGAAAGACCTGGCGATCTACTTCCAAAAAAAATGGCCAGTGAAAAGCTTATGGAGAGCAGGGGAACATTGTCTGATATATAGTGCTGGAAGATGAGCCCCTCAGGTTGGAAGGCACTATGGCACAGGGCCAGGCAGTGCTTTGTTCTGTTGTACATAGGGTTGCTATGAGTCCGAACCGAGTCCATGGCACCTAACAACAACATTGTATGTAAAGTGTCCCTAGGTGGTAGGAACAATATGCTTGGCTCCTAATTGAAAGGTTGGAGGTTGAGTTCCTTCAGAAGCTCCTTGGAAGAAAGACCTGGCTATGTACTTTCAAAAAATCAGCCATTGAAAACTCTATGGAGCACAGTTCTACTCTGATATATATGGGGTCACCATGATTAGGAGTTGACTCAACAACAAGAGCAAAAAGAGTTTTGTTTTTTTTTTTTGAGGCAGTATACTGTGCTATGGAGTCCCTGTTGTTGCACAGATGGGTAAGTGCTCGACTACTAACTGAAAAGTTGGTGGTTCAAACCCACCCAGAGGTGCCTCAGAAGAAAGGCCTGGCAATTTGCTTTGAAAGGTCACAGCTTTGAAAACCCTACGGAGCAATTCTATTCCGATGCCAAACTTTCTGGATTTGAATCCTCTTTGCCTTATTGCCTGCTTCCAAACCAGTTGCTGTTGAGTTGATTCCAACTCACGGTGACCCTATGTGTTGCAGAATAGAACTCTGCTCCACAGGGTTTTCAAGGCCAGGATCTTTCGAAAACAGATTACCAGCCTTTCTTCTGAGGTGCCTCTGGGTGGGTTCATACTGCCAACCTTTCAATTAGTAGTCGAGTGTTTAACCATTTTTGACACCCAGGGACTCCCAGTTCTACTCTGAAACACATGGAGTTGCCTTGAGTAGGAATTGACTCAATGGCAACTTTTTGTTTTTTGAATACTGTACTATAAAAATATTAGCCTTTGTGGTTGGTAAAAATCCTAACTCTGCCATGTTTTTGGCTGGAAGGTCTCTGGGTAGGTTACTTAACCTTTCTAAGCCTCACTTTTATAAATGTGAATTAATATAAAATTTAAATTTTATACAATTGAGAGCATTAAATATGTGAAAGTGCTTAGCACATAGTAGGCACTTATTAAATGCAAGTTTCAGAAAGGATGCTTTGGCTATAAGTAACAGAATACCTAAGTGAAAGTGGCTTAAATATTAGGGGTTTATTATTTTAAATATCAACAAGTCTGAAGGTAGGTAGTTTCAGGACGATTAATTCAGAGTTCAGTGATGTTAGGGCTCTGGGTCACCTTTTTTGCAACTTCTTCCCACCCCCACCCTCACCTCCTCCCATGGTCCCAGGATGGCTGCCATGGCTACAAGCATCATATCCTCCCATCAAACCCTCGCAAAGGAGAGTGGGTTTCTCCTCCTATCTTTTCTCTTCTTCTTCATTTAAATCAGGTCCCTAGGTGGTGCAAATGTGTTGCGCTCAACTGGTGCAGTTGGTTAAGGCACTCAACTGCTAACTGAAAGGTCAGCAGTTCGAAACCACCAGCACCTCCAAGGGAGAAAGATGTGGCAATCTGCTTCTGTAGAGATTTACAGCCTTGGAAACTTATTGTGGCAGTTCTACTCTCTGTCCTATAAGGTGGCTATGAGTCAGAATCAACTCGCTGGCAGTGGGTTTGGAGTGGGTTACCTAAAGATTGGTGGTTTGTGAGACTGGAGGTACCCCGGAAAACATGGCCCCTGGATTCTCTATCAGCCCAAAACTAAAACAATTTCTGAGGCCAACTCTTCAGAGATTGGACTGGACTGTGGGACATAAAGTGATACTCATGAAGAGTGTGCCTCTTAGTCAAGTAGATACAAGAGACCAAAGGGGCAGCTTCTGTCCAGAGGTGAGATGGGAAGTCAGAGAGGGTTAGGAGCTGGTTGAATGGTCATGGGGAATCAGGGGTGGAAAGGAGGAGTGTGCTGTCTCAGAATGGGGTGAGCAATTAGGGTCACATAACAATGTATGTATAAAATTTTGTATGGGAGACTAACTTGAAATGTGAACTTCATTTAACTACAACAATAAAAAAAAATAAAGTAAAAAAAAAAAAAAAGAAAAAAGATTGGTGGTTTGAACCCACCAAGCAGTGCCTGGGAAGAAAGCCCTGGTGATCTGCTTCGGTAAAGATTACAGCCAAGGAAAACCCTATGGAGCAGTTCTACTCTGTAACTCAATGGGTTGCCATGAGTCAGAATTGATTCGACGACAGTAGGTCTGGTTTTTAAATCAGGCAGAACAATCTTCCTGAGAAACCCCCTTACTTCACAATGGCCATTGCTGGGAGACATGGCTGCTTCTAAACCAAAAACAGGCAAAAGGGGGGATGAATTAAGCCACTCAGAGTTCATCCTTTAGAGCTGGGCCCACCTACCCTGAGCTCTTCCCGCCAGCACACACTCTGAACACCACTGGGAAGCTGCAGGCAAGGAAGAAGTAGGGGAATGGCTACTGGAAAGATCACTGCTGTTATTCAAGTTCAATAACCTTTCCATTTGCCATATAGCTTCTCGATCAGTTGATATCTGGCCAAGTTGGGAGTCTTTGATGCTGGAAGTGGGTCCTTTGATCAATAAAGTTGCACTGGGCCAATTTGATTTTGCCTAGGTGAAAATCCCTTTTCAGTGCAAAGTGTTTGATCTAGGTGAGACAGTCATCCTCCTGCTGACTCGTGTGTGCCTGTGCTAGCTGGCAGGCTACTTGTGGCTTCACTGAAGGGAAGACAGAAATCACACCACTGAGTTTCCATCAGTTGTTTTCCGGCAACCACATAACATGTACCAACTGAGTCTCCAGGCACTCACTTGCTCTTTGTTTAACTTGCTCAGGCTTCTCTTCCTTTTACTTTTCTTTTTAATTGATCCCTCAGTGTAGGTACACCAAATGGTGCAATACAATAGCTATATTTACTTAGAGTTCCTTGATAGATGTGTCCTGAGATCATCTTTATAATATGCTTCATTATTAACAATTACTAATAGAAATATTATACCTGTTCTTACATGTTTACCTTCAATGTAAAAACCAGTTGCTGTTGAGTTGACTGCAACTCATGGTCATCTCATACGTTTGTCAGAGTGGAACTGTAATCCGCAGGGTTTGTTGTTGTCATTAGTTGCCATAGAGTTGGCTCCGACCCGTGGTGACCCCATGTGTGCAGAGTAGAAGTGCACTCCACAGGGTTTTCAAGGCTGTGACCTTTTGGAAGCAGAACACCAGGGTTGTTTTCTGAGGCATCTCTGGGTGGACTCTTACCTCCAACCTTTTGGTTAGCAGCCGAGCGTGTTAACTGTTTGCACGATTCAGGAACTCCACCGTCTCTGTAAACCGAAAAAACCAAACCCACTGCTATTAAGTGGATTCTGACTCATAGCGACCCTATAGGACAGAGGAGAACTGCCCCAGAGGGTTTCCAAGACTGTAAATCTTTACAGAAGCAGACTGCCACATCTTTCTCCCGTGGAGCAGCTGGTGTGTTCAAACAACCAACCTTTTGGTTGGTAGTCGGGCGCTTTAACCACTGCACCACCAGGGCTCCTTCCTTCACTGTAGGCCACCGTTATATTTTGCCCCATGGTGCCTGTCCCTGTTATCTACTGCTGTGCAAAAAACTTAGTGGCTTAGAACAACAACAATTGTTTATTTTGCTTACCCATCTGAAATTTGGGCAGGGATCAGCCAACACAGCTCATCTCTGCTCCACAAGGTGTCAACTGGGGCTAGAGAATCCGCTTCCAAGATGGCGCATTTACATGGCTGGAAAGTTGGTGCTCGCTGTCAGCTCAATTCCTCTCCAAGTGGATCTCCCCATGGGGCTCCCTCTCAGTGTGGCTGGGTTCCAAGAGTAAGTGTCCCAAGAGAGGCAGTTGAAGCTGCCAGTCTCTTAAGTTTTGTGCCCAGAAACTGGAATAGCGTCACTTCCACCATATTCTTCTGGTCAAAACAGTCCCAAAGCCCAGCCTGACTCAAGGGGAGGGGGCACAGACCCTATGTTTTGATAGAAGTTGTCATAGAATTTTTGGTTACCTTTAATCTGCCACGGAGCCCTGGTGGCACAGTGGTTAAGAGCTCAGCTGCTAAGAAAAAGGTCAGCAGTTCGAATCCACCAGCCATTCCCTGGAAACCCTATGGGGCAGTTCTGTTCTGTCCTATAGGGTCACTATGAAATCAGAATTGACTCAACAGCAACGGGTTTGGTTTTCAATCAGCCACAGTGCCTTATCGTGGAGGCTCCTGGGCACCTCTTCTTTTCCTGATAGACTGACTTATTTAAAACTTAAACGTGGTTGGTTTTAAGGGGATCATTTCATACACTTTTATAGTTTTTTTATTTTAAAACTACACTGACATAACATATTTCACTGTCTGTCTTCTGTTGGTGGGGCTTTTCTGCACCTTGTTAGTTTCTAAGGACTCGGAGGACCTTGGGAGGCTGGTCTAAGATGGTAAGACCTTAAAGAGAATGAAAAAGCAGATGACGGACTTTTGAAAGATTTTGCAATGAGGACTAAGTTTGGGGGCTTTCTCCTGAAGAGCAGGCAAATCAGTCTTATTTATGCAGAATTGAGCAAGGAGCGAGACAGGATATCCTGTTGTTGCTTTCTTCTCTGCTTAAATCCATCTGCTGCATGCTATTTTTTATTTCAGGGTTGATGGATTGGTCGTGTGATATACTTGGATTCAGCACTTGGGCTGAAGTATCTCATATATTTGCCCATCAACTTCACTTTGTAGCAGATTTACATTCTGTCTGGAATGCCAGATTGAATTAAATGCTTTTTTAAAGTCTGCAATCTGACAAAAATCTTTCTCCAGTCAGCACTTTGGCCATATTTTAAAAATAAGCATCTGCAATGTAATGATGCAGCCGATGGTTCATTTTCTAGGGAAGAATCCAATTTGGCTTTTGGGGATGATGCTGTAATTGGTCAGAGAACTGAGGTCTCTAACTGAGGATGGAGCTTGGTCCTACAGACACCAGGGCCTTCCTCCTCCCATCTTGAGGGCTCCCGCCCTGCCTGTTCCACCAAATGTCTGGTGTGATGGAGTGGACGAACACTTTTCTCCAGGGAACCTTTGTGTAATCCGCATTTCATTTTAACAGCTTCTTGCCCTCCTTGGGAGCCATACCCTTTCCTAGGTGTGAGGATTGTTTGCTCTCTTAATTTCTTGTCACTCAGTGTTCACATGAAGGAAACTCATAAGGAGGTGTGATGAGATGGCTGGCCTTAGTGATTGGATAAAGAGCCCTGGTGGCGCAACAGTTAAGCACTCAACTGCTAACCGAAAAGTTGCTGGTTTGAACCCACCCAGCTTCTCCGAAGGAATAACACATGGTGATCTTCTCCTGTAAAGACTACAGCCTAGAAAACCCTAATGGGGAAGTTCTTCTCTGTCACATGGGGTCACAATGAGTCGAAAATCGACTCAATGGCACCTAACAATAACAACAAAAGTGATTGGATTACCACTATCTAGAGGATAGCTCTAGGGAGGTGGATTTTCCAAAGCTCCACCCCACTGTCTTGCTGTCTAAGTGTTCTCAGCCTCAGGCTCCTAATCTGTAAAATGGGGATAGTAATACCTACTTCATAGGGTTGTGGAGGGAATTAGTGCAGGTAAATTATTTAGTACATGTCTTAGTTTTCTATTGCTGTGTAACAAGTCATCCCCCAAGCTTCTTGTTGTTAGGAGATGACTCATAGCGAACCTATGTACAACAGAATGAAGCACTGCCCGGTCCTGCGCCATCCTCACAATTGTTGCTATACCTGAGCCCATTGTTGCAGCCACTGTGTCAGTCCATCTCGTTGAGGGTCTTCCTCTTTTTTGCCAACCTTCTACTTTACCAAGCATGATGTCCTTCTCTAGGGACTGGCCCCTCCCGATAACATGTCCAAAGTATGTGAGACGAAGTCTCACCATTCTCCCTTCCAAGGAGCATTCTGGTTGTACCTCTTCCAAGACAGATTTGTTTGTTCTTTTGGTAGTCCATGGTATATTCAATATTCTTCGCCAACACCATAATTCAAAAGCATTGATTCTTCTTTGGTCTTTCTTATTCATTGTCTAGCTTTCACATGCATGTGAGGCTACTGAAAACACCATGACTTGGGCCAGGCACACCTTAGTCTTCAAGATGATATCTTTGCTTTTTAACATTTTAAAGAGATCTTTTGCAGCAGATTTGCTCAAATGCAATGTGTTGTTTGATTTCCTGACCCCAAACTTAGGACCTTCAAATGACAAACACTGATTATCTCACAGTGTCTGTGGGTGAGGAATCTGGGAGCGGGTGAGCTGTGTGGTTCTGGTTCAGGTCTCTCATGAGGCTGTGCTCGAGGTGTTGTTGGTTGGGGCTGTAGTCATCTGCAGGTTTGACTGGGGTGGGATCTGATTCCACCATCACTTACTTGGCTGTTGGCAGGTCTCAGTTCCTCATCACATAGCCTGTCCATTTCTGCCTGAACGTCCGTGTGCCATGACAGGTGACCTCCCCAGAGTAAGTGATTCAATAAAGAGCGAGCACCTCTCTCTGTGGATGAGTGCCACAGTCTTTTTATAACCTTATCTTGAAAAGGCCACCCTATCACTTCTGTTGTATTCTATTTGCTAGAAGGGAATAATTAACTCCGGCCGACACTCAGGAGGGGGATTAAGCTCTTTCTCTTTGGGGAGAAGTATCAAAGAACTTGTGGACACATCTTTCAAACCACCAAAGTGTAGTTCTGGGCACATAGTAACACAAAAACCAAACCAGATGCCATGGAGTCAGCTCTGACTGATGGCAACCCATGTGTGTCAGAGTAGAACTGTGCTCCATAGGGTTTTCAATGGCTGATTTTTCATAAGTAGATAGCCAGGCCTTTCTTCTGAGTTGCCTCTGGGTGGACTCAAACCATCAACCTTTTGGTAAGTAGCCAAGCATGTTAACCATTTGTACCGTCCTGGGACTCTGTGCACAGAATAGTTGCTCAATAAACGATTAGATGTTATTATTAACTTAGCAGACAAATTCACTTCTTGGTTAGTGTATTTTTAGGCAGACTTTAGGGACATCCCACTTTTATCAGGCAAAAGATATTTTGGACTCTACAATGGACTGGAGATTACACACAGAAGACCCCACCAAATGAGGGTTTTCTCTTTCATTTTCTATAATGTTGAACACAATTCCTCTGGCGATCCCCTCTGTTACACTGGGTTGATTGTCAAAGACTCCTATGAGATGAGCAGGCATGGTTTAAAATTCCCTACTCTAGTCTGAGAACGTTTTCTCCCCCGACACTTGGTTGTATCTTCTCAACTGGGGAGAAGGGCATGATTCCCTCCAAGGGGACAATACCATGCGTGTCACCTGGACCAAGGAAGGAATCCCAGGTCTGTTCACTCCAGAAGTTTTAAATTTCAAAAACAGCAAGAACATTTCTAAAAAATAAATCCATTCATTTCTCTATAGAATATAACCACCAATTTGGACAAAAGAGGAAAAAGGAAGGGGGGAAAAAAAAGCTACACCCACATACCTAATACAACCACTGCTGACATTTTGTGACATTTCCTTTCCATAATTTACCTGTACATGGTTTTCTATTTTGACACAGTTACAAGTTGCACAACTACAATTCTGTATCCTGCTTCTTTTCATTAACACTATTGCAGATGTATTTGTATCACATGGTCCTTTCCACCATCATTTTTCAGAGCTGTATACTATTCCACTGGGCGAATCTATCATAGTTTATCTACTCTTCAATTGTTGTTTGTTTACTATTAGTGTGATGTGACATTTTTCTGAATGTTTATTTTCTTTCATGAAACTTACTTTATGTCCTTGTCCATTTATTTAGAGGTCTTACTATTTTTTCCATTTATTTGAATTGGTTCTTTATATAATAAAGATATTAACTTTGTGTGTGTTGTATTTTGCTGCAGTTATTGTATTACGCCCATGGTGTTTTGCCTTCTGTTTTTATCATCCCCTTTAATTAGGGAGGGACTAGATGTGTGTGCCAGGAAACGGGCAACCTTTGCCTCAGGAGGATTACTCAATTGCTTCTAAACTTAGGAAGTCCCTTCTTTTATTCTAGTTCCCCTCCTCACCTCTGGTTTCTATATGACTTTGTAAAAATCCACTTGGAATTAATTTGGAAAAATTGTATGAAATAGGAGTCTAATATAAGATTTTCTTTTCCGAATTACTAATAGGTTGGTCCACCATTAAGGAGCCTGGTGGCAGTGGTTAAGTGCTTGGCTGCTAACCGAAAGGTTGGTGGTTCGAACCCACCAGACGCTCCGAGGGAGAAAGATGTGGCAGTCTGCTTCCATAAAGATTACAGCCTTGGAAACCCTATGTGGCAGTTCTACTCTGTCCTATAGGGTCACTATGCGTCGGAATTGACTCTATGGCAACGGGTTTTTGGTCTAACATTATGATCTGGCACAATCTTTTTCAATGATTTGTGATTCTTTCTGAAATCACGTCGTTCTTACTTAGAATTGGGTCTACTTCTGGCCCGCTGCTTCACTGGTTTGTCTGTTTTGCACCCGGAACTTTACAATAAAAGGAGCCCTGATGATCCAACGGTTAAGCACTTGGCTGCTAACCAGAAGGTTGGGGGTCAGAACCCATCAGTGGCTCCACAGGAGAAAGACGTGGCGATCTGCTTCTGTACAGATTACAGCCTAGAAAACCCTATGGAGCAGTTCTACTCTGCCACATGGGGTCATTATGAGTGGGAATCAGCTTGACAGCACTTAACAACTTTTAAACACTGAGGAAATCTTGAAGTCAGTCCTCAGCAAAAAGAGGAACTTGGTCCAGCTGGAAACAATACAGTCTGTCAAAATTTGACCAAAAAAAAAAAAAGAACTGACGTAGTAAAGTAGAAACTGTGAATTCCTACAACATAGCAGGAAGACGGCAGACTTGCCCCCGAAGATGGCATGCCTGCAGCAATGGGCACTGGAGACCAGGCCTTTGAAAAATTGGTGGGGGGACAAGATTGCTAGAAGGGTGGAATAGCTAAGTAGGAAAACCAGTAAATGCAGCAAATGATCTTCACAGGGAAAAAGTAGCTCTGCTTGAAATCAACTATTCATTTATCAAAAAAAAAAAAAAAAAAAAAGCCCTGAAAAACAACCAGGAAAGATATTTCTAAGCAGCTGAGCTGGAATGAAATCAAGTCTTACTAAAAATGAATAAGACAGGCTGACATTTTGATTGAATTAACAACTTGGCAGATACAGGGAAAAACAGCAGATACCCCATATTTAGGCATCAACCAACTATTTGTCACCATCCCTCGAACTTTTATTGGAACAAGGTGCTCAGCCAGTCTTTGATAATCGGGTAGTGAGATGTAACATGATTTAGAACTATGGGTACAACCCTAATTAGAAGATTTATTTTTAAAAAAAACTTTGGAAAAGGTGTGTGTGTGGGGGGGTGGGTGGGAGGTGGGCTGAGGGGACTCTATTTTGGTTTTCCTGTAATCTGTAGAAGATACTGTGAATCCAAGTCCTAGGATTAGGGAGAAACTCTTAATTTAGAAGTTTTGACTGTGCAAACTATTGCAAATATCATCATTCCTCCCCGACAGGGTGAGGCTGTTGCGGTTTCACTGGTGTAACTCTGCAGTGACTGGTGGGGCCAGCCGTGGTGAAGGGGTTTGGGACCTAGCCCAGAGGGGAAGGGGTTTGGGACCTAGCCCAGAGAGGATACACAGCCATGTCTCCAGGGAAGGACTGGGTCCAGAAAGCCAGTACCTCTCTCATTCTCAGTGGATACATGAAGAACTGGCAAGAAACAGCAAGAAAACAGTCACCTAGGATCCTGGGGGTGGCGGTCACTGGTTGGCACAAATGGTTAAGCCCTAGACTACTAGCTGAAAGGTTGGCGGTTCAAAACCACCCAGAGGCGCCTCGTAAGACAGTCCTGGAGATCTACTTCCAAAAGGTCACAGCCTTGAAAGCCCTATGGAGCAGCTGTACTCCACACATGTGGGGTCACAGAAACATCTACTTGGAATTAACTAGACGGTAACTTACAACATGATTGGGCGTGAGAAAATCACTGTCGTCATTTTATGTACAAATGCTTTCCAACAGGTTTCTAACTGGGATGAAAAAGCTGAGAGGAGAGTGAGAAGTGAGTGGACTCCTTGTGAGGAAGGACGATGCAGAAGAGCTGGGAACGAAACTCATCATCCTTATCATAAAAGAGCAAACGGTAAAAAAAAAAACAAAAAAAAAACAGCAAATGGCTCTTGCACTTGGAGTGCAACACTCTGAACAGATGCCAGGTGAGTCACCACCCCAAGAGGGCCTGATGTGTTTTACAAAACTTGACCGGGCAGGCCAGAGGCAAGGCGTGCAGGATACCCGTGGGCAGGTGAGGGTAAGGGAAGAGGGAGAGAAAAAACCCGAAGTTGGAGATTAGCCAGGAAGCAGAACGCTGGGGAGAGAGTGGCTTGGTTTTACTGAGTTCTGCTGCGCAGGGCCCAAACCTGATTAGATAAAATGGCTTTGCAGGGAGCTGTCCTATCTCCACCTTAATGACAGCCCCCAGGCCTATAATGATAAGCTACACTGGCACCCATGGGTCCTGCAGCCCAGTCCAACCCTGCTGAAAACAGAGGAGGGAGGAGGAGGCGGTAGGGTGTGGTAGGAGAGTGTAACAGGCTTTGGGTAGAGAAAGATGGGACCTGCCAGCTGAGTGACCTCAGGAGTCACTGAATCTCTCTGAGCTGGTGTCTTCATCCGCAGACCGATGACCACCATCCCACCCACCCTATGTGACTGTAGAGAAAATGAGCGCTTTTGTTTGAAACACACCGTGGGCTGTGCAAACCTGTCTTCCTATGAGATGCGGCACTGGCGGCCCAGGTCTACCTCGGGAGAGGACAGTGAAGGAAAAGAGCAGACAGGCATTGAGAGGGGACCGCACTGAGGCCGCCCGGGGCTCAGCAAGAGTGTGCAGACATGCTCGGCTGTGGAGGGCAGCTCAGGCCTCGCAGAGGGTGCCCTTCACCTGACCCCACCTCCCAGGCACCCTGGGACTGGAACTCCACACTTCAGCCCCACGTGCCATCCGCGTTGCTTTGGTGCATTTGCAACAACCGTCTGCATGTCTTTGGCAATCACATACTGGTGGGGGTGTGAGGGTGGGGAGAGGGGTGTCCTGCCTGTGGCTGGGAGGGGGCCTGGTCATGGTGCCCACGGCCTGGGGGCACTCAGAGCTCACGCTTCTTGTTATCAAGGGGCTGGACTGTAGGTCCGGGAGCCAGGGGGTGACCCACTGGCCCCTGGTTGCCAGGCCGCTGGCTCGTGGCGGTGTAGTCCCGCAGGAGCCCGCTCTCCGCTCTGTGCCGCCGGAGATGCTCCGTCCCCACAAGCCCCTGCATTTTCAGGTAGCCCTGCTGGCAAAAGGGCGGCAGTTTCTGGCGCGTCAGGGTGAACAGGAAGCAGGACTCTACACAAAAGCAACAGAGAGAGAGATCAGTCAGGCTGGGCGTGTGTCGGGAGAGGCGCAGAAGGAGGCTACTGATGCCCCAGGGGCTCACTGGAACCCCAAAGCTGACGTTCCTGGGTTCCTCATATCTGACCCGAGTGGCCATGGATCTCGTTCCTCCCTGAGGTACCAAGAATAGGAGGCTACCTTGACATTCTGGAAGAACAAGGCTCTGAAACGTAAGAAACCACAGACATGACTCGGCTTCCACAGATTAGGGCTGAGTGTCATGATCTGATGAAGCCAGGCCAGGGTGGCGGTTCCATCACTCGTGGATGGACCCTCAGTCTTCTCTTCTAGAAGCCGTCCAGGTGTGGCTGAGAACTCAGAGGCCTGTCCCATTTTGAACTCGGAGAACACCTCTCAGAGAAGGGAAGTGGGTAAATACAGCCTGCAAAGATAGAGTCCCTCAGTGATGTCTGGGTGTCTGCTGTGTGCCAGGCACTGTTCTGAGCACTGTGGGGTACAAAGACAAAGTGTGACTCCTCACCTCCACCACAGCAGAAAGCCAGTGCATAAGGTCAAAGCTGATCAATTGTGACATAACCCTTTGCCATCAAGTCAATTCTGACTCACAGCAACCCTACGGGACAGAGTAGAACTGCCCCATAGGTTTTCCAAGGAGCAGCTGGTGGATTCGAACTGCCCAACATTTTGGTTAGCAGCCTAACACTTAACCACTGTGCCACATAGTTGTCCAAAAAAACCAAACCCATTGCCATTGAGTCAATTCCACACCATAACAAACCTATAGGACAGAGTAGAACTGCCCCGTAGGGTTTCCTAAGCTGTAATCTTTACAGAGGCAGACTGCCACATCTTTCTTCTGCGGAGCAGCTGGTGGGTTCAAACTGCCGACTTTTTGCTTAGCAGCCACTGCACCACCAGGGCTCCTGATGTAGTTGTAGACACTTGTTATTTGGCTACTTGAAGGTAAGCATTAGAAGAAACAACCGAAAGAGCTAAAAGTAGTTCCTTCTGTGGAAATAGAGGTGGGGAGGGATGGAAAAGAGTCTTTTAACCAAGTACGTACGTGACCTGATTAAAATAAATAGGAGACATGACAAAGATACAGGCCCAGCATTCTGAGGGACTGAGAGACAGGAGGGGAGAGAGAAGACATAGAAGAATGGAACGCCAGGCCACTGGGCTTGAGTTCTTCTGTAACTCTGGGCAACCCTGTCACCTCTGTGAGCCCCTTAATCTCAGCTAAAACATGGGCATATTACAAAGGTCGTTGTGGGGCTTCCGTGGAAAACCGTACTGTGGGCCAACAGGCTTTGTAGACTGTGAGCTGCTACACAAACATTACTTCTTAATATGTTTCTGACTCACAGCACTGAGGTCCCCTGGAATAACAGGCTGTGACCATCCTCTCTGAACAGAGAGGACAGAAAGCGCAGGAAGAGGACTGCAGGAGGGCAGCAGGGTGACTTTTGGGCAAGCTCCACCCTTCTGATAGTGTTACCCCTTCTGCAGGGCTGCAGAGCACAGACATCTAGCAGAATCTGCAGCTGGAACTAGCAGCTGCCCATTCGCTAAGAGGGCAGAGGGAAAGCCCTTCCTTGCCAGGTGGTCCTGCTGGGAGGACTCTCCCTAGTTCAAGCCAGCGATGCTTAGTGGCTTGTACTGTCAAGCAGTACCTAGAAGTGGGAGTCGGGAGGTTAAAGGATGATATAGGATTCAGTCCCATAACTCAGGCTGGGAGCACACCCCTAACACGCACGGGCATCTTTGTACACTCCTGTTGTTGTTGTTAGCTGCCATCGAGTAGGTTCTGACGCACGGTGACTCCATGTACGACAGAACGAAACATTGCCTGGTCCGGTGCTACACTGGACTCCATTTTGTTGTGATCCACAGGGTTTTCCAGCATCACAGCAACATGCAAGCCATCACAGTACAACAAACTGACAGATGGGTGGTGATGCGTACTCCTGAAACCTTGAGAAACAGCAGGGATTTTGTAGTTGAGGGCTCTAGACTCATAATTTCTGTTTATGTACGACCAACACTGATAGTCTGAAGAATGCTTGCACTTCAAGGTTGCTTAGCTCTGGCTCTATGAATTAACTCTGTTTGAGCACCTATATATTTTTAGAGTATTAATTTAGACTACTGTTTTCAGCTGTCTCCCACAACATATACAGTTTGAATTCAAAGTGAACCAAAGATGTCACCTGGGGGTGAAATAAGGACACTTGCTCTCTGACTTGTAGGATGGGGACTGTATCTCACCTGATTCGATACGACTAGTGTCTGATATAGAGTCCGGGTGGCACAAGTGGTTAAGCACTTGACTATCAGCAGAAAGGTTGGCGGTTCGAACCCACCCAGAGGTGCTGTGGAAGACAGGCCTGGAGACCTACTTCTGAAAGGTCACAGCCTTGAAAACCCCATGGAGCAGTTCTACTTTGCACACATGGAGGCGCCATGAGTTGGAATCGACTTGACAGCAACAAACAGCCAACAACAGTGTCTGATATACAACAGACATTCAACAAATGTCTGCTGAACAACGACAGGAATGGATATCCTAGGTATTCAGGGGATTAAAAAAAAAAAAAGACAGAAAATTGGCTTGCTTCAATCGATTCCCCCTCTGGATCATTTGACTTCTCTCCCCAAGTCCCTCTGAGGGTTTGGTTGGAAATTCT
The DNA here is from genome assembly GCF_000243295.1 of Trichechus manatus latirostris. Lineage (NCBI taxonomy): Eukaryota > Metazoa > Chordata > Mammalia > Sirenia > Trichechidae > Trichechus > Trichechus manatus. The sequence continues at coordinate 14,655,399 of NW_004443963.1, forward strand.
CAGGGGAGATTTTTTTTTCCCCACTCTCCCCAGAGCTAAAGCCAAGGTAAACATAAGTCCCTTCTATCTACTCCTTTGGCGTATTTTTCACCTCCTAGCTTACCCACTGAGATCCAAACTTTATTTGAGGGTCTCTAAACAGACCTCCTACCCTTTTCCAGCCTCACCTTCCCATCCGCAAGGGCTGGTCAGTTAAAACCTTGGCTCTAGGCTACCTATGGTCAGCAGATATCCCACGCTCAGCAGTAGGTTTGTGCTTTCTTATAGTATCTGGCCTCTGGGCAGTTCCCTTGTTTTCACGCCAGCTCTTTATAAAAGACATTTTATCCAGTGACTTTAGGTGTGCTGTTCTGGGAAGGGGTTTCTGTGAACATCTGGTCTACCATATTGTAGGAAATAGAAGTCTCGAGTTTGTATTTCTACATGTGGGTCCGAAATCCCACAGGGCACAGACTTGGTCTTTCTTTGACCTCTATCTCGGTCCCTTTGTCTTTCTGGGAGCTTAAGTTACCTGCATAGAAGTTTCGCAAATCGGTGTCCAAACAGTTCTCCAGGAAGCGCCTCAGAGGTAGAATGTGTGCAATTGGGGCGGTCCAGTCTGTCAGGAAGTCTTCCACGATGTGGTGGATGGCCGTGGGCCGAGGCAGCAGCCAGTCTGCGGGGCGAAACCTCACCTCCTGCTCTGTGGGGGGAAGAGGAGGAAGGAACCACATAGAAGTGAGTGGCTGGGATTCCCATCCTGGTGCTAACAAGGGGGTGGTTCCTGCACAACCCAAATGTCCCCCTTATACATGCCTGGCTTTCCTGATCCACTCCGCAGGGCCCTGGTCAGCTCATTCAATGGCAGTCTGCCAATATTTGAAACACTGACATGTGGAAGAGGGACAAGACCTGTCCTTTGCAGTATGAGGGTAACTAAGACTGATGACTTGGTGTTGTTCTAAGACATGGACTGAAGGTCCCATTGTGGTTGCTTCAAAACTGGTCTTTTGAGTAGACTCTGAGGCCTTGCATTGAAAGGGGTCTTAGATTAAAGTCGTCTAGTCCAGCTTCCCACCTGGTGTGAAACCCCTTCCATGACGTCCCAGTCGGATGGTCACTAAGCCACAACCTGACCATCCCTGGATTGGGAAACTCTATTCTAGGAGGCAATCCATCCCACTGCTGGACTGCTTGACCTTCTACTGAATATAACCTGCTTCCCTGTCACTTCTACCTGTTGGTACTACCTCTGCCCTTTGGAACACCCATACATAGACCACCCTCTTCCACATGACAGTCCTTCAAGTTGTGACTCAGAAGTCATGTTCCTAGGTGGTTCATTTCTTGGTAGCTGCTCTGGGCTAGGCACTGTGCTGGCGTTCCGTGCGTATTATCTCATTTATCCTCATACGACCCTACACAGAGGGTACTATTGTTATCCCCATTTGACAGATAAGCAAACTGAGGCTCAGAGAGGTTAAGTGATGGCCCGAGGTCACACAGTGAGGAAAGGACAGGCCTGGGATTTTCACCCAGGCTTTGTTGCACTCCTATTTTGAAAGACCACCTCCAATTCCTCTCCCTGTTCCTTCTAACATTCAGTCTCCAGATTCTGCCCTCTACCACCAGGGTCGGCCTCCTTTGAATGCACTACAGCACGACAATGTCCCTCTTACTCTGGGGTACCTGGAGGAGGTTATGACACTCCAGGTGTGGCCTGCCCAGGTCATGGAATGTTCCAGAATCTGGGAACATAAATGATCATCCTCCGACCTTCTGCCCCTGCCTGGTCTCTGGGTAGAGTACCCCAGCGGTGCCCCTTGTCAGGTGACAGTGTTGCGTGAGGGCTTGATGGTGACAACTCTATAGACCATGGGGTCTGAGAAGCGCCCACCTCAAGAAAGCCCCAACTCGGGGCGAGGGCGGAGACACAGCTCACCAGTGGGGAGGTGTCTGTAGTAGTAGATGACAGGATGGAGGAAGTTAGACTGCCACGCGTCTCTCATGTGCCCCACCGACCGGTCATAGAAGAAGACGTCCTTGTCGGGTCCAGAGTAATTCTTGCCATACTCCATGTTGATGATGAAGAGCCCGTGCCTGGCCTTCCTTCCTGTGAGGGTCTCCAGTTGCGCCAGCATCTGCATGGGGAACTCCTCCAGGTACTCAAATGTTGTGGTGTTCCTGGGGACAACAGCAACACGGGAGGGAAGACCCTTATTACTGCGGCAGAGGGGAGAGGGGCATGTGCACACACGTGCGTGTCTCCCTCCAGGAAGCTTCAAGCAAACGGTGTACAAGTCTCTAGTCAGCTCCACACACCTCACTTAATATCCCTGTGACAGCTGAGCCCTGACTTACACATGGGATAGAGTCCAGAAAACTCTGTGTAACCTGCAATGGATTATCTGGGGCAAAAGTGATCCAGGCTGAGAGAAGAGTAATGGAAAAGCCCTGAGGAGGGAGTGAAGGCCTGGCTGAGTTCAAGGAACAGGAAGAAGGTTGGTGCTGGAGTGGAGTAAATGAGGGGAAGGGCGCAGGAGAGGGGCTGGAGAGTGGGCAGGGGCCAGGTCCTGGGGGCTGGAGGCGATGATGAGAACTTAGGATTGTATCTGCGGTGCGAAGGGAAGCCATCGGCCCCTGGAGAGTACTGAGCAGAGGTGAGATTAGTGTGACTCATGTTCTGGAAGGCTCACTCTGGCTGCTCTGTTGAACGCAGACTGTGGGGCAAAGGTGGGCAAAGGCCCATTGGGAGGCTGTGGTATTAGTGCAGGTGAAAGATGTGGTGGCCTGGACCAGGTGGTAGTGGTAGAGCTGGTGAGAGGTGGTCAGATTCTAGATCAAATCTGAAGGTAGAGCTGACAGGGTTTGCCCGTGCTCAGACTGCAGGGTAGGAGCGAGAGTGGAGTTGAGGATGAACACAGAGTCCACCTGAGCACTGCTGGACCTCAAGCATGTCCCAGAACTCCGTGGGCCGTTGGACTCCCTGATCAGGCTGTTCCCTGACTGCAGGGTGGGAACGAGAGTGGAGTTGGGGATGAACACAGAGTCCACCTGAGCACTGCTGGACCTCAAGCATGCCCCAGAACTCCGTGGGCCATTGGACTCCCTGACTGCGGGATTCTTCCCCTGCCCCCTGCCCCCGGCCCTGTGAGTGCCCTCCCGACCCTCCGGCTCCAGTCCTCCTCCTCTCAGTGCTCTGCACTGCTTCCTTCTCAGGAGCTGTCCTCTGTGATCGGCCGCTCACCGCTTGGCTGAGAAGGAGCCAGCACAGTCCTAGCCTGAGGGAACTCGTAAATCCTAGCCCCTGGCACCTCAGAGCTGTGGTTCACTGCTCAGCCACTTGGTGCCAGGTGCTTCCTGTACTTTGGCAAGGCAAGCATGATTATCCCCATCTTACAGACAAGGAGAGAAAGGTTCAGAGAGGCTAACTCACTTGCCCAAGGCCACACAGCTGGGATTCACACCCACGTCTGTCTGTCTGCCGAGCTTGTGATGTGGACGCCACTGATTTTTACCCAGTATAGGTCTCCCCTCCTGCCTGCCATGGGCTTCAGGAACCACTGAGTTGCTCCATCCCTGAGGTAGGGAGAGCAGAGCCAGGGCAGGGTGTGTGGGTGAAGCTGAGTGGAGGGGACAGAGGGGTGGGCATGTGCTACTCACTCCTTCAGCAGGATGACATCGGCCAGCACGCTGAACATCTGGTAGAGCCCAGATGCCTCGTTCACGCGCCGGATGATGGAACTGGTCAGCTGGGTGATGGGGCGCTCGGTGGAGGGCCAGGCAACGCCGTGGTGGCGATGCTCCAGGAGCCGGTGGACAGCACGTACTGAAACGGGCAGAGAAAGCATGGCACGTGGCATCCCAGATTTGATCTCTCGCCCCAAGGAGGGAAGTGGAGTCCTCCTCTACTTCTTTAGGCTCAATCCACACTCGTGTGCATGACTGAGTACAAACACGTGGGTGGTGAGAAGGTGGGAGGAGGGAGGCAGGAGATGCCTTGAGAGCAGGGGTCAGTGCATATTTTCTGTAAAGGGCTAGATGGTCAGTATTTGTGGCCTTGTGGGTCATACAGTCTCTGTTGCAGCTACTCAACTCTGCCCTTAACTCTGGAAAACAGCCAGGACCATAGTTAAATGAGTGGGCATGGCTGGACTGGGTGCACAGGCATTAGAAAACCTGCATATGGAAGTCCCACCATCATTGTCACCTCACGTGTGACATCAGACCAAACATATGGACTCGAAGAAAGTAATCAATGCCACTGAATTGTACATGTAGGAACTGTTGGATCCGTGTATGTTTTGCTGTGTATATTCTCAACAACAATAAAAACAACAAAAATTATAAAAAACAACAACAAAATAAAAACAACCAAACACAGGGCCTTCCTCTGGAAGCTTCCCCTTCTCACAGTCTGCAGTTCTAGCAAAGACTCCCACATGGAAACCCTTCCATGGCTTCTTCTCTTTCAGGGAGTACATCCAATCTGCCACTAACTTTTACTTTAAGATGCTTTGTAAGGACATAAAAGCAAATGCTGTGGAATATAACAGGGGGACCTTCGAGTGTATGCCTGGGGCTGTGGTGTGGGCTGTGGAGTGGTGCCTGCTCGAGGGCTGTGAGAGGCTGACTTCCAGCCTGCATTCCTCTTGCCAGCCAAACCATGTGCCCTGGCATGGGGCTGTGTGCCCAGAGGAAAGGGCACAAGGCCTTGTGGTGACCCCATGGATACCCTTTGGTAGCTTTAGAATCCCAACCATGTGAATGGAGCCTGTTATGGGTTGAATTGTGTCCCCCCCAAAATTATGTGTTGTAAATCCTGATCTCTATGCCTGCAGTTATAATCCCATTTGGGAATGGGTTCTTCTTGTTATGTTAACGAGGCAGAATTAGTGCAGGGTGTATCATGAGTTCAATCTCTTCTGAGATATAAAAGAGATCAAACAAGCAAGCAGAGCAGAGATGGGGTAATATCGATACCAAGACACATGGTGATCTCCAAGGAACCAAGAAGCAGAAGCTGAAGAGACAAGGACCTTCCCCCAGAGCTGACAAAGAGAGAAAGCCTTCCCCTAGAGCCGGCGCTCTGAATTTGGATTTCTAGCCTCCTAAACTGTGAGAAAATAAATTTCTGTTTGTTAAAGCCATCCATTTGTGGTATTTCTGTTACAGCAGCACTAGATAACTAAGAGCCCTTCAGGAAAATTTAAAAAAAAAAAATGTTGTGAGATCATTAAAAAAAAATCTGAGAAAATATGAGACCATCTGACTTCTGGATGGGACCTTTCTTCAAGCTTGGAAACAACAGGAGAAACCATAAATGGAACGCTGAGAGAGCTGACTGCATAAAAACATCTGCATTTAAAAAATAAGAAAACATTAAGACAAACCTGAGCTAGAGAAGATATTTTACAATAAATATGATGAAAGATTTATGTGCTTCATAGGTCAAGAATGCTTCTAAGTTAATGAACAAAACACAAACATCCAAGAAAAGCAAGGACACACCCAGACAATTCACGTGGAAGGAAGCTCAGCTGGCTGATAATCACCGGAAGAGACATTCAGCCTCACTAGCAATCTAGCTCTCTGGAAGGAACGAAGGTTAAGCTGAGTTTTGCAAAAGGCTTAGGAATTACACAGCTGGAGAAGTTTGGGAATGATGCCCTGGACAAAGGGAACAACCTATGCAGAGAAATAAAATCTTGAGAGAGTTTGGCACCTTTGGAAAGGCAGGGTTGGCATGCAGAAGGGAGTCCCTGGTGGTGCAAACAGTTAATGCTTTCCTGCTAACCAAAAGGTTGGAGGTTCAAGTCCACCCAGAGGCACCTTGAAAGAAAGGCCTGGGGAATCGACTTCTGAAAAATCAGCCATTGAAAACCCTATGGAGCATGGGATCACCATGTGTCTGCATCAACTCAACAGCAACTGGTTTAGGAGTTCCTAGCTGATGCAAATGGTTAAGTGATCGGGTGCTAACAAAAAAGGTTGGTGATTTGAGTTTACCTTTGGAAGAAAGGCCTGGTGGTCTACTTCCAAAAAATCAGCCACTGAACGCCCTTTGGGGCACAGCTCTACTCTGAAACACATGGGGTTGCCATGTGTCAGGAGTGACTCGATGACAACTGGTTCTGCCGTGGAGAAGAGGCATGGGGTGGGACTGGATAGGTGAGTGAGTGCTGGCCTGGGATGAGCTCTGGATGTCTGCTGAAAGCTAGACTCTCCCAAGGGAGACAGGAGCCGCTGCAGAACTGTAAGCAGAAGGAGGACATGATATTTTTGTTGAAAAAAAGGTTGTGTTTGTGGGCACCCTGGAGGCTCGGGGGGGAAGCAGGGAGACCAGTGGCAGGAAAACCAGTGAGGAGAGAGGAAGAAGCCCGGGCTCAGGTGAAAGTGAGACAGGGATGGACTGGGAGCTGTGCAGGAGGGGAATGACAGGGCTTCCAGCTGGTCTCACCTTCCACAGCACTTACGATCTATACCCTCCATCATTTATCTTGTGTTACTTTACTCACTGTTGTCTACTTGTTTCCCTTGGGACCTGTTTCTCAGCTGAAAGATGAACAACTCAA
>NW_004443963.1:14662839-14664078 GCF_000243295.1 Trichechus manatus latirostris
CTCTATGGGGCAGTCCTACTCTGTCCTAGGGGTTGCTATGAGTTATAATTGATTTGAAAGCAACGGTTTGGTTTTTGGTTTTGTTTATGGGATCAAATAGACAACAGCAACTTGAAAGATTAGATAGGAAACTTAGGGAACTGTGAGTTTATGTTAATGGAAAAGGAACAACTCAGAAAAGGAGGGTGAGGATGGCTGCAGAACTCAAAGAATGTTATCAGTGTCACTGAATTGTACATGTAGAAACTGTTGAATTGGTATATGTTCTGCTGTGTATATTCTCAACAACAACAAAATAAATTATTAAAAGAAAAAAAAAGAAATCCTTTAATGCTTCTGAAAATCAGGAATGTGTTTATAAACCTTGGGGATCCTGATGGTGGCTCTGTCTGGGGACAGCTGGCCTTCTCGGCCGGGCTCACCTGTGTATCGGAATCCATGGATGAAGCCCCCCGCAGATTTTCGGTAGTCCACAGAGTGGCTGGCAGTGCCCAGAACGAAGAGACCCCGGCTTCCTTTGGACTCGTAGTTAGCTTTGATCAGTGGGTACTTCTTACTGAATGCACCCCCTGAGGACAGTCTGAGGGAGCTGTGAGTGGAAAGAGATGTTATATAAAAATGGCTACTGTGTTTGAAGGACTTATTGCATGCCTGGCACATAGCCAAGTGATTTACTTTCCTTATCTCATTTAAACCTCACCTTGACCCTAGGAGGTGGGTATAATTATTTCCATTTAACAGATGAAGTAACTGAGGCTTAGGTTAAGCACTTGGAGGGTCAGGGACAGAGGCAGGATTCAAACCCAGGACTTAAACCTGGGGGTCTGGACTAAGACCAGGTACTGTTGAGATCTGAGGGAAAGGAGATTCGATACAGGCCCCTCACAACTTCCCCCTGCCTTGGCTAGAAGAAAAGTAAGAGACCAGTGGATTTTTTGATACCAGGCTTCACAAAGTATCAGAGCAGCAATGTCTAAAGACTGTTGCTGTTATTGTATGATGTCAAGTTAATTCTGACTCATAGCAACCCCATGTGACAGAGTAGAATTGCCCCATAGGGTTTTCTAGGCTGTAATATTTATGGGGGAGCCCTGGAGCCCCGGTGGTGCAGTGATTAAGAGCTTGGCTGCCAACCAAAAGGTCAGCAGTTCGAATCCACCAGTTGCTCCTAGGAAACCCTATGGGGCAGTTCTGCTCTGTCCTGTAGGGTTGCTATGAGTCGGAATTGACTCCACAGCA
>NW_004443963.1:14666090-14667541 GCF_000243295.1 Trichechus manatus latirostris
CTTTTGCACCCCTATAATATCTTGCACTTCTCCTTTATAGTACCTATCATACTTGCAATTATTTAACACTGTATTGTTATTATTATTATTGCTGTATGCCCAATACCCTAATTATGCCTATGGATTGACACAGTGGCTACAACAATGGGCTAAAACATAGCAACGATCGTAAGGATGGCACAGAGCCGGGCAATGCTTCGTTCCACGTAAGGTCTCTACGAATTGGCGCCAACTCAACAGCACCTAACAACAACAACAACAATTATGCCTGACATATACAGTAGGTGAGAAATAGTTGTTTTGTGACTGATGACTAACTGACTTGGTCAGTTAGAATCTTAAAAGCTTACTAGCCAAGAGAAGTTTTATTTTTAAACCGGGGACTTCCTTCCTTCCTTCTTTCCTGCCAACCTACCTATCTACTTACCTACCTGCTTATCTTTTGATTTTTCAACATTTAATGAGCCCCTCCTTTGTACCTAGCAAGGTGCGGAGTGCTGGGCATTCAAAGATGGATAAGACACAGTTTCTGTCCTTCGGGAGCCCACCCACCCAGAGGGAGAGAGACATGTGAACGTGCCATGAAAGAGGTATGGACGGGACACAGGAGACTTGGAGGAAGGAGTGGGTAATCCAGCTGGGCTCGGAAAAGGCTTTGAGAGGAGGTTCTCCCCATGTTTTGGGCTCATAGTACAGAAGTAGAGGGCAGTGGTGGTTTACTGGTAGAATTCTCGCCTTCCACGTGGGAGACCCAGGTTTAATTCCTGGCCAATGCACCTCATGCACTGCCACCACCCATCTGTCAGTGGAGGACTGCATGCTGCTATGATGCTGAACAGGTTTCAGTGGAGCTTGCAGACCAAGATGGACTAGGCCTGGTGACCTACTTCTGAAAATCAGCCAATGAAAGCCCGATGGATCACAACGGCCCGATCTGCAACAGATCATGGGGACGGCACAGGACTGGGCAGTGTTTTCTTCCATTGTGCATGGGGTTGCCACGAGTTTGGGGCTGACTTGACAGCAGCTAACAACAATAACAAGTAGAGAACAGGAAGCAGGCATGTAGCATACCTAAGGTCTCCAACGTAGTGGGTGGCCCAGGAGAGCCGGACCCGGGAGCGGCTCAGCATGTGGATGAAGTTGGTGACGCCCAAGATGTTCTCTGCCGTCTCAAAGGCTGAGTTCCCACGGCCCAGGATCAGCACGTTCTGACCCTCAAAGTCCTCAGGGTCAGTGGACACCGACTCATAGCCCTCCACGTATTCGGAGCCAGGGAAGTCAACCTGGTTGGGGACTGACAAACCAGTGGCGACAAGAAGGACACTGCAGGTGGGGGACAGAGAAAAGATGACTTAGTCTCTTAACCCTAAGACCAAACCAAAAACAAAAAACCAAACCCACTGCCGTCGAGTGGATTCTGACTCACAGTGACCCCATAGGGTTTCTAA
>NW_004443963.1:14668192-14670355 GCF_000243295.1 Trichechus manatus latirostris
GTCTTTTCTCTGGAAGAGCTGCTGGTGGGTTCAAACTGCCCAGCTTTTGGATAGCAGCTGAGCACTTAACCATCTACTGGATACATTTTCCTTAACACTGTGCTGTGATTCTACCAAGATAAAGCAATTATTTTACTCTCTGACCAAGGAGAAGGTGACGCTATGAGAAATCAAACAATTCATCTAATTTTGAACATAGCAGTCAGAGCAAGTATCACCCTCAGTCATGAAAACAAAACTTGAGGTTCTTTCCCCTTTCTGCCTTGCCTGGCAGATTTGGATATTTGCTGAGCAGTTATTTGTAGCAAGCCCTGTACTAAGTGTTTTCTATGCTTCATCTTACTTAATCCTCAAAGCCACCTGGAGTTGGTATTATTTGGTCTGTTTTATAGATGAGGAGACACAGGCCCTGAGACCTCAAAGCTGCTAAGAACATCAGAGCAGAATCTGAACACGCGTATCAGTCTGATTCCAAGGTCCTGCTCTTTACACTGGTGGGATTAGAACCCAGTGGTGGGCAGAGGCTGGAGAGCTGGGTTCTGCTGGCCTGCAGAGGAATGGCGTGACCATGGAGTGGGTTAAGAGATCAGCTGCTAACCAAAAGGTCGGCAGTTCGAGTCCACAAGCCGCTCCTTGGAAACTCCAGGGGGCAGTTCTACTCTGTCCTATATGGTCGCTAGGAGTCGGAATCGACTCCATGGCAACAGGTTTGATTTGGTTTTTTTGGTCCTTCCTCTACATAGCTGCCCAAAATGCAAGAATCCCAACTGGCATAGCCCTTCTTCCCCTCGTCTGTAACAAGGAAAAGGTCTCCGGGAAAGGTGTGAAAAGATGAACTCTGAATGAGCCCTTGCCTGGAGCCAAGCACTAGGCTAGAGGCCAGGAAGGGAGAGGCAGTGTGTGGTGCAGTGGGAAGAACACAGGCTTTGGAGTTGGAAAGATATGAGCTCAAATCACAGCTCTACCACTCGTTAGCTGTGTGATATAGCTGAAGTTACTCAATGTCTCTGAGCCTCAGTTCTTCATCTTAAAATGGGGATGAGTAAACCCCACCCCAGAGGGTCCTGGTGAAGAATAAACAAGTGCAGTATAGTAAATAAGTGGGGTTGTCTACACAATATTAAGCTGTCTCCCAAGGCAAAGAAAGCCCAAACTGAATGCTGGTAGCACTGCCCATTGGGCCTCTCACCATTGCTTCAGCTGAGAAATCCCACTGAGCTTGTCTAGTACTTGGTGGACATCTGACCAGCATTTCCCAAAAAAGTATTTCAGGAACACAAGTTCCAGGAGATGCTCCTTCTACAGAAAGGGTTTTGTGGGTCCATAAGCTTAGACAGTGCTGAATACTTTACCCAACATACATATGAAGATATTAACGACTGACAAATCCTGGAGGATTAGACCACAAGACCCTTTTTTTAGGACACACTTTAGGAAATGATGGTTGAGATGAGCCTCTTACCACTGAATTTCAGGGGAGTCAGGAATGGCAGAAATGTCCCCTTTTCTCCCATGGCTACCACACCTTACTGGCCAACCAAGGTCCTTCTGGAAGGGACCCTGCTTCAGCAGGTCAGCTCTGGGCCAGGTTCCTTACCTGCATCGGTATGCCTGGCCCTTCTGGTCAGTCAGGATGAAGTAGTGGCCATTCCAGGCCTGCCCATCCTTGTCCAATCTGACGTGGGCAATGGTTGTGTTGTACAGTATGTGCAGCCCCAGCTTAGCTGCGAAGTCGCCCAGGTAGCGCACCATGTCACCAGCATCAGGGAAGTAGGCGCGGGAGTAGTGTCTGAAGAGCAGCCTGGGGTCGTGGCTCAGCAGGGAGTTCCAGTCGTGGCGGAGGTTGAACTCCGCATTGGCCTTGCCCGTGAACCTCTTGTTGATGCTGATGAGCTTGCGGTGGCGCGGGTAGCGCGCGAAGAAGCTGCCGGGACTCGAGCTGCGCTCCAACACCACATAGTCACGCCCAGCGCGCTGCAGGAAGTAGGCCATCTGCAGGCCGGCGGGCCCGGCGCCCAGAATGCAGTAGTCCCGGTGCGGGCGCAGGGCGAGGACCGGGTGCAGGGCGAAGGCCAGGAGCAGCCCCGGGGGGCCCCAGAGTGGGGCTGCGGCAGAGAGGCCCATCCTGTGGCAGACCAGAGGGGATGCTGGGGAACACCAACG
>NW_004443963.1:14671212-14673574 GCF_000243295.1 Trichechus manatus latirostris
GTGAGCTGCACTGCGGGGCTGGCGGAGAGGGGGCTGGAGGTGAGGAGCCGGGAGGTGGCGCGCACCAGCAGAGGTGGGAGGGGCGGGAGAACAGGTGACGGATGGGGCATGGAGCTCTTCTTTCTAAACTGTGCCTCCGCAATAGGAGGGATGGGATCGGAGTCCCAGCTCTCACACCCAACCATAAGATAGCCAAAGACTGGCTAGTTGGCCTATCCAGTTTTGTGAGACTGGAAACCAGGGTGAGGAAGCCATTGACAGATAAGCCAATTAACAAGTGCTCCCTACAGTAATTCAGTTTACTGTTTACTAAGTAACATGCACGACTTGACTTGATTGTCCACCAACCAGGCGAAATGGCAACATTTCGGGACTGGCCAAATGGAGGATTAGGGGTTAAATGATTTGCTTAAGATCACACAACTAAGAAGTGGTTACCGGAATTAAAAAATACCCTCTTTTTACTCCCCATTATGAACTCTATCCAAAAGATTTTTATTCGTTCATAAATCTAATCATGCTTTATGTGCTTGCTAATGTTTAAACAAAGTAGCTAGCATAAAGGCACTTAAACCTAAACCCACTGCTAATATACAGAACAGTGTGGTAGAATTGTGGAGGCGGCATGGAGACTGGGAGGAGGGGGAGTGTTATGTGAGCTGGGTGATCAAGGCTGGCTTCCCAGAGATGGAATCTGGACCCTGTATGAGATTTATAAGGGCAGAATAGTGCCTTTATAAGGAAAGTACAGGAACCTTCAAGGGGCATGAAGTAGCCCAGTGAGCTGGGGCTGATGTTCTTTATTTTTGAACATTTTATTGTGGTTTGGGTGAAGGTTTACAGAGCAAAGTAGTTTCCCATTCAACTATTTATACACGTTTTATTTCCTGACATTAGTTGCAATTCCCTCAAAACAACAGTACTCTGTCCACTTCCTCCCTGGGTTCCTTGTTTCCATTTGCCCATCTTTCCTGCCTTCTGAACTTTGTTTTTGGGCAAATGCTGCCCTTTTGGTCTCGTACGGTTGACTGTTCTGAAGTGCACATTCAGCCTGAGAGTTCTTGTGGGAAGAACTCTGCGGCCTTCCAGCTTTGCATGGCTGGCTCCTTCATGTCATTAAGAAGTGTAGCTTGGGCTCTCTAGAAAAGCGTTCCCTGGCCTCAGGCCAAAGTATCTTACTAGGGAATTCCCTGTTATCTATTTTCTTCCTAGCCTGGATCAGTCTCAGAGAAAAGCTCCATGAGAGCAGAAGCTATTTCACTGTGGTGATCTTGGTGCTTTCTTCAGTATCTCACATCCAGGACGCCCTTAGTAAGCATTTGGTGAATAAACACTGGAACCAGAGAGGCTGAGGCAAAAGACCTCACCAAACACAACCTCTTGTCTATAACACAGGGATGCCCACTTCTTAGCGATTGTGAAGATTATGAGTATGGACACCAGCAAATAGCTATCTAAAACAGTTGCTGGTCTCATTTAGTGAGCAGTGGAAAGTTAGGCAGGGCCTCATAAGGTGAGGAGGGCCTTGAGCCTAGGCTGTGCCTGGATCGTGGGCAGCAGGCTGTTACTGACGGTTTCTGAGCACAGGACTATTTCCAGTAACCAACCTGGCCCTGTGCAGGTCACATGAAAGCAGGGGGCAGAGCGGAGAAATGAAGCCTATGGAAGGTGATGAAAAGCATTTTTAGAGAACGAGCTTGAAATTGACTTCCACCTGCCCTCTCCCTCCAGTGAATCTGGCTGCGCTGCATCATGGCTTGGTGAGGACTGCCTGGCGTCCAAGGCAGCTTGGTGAGGGCTGACAGTCCAGCCCTGAAGCCTCGTGAAACTAAAGCACCACTTTAGTGTGAATTTTCTAACATTCCATCTATACTGAAAATGCCCCAGGAAGCACATTTTATGCTCTAACTCTGACAAAGAAGTCCAGTAGACTTGCTTGCTTTCTGAGGCTTAATTATTTTGATTCAGCTTTAGGAATGTTACTCAAAAGCTGAGCCTGTTTCCTCATCTGTACAATGGCATCCCACCTGCATTCTAGTTTTCTGTGAAACTCAGAAATTTATAGAAAGCTTACTATAATATCTGGTAGAATAAATACTTTATAAATAGTATCATACTGTCTACTTATGAAAGAAACTCACATGTTCTAAACACCGATAGCTCTGATGTATTTATGACACATTGCTTTGTGGGTGCTGGTTTGAGATTATGTCACCAGCCCAAGCCAAACTTGAAAGCAGTTAACAAACCATTACCATCATCACCCAGCGGGACATCCATCACAATCTGAGAGTTCCCTTCACGAGCAGTAAGCTCATGACAATCGCCAAAGACGGCCCTGCTTCGTCTTTTACTAGTCACC
>NW_004443963.1:14674593-14675679 GCF_000243295.1 Trichechus manatus latirostris
AACCTTCTTCTTCCTCCTCCTCCTCCTCCTCTTCATCATCCTCATCAGAGCTGAAGGTGCCGTCCGGCAGGCTGTAGACACGGATGACCTGCTTGTTGGGGTCCTTAAGGATGAGGTACTTGCCCTCCTCCAGCTTCATGCAGATGTCAATGACGCAGCGCAGGATGCCCCAGGCGTTCTCTACGCTCAGGTTGATCTGGCTAGCAAACTCATTGGGCTTGAACTGCTGGGTACCCAGGATCACGTGGCGCGAGGAGTCTTTCACATGGTACCGGGACACATAGCTAGTGGGGGCAAAGGGATATTAGTGGCGGGACAGACTGGCGCCAAGAGACAGTCATGCTTGCCATCAAATGTCAAAGAGCGACACTTGGTCCGATGCTTTTCTTAAGGCAAAGGGGAAAAGGCTAGCCTCCGTCTCCCCACCCACAGACTCCTTTCAGAACATCAGTCACAACTCCTGGACAGCAGCCTCACCCAAGCTTGAGGTACTCAGATCCGGCCAGCAAAGCACAGCAGGTCCACCGGGCCAGCTTGTAGCTGTTGTTCTTCAGCTCCGTGGCAATGACGGCACCTCTCTGCGAGTCCAGTTTCTGACGCCAGTCAACGCCGTTACAGTGCTGCAAAGGGAAAGCCCATTACGGGAGTGAAGGCAGAGAACAGACTTCCTAGCCTGCTTGACTAGGAAATCGGTGAGAATGCGCATAAGTCAGAGACAAGAGTTCTCATTTAACAGAAGTGGAGTTAAGGGCCACTAGTTATATGATGCCAAGGTGGATACAGGTGGCTACATATAAATGGCAGTTGCTCCCTTCTAGATGGGGACAGTGCGATACACACACACACACACACAGAGAATTGGTTTAAAAAAAAAAAAAGCCACAGAACCGGCAAGGGCAAGTGTTCACTATGTGTTGGGTGGTACGGAAGGGTTTCAGAGAGGAAGCCTGACAGTTAACTGGGTGGAGAATACTGGCAGAAACTCCAGCTGGAGACAAGTTCCTGATCTGAGAGGCATGGTGGGAAATAGGCTGGGTTAGCTGGGGCTAGGGGTAGAGGCTAAGGAGCTCAGAGCCTGATGGGACT
>NW_004443963.1:14676622-14680192 GCF_000243295.1 Trichechus manatus latirostris
GGAGTTACAGAAGTCTGTTAGGAAACAAATGCACACAGGTGTAATGAACAGGGTCTTGAATGAGGGTGACGATGCTGTCAGTGAAGGCCAAGACACAGCCAGACGACAGACTATACCTGGCAGCAGAGAGGGAGGAGAGTCGGAGACATCCAAGGCTGTGAGCGGGAGAAAGATGAAGCTGATGGATGGTCAAGCCAGAGGCAACAAGAGAAATGAGGATGTTGGGAGGGGAAGATGTTTTAGCAGAAAAAAAAGTGGGAGACAAGCCAGAGTAGAAGCTTTTAGAGGTCATTTTTATGGTGCTCATGGCTGAGGCTTGGGGTAGGCAGAATTCTAAAAGCCTCATCCTTGCAGAGTCTCCTCCCCTTGAGGAGGGACGGAATGTGTAATTATGATGAAATATCACCCCCATGATTATGCTACTTTATATGGCAGAAAGGACTCTGCAGATGTAATCAAGTTTCCAGTCAGTTACGTTAAGATACGGAGACTATCTGGGTGGGCCTGATCTAATCATGAGGCTCTTAAATTTGGGTGTAGAGATCAGAAAGGAAGTCAGAGACATGAAGCACGAGAAGGATCTGATGTGCTGTTGCTCAAGGAGGAGGCCATGTGGAAAGGAATGCGGGTGGCTTCTAGGAGCTGAGAGGCTGACAAGTGGCATGAGAACAGGGACTTCTGTCCTGTAACTACAGGGAACTGAATTTTGCAACAACTTGAATGGGCTTGGAAATGAATTTCCCCCCAGAGTCTCCAGATGAGAACTCAATTCTATCAACAGCTTGATTTCAGCTGTGTGATACTCTGAGAACCCAGCCATGCCATGTGGGACTCCTGACCTACAGAACTACGAGCAGTAAACAGACATTGTTTTAAGCCGCTAACTTTGTCGTTACTGAGCAGAAGAAAATGAATACAGGGCTATATAAAGGTGTAACTACGGCAAGAGAAGGCTCCACTGGGGGGTCAAAGAGGAGGAGAGTCAGCAAAGAAAGCGTGAAGGAGCAGAAGATGTGTGAGGCTGGAGTCATGTAGTTAACACTGAGGGCATAGCTATATAGATGCAACAATACCAAAGTCACAGCAAACTTTCCAGCATGCTCTTTCAGCAGCTGATGGAGGCAAAGGAGCACCTGGGGGTGAGAGTCAGCAGCAGCCGGAAATGAGTAATGAAAATGGAAGACAGGCAGGTCCTCTGGCACTGTATCTTATCACAGGCTCGCTCAACAAGAGCTGGGCCTCAGCGCTGTCCTTCCCCACTGAGCTCTGCCAGCTGCTATGTGTCTGAACCACAGCACCCAGGAGAACTGCCAGCCACTTCAAACTCCGACACAGCCCATGAGCCTGGGCAGCCTCAGAGAGAGTAACAGCCCAAAAATCATGGAGCACCAGATGAGAGAGGATGGAAAGATGAGGAAAAACGGAGGAAGCACCTTTCCTTTGAGGTGCCTCTTAAGGGCCAACTCTATGCTAGATCTGAGAATCTTTGAGTTCAGTAAGTGAAGAAGGAATCCCAAGGTTGAAGAGAAGGCAGCAGCTGCAAAAATGAAAGCACAGGTCAAAAAGAAGAGCTGCCAGGCTTACAGGAAACCTGCCAACCCAGATAATAAGGAGAGATCAAAGTCAGAGACCACAGAGCAGAAACCAACAGATCAGAATGGAACGAGGGAGAAAGTACTGGAAGAAGGTAGTTACTGGCTCCCATGTGCAAAATAAGCAGAAAAGTTCTTAAGGCTTTATCGACATTCTACACCCACACACACAGACTGAGGAACTGGGTGAAGGAAAAAACTCAAGACCCCCTCCGCCCCCCCCCCAAAATTCTAGATAGCTCTGTAAGTAAGGAAATAGGGGAAAACAAATTGCTCACAAAAGCTAGACTGAGTGACAGTATGTGCTGTAGGAACAGGTACGGGTGTGATGAGGAGGGTGGCAGGGCTGCGCCTCACCCTGGAATCCCATTCGTTGAGGGTCTTGATGTTGAGGAAGGACACCTCCCCGTTGGCTCCAGTCATGACACCATCATGCTCGCAGCGGACAATCAGGTCAATGTCGTCGCCAAGCTTCCACCTGCGGTAACTGCGAGCAAGAGACTCATGTGGTCTCCTGAGCTCCTACATCTCAGACATGCCACCCCAACAGGACAGGGCCTGTGCCCCCATCTGGCCACCACACTGGGGTGCTCCCCGCCAGAGGTGACATACCGGTATGCAACGGAGGCAATTTCATTCTTATCCATGTCATCCTCCACAAACGGGTTCGGGTTGGGGAAGTTGTATCGTTCCTTCCCCTGCAAAAAATACCAGCAGTGTCACAGGACAGTCCTACTAATCTTGTCACCAAGGCCGATCAACCAGACCCAGCACCTCTGTCTACCCCTTCTGACTATAAGTGCCCCACGCATTACAACAGACACAACAGCTGGCATTCACTGAATGCCCCTTCCCCGCTTCCTTTTCTCCCCAGAACAGATCACCATTTGACATAACACGTTTATCTGGTGATGGCTGTCTTTCCCCTGACACTATAATGAACCACAGAGCTTGGCGCAAATCAGAGACTCAATGGTAGCTGACCAACCAGAAATGACTCAATCCCAAGACCCTTGGATCCCTCACCATTCTCAAGCACTGCTGAGAGAAATTGTGGTTGATATAGGTTGCTTCCATAGCCAGGTTGCGAGGTGAGTTGAAAGAATTGCCTTCATCCTGAGGGGGCTCGTTGGCTGTCTCACTCACTGTCAGGAGGTCTGCAAAAGCGGTGGCATGGTCACCCACCCATACAACCAAGAGTCAAATGCAAATGATGTGCACAGCACTGTGGGGAGATGTGGAGATATCTATGACACAGGCCCTTCCAAGACACGCCACCTACTAATGTGCATCTCCCAGGTGTGGGACACATTTGGTGGGGGGAGGTGCTCCTGGATAATTTTAGATGCTATCTAACATCATGAGGTCACTATGAGTCAGAATCAACTAGATGGCAGTGGGTTTGGTTTTGGCATTTGGTCATTTAACATTAAACAACATTCAATCACACAGGAATATTCTTTTTGTAACCTTTCTTGATTTCTCAAAAAAGTCTGATTTTGTTCCTGTTACGTCGTTTAACACCAAATGCTTGCTCATCTACCTTTTTAACAAAGAGAAAGCCTCAGACCTCAGACTTCTCAGAGAAGGCCTCAGGCTCAGAATATAATTGTTTTGCTTCCTTTGCTGCTATTTTTTTTGAGTTACCTGGTTTTCTTTCATGGTGTGCGGGTATACACATGTATATATGGTACAAAATATGTGCGTGTACATTTTTCCCTTATCAATGTATTAAAGAAAAAAACATCAATTTAAAGAAAAATATCGAATGCTAAAGACAATACATAGAGATGGCAGAAGGCAAAAAAAGTGCTGTTTAAGTAAGCACCATTTGGGAGCAGAGCACAGGGAGCTGTGAGGAATCAGAAAGCTGAGGCCTCGAGGAGACACTGAGCGACAGACGGCCCCTTCTCTGTGTCTGGGAGGAGGTGGGGAGGGACGTGGACGTTGCTGTCCACGCTGCTGGGGGAAACAGACC
>NW_004443963.1:14682062-14683185 GCF_000243295.1 Trichechus manatus latirostris
TCCTGTGGCTCTGAAACTTCCAAGTAGCGCATCTTCATTAACTGAGGAAAGTCCATTTCCTCTTTTACCTCCCAGTCACTGCGCACTTCGACTGAAGAATCTCGGGGCTTCTGTAGTGGAAAACCATCGGAGGGAAAACATTACAGCCAGTGCAAAAGAGCAAACAAAACAAAACAAAAAACTACAGCCAGTGCAAAAAAAGAGAAGTGAAAGATAGACGGACAGTATGAAGAAAGGCTTCAGTAAACATACACTGAACATTTACTACATGCTGGCCATTTCAGAAGTAGGAGCCCTTGACAGTTAGGAGTTACAATCCAGAAGACGACTGAAGGGATTGAGAGTTCAAAAGTAAGTGGAATTCCCTTCCTAGGTAGCTACCCAACACAAATGAAAATATATGTATAAACAAAAACTTGTACTCAGATATTTACAGCAGCATTATCCATAATAGCCCCAAAGTGGAAACAACCCAAATGTTCATCAACCAATGAATGGATAAATAAAATATGATATATCCATACAATAGAGTATTCAGCCACAAACAGAAATGAATACCGATATGTGCAACAACACGGATGAACCTTGAAAACATTTTGTTAAATGAATGAAGTGTGTCAAAGACCACATGTTGCATGATTCCATTTGTAAGAAATGGTCAGAAAAAGCAAACCCATAGTGACAAAACGCAGACTAGTGATTGCCTAGGGCTGAGAGCGGTGGTGGGAAGGATGCAGGATGGCTGCTAAAGGTTATGGGGTTTCTTTCTGGGGGGATGAAAATGTTTTGAAATTGATACTGGTAATGGTTGTACAACTCTGAATATAGTAAAAACCACTGGAGTGTATACTTTAAATGGGCAAACTGCATGGTATGTGAATTATTATCTCAATAAGGCTCGTAAACAAACAAAACAAATGGAATTCCCGGACAATTCTGGTATAGATACGTTACCTGTGATTTTTGGTCCCATTTTTGCCTCACTCCAAATTGCTTCTGGAATTTCTTCTGTAGACGTATGCGCTCTCTGGAAAGACAGAAAAACTGTGATCTCAGAACTGGGCTTTAAGTTGGTGGCTTTTTCAAAAGGTAGAAGGTGCTCTTCTCTCCAGCTAACCTCAAC
>NW_004443963.1:14688869-14690610 GCF_000243295.1 Trichechus manatus latirostris
GTCATCTTCTTCCGAGTTCGGTGGAAGGACTCACGAGCCGTAAAGCTGAGGTAACCCGGAAAGTCGTTGCTGCTCTTTGCGAGGTGTGAACATTAGCCTCTGAGACGCCACTACGCAAGAGGTGTGATTGCAGTTACGTCAGGCAGCACTGAAACGTGGCGGCCGTGCAATCAAAGCTGGGGGCCGGGAGAAGCTGACATCCACTCAGTATCCCAGAGTGCTCCACGGGACTCTTTCGCCCCTCTGTATCCCACAATCACCCGCGGCTCCTCCCGCCCCCTTTAACCAATCATCTCATTTGATTCTCACAGCAAGGGGAGGGGCAAGTGTTTTAGGCCTCGTTCGTAATTATCAGCCGTTCGTTATAGACGGTTGTAGAAGCTGAGGTGTTAAGATGACCTGCTTAGTTCAAAGTGCTAGTTTAGGAGCGTCCACCAGTGTTCAAACCCTCCTTCCACAGTATTCAAACAATTGTACGGCAAAGATTACTAGAGCTGTAGTTTAAAAGAATGTAGATTACGAGTCTCGCTCCCACCGATTGTTATTTCAAATCCGTCTAAACTGGAGTCCAGGAATTTGCATTTTAATTGGCACCTGTGATTCCAAAGTGGGGGGACTCAGAACTACTTCGCTACGTTGGTCAACAGCGCTGTCCTCTTTGCACCTCCCAGCCTAGGGATTTTCTCCTGGAGTCTTTCTTAGGGGAATTTCAAAACACTGAACGGAAAGAGAATACTAGAAAATCAAACTCATTACCATTGAGTCAATTCTGGCGTGATTTATTCAAAGTTAGATCCTTTTCTACCCGGCCTCCTAGGTTTCTTTCGTCTCCTAGCCTGTCTCCTTTATTGTAAAATATATCTATTATTAGACAAATCTAGGATCTAGTTTGGGCTCTGCCACTTTCTAGCTGAGTGGCTTGACGTCTCCCGCACTCGGTTTCCTTATCTGGCAGTGGTTAAGAGCTTGGCTGTTAACCAAAAGGTCAGCCAATCAAATCCATGAGCTGCTCCTTGGAAACCCTATGGGGCAGTGTTACTCTGTTCTATAGAGTTGCTATGAGTCAGAATCGAGTGGACAGCAACAGTTTTTTTTTTGGTAAGTGTACAAATAAAGAATATATATTAAAACAAACAAACCTGTTGCCATCGAGTCGATTCCGACTCATAGCGACCCTATAGGACAGAGTACAACTGTCCCATAGGGTTTCCAAGGAGCAGCTGGTGGATTCGAACTGCTGACTTTCTGGTTAGGAAACTAACCATTGCACCACCAGGGTTCCATGTATGTTAAAGTACTCAGTAATTCCATTTAAAGTACTTAGTAATTCCATGTTTACCCATGTCTGTGGGCGAACATGGACAGATTATTCGACCTCTTTAAACCTGCTTACTCATCTGTAAAGTGATCGTGTTAATAGCACCTTCTTCCATAAGATTTCTTTCAACTGGCTCATCTTTCAGTTTTCCTAAAATTTTTTTTAACAACGACGAAAACATGTCCATCTCAGCAGGGCCTCTGCAATTGTGTTCTTTGTGCAATGGCACACTCTTTTCCCACATCTACTCATGGTTGGCTTGGTCCCGTCATCCAAATCTCTGCTCAAGAGTTATCTCCTCAAAGGGACTTCCTAAAATAGTTGCTTCTCTCTCCATCCCTCCTTGCCCTCTTACTCTGCTTTGTTTTCTTTGTAGTTCTCATCACTACATGGAATCTTATTTGTTTCCTTGTTTAGAGCTTG
>NW_004443963.1:14691685-14693218 GCF_000243295.1 Trichechus manatus latirostris
GCTTTTAACCATTTACACCACCTGAGGACTCCCCTGAGGGGGAAGGAATGGCACAATCCAGGAGCTGAAATGAATGTGGGCAGGCCCAGAATGATGAGTGCCAGCTCAAACAACACGTCCAAAGCAAAACAACAGGGAAGGAGCTTCTTTGTCCCACTAGAGAGCAGGCAATGAGAGGGTGGAGGTGCTCAGGTGGGGCAGAGAAGGTAGAGTAGAGAGAGCTTGTTGACGTGAAGGGAGGCATAGAGTGCCCAAAACAGGAGGGTGGAACTGAGCAGGGAAGGGTGGTGGGAGAAGGTCCTAATGACTGTTGTTCCCAGACCGGAGGAGGAGAGAAGAGCAATTTCAGAGATGGCCATTTTGGTAGAATTTTTACAAAATAAAAGGCATGAGGGGGTAGGGGGAGTGGAACACCAAGAAATAGACAAAGGAATTGAAAACACTGACCAAAAAGGAATCCCAAGAGAGCACAGTAGCATTAGCAGAGTAGTGAGCTCCCTAGGACTGGGCACATCCAAGAGGAGGTGATGGCAACCAGCCAGAGATGTGACAAGGAGATTCCTCTCCAGAGTAAAATGCTGGACGGGATGGCCAAGAGGATCCCTTCCCATCCTAGCACTTGGCAACTTGTCCTTCCCTCCTCCGAAGGCCACTCGTGGGAACAGAAAGGGCTGTTTCTGATGCCGGGCTCTTCCTGCGGCAGGAAGTTCCTCCCGCCTCCAGGTCTCCCCTGGCCAGCTCCCTCTAATCCTCCAGCCCTGGCTCAAACATCACCCCCACTTCCATCAGCTCCACCACTACAGAGAGGCCCCCCTGAACTCCTGCCCTGAAGGTGCTGCACCCAAATCACTCTCCAACACCCAGCCCCATCGCAGGGTCTTCACCTACTTCTCACATCTCTTTGTACAAGTGCCCATTTTCAACCTCCCCCCACTAACAGGCACCCTCCCTGAGAGCTGGGTCCCCACCTGTTTGACTCCCTGCTGCAGCCTCCATGCTTAGTTCTATACCAGGCACATAGTAGGTACTCCATCAATGTTTGTTGAATGAATCAATAAATGAAACTCCAGCTCTGCCTCTTACTAGCTGTGTGTGACCTTGGTTAGTGACCTTGCCTCTCTGAACCTCATTTTACCATCAGTAAAATTTGCCATTGAAATACTGTAGTCATGAGGCTCAAAGGAAATGAAGGACTTTGTTACTTATAAACTGCTGTGCTATCATTAGCCATTATTGGCAATAATGAAAAGTCAGTTATTAAATTGCCCAGAAAAGGTCAGTGTTTGTACCTCTCCAAACTGGAAAGACGTCATGAAAACTCCTTTTGAGAAAAGAACACTGTTACAGAGTGAAATGTGTCCCCAAAAACTATATGTTGTGTTTGTCTGGTGTGATTATTGACAGTGCCCCCTTTCTCTCTCAACAGTGCCCCAATTTTCATAACACAGTTTATAAAGACAATGTTCTACATTCTACCTTGGTGAGTTGCGTCTGGGGTCTTAAAAGCCTGTGAGCAGCCATCTAAGATACTCC
>NW_004443963.1:14694061-14700662 GCF_000243295.1 Trichechus manatus latirostris
GGGAGAGTGTTGACATGTCGTGGGGTTGTTAACCAATGTCATAAAACAATATGTGTACTGACTGTTTAATGAGAAACTATTTGTTCTGTAAATCTTCATCTAAAGTACAATAAAAAAAAATTAAAAATAAATAAGTGCCCCAATTTTGATGGTGAATTATATGGTCCCCTTATATTTGGCCAAGTTCTCACGGTGTACTTCAGACCCTGGCAACACCCTTCACCTCATGGGCTAGAATGAGGTATATGAAGTGCCTCACACATAGAGAGCATTCCAGAAGTCTCTTCCTCTTCTCCTGATTCTGTTCTCTCTGGGTGCTCAGGAGTAGCTTTGTCAAGAGATGGCTTAAGGAGAAGGTTCAGCCCCCTCACAATTTCCAAAGTGCCTTCCCCAATAAACATACAACCAGGAAGTTGGAAAGGGCTCAGCTGGGAGGTTCTGGCTTAGAGACTTTTATGCTGTTGTAGTTAGATGGAGCTGGAACAGCTGGTGGCTGGCCAGACATCTCTTTTTTGCTCTCTGTATTCAGTCTTAGGGTCTTTTTATATGATGTCTTCACATGGGCTAGTTTGGGCTTCCTCACAACATGGCAGCCTCGGGGCAGTCCGACTGCTTACATGGAGGCTGAAAACTTCAAGAGCAAGTTTGACAAGCTAGAAGCTACATCCCTTCTGTGAGCTAGCTTTAGAAGATGTGCAGCATCACTTCCACACCCTTCTGTTGGGTACAAGCGAGTCACAAGCCGGCCTAGAGTCAAGAGAAGAAGACAAAGACTCAGTCTCTTGACGGGTAAAGTGCTACAAACACAAGCGGAGCCAGAGATACTGTTGTGGCTCTCTTTGGAACATACAATGTACATAGATATAAACTTGCCTTCTGTAGGAGTCACTGGTTCTACCTACCTACCCATTGCTGTTGAGTCAACTCTGACTCATTGCAGCCCCTTGTGTGTTAGAGTAAACCTGTGCTACATAGGGTTTTCAATAGCTGATTTTTTGGAAGCAGATCTCCAGGCCTGTCTTCCGAGGCTCCTCTGGGTGGACTCAAACTGCCAACCTTTTGGTTATCAGCTGAGCACTTAACCATTTGTACGACCCAGGAAGACACTGGTTAGTTGTCTGCCAACGTGTGACTGAAGAGTTTGGGACATGCCAGATGCCAGAGTTTCTGAGGAAATCTGGCTGGGAAGAGGCCTGGAACGTGATCACAGTTTATCAAGGGAAACCTGATCAGTTACCTTGTAGCCTCTTTGGAGAGATGGAGGAGTCAGTTAGCAGAGGAAATACAGAAGGAGAGAGTCCCGGAGGCAGAGGCTCTTGGCCAGGCTGGCCTGAGCCTCATCCCCACTTCCTGGGCAAAGCTGTCCCATCAGGAGAGAGAAGACCTCAAGCTGCTTCAGCTGATAAAATGCTTCGTAAGACTAACTCTTGCTGTTTGTCCTGACTTCCCCCCACCACACAGCCCTGTGAGATCCAGGGAAGCGTGTGCTGATCAGGCTGACTGGCCCATCCTGCTGGCAGCTGTATTTCTCCTGTTCTTTATTAATAACTGCATGTTCTGTTTCTAGGTCCGCAAGCTGTTTGAGATCGCCTGCTAATCTAAAAGTTGGTGGTTCAAACCCACCTGGCAGTGCTGTGGAAGAAAGGTCTGGAGATCTGCTTCTGTAAAGATTACAGCCAAGAAAGCAGTTCTGCTCTGTAACACATGGGGTCACGGTGAGTCGGCATGGACTCGATGGCAACAGGTTCAGTTTTTGTTGTTTATTCTGTTTCTGCGTGAGGCTTCTAAGCTGGGTTAAAGGGAGTCTGCCCTTGCCCTGTGTGCAGATATACCCCATGCTGTGATGGAGCCACCAAGGTCACTTTGGGGCTCCTGTCAGCGTGGCCAACCTCCTCCCAGTGCAGCAACCCCACATCTCCCAGATGCTGCCTAAGAACCACCACAGGGAGTATCATTCCCATTTTACAGATGATGAAACTGAGATGCAGAGACATGGTATGTCTTGCCGGAGGTCAGCCAGCCGGTAAGGGTGCAACTGGAATGAAAACTCATGTGCGCCTGAAAGCAAAGCTGGTACTCCTTGTACACGATTCCAAAATCCAAAAAGCTCTGAAAACCCAAAGCTTTTTCATGACATAGGAGCAAGTGTTTCACATTTGACAGCAAACCTGGTGTGAATTGGATGTGAGGTTATTTATAGTCTTTATTTTATTTCACTTAGCGTGAATATTTATACATTTTGCTGCAGAAAAATTAAAGTGTGCGGGGCTGCCTCAGAGCTCGCTGGGCATATTATATAATGTACAGCAAATGCACTGTAGATCTTTCTGAGTTCTAAAGAATTCTGAGCGTGGAGCACCAAGGATTTCAGATGAGGGACTGTGGATCTGTACCAAAGTTTTATTTCAGTGAGATCACTATCCCCATTTTACAGATGAGAAAGACTGAGGGGGGACTTGGTGTTGTGGTCAGACTCCCTGGATTAAATGTGGCATTTCATCATCCTTTTGGGTGGTGTGTCGGTAGGAAGGGAAGCCTTTGGGTCACCAGCTCACCCCAGCTTCCCAAGAGCCTTGTTGCCCCAGAAAATTTTAAAAATAGAAAACCTGAAAAGATTAAAGGAATGCTCCAAGTCCCCCAGAAGAAAGGAGGCTGGCGGTGTGTTCTGATGGTCAGCATTCAAAATGCTTTTTTATTTCAGCTGGATGTACACTCACCCATCACAGGACTGCTTCTCAGAATAGAGAGGTACCTGTTGAATCATCCACCCCACTTCCTGCCTCGTGCGGGCATCTCTCCAAGTGCTGAGCCATCCGCTTCTCAACTGTAGCTTGAGATATATCAGGATTTGCAGCCCCTGTGACAGGAGACAAAATAGATTCCCATTTCCTTCAGAACCATTTAGGTAGTTTAGAGAGCGCTTGACTGTTTCAATCAGATGAGAAATAACTAGGTCTCTTCTTGGCTCCACTCTGCCCCACGTGTCTGTGATTTGATGGTCCTGGGCCAGAGGTGAACATGGATTTTGGTGTGACCTTGCTGTGCAGCATGGGCTGGGACGTGCTCCCCTCTGAACCCCAGGCCCACTTTCTGCAGCACAGTGTTGTTCTCATCTCTGTTCACGCCACATGCCCTGGCTCCCACTGTCCCTTAGGACTGGAAATCGTGCCTGGCAGGTGGCTGGAGAGCCTGTTGGTGAGGTCCAAATGACCCCAGGTGCTATTGAAGGAAATGATTTGTGGGGGTCTCATGGGGCAGCAGGGCATCACAGCAGTGTAAGCAGACACCTGTGGGATCAGACTGCCCGGATTTGAGTCCCAGATTTACCACTAGTGACCTTGGGCACGGCAAGTGACTACCTGAGCCTTGACTTCCCTATCTGTAAAATGGATGAAATCATAGTATCTACCACTTCGGGCTACTTCCATGGGCATTGATTGTAGATCCAAGTAAAATTAAACGACGCATTGCATTGGGCAAATCTGCTGCAAAAGATCTCTTTAAAGTATTAAAAGACAAAGATGTCTTTGAGGACTAAGGTGCGCCTGACTCAAGCCATGGTATTTTCAATGGCCTCATATGCATGCAAAAACTGGACAATGAATAAGGAAGACCGAAGAACAATTGATGCCTTTGAATTATGGTGTTGGCGAAGAATATTGAATATACCATGAACTTCCAGAAGAACAAACAAATCTGTCTTGGAAGAAGTACAACCAGAATGCTCCTTAGAAGCAAGGATGGTTAGACTACGTCTCACATACTTGGACATGTTATCAGGAGGGATCAGTCCCTGGAGAAGGACATCATGCTTGGTAAAGTAGAGGCTCAGGGAAAAAGAGGAAGACCCTCCATGAGATGGATTGACACAGTGGCTGCAACAGTGGGCTCAAACATGGCAAAGATTGTGAGGATGGCGCAGGACTGGGCAGGCAGTGTTTTGTTCTGTTGCACGTGGGGTTGGAGCTGACTCGAAGGCACCTAACAACAACCACTTAGGGAGTATATCAGTGTCCTAGTGCTGCAGTATCAAAGAACCACAAACTAGATCACTTAAAATATTGGAAATTCATTTTCTCACAGTTCTGGAGGCTAGAAGTCTGAAATCAAGGTGTGGGCAGGGCCATGCTCCATCCGAAGGCTCTAGGGAAGATCCTTCCTTACCTCTTCTAGCTTCTGGTGGCTGCTGACATTTCTTGGTTCTCCTGGACTTATAGATGCTTCACTCTGTCTCCATCTTCACATGGCCTTCTTTCCTGTGTCTCTGGGTCTTCTCCTCTTCTGAAAAGGATACCAGTCATCGGATTTAAGGTGCAGTGGCTAAGCGCTCCACTGCTAACGGAAAGGTCAGTGGTTCTAATCTACCAGTTGCTCTGTGGGAGAAAGATGTGGCAATCTGCTTCTGTAAAGATTACAGCCTTGGAAACCTTATGGGGGCAGTTCTACTCTGTCGTATAGGGTTGCCATGAGTTGGAATCGACTTGACAGGAATGGGTTTGGTTTTCTAATCCAGTATGATCTCATCTTAACATAATTGCATCTACAATGACCCTATTTTCAATCAAGGTCACGTTCAAGGTGCCAGAGTTTAGGACTTCACTATATCTTTTCTTAGGGGACACAGTTCGACCTGAAACAGGGAGGTGGTAAGAATGAAGTCAGATAATGTATATAAAATGCTTAAAATCGTGCCTAGCATAGCCACACCCATTGCCATTGAGTTGATTCCGACTCATAGTGACCCTATAGGACACAGTAAAACTGCCCCAAAGAGTTTCCAAGGCTGTAATCTTTTCGGAAGCAGACTGCCACATCTTTTACCCATGGAGCAGCTGGCGGGTTTGAACCTCTGAGCTTTCAGTTAGCAGCCAAGTGCTTAACTACTGTGCCACAGGGCTCCCTGCCTGGCATATAGTAACTCTTTAATTCATATCAATTAGTATTAGTATGGTTGCCAGCAGCCTGTGGGGGCCTTGGCTGGGGCACGATCTTGCAATATTTCAAAAGCAATCACTGGAAACTTATGAGAAGTCTCTGAACTCAGGGTTGAGAGAGAGAGAGGGAGGCAGAGAGAGAGAGAGAGACAGAGAAATAAAGACAGAGACAGAGAGAGACAGAGAAATTAAACCCTGTCATGCCTTCAGGTAGCCCAAAGTCTAGTGGGGAAAGTAGATGTGGCTATTCCAAGGGCTCAAAAGTCTATGAAGTACTTCTTGAAATATATTTTGAGCCTGCATTTATAAAACAGATTTCACATAAAAATCCAGATTGGCTTCTCTTAAGAAGTGGTGCCACTGGCCTGGCCTTCCTGAATGATGATAAGAAGCTGGAACTAAGTAGGAGCTGCTCCTTGGGCAGGGATTCTCTACTTTGCCATAGTCCCCACTACTCCCTATTGCCTTATTCCTAACCTGCTTCATGTTCATGTATGTTTGCTGCCTGGCCCTCTGGGAGTTTGCAGATAAATTACAATGCAATGCTGTGAGTGCTGTGGGAGCACGTGGGTTGAGAACTCAGCCTTCGCCAGTTGGGAAAAGCTTCCCAGGAGAGACAAAGTCACTACTGCTTCTCTATAAAACCTGCGAACGCTGCTGAACACTGTCATCTTTATGGCTCAAGGACACGAAGAGAGGACATAAAGTAAGAGCTGGCAGGGACCCTAGAAGTCTGCTATAAAGCCACCTGGCAGGCACAATTTCCAGTCCTAAGAAAAGAGACAGAGGCTCAGGAAGGCTCACTAACTTGTCTGAGGTCACACAGCCAGCTGATGGAAGAACTGGGGCTAGAACCAGGACTGTCAACCAGAAACAATTCTCAGCTACCCCACCTCCTCTGTCCCCAGGTTCCTTGGGAGTCAGCAGGATTTGTCCTCTGGAGCCTTGGACTTGGTCCTGACACTGCCATTTATCTGCAGCATGACCTTGGCTAGGTCACTTCGTCTCCTTGAGCCTCAGTTTCCTCATCTGTAAAGAGGGGCTAATGACTCTGACCTTAAAAGAGTGCTTCAAGGGCCAAGTAATGAGAAAATGGACAGGACGACAGTTCATGAGCTCTCGAGGATTCTGGACGTGTGAGGGTCATTATGATTGCTGACAAATAGTCACCCCCCAACACATTTTGGCACCATCTGTCCAACAGAGACCTTGAAGGAGGCTGGGCCCCCCGACCTGCCTTTGCCAGCCCCTCGTAGGAATGTGTGTGGCCTTTTGTCAGGCTTGGAACCAGGAAGGGCAGAGTTTTGGGATTCTCTGCCCTTGACTTTGAGCAGGACCTGGGAGCAGGGCCCAAGGGCTCCCTCCGCTCTTCTGGGACTGTCAAGGGGGTTGCCGGGGTAGAGATGGAGAGGAAGCCATCCAGTTGATTCTGACCCATAGTGACCCATGTGACAGAGTAGTTTTTTTTTTCCTAGACTGTAATCTTTATAGGAGCAGATTGCTGGGTCATTCTCCTGTGGAGCTGCTGGGTGGGTTCGAACCACCAGCCTTTCAGCTAACAGCCGAGTGCTTAACCGTTCACACCACCCGGGGAGTCCTCGCTCCTTTTACATCCCTGCTCAGTGGCTAGAACTATTGAGATCATGTAGCACTGGGGGTGACCGTCC
>NW_004443963.1:14701375-14703592 GCF_000243295.1 Trichechus manatus latirostris
CTATTTACCAGGTCTGTTTGTTCTGCACTCTGGCCACACGATGGCACTGCTCCCCAAGTCATGAAATGTCATGCCCAGCTCCTGAACTGCATTTCAATGCATCAAATATCAATTAAACGCCTACTACGTTCAAACACCTACACTGTGGCTGTTGAGCAGGGGAGCTCAATTACTCATTATTGTTATATTAATATGTATAAAAACAACAATAATAACATCGATGCAGGGCTTCATAGTTTATTCAGCAATTTACAGAGATTATCTAGTTCCACCTGCTGAACAATCCTGCTGTCAGATGGCGTGGGTCTTTCCATCTCATTTGAGGAGGAAACGGAGGCACAGAGCTGAGCGGCACTAGTAGGTGCTCAGTGAATCATCAATGGTGGATTGAATGGGGTAGACCCAGACATCTGTCTCCACCATCATTCTTTGTCCTTGAAGGCAGGGACTGTGTCCTGTTCATCTTCCTGTCTCCACTCTGAGCCCAGCACCTGGTAGAGGGCTTCAGTTGATGCTGCTGAACTTCGTTGCAGACCTGCAGCAGGGAGAGGAGAGGAAGGGGGGCTCCCTGCAGGCCACTCAGCTCCCTGAGGCTGTAGTCCTGAGCGCATGCCAGCTGCAGCTTCCAGGCCAGGCCTGGAAGACTCCCCGGGTGCACTCAGGCTCAGAGATGCAGACTCTGGGCTGCAGCTGGTGGCAGAGATTGCAAAGAGAGGAGGTCACCATTCTTGCCACGTGGCATTTGCAGAGCATGAGTGACTCACCATAATTTGGCCCCTGGAAGCTGCCAGGAGGCTGAGTGGTCAGGACTGATTCATTCATTCACTCATTCATTCATTCAACAAACACTTCCTGAGTTCACTAGGGATGAAAAACACAGCCCCCGGGACCCCGAGAATGGTGGGAGGAGGGAGAGACTGCCAGTATATCGCTAACAAAACTGTTTGGTATATGTGGCTAAGAGGTCTGTACCAAGTGCCATGGGGGTGACTGAGTCTACCAGCGGCGGCAGGAAGGCTGCAAGAGGAGGAACCGTGTGCAGGAGCTTGAAGGATGAGACGAGTTTACAGGTTGCCAGGCCGGGAAAGGAGTATGAGGTTGGAAGGGAGGAAAGCGTTAGGGACGTGCACACAGGGTAGAGCTGTCCGAGGGCATTGTGTGTTGGAGTATGGCTGAGAGATGCTGGTGGACATGCAGGCAGTGGCTAGCCAGGGAGCAGCCTTGAATGCCACCCTGAAGACCGTGAATTGTATCCCGTAGACTCTGGGGAGCATTTCATGCCAGGAGCTGTGCAAAGCTCTGGAATCCACAGTTGAATATTGTGGTTCTTGTTGGCAAGGAGCTCAGAGTTTTGTGGAGAAGATTGGCAAAGAAAAGAAGGTCATCACTCACATTTACTGAGTCCTGATTCTTTGCCAGAGCCCTGGTGATGCAGTGGTTAAGAGCTGCAGCTGCTTATCAAAAGGTCAGCAGTTCGAATCCACCAACCACTCCTTGGTAAACCTTATGGGGGCAGTTCTACTCAGAATCGACTCGACGGCCACGGGGTTTTGGGTTTTTTGACTGTTAGCCATGCAGAGTGCTGAGTGCTTCACAAGCACTTACCCATCACTATCTTATAAGATAGGAACTTCGTAAGGTCCCATTTTATAGACGAGTAAACTGAGGCTTGGAGTTCTTAAGGAAGTTGTCCAAGGTCACAGAACTAGGAATGGTGGAGCCAGGACTTGTTTGTTGGTTTTTGTTTTTCATGGTCACTGTTACTAAGGCTAATCCATTAATTTTATATAGACTTTTCATGCACATAGTACAAAATTCAAAGGACTCAAGAGGTGTCCCTTAAAGTTGACCACCCTTACCCGTGTCTTGTATCTTCTAGAGATGTCCTATCCAGGCACAAGCACAAATGGCGAGGAGAGACAAGTGCATGTTAATCACAGCGTGGGCTGTGGGAACAGCCTGCAGGGCGTTGAATCCTGAGGTTTTTGTGAGCTCGAAGAGTGTTACCACTAAGTTATGTTTTGAGCAAGGGGTCGGAGAGCTTAGAGGTGGGGAGGGGAGTAAGCTGGGAAGGGTCAGAGGTGCAGGTGTGTGATGGAGCGGGCCTGGGGTGGGGGTGATGGGATGGAGAGGAGGAAGAGGGGACCAGTGGGGCCTGGAATGAGATCGAGTGGGTGCCAGGAGGACAACAGAGGCTGCGGGTGGGTTCTCACTGCA
>NW_004443963.1:14705031-14718502 GCF_000243295.1 Trichechus manatus latirostris
AGGCTCTGGCTGCTTGGGGGAGATAGAGAGCTTCCTGTCGCTGGAGGTATTCAAGCAGAGGCTGATAGACTGTGAGCCATAGAGATGTTTTTTGAGGACTCCCACATTGGCCAGTAGGTTGATTCATTCACTCAGCAAACTTTTGGAGAGGGCTGCCCTTGCCCGGCCTTGTGATGGGACAGGAGATGCCAAGGTAAATGGAACACCATCCCTGGCCCCAAGGAGCATCCAGTCCAGGGAATGAGCTGAGTGCTGAGGCTCCTTCTACTCTGTGGCTCTGTGCTTTAGAGGTCCAGGCCTTGGAGGGAGTCGGCTGAGGAACGTCAATGTGCGCCCTTTGGTATTGATCCACTGGAGTTGGAGCTGGCTGGGGAGCAGCAGGAGGAGGACGCTGCAGTGTTATTAGTGTGGAGGACACGCTATAATCTGTCAGTGTCACCCTGGTCGCAGCTGGCCAGGGAGCCATCCTGCTGTTAACTCCTCCCTTCCCAGCAGCCGCAGAGCCCACGACTTGTACAGCACCCTCTCCAGTGCCTCCATTCTTCTCTATAGGAGGGAGAAGGTGGTTGTTTACTCTTTTCATACCTATTCCTGGCATGAGCCATTGGCCCCAATCACACGGATTTATTCAGTGTTTCCCAGACACACCTTGGTCATTCCTACTTCTGTGCGTTTAGTTACCAAATTTCCCTACGAGGTATGATCACCTAAATGCAATCCTATTTATCCATTTGCCATCTATCCATCCATTCATCTTCACATCAAAACACCCATCCATTTTGCCATTTATCCAGCCAACCACCCATCCACCCATCCACCTTACCATCCGATCATCTATCCATCCATTTTTATCCATCCATCCAACATCCATCTATCCCTCCATTCGACCTTGGAATTTAATTCAGTTCAATTCAACTCAACCCAGTTCCATTCTGTTCCACTTATTCCGTTCCATTCATCTTTGTTCAATTCACAAGATAGATCCCTGAGCCCTATCATGTGTTAAGCGAGTGTTAAGTAAGTCATGTCCCTGCTCTGAAGGAGTCCATGGAAAGGATCTGCCCCATCCTTTATGGTCAGCTTTGAGTCTCACCTCCTTCAACCCTTTGTCAGTCCCTTTGGCAGAAGCATTGGCTCTATAGGACTATCTGTGGAAGAAGGTTTAGTCTGGTTTTCACGAGCTCCATAGAATGGAACTAATACAGGGAGAAAGGTAAAGGGTGGATAAGAGATGAGAGTGAAGAGAGCAAATGGGACAGGGAATTTGGTTCCATGGAGTGGGGAGCTTCCTAATCACCCAGCTGGAGCACTCCAGCTGTGTCTGAATGGGCATGTATTGGGGGATGAAGGAAAAGAGAAGGGAACAAGGAGACCGCAATTAGGGAAGCAGGTTAGTATGGGGTGAAGACATGAGCTACGGAGCCACATAGACTGCCTGGCTTCATGTCCCAGCTCCACCGTATTCGTGCTGTGTGACCTTGGGCAGGTATCTTAATCTCTCTGAGCCCCAATAGCCTCATTTCTAAAATGAGGATAATAATAGGATCTGTCTCATAATGTTTCTGTTGGCATTAACATGTAAAGTGCTTAAAATAATGCCTGGCACAAAGGGAGAGGTCTACAGATTTTAGCTATGGTAACTATTACTCTGTTGAGCATCAGGACATTCTGGTGATGCGCTAGGTGCTTTCACATTCAACGTCTCTTCCAAGCATCTCAGCTGTTACCCTTATGTAGGGATGATTGAACCCATTTTATGGTTGAGGACATGGAGGCTCGGAGAGGTTGTAACTTGCTCACATCACACGGCTAGCAAAGGGTGGAGCTGGGCGTTAAGTACAGGGCTTCCTAACTCTACTGCCTGTGATCTCCCACTCTGTCTGTTCTACTGCCTCTCAAAGGGCGAGCGCTCTGAGATGCAAAGATTCTAAGACTTTCATCCCACGTGCTGACTGGGGCATTCTTTTAGTTTTCTCTACGTTCAGCCTTGAGTAGTTTATTGCTGTTTTATGTGTGTTTTCGCTCTTCCCCAGAGGTCATGAAATTAATTTTTTTTTTCTTTTCTACAGTGACTGAAGTGTTTACTTTGACAATGACATTTATGATATTTCCCTTTTTGCCTTGCTTGCCAGGAAGCTTGGATGTGTCAGATTGCTTACTTTCCCTTTCCATGGTTTTGATTTTCTACCTTTAACAGCCTGTTTTATTTATGTGTCTTTTACTGTAAGCTGTTCCACTCATAGAAGGAGCGGAATAAACAGAGGTTGAATTGACTGGAAAAGGGCAGGTTGCAAATTACAAGTAAATGATTTAAATAAAACTGCGAGATTGAGGAAAGGAACGTGCCTTACTCATGTCTTTGCCCTCATCTCTACCAGTGTCTAGCCCTGGGCCTGGCCAGGTGAATTTTTTTTTTTTTATGTTCAATTAAAAAAGAATTTTTTTATTGTACTTTAGACAAAGGTTTACAAAGCAAACGAGTTTCTCATTAAACAATCGATACACATATTGTTTGGTGACATTGGTTGCCAACCCCACAACATGTCAACACTCTCCCCTTCTTGACCTTGGGTTCCCCATTACCCGGCTGGGTGAATTTTGCATGAAAGCTCAGGGGTGATTTTCTCTGTCATGTCTGATCACTGGCTCTCCTTGCATTTAGAATAAAACCCAAAGGCTGCCCTGTGAGGACTGAGCCGGGCCCGTCTCTTTCACCACATCGTGTGTCATTTCTCCCTTGCTCATCCTGCGTGACTACTCAGGTCATCTTTTAGATTTATTCACTAGCCAAGTTCTTTTTTGCAGGAAAAGAGGCTTTACACATGCTGTTCCCTCTGCCTGGAACCCTGCCTCCTCTCCCATACCCTACCTTTTTCTGGCTTACCCTCTTCATTCTTCAAATTTTGGCTTAAAGTCATCATCTCAGAGAAGCCTCCCCTGACTGCTCCATTTAAAGGCAGTGTGGTACCTAGTCTTCAAAGACGACCCCCAGTGTGTCCTCACCTCTCATGGGCGTACCGCTACTCCTATCAAGAGTACTCAAGGACTCCATTTCTCCTCCTTTTGAAACTGGGCTGAGCCTTGGGTCTCGCTTTGGCCAAGGAATTTAGTGGAGGTACTTGCGGAGACTTCTAAGGCTTGGCACTCAGATGACGGGCAGCTTCTGCTTTCTGCCATTTGGAACCCAGCCGCCATATTGGGAGAAGCCTAAGCCACATGGAGAGGCCATAGGGAAGAGAAATGAGATCCTCCAGTGAGCCCCAGCTGAGCCAACAGTCAGCCTCACCTACAGCCTCGGGCATGAGCCATCTTGTTGTTCCAGCCCAGTCAAGTCTTCAGATGACTGCAGCCCCAGCCAACATCTTGTGCAGCAGTAGAACTGCCCAGCTGAACCCGTGGAATTATGAGAGCTAATAAAGTGATTATTGTTGTTTTAAGCCACGAAATTTTAGATAACTGGAAGAGAGGTCAACCTCTACTATTTTTAAAATCATTGCCCCAATGCACTTACTTCATAGAACTCATGACAAATTATAATAATAGGATTATCTGATTCTTAACTTGCTAATTTTCTCTCTTCCTCTCTGGAACATAAGTTACAGGAGGCAGGGACCATGCCTGTCTTGACTGCTGCTGTCCCCAGCGTTGAGCACAGTAAATGGCAGGTGATAGGAGTGCAATGAATGAATGAAAGAATAAATGAAAGGCATCAGAGTGGTCCTGCAGCATCCCTGAGAGCTGGTGCCACTCTCTGTGGCTGAAGCCAGGCAGGGGCAGCACCAGGAAGGAGGTAGATATGGCCCAAGCCTCAGCTCTCAGGAGCTTTCATGACTCAGAACTGTGAAGCCTTTCCTGACACCCCTTTCCACCCCCAGGCTTCCATGCCTCTGCCAGACAGAACTGACTTCTCCCTCTTGTTGCCCTCCCCCATGCCCTGTGCAGCCCTACATTAAAGTGCCCGTGAGGTCTGTGTGTGCAGACGAGGCAGGTAGGATGATCAGTGGGTAAGAATGAGACCCCTGGGTTTGAATCCCAGCCCTGCCACATTCTGAGTATGTCCTGGTGTCATGGCTACATTTACTGAACAGCTATATTACAGTAAGTGCTATGGAAGTGTGAGCTTGTGTTACTGTTGCTATGTGTCATGCACTGTTCTAATGCTTCTAATTCATTTAATCCACACAGCAACCTTATGAGATAGATGTTATTATTATTATTCCTCTTTTACAGATGAGGAAACTGAGGCCTAGATAACTTGTCCAAGCTTGTGCTGCAAGGAAGTGGCTAGAGTCAGGGTTTGAACCCTGGCAATGTGGCTCCAGAGTCCACCCTCTTAACCCCCGTTCCATTCTGCCTCTCTGAGCCTCAGTTTCCATACCTGCTTACCAGGGCTATAATAATATATGACTCACAGTGCCTGGCATACCGTCGACTCTCAGTGAATCCCAGTCTGCTGTGGCAGGACAGATAAACAGGGTCCCAATCAGGGAAGGTTTTGAAGGTTTTACTGTAAGGGCATTGGGGAGCCATTGAAGATTTTTGAATGAGGGAGTGACATGGAGAAACTGGTTTAGCTCAAGTTCCGCTCTTTCCTTTTCCCACCCCTCTGTGCCACCAGGAGTCACCCTCTGATGGCTATATCCATCCCGCCTGATGTTCGTATGTGAGTTTCACTTCCCTATGTCTTATCTCCACTGTGAGATTTTGAGCTGTTTGAGGGATGTGACAGGTCAGCCCAGATTCCCTGAATTGAATGGAATGGGGAGGGATGCTTCTTGTCCTCCTCATGGCAGACATTGCAGGTCTTATCTCAAAGGGCTGCCTCAGAGAGCCCATCCATGACCCTGTTTCCTTTTCCTCTTCTGGCACTAGTGGTTGAGAGACGTTCCTAGGTTTGTCTCACCGTTTACCTCTTACTCCCCTTGGAGTCCTTCCACAGCAATGGGTAAGAGATGAGACTAACACAGGGAAGGAGGTGGGAGAGGGAGGAGGGAGAGAAGGTGTGGGAGAGAGCGAGAGAGTGAGACAGAAAAAGAGAGAGATTGAGAGAGAGAGAGACTGAAAAGAGAAAGATTGAGAGAGATACTGAGAGAGAGAGAGACAGAGAGAGGAGAGAGAAAAAGAGAGAGAGAAAGGGGAGTGAGAACAAGAGGGCAAGAAAGAGAGGGATAGAGGGAGATAGGAAAAGAGAGAAACTGAGAGAGAGGAGAGTGAGAGAGAGGAGAGGGGAGAGACAGAGGAGAGTGAGAGAGAGGAGAGACAGAGAGGCAATAGGAGAGAGAGAGAGAAGGAAGGCTGGGCTCAATGCTTCAGTGTCCACTGTGCCTGGTAACAAAAATGGGCCCTTTGACCTACTATTGTGTCCTTTGTTCTGACAGATATTTTGAGTATATATATGCACGCATACATGCACGTGCTCCATATAGATACGAGCACCTGTAACCTAGTGTGCACACCCCCACGCTTACCTGTGCCTGCCGACACATAGATGTGTGAGTACCCACGGGGTAAGCACATGGAGAAATACGTGTGGTGGGCCTGCTGTCTCAGCTCCAGCCTCGCCTCCTCTGTGCACCCCACCCTGGGTTAGTTCATCCACCTCTTGATGCCTCTGTGGCAGCATTATCACATTTCTCTGTTCACTTGTCCCTGTCCCTGTCTACTGGGAACTTCCTGCAGGGTGGTCCATGTCCTTGTCACTTCTGTACCCTTGGGATCAAGATCAGGGTCTGATAGGGGGATGCGGTCAATGAATGCTGACTGGCTGAAGGAATATGTTTGTGTGAGTCGATCTAGTTGCAGAAGTGTGTGTTTGTGTGTGTGTGTGAGTGTGTGAGTGTGCAAGTGAGTGAGCATGTGTGCACACAGGAATATACACATGGACATGCATTGTGGGGGGTGTGGGTGTGTCTCTCTAAGGTGTACATGAGTGAACCTGCATGCACACACCATGCCCATTGCCGTCGAGTTGATTCCAACTCATAGTGACCCTATAAGACAGAATAGAACTGCCCCATAGGGTTTCTAAGGTTGTAACCTTTACAGAAGCAGACTGCCACAGTTTCCTCTTACAGAGCGGCTGGTAGGTTCAAACTGCTGACCTTCGGTTAATGGCTGAGTGCTTAACTGCTGCACCACCAGGGCTCCTTGCACACACCACATGTACAGATTTATGTAGTGGTGTGCTGGTAAATGTTTTTAACAATTGGCTTCTCATTAAAAAAAATACATAAATAAATAAAGTGCTGATTTGTAGCGTTTGCCTATTTCCATGGTGTAAACACTTCCACTGTGGTCGATCTCAAGTGGATCACGGAGCTGGGAATTGATGCACACAACTGGCTCACACGAACCTGTGGGAGCCAGCTCCAGCACACCCTGGGTTTATGTCTGGGACAGCCCGTGACAGGGAAAGCAGGCAGGGGAGAGTTCCTCCGGCCTGGAGAAGTGTCTGTAAACTGGCCCAGGACATGTCTTCCCAAAGTCTGGGCACCAGGGAGCAGGCAGTCGTTGGCTCCCCACCAGCTTTCTCAGCTTGGCTTGGAAGCCAGTCCACACTGATGCTGCTTGTTAGGCAGGTCTAGACACTCATAGAGACAGCCACCTTCCCTCGCCCTACACAGACACTCCCAGTGTTTTTGGAGTTTGGCGAGGTCAGCACTACTGCGGGGAGGAGAGCACAAATGGAGGAGGAAGGAGAAGAAATGCCCCAGGGGGTGGCTGAGGGCTGCAGAGGAGTCCTCTTGAAGCCAATTTGCTGTGCAAGCACAGACAAGTGGGCCTGCCCTCTCTGGTCTCCAATCCTGCCTTTTTTTTTTTTTTTTTTCCTGTGAAGGGATAGGAACTGTGAGCTCCCTGGCCCCTTATCTGACCATCCGGGAGTCAGGGCTCTTAGGCTGGGTCCTGAGGGTTGAAGTCTAGATTCACAGGCCTGAGAGGCAGTGCTGCCCTGCCTTGAGCCCTGGGCTTCAGGGGACCCTGTCAGGCCTCCCTCAGATCACTCCAAGGAGACACACTCACCCTGAGCCATGCCCTGAGCCAAGCCCCTCTTGGAGATCTTACCGATACCTGCCAGTCTACAGTTCTTGTCCAAAGCGTCCCGAGCCTGCTTCCAGGGCCTGTGTCTTCCTGTGGTTTGTCCTCCTGAGGAGGGCTGGGACACCCCTAGGCTCAAGGGTGGCCAAGAAATGGCCGTTCTGGTGGCTCTAGATGGAACTTGGATTGGCAGGCCCATGTAGGGACAGACCTCTCCTATGCACACTGGAGCTGGAGGTGGGAGGGGAGGGCGGCTTGTGGGCTGGGAGCTGGGGTCAAGGGCTTCAGGGTGGGCTGACCCCAGACTGCCACTTCCAGGTGCGGAATTCAAGGAGGTTGAGAATTCTAAACTTGAGTCTAGCATTTTTAATCATTATGAAAATGTATTTGTCAGGAAAGATTGAATGTATTTTTAAGTTTGTTAGTTTGATTTTTAGCTGTCTAAATATTTAGACACACAGTGTGGGAGCCTCTATTTGTACTCTTGTCCTGGGCCCCCCAAATGTTAGAGGTGAGCCTCGAGTGGGAGATGCTTGAGATTCATGTGGGGCTTGATGGTGTGGCCCCACGGAACTCGGGCTGGATTGAGCACTGAGTTCTGAACACTGGGCAGTTCTGGAGCAGTTTTCTGGGGACCTCATGGTGTGGGGCTGACCTTGCTCTTAGGTCCGTGTGTCCCTCAGTTTCATTAGCATGTCACCTCTTTTCTCTTTTCTCCCCAGGGAGAGCTGAACAATGGCTAAGGTTCTTCCCCTAGTCTTAGACAGTGTCTTCTCTCCCAAAACCCCCGTCTCATAAAGGAGCCCTGGTTTGCATCAGGATTGGAGTCCCTGGATGGCACAAATGGCTAATGCATTTGGCTCCTAACTGAAAGGTTGGAGGTTTGAGTCCACCCAGAGGCGCCTGGTGATCTACTTCCAAAAAATCAGCCACTGAAAATCCTGTGGAGCACAGTTCTACTCTGACACACATCGGGTCACCATGGGTATATGGGTTGGAATTGACTCGACGGCAACTGGTGTTGGTGGTGGTGTTAGGATTGGTGCCATGGTGTCTGGGGCCTTCCCCAGTCCCCATCACTGCACGTTATTATGGCTGTATCTAAGGTGACTCAATGCTCCCCATGGATCACTCCTGTGGCTCGTTATACGAAAACATGAAACCCACCAGGCCAGTAAATCCCAGCCGTTTTAAGAATGAGGTCGCAGTGTGTTTTTGGTATGCCATGATGAATGTCAGTAAAGTGGGATGAAGGCTTTTTCCTTTTAGAGTAATGTATCATAATGCTTTCATTTTATCAAGCTCTGGTCAGCCTTGTTTTCCCTTTGTCTGATTTGTCAGGGCATCAGTTATGAGTTTATACCTGCCCATCTGGGTTAAGGACAGTAAATTCAGTAGCGGTGGAGATGGGAAGGGGGACATAGGAAGGTATTAGAGGGAGGAGAGGAGGAAGCATTTTACCATTTTCCAATAAATAAGTAATTTTGGTTTGCTTTTAAAATCTTGATTTGATCTTGAAATACCTTCTTTTCTCCCATCCTATTTGCTATCTGTTATGGAGTGAATTATGTTTCCCAAAAAGTACGAGTTGAACTCCTGGCCCCTGTACCTGTGGATGTGACCCTGTTTGGAAATAAGGTATTTCTTTGTTATGTTAATGAGGTCAGACCAGAGTAGGGTGGGTCCTGAACCTAATCAAGTCTGAGTTATAAAAAGAGCAGACTAGACACAGAGACGCATACAGGGTGAAGACAGATGACATGTGAGGACTCATGTACAAGCAAAGGAGCACCAGCGAGCTCCGGCAGATGCCAGAAACTAGGAGAGAGGCCATGGAAGGCGTCAACACAGCTGAGACCCTGATTTGGACTGTCAGCCTCCAGAACAGTGAGGAAATACATTTCTGTTCTTTAAAGTCACCCACGTGTAGTATTTCTGTTATGATAGCACTAGGTAACTAAGACAGTTTGATAGTTTTAAAACTTTAACATGAACTACATTAAACGTGCTTAATGCATTTTGAGAGGCATTTACAGCCCTCCTTCACATGGTGGGCCCTGCGGTTTGGCCAGACCAGGGCTGGACTGCCTTCAAATGGAGCCTTTCTCCATTGTCCAGAGTCGAACCCTCTGTTAGCATTTTATCTTGCCCTTCTCATATCTTCAAGTTAAGAGAGTCCCAGGGGCCCTGGCTAGACCTTCCCCACTCGTCTCCCAGCACACGGTCCCCTCTGAGGAGGGGCCCTCTGCAGGGAGTTCTCTGAGTACACACCACGGGGTCATGTCCCTTCCAGGCTGCACACTTTCACAGGGAAAATTGAAACCCTGGTGTGTGATTGGGATGATAAGAGGTACCCCACCCTCAGTCCTACAAATAAGTGGGGCTGGCTTATTCTAAGAGCGAAAACTCAAACATAACGTGCTCACTGTCTTCAAATACTTGAGGGTCTGTTTTGCTGAGGGAGTCCCGGGGAGATGCAAATGGTTAACACACTCTGCTGCTAACCGAAAGGCTGGAGGTTACAGTCCACCCAGAGGCTCCTGGGAAGAAAGTCCTGGCAATCTACTTCTGAAAAATCAGCCATTGAAAACCCTATGGAGCACAGTTCTACTCGGACACACATGGTGTTGCCATGGGTCGGAATTGACTCGACAGCAACTAGGTGTGCTGAAAAGGGAAGAGACTTGTTCAGTGTTTCTGGATCATGAAGGAGGAAGTGGATTGCTATTCAGCGTACAGAGAAGGCTTTCGCCCAGAAGTACTGTCCAACAGGGGCCAGGCTACCTATGGCAGAGGTGAGCCCCCTGTCACTGGAGGTGTGTAAGTATCAGCAAGGAATATTGAAGAGGAGACTCATGACCTCAAGAGTAGGGACACTGTACTGCATGGCTTCCAAGTCCTGCCCCCCAGTTCTGAGAATCTGTGGCTTTCAGATTGTTTGAAATGGGATGCTATGAGCTGGGAAAGCAATTAAAGAAATCCACTGAAGTGAGGACCAAGCTATAAAAAAATCTTTATTTCATGTACCAGGATTTTTTTTTTTCAGTTTTCTGCTTTTTAAAATTTTTTTTTCTGTTAACAGTCTGAAAAAAAAAAGGACCCACCAAGAAAATAAAATGGAGGTTGGTTTCTTGAACTGATTTGAGCTGGACATGAGCAATCGTTCACCCTGGGAAGCAGCAGCGTTGCTGTCCCGGGCTGCTTCCATCCTTCTGGGCCCCCTAGCCCTCTCTCGGCCATGCTGGAGCTTACCCTGCACCCTGATGGCCTTCTTCAAATGGACCCAGAACCCAGGCCTCATAACCTGGAAGGAAGCACTGATTGCACCCCAAATGCTCTACCAGACTGAAAACTAGGGCTACTTTCATCTTTGGATACTGCCCCTGTTTGCTGTTTTCTTGGGGGCTTTCCCTCCTCTCCAGTTCATGATCCTTTCTGGTAGGGATCTGGAGGAGTGGTGGGTAAGGCTGAAGTGGCGGAAGGGATAGATTTCTGCCCAGAGTGCTCTGCCCTCAGCCTTCTGGCCCCCGGGGACTTCCGGGCTGGGCTGGCAGATGTCCTGCCTTGTGGCTCAGGCTGGGTGTCAGTGCTCCAGCTGCTGCTGACCTGGGAAGAGAACTTTCCTTTACCAGACCAAGGACGCCGGGGAAGGGCAGCGGGAATGAGCAAGCCCAGAAAGCCTCACTCAGTGCTCCCCAGAACTCCCCAGAGAGCTGAACTTGAAAACCTCAGGCAAGGCCAGGGTCCAGAACAGGCAAAACCAAGAGAGAGACGCTGGTGGAGGTGGCCAAGGTGGCTCGCCTTCAGCGGAATGATGCGCAGGCTGCTCTGAAATTTCTAGCTTGGGGAAACTATTGGCTTTCTCTCAGTCTGAACAGGCCCTCTTCCTTCTTGGAAAGAAGGAGAAGTGCAGAACACCCCAGACTTTAGTCTTTAGACTTTAGTCTGGGGTGTAACTTTAACTTTTGGGGTTGGTCTTCACTCTGGAACTGAACTTTGCCAAAACTCTCCTCTCTGTCCCCTCAGCCTTAATCCCTCCCAAACTTACATCAGGAATCTCCTCTTTCTTTGACCCCAAAGATAATGGGAGACGCCTAGTGGGGAACCTCTAATCTCGTGGAAGTCTCCTTCACTCTTCGTGACTGGGGTATGGCATTAAAGAAAGGGGAAAGGAAATAAAAGTAGCTTTGGGGACCTCTGATGTCTTTTTTCCTCTTTGCCTGAACAGCAGGATACATTTGCTCACATGACAATATTTTTGCTTTGACAGTGGATGTGGGGGCAAGGGTTGGGGAGCACAGTGAGGAGGCGTATGGTGTGTGTGTGTGTGTGTGTGTATGTCTGAGAGGCTGACTGACGATCTTGGAATGTTCTCAATGTCTAGGGGCTGGATGGCAGGTATTTTGGTTATGCTTGCATTTCTGCCTGGGCAGGGGGCAAATCTTAGAAGTTATAGACACGTAGAAGAACTGGCCTTTGGAGTTCATCTGGGTCTATCCACAAGTTTATACAGGGGGAATCTGAGGCCCAGAGAGACCATGCAGCAAAGAATTGTAGAATCTAGTCCTGGGTTCAAGACTGGTGGCCTGTCTGTGCAGGCGAGCATGGAGTGTGTGTGTGTGTGTGTGTGTGTGTGTGTGTGTGTGCGCACATGGTGTATGGGAGGGCACGAGTAAGCACAAAGGCCAATGTGGAGTTGTTGTACATGGCTTTGGAGAGTGTGAATCAGTTTTCATTGACCCATGTCTCTGTAAGGGGATAGCAGGGCTTAGAGTGGGAATGCATCCCTGTGAATGACTCCAGCACTAGGCTGAGGGGACTCTGTGTGTGACTGAGTGTGTGTTTATGTGAGTGTGTGTATATGCATGTGAGTGTGTGTGTGAGTGGGATGTGTGGTCTCCTTCGTGTAGACCTGAGTGTCTGTGGTGATTCTCTCTCTTCCTCGTGTAGAGAAGAGATGTTTCCATCACAGAAACTCCCTTCAGTTGGCTGGGGCCTTTCTCCGCTCCCACCTGCTTTGAGCCCAGCTCTACTCTCTCACAACGTTTTTTCATTTTTTATTTAAATGGATTTGTATATTTTTTTTCTGTTTTCTCTTTACAGGTTCCCTGCTAAATTTTTAGTCCCCCCCACCCCATTTTTTTTTCACAGTTTAAAGCTGGAAAAGAATTAAAATAAAAATACTATCTGATTTTCTTGCAAGTAAGTCCACTTATTATATATTTACATTTATTTATACTCTGTGGTTTTTTTATTTAAAAAAAAATCACCACTTGTTTTTCCTTTTTTTCTTTTGTAAAAAGAAACCTTTTTGCTGTGTCATTGTTGGACCTGCTGGGCCTTGAGAGGGCGTCCGCGAGTCCAAGGACCCCCAAAGGGTCAGCAAACCCCCTTCCCAGGGGACCTGGGGGCCTGTGAGTCTGGGGGTCTACAATCGCCCCTGGGTCACCGGGTGGCCCTGAGGTGAGAGGTGAGGAGGGAGAGCTGCTTTATGTCCCCCGGGGGGAGGGGGTGGGCGTCTCCTGACCCCAAGGACAGGAACTTAGGGATGGTGACCCCAAGAGGCTCACC
The DNA here is from genome assembly GCF_000243295.1 of Trichechus manatus latirostris. NCBI lineage: Eukaryota > Metazoa > Chordata > Mammalia > Sirenia > Trichechidae > Trichechus > Trichechus manatus. Next base: position 14,717,638 of record NW_004443963.1, read on the forward strand.
CTGAGGATTTCGGGAGTTTCCGGGCATCTCGGTAAGCCACCGGCAGCCGTCCCCTCTCCTTCCCTTCCCTCAAGGCCTAGGAAGTCATCACAGTGGGTTAAGGACCATTAAGGACTGGGAAACTAGGGGCTGGGCAAGCCCCAAGTGTACCCCCTCCAGGCACCTTATGGACAGGAGGGACCAAGGACTCTTGGGTCGCCTGGAGGCCTACAATGCCCCATCAATGCTACGTGGAGGTGGCTCGGGAGCCACTGCTCATGCCCAGCGTTCCTGGGGCACCCACCCTGGGCTCCAGGGACCTGGCAGTGACCAGAGGCTCATCTCACCCCAGGGCCCCTGGGCCTCTACCCCCCACTCTCCCAGGGAGGCAGAGCCCGCTTAGGGTTAAAGGGAACAGAAAAGTAACTCTCCCCACATTGTAAAACAAACAAACAAACAAAAACCCCAAAACCAATAGTAACAAAAAACCCTGATAAATACAAAGAACTTCCCTCTTCCTTTCTGCTTTTTTTTTTTTGCTTTAATGTTATCTTGTTTCCCCTTTATTTTTTCGTTTAAATTGGTTTTTGTTAAATGTTAAAATAATGGTACATGGGAAATCATGCATTTTCTTTTAGATTTATTTTCTATTTTTAATTTTTTTAATCCCTCTCGCTTTTTTTTTTTTTAAAGTTTGTTTTTCTTCCCTCGTTTATTTTTTTCACATCTCCTGTTGTTTTGCTTCTTTGTTCCTCTTATATTTTGTTCTTTTTTTTTTTAAATTTACGTGTTATGTTTTTCTCTTTTTTTGTTTCTTTGCTTTTGGAAGGTTTGCCCGTGGATGGTTTGCTTTCCCGCCCGCCGTCCCCCACCCTCCGGCCTCGCT
>NW_004443963.1:14718602-14734368 GCF_000243295.1 Trichechus manatus latirostris
CCACCCGGCGCCGGCGCGGGCGCGGGCGCGGCCCCGGCGGGCTTCATACGGGGGTGGTCCGGCGGTTGGCTGTGTTGGTGTGGAGAGAGTCCTTGTTCTCCTTCTGGATACAGTTGTGAACTTGGAGGAAGCTGTTATCCCTGTCGGAGTTGTAGGTGGCGGTGGGCGTGGTGGCGGCCTTCAGGGGGTCCCTGCTGAGGGTGTACATGGAGATCTCCGTGGACGGCAGGGTGTTGAAGCCCTTGATGCCCACGGGGGAGGCGTCCCTGGAGTGTGAGGGCTCGGTGGAGCGGGAGCTGGAGCGGCTGCGGCGCTGGTAGCGGTAGCGGTAGCTGGGGATGCGGGTGATGGCGGAGGCCTGGAGGTAGTCCGTGGCGCGAGCGGTGGCCCGCAGCTGTTTGTGCCGATCGATAAACATGTGGACGGCCAGCACTCCCACCATCTCGGCAATGATGAAGGACAGGGCCCCGAAGTAGAAGGACCAGCCGTACGAGTAACTATTCTTTTTGGAGTCGCTCTTGGAGGGGTCTCCGGCATTGGCAGATATGTACACTATGATGCCAATGATGTTACTCAGACCTGCGGGGTACAGGGTGGGCACGGAGGGTGGGGCAGGGCAGAGAGAAAGCCAGTTAGTGCCTGGGGAAGACGTCAGGCACTGGGCGGGACCAAAGATGGAGGCAGATGGGGGCAGGTGAATGAGCCTTTCCTGTCCAGTGTTTTCATGGTGAACGGCCGGGCTGGTACAGAGTGACACAGGCGTGCGTCACCTTAAATATTTTATCATTCCACTTAGAGAAAGCCACAAAGGGGAGAGAGGAGAGAAGAGAGAGGCCTTCTATAATGTGCTGAGTGATAATAGTCATATCAAGGAATAATAATAATAGCTATTATTTATTGAGGAGCCCTGGTGGTGCAATGGTTAAGCGCTTGGCCGCTAACTGAAAGGCTGGTGGTTTGAACCCGCCAGCTGATCCTCGGGAGAAAAGACCTGGCTATCTGCTTCCATAAAGATTAAAAACAAACAAACAAAAAAAACACCAAATTCACTGCTCTTGAGTGGATTCTGACTCATAGCGACCTCAAAGGGTTTCCAAGGGTGTAAATCTTTACAGAAGCAGATCTCCATATTTTTCTCCCAAGGAGCCGCTGGTGGTTTCAAACCAGTGACCTTTTGGTTAGCAGCTGAGCACTTTAACCACTCCGCCACCAGGGCCTAGGAAACCCTGTGGAGCAGTTCTGCTCTGTCCTATGAGGTCGTTATGAGTCAGAATTGACTCCATGGCACACAACAACATTGTTTATTGAGCTTTCGCTACCTGCCTTCGCTGTGCTAAGTGCTTTTCCAGCAGCTTATAGATATGGAAACAGAAGCACAGAGAGGTTCAGTAACTTGCTCAAGCCACACCGGGATTTGAACCTGGTATAGCAGAGGAGTTAAGCCTGGTTTCTGGAGCCAAACTGCCTAGATCCAGCCCGTGATAGCTGTGTGTGTGGCCTTTGGTGAGTTAGCTTAACCTTTAGTCTGCATTTCTGGATCTGTAAAATGGGAATAATGTTAGGACTGCTCCTGTAGGACCATAAAAAACCCAAACCCATCGCTGTCAAGTCGATTCCGACTCATAGCGACCCTACAGGACAGAGTAGAACCCATAGGGTTTCCATGGCGGTAATCTTTACGGAAGCAGACTGCCACATCTTTCTCCCGAGAAGTGGCTGGTGGGTTCTAACCGCCAACCTTTTGGTTAGCAGCTGAGTGCTTTAACCACTGTGCCACCAGGGCTCCTGTAGGGCCATGGAGAGGGTTAAATGAGTTAATACACATGGACTCTCTGAGAGTCTGGGATGTGGTGGGTGTTACTTAAATGTTAGCCTTTCTTACTAAGTGGCTCATGCTACAGCCCGTGTTTTCTGACATCTGAGGCAGGTGTGACTTGTCAGGTAACTGGGCTCAGAAATCTGGTTTTGGGTACCGGCCTGCTCCTACCCAGGCGCGGAAGTGAAGGGAGAGCTCTTCCTTGGTTTCTAGGATAGAGCCAGGCATCTTGAAGGGGCCCCACCTGGCTGTCCCTGCTCCATGTTCCCCCCTCCAGCCTCATTGAAGGTTTACTGTTCCCTGGAGGGGAGAGGGAAAGCGGGGATAGGCCATGGGAGGGACCTGAGATTTTGGCCCTTTTCCAAGTAGCAGGAAGAAGATGGGACATTGGGCCAAGGACTGGGGTCAGGGGATGTTACTGGAGTGGAGGGCTCAGTGAGGGGCTCGGTGTGGTTATGGGGCAGGAGCCCCAACACAGCCTTCCTTTGGGGCATGACCTGTTGGGAGCCCTGGAGCTTCCCCTTCTCCCTCCCCTTCCTTCGCTCTCTGCTGGTCCTCCTAGCCATTGAGCTCCCAGTGCCCATTACCTGCAGACACAAAGAAGATGCCGGCACTCAGGATGATGTTGTGTCGAGTCTTGTAGAACTCGCTGGCTGCGATGCAGAGTCCACCCATGAAAAGCAGAATCACACTCAGGATAGGGAAGATGCTTGAGGCCCTCACGGCCCCTGTGGAACATGGAGGGTCAGGGAGAGAAAGAACAGCATGGCCGTGAGCCTGGAGGGTGCAGGGGGAGGCAAGAGAAGTCTACGAGCGGTCCACGGTAGAGGGGGTTTTGTGGACACAGGCTCAGAGTCCGGTTGCTTCGCAATAATACTAGGAATGGAAGAGGAGAGAGCAAGCCACTGCCCAGCTCACAGCCCTCCAGGGCCTCCTCACTGCCTTCAGGACCAAAACTAGACACCTGACCTCAGCATATAGCCCTGTGTGACTTGGCCTCTGCCTGCCCGCCAGCTTCATGTGCTTGGTCTTCATGCCCTCTCCACCTCCAACAGCCAACTCCCCATGACACAGGGCACCTTATTTCATGCTCTGACTTTTAGCACATAGAGCTTTCTTACTGGAATGTCTTTCCTGTACTTCTTCACTCAGCAAACTTCTGTTCATCCATCAAAGCCCATCTGAAAGTCCCCACCTCTGTGGAGCCTTCCCTGACTTTTCTAGGCAAAGTTACTAGCTCCCTTTTCTGCACTTTGGGGCACGTGGGGCACATTGAGAGGTGATGTGTCACATATAGTGGTGACGTGGAACTGCACAGCCTGGATTTGACTCCGGCTCTGGCGTCTATTAGCTGTGTAAGTTTGAGTGAGTGCCTTAGTTTCGTCATCTGTAACACAGGGATGGGAATAGTGCCTGCCTCCTACGATGCTTGTGAGGATTAAACGAGTTGATTCAGGCAATGGACTTAGATCAGTTTCTGGGCCATTTGGTAAACAACCAATAAATGACAGTTATTATAACAAATATCTGTTTATACAGGTGCTTCCCCCCACCATGAAGGGGGTCCTGTGAGGGGAAGGACTCTGGCTTTTTCTTTCTTAAATTATTTCTCTTCATTCCCTCCATCCCCAGCACCTCAATCCCCAGCCAAGGACAAGGACATAGCAGGTCCCTGATACAAGCTCATCGAGGAATGAATATGGTGAAGTGGTCCTGAGAGAGGAAGAAGCAGACACGCTGGAAAGGAAAGAGAAAGGAAAAAAAAAAAAAACAAAAAACCCCCAAACACAAACCAAAGCAAAACCCCTCAGGAGGAGGTAAGAAGGAAGAACTGACAACAGGGCAGGAGAAGAAAAGCGTATTTTCATGGAAAGGGATAATTGGACAGAGGGTGAGGGTGGCAGCTCCTGTGGGCAAGCGGGAGGAAGAGGGACCTCGCTGGCTGAGGGCAGAGGGCAGGTGGTGGGCCCAGCGGGGCTGGGGGCATGTGTGTGGGTGTGCGGGGGGAGCTGCATTGTAATCAGGACCCAGAGGTCAGAAACAAAGTGTCTCTAGAACGTGAAGTATTTTTTCTGTCCAAATTCGAATAGGCAGCAAAGGACCACAAAACCCCAACCCCATGTCCTGGGAGCTGTGAGCAGCACGAGGCAGGGCACGCCCGAGGCGAGGGTGAGGGAAAAGAAGGTTCTCTTTAACTGTTTTGGTTGCTTAACAACTTCTAAGGAAGCTGAGTCCTGCTACCAAGGGGCCCGTGGGCGAGCACAGGGATTGGCTGGGGCTGCGTTTAGGGCGTGAAGACCCTCCTTGTAGAGCCCCCTTCAAGGTAGACTTTACTGAAGATTCACAGAGGGGAATTGCCCCTTTTGGTGGCAATGTAGCCGAGAAGGATCTGTGCAGAGGAGACTTTTCTAAGAGGATTCCAGGCAATTTGCTGTGACATGTGTGATGTAAGCACCCTTTCTCTGTCCCCTCCATGAATCTTCCATTCTTCCGTCAAGTCTTCACTGCTCACTAATGCCATTGCAGTAGGGGATCATTTGGGTGGGCACTTGAAGAAGGGCTGAACTTTGTATCTATGGGGGCATGGGGCAGATCCGAGCTGCACCTGTGGAAGCAGAAGCCAGAGGAGGAGGGGGTGGGAGATAGCTGTGTCACTCTGCAATCTCAGCACCCCTCTCTCTCCAGCCCTGGGCAGGGATGGGGCGAAAGGTCCACCAAGGGGCTGCCACTGCCCCAGACCAGACCTAAGTGAGGGTGTTCTCTCCCTGCAAATCATTTCCTAAGATAATGCAAAGTATCTCCAACTCAATCCTCCAGCCCAACACACCCATATCCATGCATGCTCACACATGTGCACACACACACACACCCATGCATGCTCATGCACACACGTGTACCCACACGTACACACCCACACCCATGCACACTCATGCACACACACATGCACACACACATGCACACACACCCACACCCACATTCATGGATGCTCATGTGCACGCATATGCAGACACCTGCACCATCATGCTCATGCACACTCGTACACACACACGTACACACGAACACACCCTCACACATGCATGTACATGCACACTACATACCACCTTAATTCTCATCTTTATAGGCACACGGAGATGGTGAAGGCTTACTGAAGACTCAGAAGAGACATAATATTTTGTTAAGCACTGTGCTGCTTGTTGTATAATTATATAATTTAAACCTTGTAATAGCCCTGCTGGGGTGTTTTTTGTCCCATTTTACAGATGAGAAAACTGAGGTTCAGAGAGGTGAAGTAAGTTGCCCATGGCCACCTAGCTAGTGAGTAGGATTCAAACCCAGACTGGCCCCACTTGAGGGCCACTCTGTACTCTCCCTGGAGCCCTGGTGGTGCAGTGGTTAAGAGCTCAGCTGCTAACCAAAAGATCGGCGGTTTGAATCCACCAGCCACTCCTTAGAAACCCTATGGGGTAGTTCTACTTTGTCCTATAGGATCGCTATGAGTCAGAATTGACTCGACGGCAATGGGTTTGGTTTTGGTTTGGTACTCTCCCTACGTGGCTTCCAAGGAGCCTCGGGAGGGTGCTGCAGGGTCCAAAAAGGTGGTTTTGGGTCCCAGCTGTGCCGTTCACTTGCTGTCTGACCAAGGTAGATGCCATGCCCTCTCCAACCCTTGGTATTCCCATGTGTAAAATGGAGGTGTGTGGACCGTTAGATGATTTCTAATGGTCTGCTCTTTGTATGTTGGTAGGATTCCTGGCCAGCTGGAAAGGGGAATGATAGCATAAAGAGAGAGAGCAGAGATGATGGTTTCTAAGGGGCAGTGACAGCTGCTCAGATGAGCAGAGCTGAGGAAAGACTCTGGTCTTTCTCTCCAAAAAAGTGCCTGTATCTGGGGCTGGACTGCACCATCTCTCTCTGGGTGGGGCGGCCCTCAAAACAAATGGCCTCATGGGGGCCCAGTTTGCTGTGGGATCCCAGATGCCCCAACTCAGCCTTCCTGCCACAGAGGGAAAAGGAGCGCCAGCCATGGAAGGAGCTGGGATGCTGTGTGTGTGTCCACGTGTGTATGTGCACGTGTGTGCCCATGTGCGAGCACATGCATGTGTGTACATGGGCGTGTGTGTGTGCAATGAGAGCTCAGACATGTGCATACAAGATAGAGGGAGACAGGAGAGAGAGGGCTGCTGAGTTGCAGCCAACGGAGAGCAATGTGAAGGAAACAGAACCACTTCAGAAGATACCAGAGCAGCTTATGATATGCTCTAAATACCAGCAGCCAGCGGGGAATTCCAGCAGGAGCCTCTCAGCCCAGCAGAGCCAACCCAAATACCAGCCTCCCTAGGAAGAGGCCTCTTTGCCCAGAAAGAAGGGGATGGGGGCAGGCAGTAAACCCAGCAACCCACCTAGGAAGGCTGGAGTTTGCCGGGCCCAGACCCAGGCTGGGAAGGAAACTGCTTTAAGAGCCAGTGGGACACCTCCTGTATTCAAGAAGTCTCGTGAAGGTGGTTTTTCTGGTTGGGCAGTCTCACAGACAGAATGGGGACTCTAGTTAGTCACACCTGAGTTCGAATCCTGACTTTGTCACTCATTCACTGCATGACCTTGGGCAAGGGTCTTTTTCTCTGAGTCTCAGTTTCCCCATCCTGTAAAATAGGAAAAGTAATAATTATTTCCAACTCTCAGAAATGTCATAAGATCTTACTGCTTGAAGTGCAGTCCCTGGACTGGTGGCATTGGCCTCGTCCCGGAGCTTATTAGGAATGCAGATTCTCAGGCCCCGCCTGGACCCACCACATCAGAATCTGCATTTTAACAAGATCCCCAAGTGATTTGTGTGAACATGAAAGACTGAGAAGCACTGTTATAAGGATTAAATTGGATACTATCTGGACTGTGTCTGACACTAGAAGGTGTTCAATAAAAGGTAGCAATTGTTATTATTTCTGATGTCCCCCACCCCTTCAGCCTAGCCACAACTTCCCCATGAATTCTCCTGACCTCCCACTCAGCCCAGTGTGGTCTTAGTGCTAAAATCCATCACGAGGAGCAGGAAATGTCTGATTGATTGAACATGTAGTCATGGAACAAATACTTATTAATCTGCTGTTGTGAGCTGCTGTTGAGTCAGGCCCTGACTCATGGCGACCCCACACGCAATGAAACAAAATGCTACCTGGCCCTGCGCCATCCCCACAATCAGTTGCAGATTTAGCCATTGTGATCCATAGAGCTTTCACTGGCTGATTTTTGGAAGTAGATTGCCAGGCCTTTCTTCCTAGTCTATCTTCATCTGGAAGCTCTGCTGAAACCTGTTCAGCGTCATAGCAACATGCAAGCTTCCACTGACAGATGGGTATTGGTTGCACATCAGGTGCCTTGGCTGGGAATTGAACCTGGGTCTCCTGAATGGAAGGCAAGAATTCTACCACTGAACTGCTGCCCGTATATGTAAGGAACTACATCATACTTATAAGCGTGCATGCCAGATCCAGTTTGAAGGGTTTTACATGGATTAACCCTTTTCATCTTCATACCAACCCCATGAAGCTGTGGGCCTTGGCTTCAAGGAGCTTATAAATACCTAAAGCAGGGATTGGCCAGTTTTTTCTGTAAAGGAACAGATAGTAAGTATTTTTGACTTTGTGGACCTGCCACAACTACTCAACTTTGCTGTTGTAACAGGAAATCAGCTGTGGCCAGTATGTGAACAAATGAGCATGGTTGGGTTCCAATAAAACTTTATTCACAAAAAACAGACCACAGGTTGTATTTGGCCTGCTGGCTGTAGTTTAGCCCCTGGGTGAGAGTACAATACATTGTGTTGGGGAAATGCTGTAAGGTCCAGATGGGGAGATGCTTTGCTACCGACTAGCTGTGACACCAGTGAGCAAACATAGACTGAATTCCCGCTATTGTGACACATTCCAGACTGGGTATGGGAGATAGAAAACAACCAAAAAAAAAAACCCAAACAAACAAACCATTTGCTGTTGATTCCAACTCATGGTGACCCCATGTGTGTCAGAGTAGAACTGTGATCCATAGGGTTTTCAAGGGCTGCTTTTTTTGGAAGTAGATCACCAGGCCTTTCTTCTGAGGTGCCTCTGGGTGGACTTGAACTGGTAATCTTTTGGTTAGCAGGTGAGCATGTTAACCATTTGCACCACCTTGGGGTGCAAAACTAGGCCTGGTCCATGTCTTTATAGAGCTTAAGTTCTCATGAGGGAGATATATATTATCTGATAATAACACAAATAAGTGTGTAATTACCAACCAGGACTAAGTGCTGGGAAGGAAAGGTGCCCATGTGGCACCATGAGTGCAGGTGACAGGCTAATGTCAGGTGTAGATGGTTAATGTCTGTCTTAGTGTATGTTGGGCAGTATTCTAAGCACTATACAAATATTAATTCTCCTTGCAACTCTACGAAGTAAGTAATTATCCCCATTATACAGAGACTCAAACTGAGGCACAGAGAAGTAGTTTTTTGCCTAAGGTCATCCTCATTGAGGAAATGGAGGACCTGGGTTTGTGAACTCAGGCAGTCTGACTCTAGCACCTGAGTGTCTAACCACTGCACTCCCCTGCTTCCAGGCCCTATACTTCACTACCTCCTAGGAGCACCCAACCTCGTGTGGGGGTCAGGGAAAGTGTCTGGGAGGAAGTGATGTTGGAGCTAACATCTGATGGCTAAGGAGAAGACATTAATTAGGCAGAATAGAGGCACAGGGTAGAGAGTGTCACAGATGAGCAAAGGCTGGAGGAAGCATGGCTTGGTCGGGGAATGAGAGAAGGCAAAGAGCTGATGGAAAGGCTAAGGAAGCACTAAGGAAGATGAGGCAAGCAAGGGCCAGGCCACGCAAGGCTTCACGGGCCTGGTGGATCACGCTTAAAGAGCTTACCTTTATCTAAGATCAATGGGAAACATTAAAGGGCTTGAAGCAGGAAGGGATGCCATGATCTGATTTGCATCTTAAGAAGCTAATGGATTGAGGGGGTCAAGGGTGGCCACACGGAACCTGTAAGAAGGCTATTGCGGTTGACCAGACAAGAGAGGATGGTGGCTTGTGGCATGGACAGAGGTGGATGGATGGATATCGGTGGGGAAGAGGGCAGCATCAAGGATAACTTCTAGGTTTTGGACTTGCTGGCTGGATGGACGAAGCTATTTATGGAGACTGGGAGAGGACCAAGGCTAAGGGGGCAGCAACAATGGAGGAAGATGAAGGTTTGATTTGGGACATACTGAGTGTGAGATGCTTTGGAGACAGGTAAGTGGAGTGCGCTGGGGCCATTGGATGTGCAGGTTTAGAGCACAGACATGCTGTCTGGCTGAAGCTATAAACGTGGGAGTCGTAGACCCAGAGGTGGGCGAAGGAGAGTTCGCCCACGGGAGAGTAGAGTGCATAGGCCTGAGGCTTGGGGATCCCCAATGTTCAGACAGTCTCCGACTTGAGAAGACCTTGGGCAAGTCACTTAGTTTCCCTGGACCTACATTTCCTTGTCTGTAAAATGGGCATGAAAATCCTGCCTCAGTCTACCTTACAGGGTCGCAGTGATTCAGTAAGAAGAGTGTGGAAGCTTTTGATAACTGCAGAGTGTTGGTAAACTGTGATGAATACATTGTTTCCCATGCTGGTGACAGAAAGGAAGAGTGTTATCCTGCCCAGGAGGGAGGCGATGGCTTGCTGAGGTCACCAGGGAAGGTCTTCTGGAGGGGGCAGCCTGTGATGGAAATTCCTTGCTAATGTTCTTCTTGACCAAGCTCCATAGATAAGTCATTTCATGCTCTAGTCTCCAGTGGGCCCAGCACCTGTGGCTGTCCTGCTGTGAGATCATACTTCACTGTGGGCACAGCAGGTGGATGGGCAGGAGGATGGGTAGGGTGGTGGTCAACCACCAGTGGGGGTTGGGGGCAGGATGTGAAGATAGTGGGAGGTCAGGAGACCCAGGCCTGGTCCTCACTCTGTGCCTAGCTCTCTCCAGGGGACCCAAGCATGTCCTTCCCCTCCTCTGGGCCTCAGATCTGCTCTCTGATGAGGTTGGACTAGATGATCTCTAAGGTCCTATCCATCTGTGTTGGTCTGCTGCTTCCCAGCACCTTCCCTTGGGGCCTACTCAGCCAGGCCAGGTCACCATCTTGCCCCTTCCCTGCTCTTGTAGAGGTCTTTAATCAAAATAGTCATCATAATCACGTACAGAGAAGGAAGGCTCCCTATTTTCTGGGCACAGTGCTAAGCTCTTTATGTATGTCATCCCATTTGGGATTTGATTCATTCTAATGGAATACAGTCACAGATATGCGGGGATGGGAGGAGCTTCTAGGCTCTTGGGCATCTCTCCCTCCATCCTCTTTCCACACTGTGCTCGATGGTGCAGCCAATGGCTGTGAAAAAAGGTTGGGCTGCAAAAAATGCATGTGTGAATGTGTGTGAGAGAGAGGGGAGAAGGGAGAGGGAAGGAGAGAACAGAGGAGAGACAGCATGTGCCTGAGAGCACACGTGAGAGCACAGAGAACAGAGGAGAGTATGTGTGTGTGTGTAAGTGTGTGTGTGAGAGAGAAAAGAGAGAACAGAGAAGGAGAAGGAGAGAGAGAGGAGGGACGAGGGGAGAGGAGGAACGAAAGGGGAGTGGTGGAGAGAGAGAGAAGGTGTTACCGGAGAAGACAGAAAGACTTTGAAGAAGAAAGTGAAAGAAGAAAAAGAAAGTAGTAGACAAGAGGACAAGAGAGAAGTCGAGAGTGGTGGTTAGGAGCACGGGCTGCAGATGCAGACTGCCTGGGCCCCCGTCCTGGCTCCCATGGACTGGCTGTGCGGCCTCTGTGCCTCACCTTCCCCACCTGTACAATGAGGAAGCTGGCAATGCCTGCTTCATTGGGTTGTTGTGATGATTCATGTATGAATTGTGAGGTCTGACGCAGGGTGCATGCAATGTCTTAGAAAGTGTACTGCGCTGGGCTAAGTCATTTTCCCTCTCTGGGCCTCAGTTTTCTCATCTGTAAAATGGGGGGGGGGTGAGGCTGCGTGACCTCAAGGGCGCATCTAGGCCCAGCATTTCTGGAGCTGGGATGATGTATCACCTAGCTGTCAAGCATTCACTAAATGTTAGCTGTCTATAAACCAAAAAAAAAAAAAAAAACAAAAACCAAACCCATTGCCGTTGAGTTGATTCTAACTCATAGCGACCCTATAAGACAGAGTAGAACTGTCCCATAGGGTTTCCAAGGAGCGCCTGGTGGATTCGAACTGCTGACCTCTTGGTTAGCAGCTGTAGCTCTTAACCACTACACCAGCAGCGTTTCCTTGCTATCTATAAGGATATACAAAAAGAATCTTGGAGCCCAGGGAGCAGTTTTTGGGAGCATCATTTGTGCACAGTGCCAGACGTGTCCCCATTTCCTGCTGTCTGTAGGACTGGTGATCGTTTGACAAGCTCGGAGGAGAGACTGCCCCGGTGCATCCTGTGCTACCTGGCCTCCCTGTGCCTCAGTTTCCTCCTCTGCCGTCTGGAGGTAATAAGTGCCCCTCGGTCATAGGACTGCTTTGAGGGATGACTAAGTAAACACATTTTAATTAAGCAATGAGCACCAGGAAAAGTTAGTGATCATCATAGTAGAGCAGATTGTTGCTGCTCCTCACGGGGCCTTGGCTTACCTATATTGGTGTTTATTAAAGGGCTGGTTATGACTCATTCCTGGGTCATGAAATCAGTATAGTGGTTGCAACCAGCACTTAAAAAAAAAAAAAGCAATAGAATAGAGCAGAAACCGTGGACAAGTGTGGCGTGCACTAACGCAGGCACAGTTGTGTGAATGTTTGCTTTGGTGACATGGGTGTGAGTACCCAGTTGCAGCTTAGGATGTTTCCTACCTATTGGATGTGGTCCACACAGTTTTTGCCACACTGACGTGATGACCGCTGTGTGGAACTGTCTCTCAGAACCACCCCTTAGGACAGTTTTGCTAGAAGAGAGTCTCCTACCTGGTCTCTCTGCTCCTGCCCAGTCAGCTCTCCAGCAGAAGCGAGAGTGGCAAAGCCAGCGTGTTTGTCAGATCACACCCTGCCTCTGCTAGCATTCTCCCATGGCCCCAGCTCAGAGTAAAGTTGAGGCCCCAGGGCTGGCCTTCTACCCACCTGCTGGCTTGCTTGGCTGAGCCACATGGCCTCTGGCTGCTCCTGAGCATGCCAGCCACAGAGGCTTTGCACTGGCTGTTCCCTCTGCCTGGAATGCTCTTCCCAGGATATCATCCCTGCTCCTTCACCCACTTCTGGTCTCTGCTCAAATGCTGCCTTCTCAGTGAGCACGTTTCTGTCTACCCTATTGAAAACTTCAGAGTCGGTTAAGTGCTGGGCTACTAGCCAAAAATTTGGTGATTTGAACTCACCCAGAGGCACCTCAGAAGACGGGCCTGGCGATCTGCTTCCAAAAGGTCACAGTCTTGAAAATCCTATGGGGCAGTTCTACTCTGCACACATGGGGTCACCATGAGTCAGAATGGACTCCACTCCACCACAACTAACAACAAGCAACACTGAAAACCAAAACCCTCCTCTGCCTCTGTCCCTTCCTGCTTGGTTTTTATCCTGTGCACTTGTCACTGTGCAACATATGAGGCAACAATAAGCAACAATAGTAGCTAATGCTCACTGACTGCTTACTCTGCTCCAGGCATGGTACTGCAGCCTCATCACAACCCAAGGGAGATAACAATGACCATCCTCCCCATTATGAGGAAACCGATGTCCAGCGAGGTTAACCAGGAGGGGACAGAGCCAGACTTGAACCCCGGCAGCATGTGCCAAAGCCCGCCACCATGTTCTCCTGCCTCCTACTGGCAGCCAAGTCCTGTAAATTTACCCCCAAGGAACCTGCACATGGGTCCTCTGGCCTTGGCTGCTTTCCTGATAGGTGTCTGCTCCCTATACCCCAGGAAGCTCTCCTGCTGCCTATTCTTGCTCTCGGGTGACCAGTGAATCTCTGTGACAGTGTCAGCTCCTAGTTCAAGAGTCATCAGGGGTGGCCTCTCTTCTGGGCGATTGGCTCTGTCCAGAGCCCCCCCCCGCCCACCTTCATGGCTGGCTCTGGGAGAAGGGCGCGGTCTGGTGAGCGAGTGTGCCTGTGTGACATGCAGGTGTCAGTCCCTTCCCCTTCCTCAGAGGGAGAGCAGCCAACCCTGGGCTATCTACCAACCTCCAGCCCCAGCTTCCGAATGTGGACTGCAGAGCGCCTGACTCAACCTGCAGTCCTGGACACCGAGTAGCTGCAATACAGTGGATTTTGGTGTCTAGCACACAGTAGGTGCTCAATAAATGTCTGTGGAAGGGAACTAAATTCCTCTGAATCTTCTTCCCTGATGCCAAATCACATTGGGACATCTGGGAAACACTGACTCCCATCTCTTGGACACAACAAACATACACACACACACACAACATGCAGAGACCCACATACACACAGACACGTGCAAACACACAGGCGCTTACACCTTCAAAGGGACAGACAGACGCACGGACACACAGGTACCAGAAGACACGACACAACACAGACTCATGCCCTCACGCACAAAGACGGACACACAGACGCACCGACACACACTGACATTCATACGAAGTCACACTCTGGTCACCACCGCCTCTGTTCTTCACCATATGCCTCACACTTGGGCAATGAGGGATGAGGACACGGAGGCTGCCACAGCAGACACAGCCAATGGGCCCACAGTGCTGGTTGGGAAAAACAGTTGTGGTCATCATTCATTACTGGGTAGTGATAGGAGGGGCAAGGTCCCTACTAGCTGCACCTTGAGGGGGCCCAGATGTTGGGAGGCCCAGGGTGGTAACCAGGGGCTCTATAGGCTGTTCTACTTGTCGCTAGGGAGCCCTCTGGACTCTGATTCAGGAGAGGCTGCAGGACTCCTGAGATACTCATAGGGATTTGGGAGTAAGATCGTTCATTCATCCCATAGGATACTAATTGGGTGCTTTGTCTATGCCAGGTCCTCCAGGAGGTTCTAGACAATGCCTGAAGCTTGGCCTGCTGGCTTCAGAGTAAATGACTCCCACCTTCTTTGTCACCCCAGTTGTTGAGCTCTGGGCCCTGGTCTAGCCAGGCCCTTGTGACATTTTCTCTCCTCCCTCTCTGCTCTAGATCAGCAGCCTAGCTGGTGTCACAAGGATGGCAGGAGTTGCTCAGGCCACCTCACTGGCCACTCCTCCGCAGCCTCCTTTCCTGCTGCCTCCTCCTCTTCCTGGCCTCTAAGCCAGGGTGTCCTGGGGCTCAGGTCCTAGGGTCAGGAACTCTTCTTCTCTCTCTGCACTCTGCTCCCTTGGTGATTGCTTTGAGGCTCGTGACTTTAAATGTCATCACATGCTGACAACTTGCCAAATCGTATCCCAACCAGAGCCTCTCCTATGAACCCCAGACTCCAGTCCCTGACTGAGCACTCCTGTCTCCCCCAGGAAGTCCACGGCATTTCCAACATAATGTGGCCAACACTGACCGTCAGATCCTCCTCCAACCCCAACCTGGTCTTCCCACAGCCACAAACCTTGGAGTTATCCTTGATTGCTTCCTTTCTCTCCAAATCCACATGCAAATGCAGCCCTTCAGAAAATCCTGTACACAGTCCCTTCCCTTTGAAATATATTCAATCCGACCCCTTCCCACCACCTCCACTGCAGCCACCATCACCTCTTGTCTGGATTATTGCTACAAGTTCTTAACTGTTTTGTCTGCTTCTGCCCTTGTCCTCTTTCAGTCTATTATCAACATAACAACCAGAGGGACCTGTTAAAATGTGAGATGGTGTCTGTCCTCTGCTCAAACCCTTCGATAACCTCTTACCTTTATCAGAGCAAACACCAAAGTCCTTGCTTCAGCCCACGGGATCCCCAGGGCCTCTCTGCACTTACTCTTCCTCCGACCCCCCTTGCTCACTCTGCTCTTGTCTTACTGGCCTCAGTCCTGTTCCTCAAACACTCCAGGCACACTCCTGCCTCAGGGCTTTTGCACATGCTGTTCCCTCCACCTGGAGCTCTCTTCCTGCCTATATCCACACGGCCCACTCTCACCATCTCAGGTCTTTGCTCAGACTTCACAGGGAGGACTTTCTGGGTCCTGCCCCCACTCCAGCATTCCCTATCCCCTTGTCCTGATTTATTTTCTCCATGCCGCTTATCAGTTTAACACACTATATAGTTGACATATTGATTTCATTCATTGTAGAATGAATGCCACGTGGGCAATGTCTTTGCTTTGTCTGCTGCTGTAGCCTCAGCTCCTAGAAGAGGGCCTGGCATACAGTAGGCACTCCATAAAGATTTGTGTAATGTGTGAATGGCTCACACTCGCAAATGAAGGAAGAAGCCACACTTGCTTCACAGTCCCTGTGACTTCACTGGTGGTTCAAGGGGCCCCAGGAATGTACATTCCTGGTGTAGCTAGGTTTGGTCCAGTGGTTTTGTGCTACCAGTTGCCATGGAGTTGACTCCAGCTCATGGCAACCCCATGTATGTCAGAGTAGAACTGTGTTCGATGGGGTTTGCAATGGCTGATTTTTCAGTAGTAGACCGCCAGGCCTTTCTTCCAAGGTGCATCTGGATGGACTCGAACTGCCAACCTTTTTAGTTAGCAGCTGAGCATTTTAACCGTTTGCACCACCCAGGGACTCTGTGGTCCTGTGCAGTACTTCACATCCAGTGAGATTGGGTTCAGGAATAACCTGGAGGCCAGTAACGATGGGGACAAGGCACGGGCTGTGCCCCACCCAGCTCACTCCTCTGCTTTCTTGGGAAGAAAGGACTCAGGAGCCTTTTGGGAACATGGCCACTGGCCCCGCTTCCCTAGCAGGTGCTCCGTAGTAGACTTTTCAAGATCCCACACTTTGGGAGGAAGAAGAGTGGCTTGGCTGCCCCTTCCATCTCCTCCCATGCCCATTTCAACTCCCGAAACCCA
>NW_004443963.1:14734762-14737553 GCF_000243295.1 Trichechus manatus latirostris
GGTCTTTCAAAGTTGATATCAGACAGACAAGTGGGGGAAAAGGGAAGCGGGGAGAGGAGGAATGGGTGTTTCGACTCTGTAACAGGCCCTTGACCCACTGTTTTTGTTAGCCACCATCACCGCCAACTCCTGAGACCCCATGGGCAATGAAACAAAGTGATGCCGCTCCTGTGCCGTGCCCGTGATCAGTTTCTGATCAGACCTTTGTACGCCAGAGTAGAACTCTGATCCATAGGATTTTCACTGGCTGATTTTTGGAAGTAGTTTGCCAGACCTTTCTTCCTAGTCTGACTTAGTCTGGAAGCTCCACTGAAGCCAGTTCAGCATCATAGCAACACATAAGCCTCCACTGACAGACAGTTGGTGGCTGTGGATGAGGTGCATTGGGCAGGAATCAAACCCAGACTCCCATGCGGCAGGCGAGAATTCTACCATTGAACCACCACTGCCCCCATCCTTGACCCACTGCATCTCCTTTATTCTCGCAATGATACTATTTGGTAGGTACTGATTTCCCTGTTTTTACAGACTGGGAGACTAGGGTTTACATTGGTGAAGTCACAGGCCCAAAGCATACTAGGGGGCTGAGCTGACCCTTGAAACCAGGTCTGCTGGACACTGAAAGGGACCCACAGCCACTGGGCAGCTCAGACCTCTTCTGCCCTCCTGGGTACCAGTGCTGCTCATCCCCAGAGAGCCAAGGAAAAGACATCAGAGGGTCTTTCGGGAGCTATGGCACTGCCTGGCAAGGCCCGTATCCCACTCTACACGTGCTCAGGCCTCTTCATTCCAGAAGTGTGCCAGCTGCATGCCAGGCTCTGTGCTGGGCAATGAGAGTCACAGTCGTGCAGAGTCCAGCAGATGGGCCCCGACTGTGGAAACAGCAGGGGCTCCCACTGCCTTTCAGGACCCCACCTGCTTGCTGTGCTGCCCTTAGAGGCAGGCTGAGCACGCAAGGTAAAAGCCAGAGTATGCCTAGTCCGGGCAGACAGGGCTCTGGTGTCTCTCTTTCCTGAGCCCCTTTCCACCCTGGTCCTCCATCACCCCAGAGGGACCCCTGTCCCCCATCACAGTCCTCCATTGTCCTCTGGAAACCTAATGCCACACCCTCTGCCTGCCCCACTGCTGGCAATGCCAGCAATGCCCCACCCCACCACCCATCCAATCACCTACCACCTCCTGCTCTTGTCCCCTCTGCCTCCCAAACAGCTCATCATCTCACCGTTGCCATGGCTAACATTGTGGTCCAAGCCGCTATCGCCTCTCACCTGGACAACTGCAACAGCCTCCAACTGGCCTCCCTGCCTCTGTCCTTACTCTTTTATGATCCATCCTTCCGGTACAGTAGCCAGACTGACTTTCTACACAAGCGTTACCTGCTTATGGTTCCCATCATACGGACACAAGATCTGCTTTTTTCTGTGGTCTCCAGCCCGACACGACAGGGCTCCTCCGCTCTGTCTCCAACCTCCTGCTGAGGACACCGCCTTCATTCATGCACCATGCTTGAGCCAGATCCCCTCCTTGATCCTCAAACATCCTACTGTCTTCCTGCTGGAGGCCTTTGCTCTGGCCCCTCCGCCAGGTGCACCCTTTCACTCATAAGTCCATTTCTCCCACTCGCTTCATTCAGAGAAGCGGCCCATGACCACCTTCTCCAAGAAACACCCCCTTGCCCTCTGCCCCCCTCTACCGTCACTCACTGACTCATCACTTTGCTTTATCTTCACAGCCCTCTGTGAAACCGTCTCAGAGGGCTGTGTGTTCCTTGCTTATTGCTTGTTTCCTCTGCTTGTTTCATGAAGCCACTGACTCCTTTTGTTCATCCCAATCCCCAGTACCTAGAACAGTGCCTGGCACTTAGTGGGTGCTTAGTAAATATCTGATGAATGAGTTGATGAATCCTTTTAGAGTCCAAGTCTCAGCTCCTGCGGCACCTCCTCCAGGGAGCCCTTCTGGAATGACCTCCTCTGGTCTGGGTTAGAAGCCAGGCTCCCTCACAGCCCCGCTTCCTTCTATCTGTGTCTATGGCCTGAACATTATGTTCAAGGGTCTGTCCCTTCCCTCCAGCCCAACCTCTCTCGCCTCTGTCCCTGCCCCCACCCCCGCCCCCACCCCATCCCGGTTAGCCTGTAAAGCTTCAGGGGCACTACCTGATGGGCTGCCATGTGGTAGATGTGCTACACCAAGTCTGTCTGACAGATCTGAAAATGGGGCTGACTCAGGCTCCGCCCACCTCCTTGGGCCCAGGCAGCCCCTCCCCACTTCCCTGGTCCACACCTCCTCCCACCTCTGCATGCAGCTTCGCCCACCTCCCTGGGCTGAAGCTCTGCCCACCTGTGGGCACAGCTACGCCCATCTCCCTGAGGTGGATGTTGCGGGGGGGGGGGGCTTCCTCTGGCCACCCACAGAGCGTGTGTTCTCTGTGGCACTTGACCACAGAAAATGACAGGAGCTTATGTCTCTCATCTTCAAAAAGTTACTCTTGTTGTCTAGCCCAGGAATAGCATATTATAGATCAGGGGTCAGTATACTTTGCCAAATCCAGCCTGCTCCCTGTTTCTGTAAATCAAGTTTCATTGAAACACAGCCACTCCCATTTGTTTTCATATTGTCTGCTACAACAGCAAACTTGAGTAAAAGACCGTATGGCCAGTAAAACGAGTAATCAATTTATATCGAGTTGATTCCAACTCAAGGCGATCCCATGTACGTCAGAGTAGAACTGTACTCCATACGGTTTTCAATGGCTTGTTTTTGGAAGTAGATCACCAGGCCTTTCTTCTGAGGC
>NW_004443963.1:14738536-14740430 GCF_000243295.1 Trichechus manatus latirostris
CGTACAAGGAAACGATGAGCATTGTAAGATATTTTTCCCTTTTAAAAGGATCTAGAAATTGCATCGTGTTCCCTTGCTCTGTCTTTCCAGTTGCCTGGCTGACTTCACCTTGCACGGGCTTTCCGATGAAACCCAGATTCCAGGCTGACCTGAGAGCTGGGTTTGATGTGGGGGGTAATTATGGAAAGAGGCAGAGGAAAGCTGTACAATAATATGCCTCCTATAATTTTTCACAAATGTGATCCGAGGGTATGCTAACTACTCTGCAGAGGGCGAGGGGAGGGAGGCTTCGGCCAGCCTCCCAGGGCCCAGAAGGGCACCCGAGGGCAGAGGTGGGGAGTGCTCCTGGGAGGAGAACAAACCTCCTTGGGAAGAGCGCCTGAGGACCTTGAAGCAGAGCCTTCAACCACTCCTGCTTGGCTCTGCTGTCCCAGGCATCAAGGACCCTCAGCCCCTCTCCTGGAAATCCCTTTCTCAGGGAACAGGTTGCCTTGTTAGTTTTTGCTGATTCTCGAGACTTTTCCTTTGGGCCTTAAAATGCTTTCTCTTGAGAATACTGTCACAGGTGGATTTAAGGTTGCAGCTGTTACACCAGGATTTAACTTTGACTTGACTTGTGGGGGAAGAAAAAAAAAATACCATTTTTTTTTTTTTCCAATAGAAGTTGCAGTCTGGCACTGCCCGAGGGGTTTCTTCCTCCAGTTACTCAAGAAATATTTACGAAGTGCTTATTATGTGCCAGGCACTGGGCTGGGACTATAATGTGCAGCCAGAGAGGCAGAGTCCCCGCCCTAGGAGGGATGACAGTATGGGAAGGGAGTGATTGTGCAAACAGACAAGCACCCCTATGGCCTGATAAAGGTGCTGTGCTCTAGGAACCTGTGCAGGAGGCAAAGGGGACTTCGTGGAGGAGATGTTTCAGCTGAGACCTAGAGGATGAGTAGGAGTTTGCTGGATAAAGACAGAAGGGAAGGGCGTTGCAAACAGAGGAAACAGCATGATGAAGTTTTGGCCTCCAGAAAGGAGGAAAGAAGGGAGGTTCAGCTTTTTTCTGCTGTCTGCTGTTATAAGGACCTCTCCGTAGGCTTAGTCTTTGGCTCTCTGAAGGACAGGCGGGCAGGACCCACCACTGGGAGGGAGATAAAAAACCGGTGTGCACTCACGGAGGAAATATTCTGCTGTGTCAGCTTCGTAATCTGCATCCTCTGGGAAGTGATCAATTTGCTTGCAGAGACCTTTGAAGTTCCCTGCAAAACAAGGGAAGAAGAAGCACATGAGACATCAGAGCTTCCGGGGGCTTGGCACCCACCTGCCTCTGCCTGCCTTCTCGCTCTTTTGAAGCTCACGCAGCGCTCTCCCCCGCCCCCGGAAGGAAGGCATTGCTTTGTCTGTTTGGACATCTGCCTGGTGAATCAAAACACACACACCCGCCGTGCCCCGGAGAAGATCTAAGTCCTCACACTTCAAAACCCTGCCTTCCGTCCCTGAACCAAGTCTTCAGAAGATTGGCTAAAGTTTGGCGAGCTGCAGAGGTTTGATTCTGGCTGGGAACTGCCACCAAGGAGGCTGATGACCGCAGCAGTGCACCATGTGCCCCAGCCCAGCTGGGAGTCACCCCGCATTTTGCATTGAGAAAGCAGCAGATTGCTTTCCAAAGGAGGCAGACCCCAGACTGATGCTGACAAATATTCCCAAAGCCCTTTAGACCAGTTTGCAAAGCACTTTTCCATTTGCAATTGCATGGAATTCACCACCCCCAACCCCCAACCCCCAGCCCCCAACAGCTCTGAAATAGTCCCAGGGTTGAACCCCTGCTGGGTACCGGGCACTCTGCCAGGCTCTTAAAGAACTACAGCTCACTTAGCTCCCCGCCCCACCCACCCCCGACGGGCCA
>NW_004443963.1:14741379-14756162 GCF_000243295.1 Trichechus manatus latirostris
CCTCCAATCCTGATGCCGTGTTCTTCTTCATATAGTCCAGCTTCTTGGGTTATTTGCTCAGCATACAGATGGAATAAGTATGGTGAAAAGATACAACCCTGCCGCATACCTTTCCTGATTTTAAACCACCCAATATCCCTTTGTTTTTTTTGAACAACTGCCTCTTGGTCTAAGTACAGGGTCTGCATGAGCACAATTAAGTGTTCAGGAATTCCCATTCTTTGTGATGTTGTCCATAATTTGATATGATCCACAAAGTCGAATACCCTTGCATAGTCAATATAACACAGGTAAACATCTTTATGGTATTCTCTGCTTTCAGCCAAGATCCATCTGACGTCAGCAATGATATCCCTCATTCTATGTCCTCTTCTGAATCTGGCTTGAATTTCTGACAGTTCCTTGCCAACGTACTGCTGCAACTGTTTTTGAATTATGTTCAGCAAAATTTTAGTTAAGTGTGATATTAATGATATCTTTAGATAATTTCTGCATTCTGTTGGATCACCTTTCTTTGGAATGAGCACAAATATGGATCTCTTCCAGTTGGTAGGTCAGGTAGCTGTCTTCCAAATTTCTTGGCATAGACGAGTGAGCACCTCATCACTACATCCATTTATTGAAACATCTCAATTGCTATTCTGTCAGTTCCTGGAGCCTTGTTTTTTGACAATGCCTCCAGTGCAGTTTGGACTTCTTCCTTCAGTACCATTGGTTCTTGATCCTATGCTACCTCCTGAAATGATTGAATGTTGACCCGTTCCTTTTGGTACAGTGACTTTGTGTATTCCATCTTCTTTTGATGCTTCCTGCGTTGTTTAGTCATTTAGTATTTTCCCTCTAGAATCCTTCAGTATTGCAACTTGAGGCTTGAATTTTTTCTTCATTTCTTTCAGCTTGAGAAATGCTCAGCATGTTCTTTCCTTTTCGGTTTTCTAACTCTAGGTCTTTGCACTTGTCATTATAATACTTTATTTTATCTTCTCGAGCTGCCCTTTGAAATTTTCTGTTCAGCTCTTTTACTTCATCATTTCTTCCATTCACTTCAGCTACTCTACGTTCAAGAGCAAGTTTCAGAAGTCTCTTCAGGCATCCATTTTGGTCTTTTCTTTCTTTCCTGTCTTTTTAATGACCTTTTGCTTTCCTCATGTATGATGTCCTTGATGTCATCCCACAACTTGTCTGGTCTTCAGTCATTAGTGTTCAATGCATCAAATCGATTCTTGAAATGGTCTCCTAATTCAGGTGGGATACACTCAAGTTTGTATTTTGGCTGTCTAGGACTTGTTTTAATTTTCTTCAGCTGCAACTTGAACTTTCATATGTGCAATTGATGGTCTGTTCCACAGTGGCTGCTAGCCTTTTACTGACTGATCGTATTGAGATTCTCCATCATCTCTTTCCACAGATGTAGCTGATTTGATTCCTGTGTTTTCCATCTGGTAAGGTCCACATGTATCAAAAACCCATTGCCGTTGAGTTGATTCCAACTCATAGCGACCCTATCAGATAGAGTAGAACTGCCCCATAGGGTTTCCAAGGAGCACCTGGTGGATTCGAACTGCCGACCTTTTGGTTAGCAGCTGTAGCTCTTAACCACTGTGCCACCAGGGTTTCCTCCATGGGTATAGTTGCCGTTTATGTTGTTGAAAAAAAGTTATTTGCAATGAAGAAGTTGGTGGTCTTTCAAAATTCTATCATGTGATCTCCGGCATTGTTTCAATCACCAAAGCCACGTTTTCCGACTACCAATCCTTCTTCTTTGTTTCCAACTTTTGCATGCCAATCACCAGTAATTATCAATGCATCTTGATTGCATGTTTGATTAATTTCAGACTGCAGAAGTCGGTAAAAATCTTCAATTTCCTCATCCTTGGCATTAGTAGTTGGTGCATATATTTGAATAATAGTTGCATTAACTAGACTTCTTTGTAGGCATTGTCATTCCTCTTCAATTTGTCATTCTTGTCATAGTAGACCGTATGATTGTCTGATTCCAAATGGCCAATACCAGTCCATTTCAGCTCACTGATGCCTAGGATATCCATCTTTATGCTTCCATTTCATTTTTGAAGACTTCTAGTTTTCCTTGATTCATATTTCATACATTCCATGTTTCTATTATTAATGGATGTTTGCATCTGCTTTTTCTCATTTTGAGTCTTGCCACATCAGCAAATGAAGGTCCTGAAAGCTTTATTCCATCTGCATCATTGAGGTCAACTCTACTTTGTGGAGGCAGCTCTTCCCCAGTCGTATTTTGAGTGCCTTCCAACCTGAGAGGCTCATCTTCCAGCACTATATCAGACAATGTTCTGCTGCTGTTCGCACTGGACAATTTTTTCAGAAGTAGACTGTCATGTCATTCTTCCTAGTCTGTCTTAGTCTGGAAGCTCCACTGAAACCTGCCCACCATGGGTGACCCTGCTGGTATTTGAAATACTGGTGGCATAGTTTCCAGCATCACAGCAACATGCAAGCCACCACAGCACGATAAACTGACAGATGCTTGGTGGTCAGGGAGGCTAGCTGATCTGAATAAGTATTTGTGGCTAAGAAGTGATGGAATCGAGGCTCAAACTAAGGCCTTTTTTATTCTAAATATTTCCTTTGTGATTGCTGAGAGTGTGAGAACCAGTGCAGGTAAAATCCCTAGCATAATGCCACAGCAGTTACCCACCAACATCCACTGAGCGAATGAATGAGCTATTGGATGCAACCTTCATAAAAGCTGATGACTAGAATAGAATTTACAATCACCAGAGTGTCAGTTTCATGACAGCAGAGACCTTTGTCTGTTTCATTCTCCATCATATCCCCAGCACCAAGGTGAACACAACAAATGTGTACTTTCTCTGAATGAATAAATAATTGAACATGTGCTGGTAAGTGGGTAAGATGCAGGTAAGATGACAGAGTGGGTAAGATGCAGGTTCTGTAGCTAGACTACCTTGGCTTCAGTGTAGCTTCATTGAGTTGCCTCAGTTTCTCCATTTGAAAGTAGCGATCATAAGAATTCTTACCTCCCAGATTGATGTGGGGATTAAGTGAATGCCCAGCACATTAATTGGTCCTTGGGGACATATGTGAGAGAGAAATGAACTTCAACTGTGTTCAGCCACTGAGATTTTGGGGTTTTCTGTGGCATAGCTAGTGTTAGGAGTCCCTGGGTTGTGCAAACAGTTAATGCTCTCAGTTGCTACATGAAAGGCTGGAGGCTCCAGTCCACCCAGAGGAGCCTTGGAAGAAAGGCCTGGTGATCTAATTCCAGAAAATCAGCCATTGAAAACCCTATGGAGCAGTACAGTTCTATTCTGACACACCTGGGGGTTGCCATGAGTCAGAGTTGACTTGATGGCAACTGGTTTAGCTAGTATTACCTAATTACTACAGTCCTCAATACATATTAGCCATTAATTTTCTTACAGAATCCTGAGACTCATATCCCATAATGTAGGAGTGGGTTTTATTATGTACTCTAGATATTACGTAGGACTTTTGAGGCATTATTATGCAGACCTGTATATGTTATATACACCTGAGTATGTATATAGGTGTACTTATGCACTATATAGAAATGCAAGTATTTCAGGTATTATTAGCAATTTTTATAAGGTCCCTGGCTGGCACAAATGGTTCCCGTACGATCACTAAGTAAAAGGTTGATGGTTTGAATCCACCCAGCGGTGCCACGGAAGAAAGGCCTGGTGATCTATTTCTGATTACAGCCACTGAAAACCCTGTGGATCGCAGTTCTACTCTGAAACACATGGGATCCCCATGAGTCACTGTGGTTTTTGTTTTAGCTAGTATGTACTACATATTACAGAAAAAGTGGTTGATCCTTTCCATTCATACATGGGCTATCTCTGTACTAAATTCATCTCTTCTCCTGGCTTCTGCAAGAATTCCAATTCACCAGAGCATTGTGGGACTTCTGGTAATTTTACTGAAGCTTTGTGGGGTCTCGAGAGCATAGCATCTCACTCACAACAGTCCCATTGGGCAGGCTTCTTCTCTAAGGGTTTTGCGCTCTCCATCTTGTTGCTCACACCCACCTTGCTTCATCGTCTCCCCTCATCTCTATTACCCCAGTGCATCTCCTCTCTGTCCTCGGAGGTTTGCGTTCATGTGTCTTGGCACATTAACAGGAAGTCTCCGCCTCTCCCTAGTAGCTCATCAAGGCGTTTCGTCCAACCACACACACTTCTCTTCTGAGAAGAATCTTCCAACAGGCTGCTAGGAGGATAAAAAATTCTCCCTATTGTTAAAATTACAAACCAGTGTATATTTGAAAAGCACTTTGCAAAGCACGTTCATTTTCCTTCAGTTCAATCTGACAAATATTTCAGCAGCACCAGTTCGGGGCCAGACTTCTTCATAAGGAATCCAAGCAGGAGGTGAGGTTGGGAGAACGGTACTGACATGCCCCGAGGCTCCTAACAAGTGGGACAGCGCTCAGCCCGGAGCCAAGGGCTCCCTGGCGGTGCCTCCACATCTCTCTTCTAAGGGCCCCACGTCCACACCTGCTCCCCACGCTGCCTGGTAGCTCCTCAGGCATGAAGCCTGTGTTCAGTCATCCGGTGTCCTTAGCACTTAGCACAGTGCCTGGCACTGGAGAAGGAGCTGAGTGAAGTAGTCAACAGCCCGAATCTCTCCTCTGAGGTCCCGACCTGGATATCCAACTGCCTGTTTGATGTCTGCTTGTGGATGTTTTAGGTTCCTGGATGGTGCAAATGGTTTGCACTTGACTACTAACCTAAAAGAAGCCGTGCCAAAGGTTGGCAGTTCGAACCCACCAGCTGCTCCTTGGAAACCCTATGGGGCAGTTCTACTCAGTCCTATAGGGTCGCTATGAGTCAGAATCGACTTGACAGCAACAGGTTTGGTTTTTTTTTGGTTTACTAACCTAAAAAAATCAGTGGTTTGAACTCACTCAATGGCACAAGGAAGAAAGGCCTGGTGATCTGCTTCCTTAAAGATTAGATCACAGCCAAGAAAACCCTATAAAGCAGTTCTACTCTGTAACACACAGGGTTGCCATGAGCTGGGATAGACTTGGCGGCAATGGGTTTGGTGTTTTTGGTTTTCGTGAATGTTTTAAAAGCACCATGCAATCAGCGGGTCTGAACCTGAACTCATGATCTTTCCCTCCAGCCTGGTCCTCTGGAGGCACAGCTAGCTCAGTGAATGCCTCCCCATCGCTCCTTCATGCAGGCCTGAGCCCAGCTGTCATGGCGCACACCTCCTCCTCCTCGCTGCGGATTCCATTCATCATGAAGTCTTGACCATATCAGCGCTTCAGTATCCTTCAAACCCATCCATCCCCTCCATCCATCAACAGCACCGCTGCCATCCCCATCTCCCTGGGTGACCACAGGAGCCTCGCCACTGGTCATTTTGCACTCACTCTTGTCCCTCTCTGATTTTTTTTTTCTAAAGGCAACCAGAGTGATCCTTTGAAAATGCAAATCGGAGCATGCCACCTCCAGCTTAAAACACCCAAGGGCTTCCCAGTGCTCTCAGGAAAAAGATCAACATCTTTAACAGGACCTGGCCCCAACCTCAGTCCCTGGCATCACTTCTCACCCACCTCCTCCCTCTCTGTGTACCGGCCATCTCAGCCTTCTTTCCAACCATGCTCCCTCCTACCACAGGGCCTTTGTGTGTGCTGGTCTCTCTGCCCGAACCCTCACCGCATCCTTTGTTGTCTCCTTCCCACAACCTCCTGCTCTGCACTGTGCTTGTGGGGTGTCTGCCACTATGCTGGCTGCTGTGTGTGTGTGTGTGTGTGTGTTAAGGCATGCATGATGCTGGTGGGAAAGTTCTAGTAGAGAGGGAAGAATTCGCGATCCAGGAGAGAGGACAGAGCAATGCAGGAGTAAAGTGAGAGGGGATGGGACACAAGTGTAAGGGTGGCTTTAGGAGTGGATGATGGCATATCCACTGCACCAGGAGGGAAGGCAGCTGTGGGCACAGGTGTGGGGTGGTGGACATGGTGGTGGGATCTTGTCACTCTTTTTCTTCTAGTGGATTCTGTTGATGAAACGGGAAGCAGGATCCTCACTTCTCCAGTAGAAGAGCAAGGAAAGACGAAGAGGAATAAACTTCTCTCCAGGAGAGTAGGAGGGCTCAGACATGAAGTAGGTGTGTTGGTGGCTTGAAGGCCTCTCTTGAGGTTCGTGGTCATGATGTAACATGAAACCATTGAGCCTGGTTCTGTGATTTTCTCTGGCCACAGCCAGCGGGCAGGTGCAGTATAGCTGGCAAGTTGCCTTCAACCAGGATGGGGGTTCATGGGATGCGTGCAAGAGAAGGAGAGGGAGGGAGTGATTATGAAGATGGATCGTGGGCTGTAACCTGAATAAAGGGGGAAATGAGGGCCTGAGGGGCAGGTGAGGCAGTGAAAAGTGGTGGGGTCAATGCATTGGAAGCCCAGGGTAGAGGCCAAAGGATTGCCAGAGCCGGAGCCTCCTGCGAGTGAGGTTGAAGGGTGGGACACGGTGATCAGAGAGCGGGATGCATGAGATTGAGATTGTAGAGGGGTGCGGTCAAGGGCAATGCCAAGGTCAAGGCCACCATGAACGTGGGTGGTGCAGGTTGGGTGGAGGTCAGGGTGATAGTCAAAGTACTTAGGAACCAGAAAGGTCATGCAAATTACTATGTAAGGAACACTAAAGTGTTCACTTTTATCTTCTTTATAAACCAAGTATATAATGTGAAACTGCTTACCAGGTTAAAAGCTGAGGTGCAAATGAGTCACCAAATTATTCTAGTAAGCCCTAAATCATTAGTTGATAGTTTGGAGAAATTATAGTTGAGATCTTTTGAGGATAAGGATGTTATGAACTAAAATGATGCCCCATGATGTGGCATAGAGAACTGCGTCAGATGCTTTCAACCCTTCCATGAGTACAGAATGTTCTGCTAGCTTGTCTGACACTGTTTACCACTCTGTGAAATAGCCCTCCATCCTCAGCAGCCCAGGAGGGTGCAGGTGGGGGTGGGAGTATGTGAGTGATGGTGGTGGGAGTAGTAGAGTGTGGGGGGGGGTTGTCAGGAAGAGAGCAGAAGCCTCAGAAATAATGCTCTCATCGGCAGTGGTGGGAGCCCAGCCTGGTCCTTCTACTTCAGGGCCAGTAAGAAGATTCTGTTTCTTCTGTGCCCTTGCTCACCCCCTGCAGAGTCGGATGTGGCTGGGCTGGTCCTCAGAGTGTGTATGGCTGCAGGGCGTGAGACCCAGAGCTCGCCCCTCATCCAGCCCCCTCTTTGAAGAGTGGGGAGAGGAGAGGGGGTTCTCAATGCCAATCCCTGCCTTCTGTCTGCCTGCCACAGCCCAGGAGCACTCTTGCCCCCGATCCTCTTCTCTGCAGTTCATGGGACTGACTAGTCCAAATGTATCTCAATATTTAACCATCCGTGAGGCAGGGCTGGTACATACATGCTGGCTAAGCTCAAGATCCTTGGGAGAGAGAGGTCAAAGCCAGATACTGGAAGGGTTGTCTGCTGATTGTGAAATCTCCAAGAATGGCTATAGGAGTAGAAATGGAGAAAGAGGTGGTGAGCCAGTGCTAAACTCCCTAGAGAATGAGGGGGTGACCTGGGAGTCTGAATGATGGCAGCTGGGAGGGAGTCAGGGATAAGATGGGATGAATGTCAGGGAAGCAGGGAGTTTAGGGAGGAAAAAACCAAAATCAGTTGCCCTCAAATCAATTCCAACTCTGTACACATGATGACCCCATGTGTGCAGAGTAGAACTGCACTCCTTAGGGTTTTCATGACTGTGACATTTTGCATGTGGATCGCCAGGCCTTTCTTCTGAGGCACCTATGGGTTTGAACCGCCAACCTTTTGGTTAGTAGCCAAGTGCTTAACCATCTTCGTCACTCAGGGACCTTGTTTAGAGAGGAGGGGGAGAAAATGGTTTGCAAACAGCAATGAGGCCCAGGGGCGTGGGCAATGAACGCCCCTCATGAGAGGGGTTGCAGGGGTGTTGGGGTTCTCAGGGGAGAGCCAGGCTTCTGTCAGAACAAGGAGAGAAGAGGTTGAGAATATGGGGGATTTTGCTGACACTGGGACATAAATTTCAGAGGGCCCAAGGAAAGGATATGGAGGGCTGGAGGAGTGGGCGATTGAGTCAGATTAGGGGATGAAGGGAGCTTGAGGGACAAGAGACTAGTAGTGAGGAGTGACCAAGGTTAACTGGGGTGCAGGGCACCATGGGATTGATAATAGTGGTGCTGAAGCTTATGAAGGGGCGGTGGTACTGGCATTTAATCACTATTCTGGAATTTAAATTCTGTAGACATCCATGCCTACAGACATGACTATAGTCAGTGAAGAGTTGTTTTTATCTTATTTTCCCACTGCCAGCCTCATGTTCCACTGTCTTTCTTTCTGGTTGGTGGTAATCAAGCCCAGGGACATGAGACAGCTTCAGGCACAGCTGGATCTAGGTGTTCAAAAATCTGGCTATCTCTCTCCATCTCTCAGTTTGCGTTTCCTCTCAGTTGGCTTCATTCTCAGGCAGGCTCTCTCCCCAGAGTAGAAATTAAGGGCTAAGTGCCTGGCACTGGAGTGATGGAGGTGAATCTAACCTGATCTCTGCTCTCCAGGGGCTCACAGGGGGAAAGACAGAAGGTACAGAATTTATTAGGGTGTAATGTCTCAATATTGTATTAGAGGGAAGTACAAGGCCTTATGGGAACATAGTGGTTCCCCTAACATTTCTGTTGCACTGACTGTATGCCATGCTCTGTGCAACATGCTGTCACCAAGATGCTGCGGTGCAGCGGGATATAGGTTGTGACAGAGGAAAGCAGTGTCTGGAGCACACAGGAGGGGCGCATATTCCAGGATGTGAGTGTGCAGGCTTAACGCAGGTCTCCCGAGCAGAGGATGGCTGAGCTGATATAGAAGATGAAGGAGTTAGCTAGGAGTGTGTGTGTGTGTGTGTGTGTGTGTGTGTGTGTGTGTGTGTGTGTGTAGTGTGATGAGGAAATGGTGGAGGGGGAGAAGGGCTTTCTAAGAAGAGCAAACGCAGGGAAGTGCTGGACACACAGGAGGGAATGAACAATTCTATTCCAGGGAGTCAGGGAAGGTTTCTCAGAGCAGAGTAGGCATAACAGGTCTTGAAGGGCTGAGGGGTTGTGTGGTGTGCTGGGCCTGGTTTGCACTAGCTCATGGGAGCTGATTGTTAACATCTCTTCCTAACTCATGTCAGTAGCTTGAAATCAGCCATTAAAAACAAAACAAAACAACAACTTGGTCCCAACCACCTGGAGTAAAGGAGAATGAAGAACACCAAAGACACGAGGAAAGTATTAGCCCAAGAGACAGAAAAGGCCACATAAACCAGAGACTTCATCAGCCTGAGACCAGAAGAACTAGATGGTGCCCGGCTACCACCAATGACCGCCCTGACAGGGAACACAACAGAGAGTCCCTGATGGAGCAGGAAAAAGGAGGGGTGCAGAACTCAAATTCTAGTAAAAAGACCAGACTTAATGGTTTAACTGAGACTGGAGGAATCCGGGAGAGCATGGCCCCTGGACTCTCTGTCAACCCAGAACTAAAAAAATTTCCGACGCCAACTCCTCAGACAAAGATTGGACTGGACTGTGGGACATAAAATGATACTCGTGAAGAGTGTGCTTCTTAGCTCAAGTAGATACATGAGACTAAATGGGCAGCTCCTGTCTAGAGGTGAGATGAGAAGGCAGAGAAGTGGTTGAATGGACACGGGAAATCAGGGGTGGAAAGGAGGAATGTGCTGTCACAGTACAGGGAGAGCAATTAGGGTCACATAGCAAAGTATGTATAAATTTTTGTATAAGAGACTAACTTGAAATGTAAACTTTCACTTAAACTACAATAAACAAACAAAAAAGATTACAGCCTAAAAAACAAAACGAAACAAAAACCAAACCCATTGCTGTCGAGTCGATTCTGATTCATAGCAACCACACATAACGGTAAAACTGCCCCATAGGGTTTCCAAGGCTGTAATCTATGGAAGCAGACTGCCACATCTTTCTCCTACAGATTGGCTGATGGGTTCGAACAGCTGACCTTTCAGTTGCAGCCAAGCACTTAACCACGGTGCCACCAGTTTATTTACACCATACCAAACCCCGTCATTGAGTCAATTCCGACTCCTTGTGAGCCTATAGGTTAGAGTAGAACTGCCCCATAGTGTTTCCAAGGTTGTAATCTTTACAGAAGCTGACTGCCACATCTTTCTCCCTCGGAGGGCTGGTGGGTTCCAACTGCTGACCTTTTGGTTAGCAGCTGACCTTTTGGTTAGCAGCCGAGCGCTTTAACCACTGCACCACTAGGGCTCCTTTATCAGTATAGAGTGTGTCCTAAACGTAATCCCTTCTGAGTTATAAGAAGCAGCATAGACACAAGGACAAGGAAGCATAAACGGAGGAAGACAGATGCCACATGAAGATCGCCAAGGAACCAAGGAACATGGGCTACAGAAGCTGGAAGAGCCAAGCAGTGGTGTCACTAGGGTTGGTGTCACCCAGTAGGGTAACTCGTGGTGTCACACCCCATGGACCTCCTCCCACACCAGACCATACAGAATCCTTAGTAATGTTTTTTGTACTAATGTTACTTGTATATTGTAATTCCCACATATCACTCCTTTTCCTTTAATTACTACTTCATTCTCAAAAAAGTCGTTGATATAGGTTCCCAAATACTAATTACCACAATATTGTAGCTGAAACACCAGAAAATTTGACAAAATCAGTGACTATAAAAACACCTGCAGCAACAAGAACAACTTGTAACAACAAAAACGCTTATAGCGGTGCAGATGAAACCACGCGATTTGAAGCGTGATTGTAATTGGCTCTGACGGGAGTGCATTAGAAGATTCAAAAAATAAATTAGCATAGGGTTTTAGCCTTGTCTGTGTATTCGTATGTGTAAACTGGGCTTACAAAAAATGGTTTTGTTGTTATAACTAACTATAGGGATATTTTTATAGACAGTCATTTTGGTGTCACCCCCTCTGATAATGTCACCCAGTGTGGTCTGCATCCCCTGCACTCCCCTGAAGAATGTTACTGGAGACAAGGACCTTCCCACAGAGCCAACAGACAGAGAGCCTTCCCCTAGAGCTGGCACCCTGAATTCAGACTTAAAGCCTCCTAAACTGTTTTTTAAAACCATCCGCCTGTATTTTTGTTATACCAGCGCTAGGAAACTAAGACAGGGGTGCAGGAGGAGTCCCCAGTCGTGAACTATGAAGGATTACTCAGCCAAGGGGCCCCACATCTTCCCAGAATCCACACCCCTCCCCGCAAACTGAAAGCCGAATGACTTTCAGACTCAGCTGAGGCAGGAAGACCCCAGGGCTGCGCCTCAGGCTGCTATAGCCCTGCCTCCAGGAATTTACCACTGCAGATTGGAAATTTCAGCTTGCAGGTATTAAGTAGTTTAAAAGGCGGTTTCATCAGCTTTGTAAAAAGCACATTAATATCTCACAACACCAACTGCTGTCTCGTTTCTTTGAGACACAATGAGCTCCTCATAAACCTGGTCATTAGGGGTTGAGCAGACCACGTTTTATTTTCCACACATTCACGAAGCAGCCGCGCAGAGGCAGGAGAGCGCTGGATGGAGCAGTGGAGGCACAAGGAGGAGGCCGCCTAAGTAATTTTTTAAGTGAAGCAAATGAAGGGTTTGTGGAAACCAATTGCTCTGTGTTTTAAACCTTTTCTGCTCGTGGCTTTTTGCTTTCCTGGCCGGCCCCTCCCTGACGGCAGGGATTTGGGAGACCTGGGGCGGGTTGGTGGGCTAGTGCCTGGCTCGGTCCTTGCTGGAACCAGCCCCAGCTCAACACTGGCATCAACAAGTGTGGCATGGTTTGAAGACAACAGCCTATGTGGAGGTCCAGGAATTCGCTCATTCATTCATTCAATGGATTTTTGAAGTGTCTACGGAGCCCTGGTGGCACTGTGGTTAAGAGCTTGGTTACTAACCAAATGGTCAGCAGTTTGAATCCACCAGTCACTCCTTGGAAACCCTATGGGGCAGTTCCACTCTGTCCTAGAGGGTCGCTATGAGTCAGGACCGACTTGATGGTAACGGGTTTGTTTTTTTTTCTTGGTTACTACTACTACCTCTACCAAGCATGACATCCTTCTCCAGGGACTGGTCCCTCCTGATAACATGTCCAAAGTAAGCGAGACGAAGTCTCACCATCCTGGCTTCTAACGGGCATTCTGGCTATACTTCCTCAAAGACAGTTTTGATAATTTCTTCTGGCAGTCCGTGGTATATTCAATATACTCCACCGACACCATCATTCAAATGCATCAATTCTTCTTCCATCTTCCTTTTTCATTGTCCAGCTTTCATATGCATATTGAGGCAATTGAAAATATCATGGATGGGTCCTTGAAAAAGGGGAAAACCCTCAACGAGATGGATTGACACAGTGGCTGCAACAATGGGCTCAAACATACCTACTATTGTGAGGATGGTACAGGACCAGGCAATGTTTCCTTCTGTTATACACGGGGTTGCTATGAGTCAGAGCCAACTCATGGGCATCAAACAACACCACCACTACCACCTGCCTGTCAATTTGTTGTACTGTGGTGGCTTGCATGTTGCTATGATGCTGGAAGCTATGCCACTGGTATTTCAAATACCAGCAGGGTCATCCATGGTGGACAGTTTTCAGCAGAGCTTCCAGACTAAGACAGACTAGGAAGAAAGGCCTGGTGATCAATTTAGGAAAATTAGCCAATGACAACCCTATGGATAACAACAGAATATTGTCCAATATAGTGCTGGAAGATGAGCCCCCTATGTTGGAAGGTACTCAAAATACACAGTGGCTGCAACAATGGACTCGAGCATATGAATGATCACGAAGATGGTGTAGGATCAGGCAGTGTTTCTTTCATTCTGTTGTACATGGGGTCACCATGAGTCAGAGGCGACTTGATGGCAGCTAACAACACTATGGGCTTGGTTTTGTTCAGGCACTGGGTCAGGATTAGAACGGGGTACCAAGTCATTCTGGCTGCCTGCCGTCTTTCTTCGAGTCTGCCCTTTCCATTGGCTGTGAGCTCTCACCTCTCAGAAGTCCTGAGCACTTGGTCTCTGAACCACAACACTGAACGCTTGATCATACCATCTCCCATTCTGTGCTGTCCTGATTCTTGTCTCCTCAGCTACTTCTTAAGTTCTTTCCACATGATACAGGGGAAGACATTGGGCTCTGGACTCAGGAAGACCCGTCTTCTAAGCCTGGCTCTAACAGCTCTTAGCTGTGTGACCTTGGGCAAGTTATGTGACCTCTTTGTACCTCAGTTTCCTTAGCTGTTGTTGTTGTGCAGTGCCATCGAGTCGGTTCTGACTCATAGCGACCCTATGTACAACAGAACGAAACACTACCCGGTCCTATGCCATCCGCACAATTGTTATTATGCTTGAGCCCATTGTTGCAGCCATTGTGTCAATCCATCTTGTTGAGGGTCTTCCTATTTTTCAACGGCCCTCTACCAAGCATGATGTCCTCTTTAGCTGTAAGAAAGGGATATTAATCCCTGCTCCAGCAGGGAGATTCTGAGGACTCAAAGAGATAACAGGAGTGAAGGCCCCTAGCACAGTTCTTGACCCAGAGCAGGCACTCTTGAATGTAGTTCTTCCTTCTCTTTCTCCTTCTTCAAATGACTCCTCTTTCAGGAAGCCTCTCTTGATTGCCCTCAGCTGGAAAGACTCTTCCTCCTCTCCGCTTCTATGCAGGGCTTCTCAGACTGTAATGTGCAGCAGAAATCACCTGGAGAACTTGTTAAAATGCAGATTCCAATCCAGCAGGTCTGGGATGAGGCCTGTGAGTCTGCATTTTTAACCAGCTCCCAGGTGATGCCGATGCTGCTGGTCCAGGGACCACACTTCGGGAAGGGAAGTGAGCCTGTAGAACCAGGGCTTTGAACCAGTTTGAACCAGTTCAGTCATGGCTGATGAAGAAAAACTGGAACAGACCTGAAATGTACAATTTGGGTGATCTAGAACAACAACAGGAATGGGAAAAATTATGGGTCGAAGCCCTGGAATGGGAGACTCAGAAGAGGTGTAGTGTAGCCTTTCAGGAGCCTAATGCATGAGTTTGGATTATTGACAGAATTGTGGAGAGTGACACACATTCAAAGTGGCGTGGTCGGCTGCCATCTTTGAGCAGGGCAATGCTGTTTCTGACTGTGCTCAAAATCCAGCAGGCGAGAGATTTGGTTGCTATGCAACACATACGATGCCCTTGTTTTCTAAGAAGGAGATTAAGTTTCTAGCAGGGCTTCGACCCATAATTTTTCCTGTTCCAGTTATTGTTCTGGTTCACCCAAATTTTAAACATTCAAGTCTGTTCTGGTTTTGCTTCCTTGGCCATGACTGAACCAGGAAGACCTGGTTTGAAGCCCTGTGTAGGGCACTCTGTGTTTGCTTTGATTAGCTTCTGTGTTCTGTTTTCATGGCTTGGGAACAAATACCTGCAAGTCTATAAACTCCTCTAGGGAGTCTCCTGAACATATCTGCTTGATTCTAAGATGGTTGCATGCTTTATTCACATTTTAATGTTTCTGAAATTGAGATGTGTCTTACGATGGATGGGTTCATTTACCACAGTGTGTCTCTTTTCTCCTGAAAAGTCATTATTGCATTGATGGTATGTCTTCTAATGAATGATAATGGATATCTAATAAATGTTTATTGAATGGATGAATGAATAAATGAATGGATCAGTGGGTGTGTGTGTACAT
>NW_004443963.1:14757759-14759316 GCF_000243295.1 Trichechus manatus latirostris
TTCAGTGTGTCAAGAGAGCTTTCTGATGGAGGCAGGCCCAGGGAGTTATGAGAACCTTATACTCTGAGATCTCTGAAACAGAACTTCTCAAATGACTGTCAACCCGAAAGCCCCAGGAGCAGGCAGATAATGAATAAACACGGTAATGTGTCAACAGCTCCAAATTCATCATAAGAGGCCTTGTGGTGTAGCAGAAAGAGCGCGGTGCGTCTCAGTAAGGGAACTGGAGTTTGAGAACTCTTTCTGTTACTTATCAGTCACGTGACCTTGGACAGGCTGTTCATTTTTCAATTCATTCATTTGTTCATCCTTTCATTCAGTATTTCAGCCAGTCCTCCAATTTTTATTAGGTACTTACTAGGTGATGTCATTGAGCTAAGCACTGGGATAGGGTCAATATAGAAGGATCCACTACTCCCCAGAAATAAGAGTTGAGTGAGGCACCTGGACAAATAATCAACTTATGTGACCCAGAGTGAAAACAACAACAGCAATGGCGACCACGACGAATGCTGGCATTTGTGGAGAATTATCACGAGCCAAGCACTGGGCTAAGCACTTCACATTGAATCCTCAAAAAAACTTTTGGAGGTGGGTACTATTATTTCCTTCCCTTTAAAGATGAGGAAACTGAGGCACAGAGAGGTGAAGGATCGCACATAAGGATTCAGTGCTAGTGTGAGTGATGAAGCTGAGGATTTGACCTCAGCAGAGGGCTCTAGGGAACCACTATGCTGAATAGTTACAACAGAACCCAGGGTGCTGGAAGGTGGGTGAGAGGGTACAGGGCTCTGTCTGGGCAGTGAGAAGTTGTCAGGAAGGCTTCCTCAAGGAAGCCCCATTTCAGCTGTGCCAGGAAGGATAAGTAGAAATTGGCAGATGAGAGAGCTAGGGGCAGGAAGGTGCTAGGAAGGAGAGCAAGAGTTGACAGAGAAAGAGAACAGAAGCACCTGAGACCAAGAGCCTCTGTCTGTTTGAAGAACTGAACCAGCCGCTTAGCTTGGAGATGTGTGTGTGAGTGTGAGTATGAGTGAGTGTGTGTACCCATGAGTATGTGTGCACATGAGTGTGTGTGTATGTGTGTGTGTGTTAGTGAGAGAAATTATTTGGAAGAGGTAGTAGCAGTGGTCAGATTGGTTAGATTATTCAGCTCCTAACAAACCATACACGTCCTTGGGTGGCACGACTGGTTTGCACTCGACTACTAACCAAAAGTTTGGCTGTTTGAACCCACCCAGCAGCTTCAAGGAAGCAAGGCCTGGAGATCTGCTTCCGCAAAGATCACATTTAAGAAAACCCCAGGGAGCTCAGTTCTAC
The DNA here is from genome assembly GCF_000243295.1 of Trichechus manatus latirostris. Lineage (NCBI taxonomy): Eukaryota > Metazoa > Chordata > Mammalia > Sirenia > Trichechidae > Trichechus > Trichechus manatus. Next base: position 14,759,077 of record NW_004443963.1, read on the forward strand.
TCTGTAACACATGGAGTCGCAATGTGTCAGAATCAATTCGATGACAACGGGTTTGGCTTTTAGTTTAATAAATCATCCAAAGTATGAATTGAGCAATGGCAGCAACTGAGGGGTTTAAGCAGGAGGGTGACTTGCCCGATTTGTGCTGTGAGATGATCATCGTGGCTGAGCGGGGACTGGATTGGAGAGGGCCCGACTGCACAGTCTTAAGCCACCGTGTCTCTTGCCTGGATGACTGTG
>NW_004443963.1:14760654-14778554 GCF_000243295.1 Trichechus manatus latirostris
GGTGCAGGACTGGGCAGTGTTTTGTTTTGTTGTCGCTATGAGTCAGAACCCACCTGACAGCACCTAACAACAACATACATATATTCTCCACCCCTTTGACAAATAGCTGCTCTAAAACTCACTGGTTGTGTGACTTTGGGAAGTCGCTTCCTCTCCCCAAACCTCTGTCTTCTCTTTTGTAAAATGGGGATGGAGTTGTTGCAAAAAAGAACAAGCTAGGAGCCTGCGTGGCACAAGCAGCTTGTGATCAGCTGCTAACCTAAAGGTTGGTGATTTGAACCCACTCAGTGGCTCTGTGGAAGAAAAAGTCTGGTGAACTGCTTTCGTAAAGATTGTTGTTGGGTGCCATCAAGTTGTTTTTGACTCATAGAGACCCTATGGGACAGAGAAGGACTGCCCCATTGGGTTTTCTTGGCTGTAATTTTTATAAGAGCAGATCTCCACGTCTTTCTCCCATGGAGCTGAGGGGTGAGTTTGAACCACCAACTTTTCAATTGGCAGCTGAGCACTTAACTGTTGCACAACCAGGGATACAGCCATGAAAACCCAATGCAGCAGCTCTACTCTGTGGCACATGTGGTCGTCATGAGTTGGGGGCCAACTCGACAACAGCTAATAACAACGATGTGCAAAAAGTGCTGGACACCAGTACTGGCACATAATAAATGCTCAGTAAATTCTGGGGAAATAAAAATCTCTAGGTGATAGCGTCTCTTCCCCTGTTCCATGCACAAAGATCATGTGGCCTGGCTGCAGGACAGTATTTCCCAGGCATTGTCATCTGAAGGACATACTTTCCTGTTAGCAGGTCATGGAAATCTCCGCCATGTTGCTCAGATTCCACCAAAACCTGTACATTGCCATCGAGTTGATTCTGACTGACAGCCACCTTATAGAACAGAGTAGAACTGCCCCACAGAGTTTCCAAGGAGTGCCTGGTGGATTCAAATTGCTGACCCTTTAGTTAGCAGTCGTAGCACTTAACCACTACGCCAGCAGGATTCCTCCATGGAGTGAGAAAATGCCTTTCCTGCTTTGCAAACTCCACCCGGATTCTCTGACCACTGGTTTTCTTCCCCTTGGTTCATTTTCATCTGCTCAGGCCCATTCATTTTTTTGGAGTAGAACCAGTCCAGAGTGGTCAGATGCTACCTACACCACAGACCCATGAGGGCAGAAAAGTCTCATGCAATGAGGAGCCATAGACATGTGGGTGCCCATCTAACTGCACTCTTGCTCTCAAGCCCAAGACGCTCTCTGGCTCAGAAATCTTCAAGACTCCCACTGCCTGCAGGACAAAGGACAGGTTTCTTAAGAATCAAATATTCCTGGCTGTGTGTCCAATCTGGTCCATCTTATCTGCTCTGACCCTTCTATCCCAGCAACACTGGTCTCAGGAGAGTGCTTGCCCTTTCTCTGTTCCTCACCTTTGCTCATGCTTTTCCTGCCAGCTGAACCAAGCTCTCCCCTCTTCTCCACCTAAAACAACGTCCATTTGTTTGTATGCCAGAGGGAAGAGCTAGGAGCCACGGGTGGGAATACTTGGGCAGAGCTGGGACTCAGGTTGAGCAATCGAGGTGGAAAATCGCAGGAGGCGCTGACTCTCAGGGTCGTGCAAGTGCAGTGAGTGCCCCCTTCACTTTTGCACCTCACTTGCCTCACCTTAGTCTTGGCCCTGTGTAGGGGAGGAGATGTCAGGGCAGTACTTGGGTGAGTGTTGTTGTCTTTGGCACCTGAGCGACCTGTCGCTAGTGGGGGTTGTCAGGGACTGAATTGTGTCCCCCCAAAATCTGTGTTGGAATCCTAACCCCTATACTCGTGGATGCAATCTGGTTTGGAAATAAGGTTCTGTTATGTTAATTAGACCATACCTGAGTAGGGTGAGTTATAAATCTAATCACTTCCGAGTTATAAAAAGAGCAAAATGGACACAGACACATACACAGAGAAGACAGACGCCATGTGAGGAAAGTCTACAAACCAAGGAACCCCAAGGAACCAAGAATGCCCAGGGCTACTGACAAGGAAAGAATCAACATGGCTGTGACCTCGATTTGGGCTTTTAGCTTCCAGAACTGTGAGAAAATAAATTCCTGCTCTTTAAAGCCACCAACTTGTGGTATTTGTGTTACAGCAGCACTAGGAGACTAAGACGGGGTCAAGCAGGAGATGGTCGAATGCTGAAGAGGGAACTTCTGTAGTAGCTGTAAATAGAGTAGGATGGATTCCGAGATTCTTCCATCCCTAAGAAGCTAGAATCCTAAGGAGCCTTCCCTGATCCCCATAGCCCAGAGCTGCCGCTCCCTCCTTTCAACTCCGTGTTTACCTCCAAGATCACTCATCTGCAATTAACCATGCTGACTTGTGACAGCTCTTGTATCGCTGTCTTGTCTTGTTATTTCAAATTTCTTGAGTTTATGTCTCATTTTCCTAATAGAATCCCATATGCCTTGAGGACAGGGACTGAACTTTCTTCTTTCTTGTCTCTCTCTCTCAGTGGGTGTAGAGGATTCTCTAATATTTATTAAAACTCCTCTCTGTGACAGTACTTCACATGCCACCTGATTGAATGATCACATCAACCCCTTGGGTAGGTTCTATCAAAGAATCCATTTACAGATGAGGAACTGGAGGCTCGCTGATGTTGACACGTCAGCTATTATTTTTAACAGAGACTGGGACCGATGCTATCAGAACCCCTGGGTGTGTGGCCTTGGGCAAGTTGCTTAACCTCTTTGAGCCTCAGTTTCCTTACTGTAAAGTGGGGATGATAATAATATCTACTTCAGTGGTTCTTGTGAGGAAGAAACAAGTTAATATACATGCAAAGATCTTAGAACAGTGCATACAGTGAGCTCTATTATTATCATTCATCATTATTAATTATTATTTATTAATACTTTATTATCATTGTTGCTATCAACAGAGTGGTAGGACTTGTCAAATTTAGAAAAAAGAAATGATCAGAGTGTGAGTCTTAGTGTTTCCAGGTGTTAAGGATTGAATTGTGCCCCCCAAAATATAAGTTGACTCTTAATCCCTGCGCCTGTGAATGCGAGCCTGGTTGGAAATAGGGGGTTTCTTTCGTTATGTTAACGAAGGCCTACCTAATGGGTGTAAAAACCAAAAACCAAACCAAACCTGTTGCAGTGGAGCTGATTCCGACTCATAGCGACCCGGTAGGATAGGGCAGAACTGCCCGATAGGGTTTCCAAGGCTGAAATCTTTACGGAAGCAGACTGCCCCACCTTTCTCCTGCAGAGCGGCTGGTGAGTTCGAACTACCAACCTTTCCGCTAGCAGCAGTGTGCTTACTCGAATCCCTTCTGAGTGGTGTCTTCTGAAGGGGAGTACAGACACAGAGACACACACACAAGGGAAGACAGGCACCATGTGAAGAGATCTTTACAAGCCAAGGAACGCTAAGGAATGCCCAGGGCTACTCCCAAGGAAGGACCTTCTGCTAGAGCCGGTGCCCTGATTTGGACTTGTAGCCCCCAAAACTGTGAGACAGTAAACTCCTGTTCTTTAAAGCCACTCACTTGTGGTATTTTTTTGTTATGGTAGTAGTAGGTAACTAAGGCACCAGATGTTTCGAAAGATTGGGATGGTTCATCCGGGGGGACAAACCCACTAATCTTCAGAGCTTCTGGTTTCCTCAGTACTGTCCCTACCCCCCAGACTGAGACTCCTAGTTCACGAACCATTTATACAAATGCAAACTTGGACCTCTTATGAGTCTAATTGGCAGGGATCAGTCCCCCAGAACTTGATCATGTTTGAGGAAAGTGCAAAGAGAGTTCTCAAAATTTTAAAGCTGAGGGCCAGACTCAGTCATTAATTATTGATTAATTAATTAATTAAATGCAATTTGGCAGCCTTTTCTGGGCCAGTCACTGGGCTGGGAAAGAAGATAAAGATGAAAACGGCAGAATCTTTGCTCTGAAACAGCTCACAGTCTGGGAAGAGGGGCAGACATATAAACTGAGGACTACAGTGCAGGCTGGAGTTCCTGGGTGGTACAAATGGTTAATGTGTGCGGCTGCTAACTGAAAGGTTGGTAGTTCGAGTCCACCCAGAGGTGTCTTGGGAGAAAGCCCTGGTGATCTGCTTTCAAAGATCAGCCATTGAAAACACTTTGGAGCACAGTGCTACTCTGACACACAGGGCGTCGCCATGAGTTGGAATCAACTGAATGGCAGCTGGTTACAGTGCAGTGTGACAAGTGGGGGACAAAGGAGGGGATCCAGTGAGCCCCAAAGCCAGCCTGTACTCAGAGAGGAGTAGGGGAGACAGCCAGGCTGCTGTTACCTCTCTGCCACCATCCTGGGAGGAAAGGGATTCTTTTTTTTTTTAATAATTTTTTTTTTTTATTGTGCTTTAGGTGAAGGTTTACAGAACAAATAGCTTCGGATTAAACAGTCAGTACACATATTGTTTTATGATGTTGGTTAACAACCCCACAACATATCAACACTCTCTCTTTTCGACCTTTTTTTGTTTCTTTTGTGAAAATATGCATAGCCAAAGATATACCAGGAAAGGAGTTCTTGAAGGATGAGGAAAATTACCCAGAGAAGTTGCGGCTGACCCAGACAGCTTGGAGAGTACAAAAATCAGAAGGCCAAGTGGGCTGCACCAGGCTTTGCTGCGTGTGTGAAAGAAAAGCAGGCAGAGTCCTGGGGGGCCTCCAAGGCCTCTGCCACACTCACTGATGAGGAGTGAGGTCTAGAAAGACATGGCTGTCCATGCCCCTGGTGTGCAGTCAGTTGGTAAGAGCAGTGCTTCCGTTGCTGTTGGGAAGGCTAACTGTTTGCATTTCTGTCATTTACAACAATGTGGTGTTGTGACACTCTGGAATCTGGAGATAAATGTTTAATAAAAGGATTCAATTTGATATGATGTCGGAATTTAATTAGCTCCACAATGCACAGAGGGCTTTGTGGGCCCTTCAATTAGAAGCTACTTAAGGGTCTTGTGGGGGGGAGGGATCTCCAGTGTTGTCAAGGAACTGCAGGGGCTGAGATGGCACCTCCGTCTCCAGGCCTACCCTCTGCAGATTCTGACTCAAGGGCGTTGCTTTTGGCAGTTCTGGTAGGTGATGGAGGGTCCTGGTCCATTCTGTGCTTGGAGTTCTGCATTTGCTAAGATTGGGACTACAGTATGTGACTGTGGAATGATGCAAATGAACTTGGCCTCCATGAGGCTCAAAACCAGGACCCCAAGTCAGGTGAGGACTCCTCAGAGGAGGTCAGTCTTGGACAGGGGAGCTGTCTTTAGGTCCACTTAGCCCGGAGCCCACGGGCATTGAAGGTCAGGGCTGCTAGAAACCGGTAAACAACAATGTTTGCAAATGGTTAATGCACTTGGCTGCTACCCAAAAGGTTGGTGGTTGGAGTCTACCCAGAGGCACCTTTGAAGAAAGACCTGGCTATCTACTTCTGAAAATCAGTCATTGAAAACGAAATGGAGCAAAGTTCTACTCTGACACGCATGGGGTCACCACGAGTCAGAATTGACTCAATAGCAACTAGTTCGGTTTATGATCCCAGCTAGGACTGATATTCCACAGGTATGTACTGAGAGAGTTACCCCGCTTACCAAGGGTGGGTTGATAAAATGCCTGCTGTCAAAGCACTCCCAAATACCCCCTCCCCCTACTGCCCTGGCCACTCTGGCCCGTCTTCTGGGATCTCCTGGACCTCCCCAGCAACTAAAGGTTTGAAGCCTGGCAAGCAGAAAGTCCCTAGGATGCTATTTCAGCACCATGGTCAGCATCTGCTCTGTGCTAAGCAGTAGCGAAATATGTCAAATTATCACAATTCCAGCCTGTAACAATGACAGCAGTCTGGGCAGCAAGAGAGTATAAACCTGGGAGCGTGAGCTTTGGGATCACCCCCCCCACCCCACCCCGGCCCACCTCCTTGTCCCCAGTTTAAGAGACTGAGTGCTGACCGCTCTGAGCTGTGTTAATACTCGGAGCCTCATCTGTAAATGGGGTTAATAACGCCTACATCAACACATTGATGTGAGGATTAAAGAACATAAACAATGTGGGTGGCTCCAAGGTGCAAAAGTTAACACTTTAGTTCAGACTCCAGCAATTCAAGTTGAAGAGTCAGTGGGACATTTTTAATGGGTATAGAATGTAGTGTTTAAAAGTACACTATCTGGAACCAGATTGCCTGGGCTCAAATCCTAGCTCTGCCACTTACTAGACATGATCTTGGGCATCAAATGTCACTACTCAGTGTCTCAGTTTTTTTAATCTGAAAAATGTGATAATAAATATCTACTTTATTGGGTTATTGGAGGGATAAATAAGCTAACATAAAAGATTTAGAATAGTCCCTGGCGCATAGCAAAAAAACCAGTTGCCATTGAGTTGATTCTGACTCGTGGTGACACCACATTTGTCAGAGTAGACCTGTTCTCCACAGGGTTTTCAACGGCTGATTTTTTGGAAGTACATTGCCAGGATTTTCTTTGAGGCACCTCTGGGTGGACTTGAACCACCAACCTTTTGGTTAAAGGTGAGGGTGTTAATTGTTTGCACCACCCAAAGAATCCTGGCATATAGTCAAAACCCAAATCCATTGCCATCGAGTTGATTCTGACTCATAGCGATCCTATAAGACAGAGTAGAACTGCCTCTTAGAGTTTCCAAGGAGTGCCTGGTGGATTCGAACTGCTGACCTTTTGGTTAGCAGATGTAGCTCTCAACATCTACACCACCAGGGTTCAATAAATGTCAGTCATTACTGTATTATTCTTAGATAAACTGCCTGGCACATAGTAAGTGTTTAATAAATGGTAGCAACTACAACAACTTTGAGAGTGGTCTTCAGCTCTGCCCAAGTCCCTGGAACCCTTACCAGAACTCTTTGTTGTCTTTCTCATCCAATGTTTCCCAGACTGTTTTCTGCTCCCACAACCTCATAACTTGTTGGGGAGAGAAGGCTGTCTCCTGGTGATTCTTCTCCCCTCATCCCTTCTGACTGGCCAGCCCCTGCCTGGTTATTTGGCTAACCATATTCTCCAAAGTATGTCCAAAGCACGCAACATATGTCCAAAGAATGCCCTCCCCATGTCTCGTTGATCCTTGTTTCCCCAAATGTACCATCTACACAACCCTCCAGCCTATACCACTACTTAGTAGGCATACGATAAGTGTTACATCAATGAATAAATGTGGGAGCTCACACCAGGGAAGCCTTTGTCACAAGCTTGGGATAGGATGCTTTTTAACGATGGTTAACTGGGAACAGACATTTCACTAGTTATACATGCCTTCTTTCATTAATATTCTGATTCCCAGAGATGCCAGCCCTGAGAGTTGCCAATAGAGGCTACACCATAAAAGGGTTCCATTGTAAAAGAAGTTTGGGAAATACTGGGTTAAATGAAGTTAAACAGGTTTCCTTACTGCAGGGCTTTTCAGAGCCTGAAACATACTCATTATATTGTCAAGATCTCAATGTGGTCATATAGTGCCTTTTCAAAACTTTTATTTTACTACAGACTGTGTGTCCATGTGTGTCTGTCTCGCATCTCACAGGCTAGATTCTTTGGATCATCTTTTGGAAGACACTGCATTAAATGAATTTTGGAATTCACACCTATGCTTTCATATAGAGCAGAGGGTAATGAGGAAGTAGGATAAAAATATTTCCAACACCTATTTTCCCTTGAGTGCTAATGGGAGGGCATTTCTACACATATCTATCGAGTTCCTGTGACCAACATCTGCTCACCTCCGCTGTGTCCTGCTGGCATCATTTGACCCAGCTGACCACTCTTCATGTGCCCCTTTCCCTTGGCATCTGTGATCCCATGGTCACCTGGTTTTCTTTCTGCTCATTTTCAGACTCCCTTGCAAGCTCCTTTTCCTCTGATTATCTTGTAAGCTTGGTGTCCTTGGTGCTTTCCCCTTTGCCCTCTTTTCTTTTCACTCTATATACATTCCTTGGAGAATCTCATCTCAAGACTTCAATCTTCATCTATGGACCAATGGCTCCAAATTCTTACCTTCAACCCAGACCTGTCTTCTTACCCCTGACTTTGCAGTGTACTGGCTGTCCCCTTCGTCAATATCCCACAGACATCTGAACCTCAACCTGAACTCATTGCTTATTTCCCCAAACTGTTCCTCCTACCATTTGCTCTCTCTGAATAAACTGTGCATTCATTCACCTGGTTTCCCAAGGTGCAGACCTGGGAGTCATCCATGATACCTATCTCTGTTACCTCCCCACCCCCCCATCTAATGGCCAATTCTTTAATGTGTCTTGAGTCATCCATGCCTTACTCCAGACCACCATCAACTTTTGTCTGCATTATTATGGCACCCTCTAACCCACAACTGGCTTCCCTGTTTTCATCTTGTTGTTGTTAGCTGTTGTGGAGACGGCCTCTGACTCACAGCAATCCCATGTGCAGTGAAACTAAATGCTGCCTTGTCCTGTGCCATCCCCATGATCAGTTGTGGATTGGACTTTTGTGATCCAGAGAGTTTTCACTGGCTGATTTTTGGAAGTAGACTGCCAGTCCTTTCTTCCTAGCTTGTCTTAGGCTGGAAGCTCAGCTCAGCTGAAACTTGTTTAGCATCATAGCAACATGCAAGCCTCCACTGACAGATGGTGGCTGTGCATGAGGTGCATTGCCTGGGAATTGGACTTGGGTCTCCTGCATAGAAGGCGAGAATTCTATTAACCCACTCTCATCTACTCTGCAGTCTGCAGCCACCATGATTTTCAAAGGTGAAATCTGATCTGTCTCTCCCATGCTTCAAGACCCTTGATGCCTGCATAGTTCTACCGGATAGGGTCCAACTCTTTGACAAGGACTCCAGGATCCATTATCATCGGACTGCTGCTTAGATCTGCTGCCTCATTGCTCGTCCAGCACTGCGCTAAGCTGCTCTGAGACCCATGGTCCACCATGCTGTCTCCCACCTCTGCTGTGCTTTCTGCATATACTTCCCTTCCCACTTCCCTACAACTCCTTCCTCTCCACCCATGCCCTAGGTAACTCCTATTGGTTTTTCAGCTCTCAGCTTAGACATAATTTCCTCTAGGAAGCCTTCCTTGAAGACTAGTCCTCCCCAAATACCACCCCAAAGCGTGGGCTGGGTACCCCTCCTCGTTTCCTACAGCACCCATGCTCACCCATTTTGTAACACTTCCCAGGCTACATAGAACAGCCTGGCCTGTTCCCTTGCTCTTCTCCTTTACTGGAATGGAAACTTCTTGAAGAGTACTGTGTTTATCAGTATGTCTTTAAGCATAAGGTAGGCAGCCTACTGTCTCCAGATCCTCCCTGACACCATCTCAGCCTCATCAGCACCACCACCTGTGAGTGGGCAAGGCAGCAGGAGCAACAAGCAGTGGGGACGATAATGCCATAATCAATTTTGCTGGGTTTAGTGTAGCTACTGAATGGTTTGTGGAGGGACGATATTGCACCTATTGACCCAAATGAGGTTTTGAGATTTTCTGTGGTTTGCAATGATCCATTTGCCCATCACCAGCTGTGATCTGGAATTGGCAGCACTGACATATGGCCGGGACCTACTGCAAGGAAAGAGGAGGCTTTGAGTCTGGAGGCAGAACCAGTTTCTTTTTTTCCGATTCTCTTGTGCCTTCCATCATCTCTTGAGTAGTGCTAGATGGTAAGGGCCTTTGTTAGTGGGTCCTGTGGCTAGGCTTACTTCTTGTCTCCCTCACAAGAGGGTGTTTATTTTGTGCATTTTGTTTGCAATATATCCCACAGCCCAGCTTTGGGCTTGTTCCACACCAGGTGCTCAATAAATGTCTGTGGAATGAATGAATGCTTTGGCAGCCATATGCCCACTATAGCATATAAGGCCACATCTGATTGGTTAGGAGGGAAAGTGAGTGTACAGGATGATTGGCTGGAGTCACACACAGGGAAGACCAGTGAGCAAACTACATGAAGTGCTCCTAAGTGTATACATTTTGTGTATCTCATAGGTACCACTCCTACAAGGCTCTACTTGATTTAGCCTGTGATGATTGCTACACTTGACTGCCACTCTCCTCCAGTCACTCTGCTCCAACAACTGTGGCTTCCTATTATTTCTTAAACACACCAAACAGACTCCCCCTTCAGGGCCTTTACACTTGTGGCTCCCCCTGCCTGGAATGCTACTGCCCATATCCACATCTGCCTCCCTCATTTCATTCAGGTCTCTGGTCAGAAATCATCTGACCATCATTCTCTATTCCCTTAACCAGCTTTATTTGTCTTCTTATCACTAGCTGAGTGTGGTCATATTTTTATTTGTTTTATATGTTTACTCTTTGTCTCTCTGATTAGAATGGAAGCTACATGAGGGCAAGGACTTTGCTTTATTCATTATTGCAGCCCCAGTCCTTAAAACAGTGCTGGCACAGAGCAGGTGCTCAATAAATATTTGTGAAATGCATGCGTGAGGTCTAGATGAAGATTTATTGTTTTCCCTTTCTCATTTAGATCTGCAATCCATCGGTAATTAATTTTTTCTGTATGGTGTGAGGTAGGGTTTGAGATATATCCCTCCCCATATGGATGTCCGATTGTCACAACCCCATTTGTCCTGCTTGTTCAGACTGTGGGGTTTTCTCTGCTTGATTTCCATCTCCTTTCTCCTAACCTATTTGAGTCTTCCCTGTTCTTCAAGGCACAAGTAAAATCCCTCTGCCTTCGTGAAGTCTTTTCTGACCAATTAATTATTCATTTATTTCTTTATGATCTATTTATTTTCTACTCTGTGTCAGGCATTGGGAATTCTATGCACTAGGACAAGAATGGTGAATGAATCAGGTATCATTCCTGTCCTCAACGGGTAGAGAGTATAGTGGGAGATACAGACATTGAACAAGTTATGGTGATGTGTTGGGAAGGAGAAGTTCTGGGAATCCTGGAGATGTGTAATAGGGAACCTAACCTATCCTGGGTGTTCAATAAAGCCTTTCCTGAGGATCTGTTGAGGCTGAGACCTCGAGGATGACTTGGAGTCAGTTAGGCAAAGGCATGGGGGTGGGGAGATTAATATTTCTCCACCTTTTAGTCTCCTAGAGCACTGGTATATTTAGCACTATATTTAGTTTTCACGTCTTATCTATGTATCTGGATGGATGTTCCTTGGGGACTAGGATAAGGAGCTTTTTTAAAAATCTGTTGCAAAGCCTAGTATAGAGCTGAAAGCAAAGTAGGTGCTCAATAAGAATTAGTTGATGGTAGGTAGAATCACAGTATTAATCTAGTCATGGTATAATCTGGCTCAGTTCCAAAGGGGGGCACCTGGGGTTTGGGAAGTGCTTTTGGAGCAGACAGATCTGGTGTGAATCTTGGCTTTGCCACTTACCATCTGGTTGAGCAAATTACCCAATTTGTTTGAGTCTCAGTTTCCTTATCTGAACAAAGAGGGTATAATCATATATCCCTCATAGACTTATTATGATGATAAAAAGAAGAAATCAATGTAAAATTCCTATCCCTGTCACCTAGTAAGTGTTCATTGAAACCAGGGCTTCGAACAAGTTCAGAACAGGTCAGTAATTGGCGATGTAAGTGAGGGCAGTCTATGCATTTCATAGCAACCAAATCTGTTGCCTGTTGGTTTTTGACCCAAGTAGGAAACAAACAGTGGCGCCCTGCTCAAAGATGGCAGCAGACCAAGCAGCTTTGAATGTGTGTCGCTCTCCACAGTCCTGCCAATAATCCAATCTCCTGCGTGGATCTTGAAAGTTTCAGGAGTCTGATGGGGGAGATTGGATTATTGGCAGGACTGTGGAGAGCAACACACAGTCAGAACGGCTTAGTTGGCCATTATCTTTGAGTGGGGCATTACTGTTTGTTTCCTAACCAAAACCAAACCTGTTGTCGAGTCAATTTTGACTCACAGCGATCCTATAGGACAGATTAGAACTGCCTCATAGGGTTTCCAAGGAGCGGCTGGTGGATTCGAGCTGCCGACCTTTTGGTTAGCAGCCAACTCTTGTCAAAATCTGACAGGCAACAGAGTTGGTTGCTATGCAACACATATGCTGCCCTCGTTTCTGTTGACAATTACTGAACTGTTCGGAACCAGTTCGAAGCACTGAATAAAACATCAGTCTCCTTTCCCACTCTTAAATTCAAAAGGCAATACGGTGTGGTGGGATGGATACGGGATTTGGAATCAGACAATCCAAAGATTGAACTCCGACTTTATCACCTTTCTGCTTAAACTGTCTGAGCCTGTTTGTTCACCTGTAGAATGAGATAATAAGTCTTGCTTTTAAGGATTTTTAGGAGAATTAATTGAGGTAATTTATCTTGAGCACCTGCCACATTCTAGGGGCTGGTAACTCTATTAGCTATCAACCTGAAATTTAAAAGCCCTGCATGTTTCAGCTGCTTGCCAAGACTATAAGCATGAGGGCTTCATAGTGTATACCCAATTATGATAGCTGATCAATAAACATGTATCGAATGGCTGTCTTTGATTTTACATGGATACACGCCATCCTTGATGGAGGTGGGGACCAGAGGGGAGGGGCAGGTAATGAATTCTAATTTGTGCACTGGTGACACCTGGTGGCTTTTGGATGGGCTCCAGAACTTTAAGACTGGGACATTGCCAGCCACTTCTCTGTGACTTTGCTTCCTTGGGTGTTGGTAGGAACGATCTCCTCTTCCTTCCCAAAGAGGAGCTTGCTGCCATATGGTCGCGTCTTCAGCTGGACTGGAACCTGGGTGAAACCCAGAGGAAAGCAGCCAAGTGTGCCTGCAGGGGCCCCTCAGAGGCAGCTGCTCTTCTGTCACATCCCAGGCCACAGGGGCTACCCCGATCTGCTGCCAGGTCTGCTCGCTGCCCTTACACGAGTGACTGGCTCTCCCCTACCCGGGGAGACAGGTGGTATCTGTATGTGCCCCTTTATCTCTCTGCCTTCCTGCTGGCCACAAGGGCTTGCCTGACCCTAATTCTGACAAACCAGAAAGAATGAAACTGACGCGATCAGGGAAGACCTGTGGTTGATATTGGACATCACTGCTAACCCTGGCCACTTTGGAAAGGAAGGAGAGAAACAGCAGAATGGCGTGCAGATGGGGACAAAACTTAGAGAAAAGAGCAGGGAATTAACTTCTAGTGAGTGCCTACTATGTGTCTGTCGCTTTCCATAAACCGTCTTCTTCAATTCTCACAGCCATTTTGTGAGGCAAATGCTATCATTCCCATTCTTCAGATGAGGAAACTGAGGCCCAGAGAGGTTAAGAGGTTGCCCAAGATCATGCAGTGGATATGTGGCAGAGCCAGGATTTAAGCTCAATTCTCTCAGGCTCCCAAATCTATGCTTATTACACTGCATTAGTGTTTCTCAAACTTGAGAAGCCTAGGGGTGTAGTAAATGAATATAATTCTCATGGCTCCCCAGGATGACAGATTCTTAAAAAAAATTTTGATATTTAAAATGTAAAAAGAAAGCACTAGGCATAGACTTCTTATGCTTATGACTCTTATACAGTTGTAAAATCCAAACAAAATTACCAAGGAAATACAGAGGTGAAATACAAATAGAACTCAAATGAACAGCATTGGTTTAATGCAATGGATGATACTGTTTTGTTGAAGTAAAGTCTCTTTTCAGTTCACTATGCCTTGACTGATATAGATCAAGTGATGGCTCTGTTTGTCCACCATTTTTTTTTATTTGAATGATCTCAATGTAAAGACCATCGTGATACCATTTGACTTTAGTTGACAGGAGTATACCAGCCACATTTGCCTCTGCTCTTTGCTTATTAGTCTGTGGCAATAAAAGTGGTACATTTTTTGCCCTATGATGTTGCTTTCATGACATAAAGTCTCAATTTATCAAATAAGAAACGAAAGCGCTATCCTGTGACTCTGTCTTTTCATTGCCACAGACTGCAAGGGAGAAGTTTGGTCTTTATAACTGGTAAAAGATTTCACCCTGAGGGCTGATTGTTGTCACTTGGGAATTGGATGTACATGCCACTTGAATGGCAGCTGGACGTGTTTATCAACCTGTTAGAAGTTAAATGCTGTCACTTGGGGTCATCGCTTTGTGTAAACACAAAGGCAAACTCCCACGATGAAATGGTGCAGTGGTGCTGGGATGGAGGTGCCTCTGCAGATCCTTATAAGCCAGTTACGATTAACTGCATTTTCAAAGATTATCATCAACGAGAAAATACACACAAGTGTGTGCATACCAGGGCTTCGAACCAGTTTGTTCCAGTCCCACCATCTGCTGAGAATTTGCATTTTCACCCCAGATACAGTATACTGAATCAGAATCTACATTTTAACAATATCCCCAAGTGTATAAGTAAGAATCACCCAGGGATACATAAGAATCACTTGGGGGACCTTATTAAAATGTAGATTATGATTCAGTATATCTAGGCTGGAAATACAAATTCTCAGCAGGGGTTTGAACTGGGACCAACCGGTTCGAAGCCCTGGTGCATACACACACCACTGCCTGGACCACTGAGTCGAGGAGGGACATTTCTCTGGCCTTCAGTGACTTCTTTCAGATTAGGACAGGGCAGGCCAGCAAAGATGGATAACTGGATGCTCACCTTTTGGTATAAAGTTTCCAAATCTGTTTGCAGAGGGAAAGTGGCTCAGGGCAGCATTCCCTTCCAGGGGTGAGAACTTAAGGCAGGTGGTCCTCTGGGAGTTAATTGAATAACTCTCAATTAACTGATAGCAAAACCCATGCTGCAGAGTGAGGCTTACAGTGTGGAGAGAAATGTGTCCACATATGTGCATTTGGAGAAAATGGATTCTAGTATTTTCTCCCTTTTTCTTCATATAAGCAATTGCCATATAGAAAATCTCTTCCCTCTGCCAGTTCATGTGTCCCACGATAGGGTCGAGTGGTTAAGAGCATAGACTTAGGAGTGAGGCTTCCCAGGTTTGATTCCCAGCAACAATGCTGATTGGCTGTGTAACCTCAGGCAAGTTACTTAACCTTTCTGTATCTCATTTTATTCACCTGTAAAATGGTGTTGGTGGTAAGGTGTGACCACTTACTGGTTTGTTATGGAGCTTGCATGAGAAATGCATATTAAATATACACAGCGTGGGGTCTTGCGTGTTGTCAGTGCTCATTGAGTCCACCTGCCTGGAGTCAGCCTTAAGAGCACATCTGTATTATTATTATTTTTTAAAGTTTTATTTTATTGTTGTTGTTGAGAATATACACAGCAAAGCATACACCAGTTCAACTGTTTCTCCATGTACAACTCAGTGACAGTGATTACATTCTTCAAGTTGTACAACATTTCTCACCCTCCTTTTCTGAGTTGTTCCTCCCTCATTAACATAATTTCACTGCTCTCCCCCACCGAGAGTTCCTGTCTAATCTTTTGAGTTGCTGTTATCCTTTTGATTCCATATAAATAGTTTTTAAAAGCACATAATACTCAAAGCAAACCTTTTCTTTGCTAGTTAATCTAAACTATTGCTTGGTTTTAAGAAGACTTGAGGGGATATTTTTGGTTTAAGGTTTAAAGATTATCTCAGGGCAATAGTTTTGGGAGTTCATCCAGCCCCCTTGGCTCCAGAAAGTCTGGAGTCCATGAGAATTTTATACTCTGTTCTGCATTTTCCCCCTTTTGATCAGGATTCTGCTATAGAATCTTTGATCAAAATGTTCAGTAATGGTACCTGGGTGCCATCCAGTTCTGGTCTCATGGCAAAGGAGGTGTTCATGGAGGCAATTAGCCACACATTCCATATCCTCTGTCTATTTCTGACTTTCCTTCTTCCTCTGTTGCTCCAAGCAAATAGAGACCAATTGTCATGCCTAGGATGGCTGTTTGCAAGTTTTTAAGACCCCAGGCACTATGCAATGCAAGCAACTAGGGAGGTAGAACAGAAGCACTAAGAATGTTATTAGGCCAATTAACTGGGATGTCCCATGAAACCATGACCCTAAACCTCCCAACCAAGGAACCAAATCCCATGCATTATTCACCAACTTATCTCTAACATCCTGCTGGAGGCCAGTAGCAGCTTAGAAAAGAAAGAATAGATATTTACTCTTCAAGACCTTATCCTTCAAAGCCAACTAGGGTTGCACATCCTCCAGGAAGCCTTCCCCACTTCCTGAAGCCCAGAGTGAGAGGCATCTTCATGGAGGCTTCTCCTGGGCTGTTGGACTTGTTACTCAGTTTGAGCTTGGCTGTTCTGGTCAGATATTTTGTCTTTATAAGTCTTATGTTTTATGAGATGAGGGCAAGGATGACTTGTTTTTGGATTAAGCTTGGTGCTTGAACAAATGAACAACTAATAATAATATCTACTATGCTTTGCCACCACCCCTCTGCCAGTTTGTTGTACTGTGGTGGCCTGTGTGTTGCTGTGATGCTGGAAGCTATGCCACCAGTATTTGAAAATACTGGCAGGGTCACCCAGGGTGGACAGGTTTCAGCAGAACTTCCAGACTAAGACAGACTAGGAAGAAAGGCCTCAAAATCTACTTCCAAAAATCAGCCAATAGAAACCTTATAGATAAGAATAGAATAGCCACAACAATGAACTCAAACATACCAATGATCATGAATATGGCATAGGACCAGAAAACATTTTGTTCTGTTGTACATAATGTCACCACGAGTCGGAGCCGACTTGACAGCAATTAACAAGAAAAACAATATGTACTGAGCTCGTTCTTGAAATTGATAAAGGAGAAGTCTTGAAGTCCGTTCCTAAATGTTCGTATGAGCTTTCTTAAAAAAAAAAAAAAATTCAAAGACTAAGTAGAGTGTGTGTGCGTGCATGCCCACATGTGCATACACACACACGTGCATAACACACACACACACACATACCCAGAGCTGTCCCTCCTGTTCCAGGCTTCCAGGCCACCGTGCACACGCAGCATGTGACACATACACCCCCTGTTATGCAGTCCCATTTGTCTCCTGGGATGGGGTCCCATTCATCCTAGCATCACAGCATTTGAAAGGTGCAGGCAGGTAGTAGATGCTCAGTAAATAGTTCTTGAATGGAACTGAATTAAAAAGACAACTGGAGTTTCATCCATTTAAGCTAAACTTGCAGGTTTGCAAGGCAAGCTGCCCCATTAAGTATGCCCGCTGGTTCATGTGTTTGCCAATGACAACAACAATTAAGCCGCAACTGACATTCACTGAGTACCTGCTATCTGCTGCTCTGTTCAGTGCTTCGTATCTACAGGCTCATTTCATCCTCCAAACACAATTAGAAAGCGGGCACTACTATCCTTCCTTGTTTACAGACAAAGAAACCGAAACACAGAGAGGTTAAGTGAGGTGCCCATGGTTGCTAGGTTAGTAAGTGGTGGGGCAGGATTCAGACTTGGCTAGTTGTTCCACCAACATTTCCTGAGCTGCTACTATGTGCTAGGCATGTGCCGGGTGCGGTACAATACTTTAAATCAGCAGCCCTCAAATGTTAGTGTGCAGCAGAATCTCCTAGAGGGCGTGTTAAAATGCAAATTGCTGGGCCCCATCCCTGGAGTTTCAGATTTGGTAGATCTGGGTGAAGCCTGAGAATCTGCATTTTTAAGAAGTTTTCCAAGTGGTCCTGATGGTCCGGGGACTACACTTTGAGAGCTTCTGCTCTCAATCTTACTTTCTTGTCCTTAGGATAGGAAGAGAGAGTTCAGCAATAAATGTAGATACCAGCCATCTACAGGTGGGGACAAGGGCAAAAAAAACACCGAGTGAAAGCAG
Source organism: Trichechus manatus latirostris (assembly GCF_000243295.1). Lineage (NCBI taxonomy): Eukaryota > Metazoa > Chordata > Mammalia > Sirenia > Trichechidae > Trichechus > Trichechus manatus. The sequence goes on from NW_004443963.1 coordinate 14,778,393, forward strand.
ACATTCTGTTCCAGAACTCCAGGGGGAGGAAATGAACGTTGTTGTTAGGTGCTGATGACACGGTGTTTGACTCATAGTGACCCCACATGACAGAGCAGAACTGCCTCGTAGAGTTTTCTAGGCTGTAATCTTTATGGGAGCAGATTTCCAGGTCTTTTCTCC
>NW_004443963.1:14787652-14788713 GCF_000243295.1 Trichechus manatus latirostris
TTGCCACCTGATAACTCCTTTGGGTTTCTGGGTTTTTTTTTTTTTTCAGTTTGATCCATTTTTCTTTTCTTTTTTATTGTACTTTAGATGAAGATTTACAGAACAAATAGTTTCTCAAGGAACAGTTAGTACACATATTGTTTTATGACAATGGTTAACAACCCCACCACATACCAACACTGTCCCTTCTCAATCTTGGGTTTCCTATTACCAGCTTCCCTGTCCCCTCCTGCCGTCTAGTCCTTGTCCCTGGACTGTTGTGCCCCATTAGTCTCGTTTTGTTTTACGGGCTGTCTAATCTTTGGCTGAAGGGTGAACCTTCATTACTGAGCTAAAAGGGGGTCTGGGGGTCATACTCTCAGGGTTTCTCCAGTCTCTGACAGGCCAGTAAATCTGGTCTTTTTTTCGTGAGTTAGAATTTTGTTCTACATTTTTTCCAGCTTCATTCTGGACCCTCTGTTGTGATACTGGTCAGATCAGTCAGTGGTGGTAGCTGGGCACCATCTGCTTGTACTGGACTCAGTCTGGTGGAGGCCTTGGTAGCTGTGGTCCCTTGGGTTTCCAGATTTTAAGGCTAACAAAATATAACCCATCAAAAATCACGTTTGCAAAGACTGAGGATATGGGGAAAATTTCGATATGATGTTAAGCAAAAAGGAGAACATAAAATTGTGTATCCTATATGATCTGAGGGGCCCTGGTGGCACAGTGGTTAAACGTTAGGCTGCTAACCAAAAGGTCAGCAGTTCGAATCCACCAGCTGTTCCTTGGGAACCCTAGGGGACAGTTCTACTCTGTCCTATAGGGTGGCTATGAGTCGGAATCGACTTGATGGCAATGGGTTTGTTTGTTTTTAATATGATCTGAAAAGGAGCCCTGGTGGCCCAATGGTTAAACACATGACTGCAACCAAAACGTTGGCAGTTCAAACCCACCCAGCTGCTACATGGGTGAAAGACCTGGCAATCTGCTCCCATGAAGATTACAGCTTAGAGTACCCTATGGGGGCAGTTCTACTCTGTCCTATAGGATTGCTATGAGTCGGAACTGACTCACGGCAC
>NW_004443963.1:14790466-14791473 GCF_000243295.1 Trichechus manatus latirostris
GGGTTGCCGTGCTTTGGGGGCCAACTGAATGGCAGCTGATAACACAACAACAACAAATTGTGGGGGATAGAGGAGGGGCAACTAGATGCGTTTGTGTGTGTGTGTGTGTGTGTGTGTGTGAGCTGATGGTTGGCAGAGCTGAGTTTGAAGGACACAAAGGAATTAGTCAGGTAAAGGGGGGCAGGCTATGAGAAGGCATATAAGCCAGCCAGGTAGAATATTCATTTGTTCATTCCTTCCTTCAACACATATATTGAACTCCTTCCTACTGTGTTTCAGGCACTGTCCCAAGGACCAAGTGAACAAGATAGACAAGGTTCCTGTCTTCAGAGAGCTTATGTTTGGGGGTGGGGGGCAGACAATGAACAAGTAAAGAAACAAATCAATAAACAAGAGGCTTTCCAATGGTGACGTGCTATGAAGAACATAAGAAGGGCAATGTGGTCCGAGGGAATAGAGGGTGGTCAGGGAAGCCATCTGAGAGAGATGACCATCCTTGCTGCACCCTGAGCCAGTGAGGCAAAGAGCTGGGGAAGCACATTGCAGGTGGAGGGAACAGCAAGTATAAGGGCTTGGAGTCTGCAAGGACTTGAAGGAAGGGCAGTGAGTAAGGGGGACAATGGAAGGCGCGATGTGGTCAGAGAGATAAGCAGGGCCCAGATATGTAGTACTTTGTGGGCCCTGGTGAGGACATTAAGACTTGTCTGTTAAGGGGCAGGAGTGGTAAGCAGACCAGTTGATCAGCTAGTGTGGTAGACCTGGTGCCTTGGGCAGAGGCGGTCATAGCACATGTGCACCAAAGATGCCAATTTGGGAATTTGTTCTGGAGGTAGAGTCAACCTTAGCCATGGAAGGATTAGACGTGATAGGAAGAGGAAACACAGAAATCCAAGATGGCTCCTAGGAGTTTTGCCTGAAGAGCAGGTAGATGGTGGCCGTGGATTGAGATGCAGAAGAAGAGCTCTGTTTTTTTGGAGTGGGGGATGAGTAGCATTTGGGGATCTACA
>NW_004443963.1:14793581-14794689 GCF_000243295.1 Trichechus manatus latirostris
GTAACTGCTCTTTTTCTTACAAATGCTATTATTGTTTTCAACTTTAAGATTCTGGGGTTTATGTTTGCAAAGCAAGACGGTAGAGCTGATGACCTCCCAAAGATCCATTTCAGTTTTCCAAGCTTGGGATCTGTAGTACAGCAGTTGCTCTGCAAATTGCCTACGAAGGGAACAGATCCAAACAGAATTACTGATGCTCAAGGACCTTGGGATCACCACGCTCCTGGACGTTCTAGACTTCCTAAAAATCCATCTTGAATGATGTGGTTAGACAACCATTTAGACATGTCTGTTTTGGAGGCAGTTTGACCTATGGTGAGAATGTCAAATGAAACAAAAATATTCTGACATTTTAGGAGCCTTAATTTACTCACGATAAAAGCCATAGCATCTGAATATGTGAAGTTTATAAGGCATAGACTTCAGAACAGGAATGTGTGTCTACCTAATGTGAGGGCATGTCAGTGAGTTGATTGACTCGTTGAAGAAGTACACCATAAACATATTTGGAAGAAATGGAAGATGCATCTTCAAAATACATCTGAAACTTGGTTTAGGGTGAATCTGTCACTCTCACTGCAGTTTGAAGTTGGCTACATGTGAAATTAAACAATTGCCACGGTGATTCAAATAGATGCATTTCAGGAGCCCCAGAAGGACAGCACCCCAATGCTCATTGTCAATCAGTAGGATGTAGTGAAAAAAGGATGGACTTAGGAATCATACAGACTTTGATGTAAATACTAGCTCTGCTGTGTATAGGTTGACTAACATTGAGTATTTACTTAACATCTCTGAGCTTTAGTTTCTAACTTTATGTGGCAGAGACTGCGGTGAATTAGCCAAACCTGTTACCCCTGCAGTGTAGCACAGAACCAGACCCCATTTCTCAACCTTCCTGGCAGTTAGGTGAGACCACGTAACTAAGCTGTGGCAAACAGAACATGAATGAATGTGGTGGGTGCCCCTTCCCAGTCTAGCCCTTCAGAAGCTCTCATAGGCAATTCCCCAAGCTCTTTCTACTGCTGGTTTGAGGCAGAGGACGATGGCAACTTCAGAAGCTGTATACTGAAGATGGTGGGGCCTCAAGATTGAAAGATGTAGGTCC
>NW_004443963.1:14796482-14797623 GCF_000243295.1 Trichechus manatus latirostris
TCTAAGCCTTGCCTGTATCTCCACCCTCATCTCATTCTATTCCCCTTCACCTCCTTCTTCACCATACAGCCACAGGACTTTGCACAAGTGTTCCCTCTGCTTGGAATGCACTTTCCAAAGCCAGTCCTCCTCTTTCCAAATGCACCTTTGCCAGGTTCACATTTACATATCCTCCAGATCTCATAGAATGAATCATCTCCAGGAAGCCCTCCATAAGCCTGCATCTAGGTCAGGTTCCTTAGTTACATGCTTCCGTAGTTGACACACAGATTGGATAAAGAAAAAGGTAGTTTGAGGGTGTTCTGTATGGTGAGGAACCAGATATTAAAAAAAAACAAAAACGTTTGTCACAGATAATGCAGTGTAGATATTCTACCTTTAGACAGCAGAGTGTTGAACCATAGAACAGTTCTGATAACTGAATTTAAATCAGGATTATTCATTTATGTTGTTGTTGTTAGGTGTTGATTTCAACTCATAGTGAGCCCACGTGACAGAGCAGAACTGCCCCATAGGGTTTTCTAGGCTGTCATCCTGTGGAGCTGCTGGGTGGGTTTGAATTGCCAACCTTTTGGTTAGCAGCAGAGTGCCTAACTTGTGCCACGAACACCTACAATGTGCTAGACAGACACTGCTATTTCCTCTGCTCTTGTGGAGCTTACCATTTATGGGAACACAGGTTTCAAAAACCTAGGTACCAAGAAAGCAAATTTATATTCCAGGAGCTCCTGCAAATGCATTTTATTTCCTTGAGGAAGACATTTAATTTTCCGAGTCTTAGTTGCAATCACAGTCCTTACTGACTATTCAGCAGTGACCCGGGCTGGTGTCCACGCTGCTGAAATACTGAGAGATCTCCAGGCCTTGAAAATGATGCAGAGGAGAAACAGAGCTCTGAATCTGAGCAGTTAGAAGGGTGGCACTCCCAAGACCCCGCCTTGATCCCTCCAGAGGACTTCTGTTATTAAACCAGAGGACGGAGCTGGCCGGGCTGGTGAGGGCCCAGGGATTAATGTCCAGGGTGTTAACATCATAATCAGGCCGGCATTGCAGGTGGCAACATCTGCTGTGTGAGTCTCCTATGTCAGGGCCCACATCGCACCTCCCACCTGGCCAGGACCTCCTCGTCTTGGGAGGCAGC
>NW_004443963.1:14799399-14826551 GCF_000243295.1 Trichechus manatus latirostris
TGGTTCTCAAGAACCATTGATATTGCCTCTGACAATGTTGGTGCATGTTAACATATTTATAAGAGTCAGTTCATCCATTTATAACTCAGCATTCATCCATTTATTCATCAATTCTTCATTTCTATCAATATTTACTAAGCACCAACTGTGTGCTGAGGATGCAAAAGTGAAGAAGAAAGAGTACCAGCCTTCCAGAAACTCAGCTGGGGCTGGGATAGGGGAGATATGGAAATGAGTAAGGGCAAAGCCTGAGCTTTCGAGTCAGGCTGCTCCAGGTTCAGATCCCTGATCTTCCAGTTAGTCAGCTGTGTGACCTTTGGCAAGTGTGACCTTGGGCAAGTCACTTTACTTCTCTGAGCTCTGAGTATCTCATCAGTAAAATGAAGAAGATGATACTCATCATGCAGGGTTGTTTTGATGCTAAATCTAATGAGATAAAGCGTATAAAAGCAAAGATCATCAAAGAGAAGATGTTGCTGTTGTTGTTTAGTACTTGAGTGGGGCATAAAGGGGAGTTAGGTCAATTCTCCACCACCTGTCTGTCAGTTCATCATACTGTGGTAGCTTGTGCGTCGCTGTGATGCTGGAAACTATGTCACTGGTATTTCAAATACCAGCAGTGCCACTCATGATGGACAGGTGTCAGTGGTGCTTCTAGCCTAAGACAGACTAGGGAGAAAGGCCTGGTCATCCACTTCCAAAAATTAGCCAGTGAAAATCCTATGAATCACAGAATATTGCCCAAGACTTTAACTTGCTTACTTTTTTTTTTTTTTTTGGTGAGCTGCTTGAGAGTTGTGTCTTTTCTGTCACTAGGTTTTTTTTTGAATTGTGCTTTAGGTGAAAGTTTACAGAGCAAATTAGTTTCTCATTCAACAATCCGTACACAAATTGTTTTGTGACATTGGTTGCAATTCCTGAGATGTGTTAACTGTCTCCCCTTCCCCACCCCAGTTTCCTTGTTTCCATCCGTCCATTTTTCCTGTCCCTTCCTGCCTTCGTGTCTTTGCCTTTGGGCAGGGGTTGCCCATTCGGTCTTGTATACATGATTGAACTAAGAAGCACATTCCTCAAGTGTGTTATTGCTTGTTTGATAGACCTATCTAATCTTTGGCTGAAGGGTGCCAATTCGCTTGCTTTGGATGCATCATTAGGAGGGACCAGCTGCTGGAGAAGGACATCATGTTTGGTAAAGTGGAGGGCCAGCAAAGGAGAGAAAGACCCTCAGTGAGATGGATTGACAACAATAGTTGCAACAATGGACTCAAACATACCAACGATTGGCACAAGACTGGGCAAGGTTTCTTTCTGTTATACACGGGGTTGCCATGAGTTAGAGCTGACTCCGCAGCAAATAACAACGCAAGGTCAATTCTACCTTGAGGGGCAGGTGCGGGAAACTCTTATAAATGAGCAAGTGCACTTGAGGCAAGGGGGAAAAGGAGGGGAAGGCTTTTTGGGCATAGGGAGCAGTGAGAGCAAACATGGATTTATGGGAGGATCTGAGATTGTGGTACCCTGAGGATTTTGTATTCGCCCATTTCTCTCTCTCTTCTGTGGGAGGCACACACCACCTCTCTTCTTCCCAGGATAGTTCAGTTTGTTCTTTGGGAAGCCCCCACCCTGCCCACTCCTCCTCTTCAATTTGGTCTCTTCCCTGTTCCTGTCCTTGTCCTCCCCCTATAAGCTTGTACCTCTATGTATCCCTTTTCCCTCAAAACTCAGAAGGATGAAGGCTTGAAAACATCTCTATCACCCATCAAACAAAATTGAGAGTTGGCAGACAAGGTTTTATGCATGACTGCTCAGCTGTTTTTTTTCCCCCACATCTGGAAAACCCCTGTCTCAGGATGGACAAGCTGGTGACACTCAGAGGCTTATCCACTCCTCAGAGATGGTTGGATTCTCTGAGGTCATCACATCCAGTTTCCTCCCTGGGCAGGAAGCCCCGTGAGCATCCTTGAGGAGGAGCCATTCAGCCCCTGCATGGATGCTCTCCAAAGTCCCCCTAGTTCATGCCAGTGCGAAACAGTTTAAATGTGTATCAGCAGTGTGAGGGCCAGTTTTCTCATCTGTAAAATGGGCGTGATAGTAATAGCTCCTTCATGGAACTGTTGTGAGGAATAGCTGGAATGACACATGGGAAGAATTTAGAACACCGCTAGGTCCGTAACAAAAGCTGGGTAAGTGTTGACTATTGAAGTAGGCACTCAGTGAGATTACAAGCGCCCTGGGAAATCCCCAGCCTCCAAAATTCTTCTTCTGCCTGCTCTCTGAGAATTAAAATTCCTTCACCAAGAAATAGCACCTTCTGTCACATGATAACAGAGAAGCTTGTGGTAGACTGACAAGTGCAAGGGCTCTGCAGTTGGGCAGCCTATTGGACTCAGTCTGGCTGCTTATTAAACAACTGGCCTTGGGTCATTGCCTACCCTTTCTACACCTCAGTTTTCTCACCTGCAGAATGGGACATAATGCCCACAACAGTGTGTAGGGTCTGACCATTTAACATCACCTTCCCTGGTTCACTCCTGTTCAGGCTGCTTTCATTTCTCACCTCAGTTACTATAACCATCTCCTAAATGGGCCTCCTTGTTTCCACACTTGCCCCGTACAGGCTGTCCTCACCCAGCAGCCAGAATGAGCCTCTGTGTCACCTTTTGCCTCAAACTTTCCAATGGCTTCTTCCATGTCGACTTCCACTTTCTCTCTGTCGCCCTCTCCGCCATTTATCACTCTCATTCATTCCTCTCTTTACCACTTGCCTCCTTCTCGGAACATGCCAACTACCCTCAGGGCCTTTGCACTGGCTGTTCCCTTAGCCTGGAATGCTTTCTCCCCCCACATCAAGGGGGCTTGTTCCCTCATTTCCTTCGGGGTTCTGTTCACCTGTCACCTCTTCAGAAACACTTTCCGTGGCCACTTTTCTCTATAGCATTCCCTTTCTGTCTCTATACCTTTACTCTGCTTTATTTTTCTGCATAGCACTTATCACCACCTGACAAACATTCATGTATTTGTTTATTGCCTCTTTCTTCCCATTAGAACGTAGAGCCCATGAGGGGAGAGTCTTTGCCTTTTTGATCTCTGTTGTACCTCCAGAACCTAGAACAATGCCTGGCTCAGTGTAAATATTCAACGAATACATTTTGGATGAATGAACAAATGCATAGTATGCAGTGAGGGTTAACAGTGTTGGTGAAAATGTGTCTGGTCCATTATGGGTGTTTGATAAATGCGGGTTTTTAATCCCCTTATTATCAAACCCAGAGAGTAATTTAAAAAGCAAATACCCTTAGGAGGGACAACACATTGATTTAAATTCACATGGGATTCCTGTAAAAGGGAGGACTCAGTCGGGAGGGCAAAGGAAGGTGAGCCAGGGGCCCTGCAGACAGACTTCACTTGCAAAGCAATTTTGCCTCTGGCCAGCTCTGTTTGTGTCTGTGTGTACTACGATTCTCCAGGCAATTGAATTGCATTACCCTTTTCATTCTACTAATATGAACAGAATTCAGATGTGGTATCTGATGATGTCTCGTCTATTGAACGACTTCAGGCCTGCCTGGAACACTGTAGCAAATGACTGTCAGGTTGAGGGCCACCCTGCCACAGCCAAAGTGCCGTTATTTCCATGGAAAATCCCAGTCATTTACAGTTTATGTCTCAAAAATGAATTTCGATCTCATCAGCTTAATCTTTAGAGTTATCAGAAATGTGTGTTTATTCCCAGGGAGACTTCAAATGCAAGAATCTTATAACAAGACCAGAGCTGGAAGATTTCCTGGACAGGGAGAAAGAAAAGTGTTCCCTGCTTGGCTGGAATTTCTGTGTGTATAATGCCTGCTGAGAGAGAAGAGGGTTGACTGGCTTCCTTCCAAAAATGGGAAGGGAAGCTGATTCCATCTTGGGAGGGTGTTAAAATCAAGACCGATAGACCGAGGAAGTGGGAGGGAAAGGTTTGAGTATGTTTCCCAGCGCTTCAATGTTATTGTTATTAGCTGCCATCAAATGTGTACAATGGAACTAAATGTTGCCCGGTCCTATGCCATTCCCATGATTGGTTGTGGATCAGACCATTGGGATCCATAATGTTTCCATTGGCTCATTTTTGGAAGTAGATTGCCAGGCCTTTCTTCCTAGTCCATCTTAGTCTGGAAGCTCTGCTGAAACCTGTTCAGCACCATAGCAACACGCAAGCCTCCACTGACAGACGGACGGTGGCTGAGCATGAGGTGCATTGGCTGGGAATTGAACCTAGCTCTCCTGCATGCAAGGTGAGAATTTCATCACAGAACCTCCAGTTCTTACTGTTTGCTTAGAATCAGGTTCCTGGTAATCTGATGCATGCACAATTCCCTCGCCCTGGCACATAGTAAGCACTCAATAAATGTAAGTTGAAGCAGAGTTGACTTCAGCTAGTGAAGGTCTGGAGGTTGAGGGAGCTGCTGTTCTCTTATTTGACCAAGTCTCTTCCTGCCCCCAGCCCCCTAGGGCATTCATATTGCCTAATAATCTGCCATGAATACCTAGCTGCATCAAAGCCTTCAGCTGTGTCACAGGTAAGAATCCAGCCCTTCCCAAAGGAATCCCCCAGCAGGGCCATGGAACAGCTCTGCCCACACACTGGGTCTCCGAGTCAGAACGGCATGTTTTTGCTGAGACTAGTTTTACTACTGTTGTTTCCAACACATTGGTAAAGCCCTGTTAGCTTTTTAGGGAAGGCGCCTACACCAGCTGAGATCTCGAGATTAGTTGTCTTGATAATGAGGAATTGTCCTAACCAGCCACCTACCCTGCTCCCTCATCTTCTGTCCTTAGACGATGGGGGAAGGACAGACTGCGCAGTGAGGAGTGTCATCACCGAAACGTCTGCTGTAGTTCATCTGCTTGGAAAGGGATCGTGGAATCAGGGGCAATTAGTGAAGTGGTAGTGGCCAGCAAACCCAGAGCCATGGCAGAGCTACTGGGTTAGTGATTGTAGTAAGTCCAAGTAAAGGGATTACTGTGAGCATCAGCTATGGGCAAGTGCGATAAGAATGGGAGTCCAGTGGCCTTTGCAAAGCAGGCCATGAGAACATAGTAAGAAGTCAGCAAGGGAGGTCAATCTACCTTTCATCTACCTATCTATCTATCTATCTATCATCTGTCTATGTATCTATCGTCTATCTATCTACCTACCTGTTTGTCTATCTATATCTATCCGTCTATTATCTATTTATCTATCTATAACTATCTTTCATCTGTCTATCCATCTACCAATCATCTATTTACTGTTTATATCTATCTATAAATCATCTACCTTTTTACACAATATTTACACAATAAATATTTCATAAGTCCTTGTATGCCTTGTACTGTTTCAGAACCTTGGAAAAGAGCAACAAACAAAATAGGCAAATATCTTTGCTCAGTTGGGGTTTATATTCTAGTGATCTACTATCTTCCTATCATCTTATGACTCAGACAATAAAAGCACAAACAGAATCAGGGTCAAATAATATGCCAATCAAGACCAGAGGAGAAGAATAGAAAATAGAGATACTGATGGGTAGACCACTGGATCCTACAGAGTTGCTGATGCTGAGTGAGAACTTTGGCCCCAAACTCCTCAATAGCCAAAGCAGAAAGGGAAGGTATATCAGTTACATGAATCTTGTTGTTCAGAAAGGGATATCATTAATTTCCTTCTTTCTTTTCATAATAAGATCTGTTATTTAATCATATTATTCTATTTAAGTTTTAGAACAACCCTAGGACTCAGTTACCACTTTTAGCTCCGTTTTACAGATGGTAAAATTAGGGTTTAGCAAGGTTGAATACTTCGTATAAGGTCACATCTAGAAAGTGGCAGAGCTGAAATGAATTCTCAGGCAGTCTAATTTCAGAGCCTGATCTCTTAACCAGTCTATACTGCCTCTGTTACAGGACAAACTGAAGTAATATGTCAATGGACCTAGGGTGAATGCCTAACTGCCCTGGAAGATAGACTCCTTCCTGCCAGGGATCTGGTGAAAAAAGAAAAAGAAAAGACAAAGGCACATCATTATGTGGTGGGAAAACTGGATGTAAAGTATAAAATTAATAATTAGGCCCAAGACATCCTAATAGCCCAAGAATGGGGGAAACCAGAGCCGTCATATCTGGAGATGACCTGGGCTAAACTGGTCTAACACCCTGCATGCATTTTCTGTTACCATAAAGGCACAATCTTAGTAAAGGAAAGAAGTAAAAAAGTCCCCATTAGCTTGGCTTCTGCCCGTTTCCAGGCTCACCCCTTTATAATGGAACCTCGTTTGGTCTCCAAGAGCTGCCGTATTGCTAGGTAAGTCCAGGTAGTGCCCAACTTACAACATATTCAAGTTATGATGAACTGCACTTATGACCATCCTTTTTTTTTTTTTTTGGTACATCTTATCGTTAGTAACATGTTGCAGCATGTAATTTGCTGATGTTATCATTCTCAGATATTCACTTGAAGATGTTCAACTTTGTGATTTACTGTTCAAAACACTGCTGGATTTATAAAGATACTAACAATAAAAGGCAAATAATAATGAAAACAAACAAAAAAATGAGGTATTCAACTTACGTCAGAATCAACTTTTGACAGAGTCATTGGAACAGAACGTTATAGCCGGAGAGACGCTCTCCAAGGTGCTGAACCAAGGTGCTGAAGGAAGTGGCGCTTATTATTCTTTTCAGTTTGGCTCCTTGCTTCTGAGTCACTACTATAACCACAAAAGTGTTCTAGCAGGTTGAAAAAGGAAACTACCTGCAGGACCAAATTGAGGAAATGTGCCAATATGTGAACCTTCAAGTTTATTAAAGGATAGTGTCAACCCTGAGAGGTAGCATAGGGTAAATGTTATGGTATGGACTGGGAGTCAGACTATGTTGGCTCACTTACTCACTAGCTGAGTGACCTTGGGCAAATTTCTTAAACCTTCTATGCCTCAGTTTCCTTACATGTAAAATGGAGATAATAATAATAACCTCATAGAGTTGCCATGAGAATCAAATGAGTTACCAGTTACTAAATGCTTAAAATGAATAAGGAAGATCGAAGAAGAATTGATGCCTTTAAATTACGGTGTTGGTGAAGAATATTGAATAAGCCATGGACTGCCAGAAGGGTGAACAAATCTGTCTTGGAAGAAGTACAGCCAGAAAGTTGCTCAGAAAAGAGGATGGCAAGACTTTGTCTCACATACTTTGGACATGTTATCAGGAGAGAGCAGTCCTTGGAGAAAGACATCATGCTTGGTAAAGCAGAGGGTCAGCAAAAAAGAGGAAGACCCTCAATGAGATGGATTGACACAGTGGCTGCAACAATGGGCTCAAACGTAGCAACGATTGTGAGGATGGCGCAGGACCAGGCAGTGTTTTGTTCTGTTGTGCATAGGGTCGCTATGAGTTGGAACTGACTGGACAGCACCCAACAACAACAACAACTGCTTAAAACAGTGCCTGGCAAATAGTAAGTGCTATATATGTGCTTGTTAAAAGAATTGGTTACATTCCTTAAGGCAAAATTGGTTGGTAACGGGGTCATCTCTAGGACGATGAATCAGGCAGAGTTACTTCATGCCATGGGGTAAATCTAGCCTTAGGGGATGGAGTGATGGCAAATGACATAGAAAACAGTATCTTGCTCTCATTCCTCTCTGTCACATTTACACGAAAACCCAAGAAACCTTCACCAAATCCAATTTTCTGTTGCACCTAAGAATTTTAGGCCCTTTGATAATTTTCTAAAATGTTCGATTTTGTTTGCCATACAGTTTTTAAACAACAGCCGTTCAAACTTCCCGGAGGTGACATCAAGTCAGTGCTGGGCTTGCTCAGTGCGTACCCACGTCTCTTGGCGCCTTCACAGGGATGTTAGAGGGTCTAATTAATTACTGTTTGCAAAGAACTGAGAAACTCTCAAGTGAAAGTTGCTGTAGAAATGCAAGTTGCTGTATTATCAGTACATGTGCTTGTAATTGTTTTTAAAGTCTACTTATTGGGCAGGGAAAGAGGGAGAACACTTTTTTTTCCCTTAATGGCAATAGATAATGCTTTGTAAATTGACATTTATGGATGTGAAATCACTTTATTGGGACTTATTTTATGTCTTTAAAGCGACAGGAGTCTCATAATGGGAAATGTACATAAAGGATTTCTTCTTTCACTGTTGCACCCCCCTCCCTTACTCAACTCAAGTCTCCGCAGTTAAACACGTGTGAAAAGAAAGCTTATAAGAAGGAATCATACATATCCAAAACTTTCAAAAGCCCATATACATACTTCTATCTGAAACTTCCTGTTTAGAGTCAGATTTTTGGATAGAACACTCCTCATATAATTTATGCTAAAGTTTTTATCAACTTTAGGTTGAAATCAAAGTTTGAAGCAGAAATAAAGGAAGTTAGAGATAGAGGTGAACTCCAACAATTACAACTGTGTGTTAAATAATAACACACAGTTACATACAACATATATAATCCTAACAGTTGTATATAACATATATAATTATATATAAATAATAACACACAAAATGACTATCGAAAATCTTGACTAGGCTTGATTTTGTACAATTTGTGTGCTGGGAACTATCTGCTCATGCTGACATATGTATTTCCTTTTCCTTGACTATCATTTACCGCTCCATTTTTATAGCTTTAATTGACCATTATGAGATAGAATTTACCCCCTTTCCTTCTCTGGTGGCTCAGAGGTTAAGAGCGCAGCTCTTAAAGTTCAGCAGTTCGAATCCACAAGCTGCTCCTTGGAAACCCTGTGGGGCAGTTCTACTCTGTCCCATAGGGTTGCTATGAGTCAGAATTGACTCGATGGCAACGGATCATATGAGTCATTCCTAACTCAAGTTTGAGATAATGACATTAGTCCTGGCATACTAAAAAAAAAAGTTCACTGGAATGAAAACTTAGCACCTTGCAGGGAAAGAACACAGGGCCTTATCTGTGAGCTGTTCAAGTGGAGAGGGGATCTAATCAGATAAGAATGCCATTGTTGTTACTATTCGCTGCTCCTTAGCCAAGTTTTACCTATAGCCTCTTAAAAACTGATTTGCAATCAGTTATTCTTCTTAAAAAAAAAATTCCATAAAATCCAAGAGGCATCTTTTTGTCTGTAAAATGCAGCAAATAATTGCTTCTTTTGTATGAGTAAAATGTAAAACCCATACCTGGAATAGTGGCCATTCTCTTATTCCCCAGCAGGCACTCTAAGCTCTAGCCACGCCACATACCTCCTAGGCTTTCTAGTTTAACGTTGTTTTCTTCAGTATAAGATTCTCTTCAACTCTCCCTTCCTTTTCCTCACCACCACCGCCCCCAGCACCTTTCCCAGATGCAGACATTGATATCCTCTCCTCTGGGTTTCCGTCATACCTTGGAGGATATTTCTCACATAATAGTAGATAAAAGAAAGAAAGAATGAATGGGCTGGGTTTTACTCCATGCAGGTGAAAATCAATAACCAATTGCTGTTGACTTGATTCCAACTCCTGGCGACCCCCTGTGTGTCAGGGTAGAACTGGGCTCCAAGGGTTTACAATGGCTGATTTTTCAGAAGTAGATTGCCAGTCCTTTCTTTTGAGGCACCTCTGGGTGGACTTGAACCAACAACCTTCTGGTTAGCAGTTGAGCGTATTAACCATTTGCACCCCCCAGGAACTTCTTGATGAGGGTTGTTATTAGTTGCCGTCAAGTTGATTCCAACTCAGGAACTGTTATTTTTCTCTTTTCCTTTAGCTCTTGGTGTGGTGCTTTGATCACAAGGGTGGGCAATGATACTATTGATTCTAATTATCTAGTCACTCACAGCTCACAACAGCTCTGGAAGGTTTTTGTTCATAGTGGATTAGCCATATTGTAAATGATCAGTAAGTCAAGTGATTGTGGCATATCTTGATTTTAAATTCTTACGGCTGCTGTCACTTACTTAACTGCATTCATTCCTATTGATTTTACCTCTCAAATCCTTCCACTTCTTTCCCTCTCTACTCCCATCCTAGTCTGGGGCCACCATCATCTGTCGTCTGGACAGCTGCAGTGACTCCTCACAGGTCTGCCCTCAATCATTCTTACTCCTTCTCTTTTTCTGCACCATAGGCAGAGGGATCATTTAGAACGCAAATCTGATCATATCGATCCCTTTTAAGACCCTTCACTAGCTCCCGTTGCTCTAAGCATAAAAGTAAACTCCACCTCAGTTTCTCCTCCCATGAGCTGCTCTAGCCACCATTTCACTTTGCATAGGGTCTTGTAAATGATGTGGCCAATCACAGCAACCTGCTTTATATTTTACCAATTTGGTTACTTGTGTCTCTCATTGCTAGACAGTGAGCTGCATAAGGGCAGGGACATTTGTCTCTTGGTCCATCACTATAACCCCGGTGCTAAGAACAGAATCTGGCATGTGGTAGAAGCTCAGTAAATATTTGTTGAATAAACAAATCTACCCAGTTAAACTTGTCAGAAGTCTGGGAGTCAGTTCTCAACCTCTTCTACACTTCCATATTCAAATCCTACCCATTGTGTTTTTTAAATATATTTTGAATCTGTCCACTTCTCTCCATTTTCTCATCACCACCCTCAGCCAAACCACCTTCATCCAATTGTCTTCTAACTAGTCTCCTAACCAACCTTGTAACTCTCTTTCTGGAGTCCCTGGGTGGTAAAATGTTTAATGTACTTGGCTGCTAACCAAGAGGTTGTGGGTTTGAGTCAGCCCAGAGATGCCTAGGAAGAAAGACCTGGCGATCTACTTCTGCAAAATCAATGAAGCACAGTTCTACTCTGATACACATAGGGTTGCCATGAGTCTGAGCCGATTCAATGGAAACTATATATATATATTTAACTCTCTTCCTAACTGGTCTCCAAGTGTCCCCATACATGTTCCCTCCAAACTATTCCCCATAGTTACTGCCTTCTACCCATTGATCCTGGGATAAAAACCAAAGTCCTTAGATGGCCCCGAGGTACTGCCCAAGTTGCCTGGCCCCAGCCCACCTCTTCTGCCACATCCTGTCTTCACTACCTTCTGCGCAGCTTTGCCAGCCTTCTCTGGATTCTGAAAGGTGCTGTGTTCCCTGCCACCACAGTACTCTTGCTTGGGCTGTCTCCTGTGCCTAGAACATTCCTCACCACCTCCTCTAACTCATGTTCACCCTAGAACATCAGCCCCTTTCCTGAACTAAACCTCTCCATCTGTCACTTTCACAAGCAATCCCCATGTGACTCTTTTCTGTAAGACCTATCATAGCAGCAACTGTACATTTATCAGAGAGCTTCTTCAGCTGATGTCTCTTTTGCCCACAGATTATAAGGTCATAAGGGCAGGGACCAACCTCTGAGATCTTTGCCTCCCCATTGTCCAGCAAGCTGCAACCCAGCACATACCAGGTACTCAGTCATGTCGTTTGGTTGGGTGCATGTGTGGCAGGGTACCCTGCTGAGCAATTAATTTAGGCTGGGTCTTCCCATCCCACCCTAAGGAGGCAGACAAGCCTCAGGGACATGTTCATGGCATTAGTCCTGTAGGGCCAAGATGAAAAGTTGCCAGGCATCAGAAGCCAGGCCCGATGCTGGAGGGCCTGGGCTGTATATGCTGGCAGAGATGTTTTTGTTTGGCAAGCACAGAGTTGGCCCAAGTGGTATATACATATGTATATATATATAAATGTATATATAATATATATTAATATATATAAAATATATATTAATTTGGGTGAGTTTCTAACACTGAAAAATTGGGAGGTTTCACAAAAAATATGCACTACTTGGTATCTTTTGAAAATTCGAAAGATCCAGAAACCTGTGCCTGCAGTGCGTCAGTTGGCTGGAGCTTCCCTGGGGCTGCCTTGCCCACAGTCCCCACCTGGAATGCTTCTTCCATTTAGGCTACTTGTCTGGCATCTCTGGGCCGGGAGGCAGTGGTGTCCCGCCTTGAATCACAGAGACAATGGAGATGGATCATCCAAAATGGGAAGGGCTCCAGGGGAGCCAACTGGAGAGGCCAGAGGGGTTTGCAGACTCTAAAGGCTGTGAGCTCTGTGGGGGACCCTGGCACTGGGCTCCCAGTCTGGGCCCATCCCCTTGCCCAAATTTGCCATGGAAGCAATGGAGCTGTCCACCTTCAGGACCAGGAGGATGTGGACAAGATTCCCCAATGACTATAGGCCTTTTCTTGAAGGTTCTTGGTGGACCTCCAGATGATGGTGTAAGACCTCAACAATTCTTATATGACAATAGGGAGAAAAGAAGCCTCTCAAAAACATGACAGACATTATATTTTTGACTACCTTGACAAGAACAATGTGTGTATGTGTGTGATAGTCTCAGAGTTAGATTTAATTTGTTTTATAACAAATAAAGCAACATAACTTTCTTATATGCAAGAGCTGTGGACCAAACTCATACCTGCCTCAAATGAATGATGTTTCCAATATTCTTAAAACAGAGTCAACCTTTCTCTCTTTGAGGAACATTCTTTAAAGCATCTTTAATCTGTTTGTACTGATAGGTGATTTTGGTCCTGTTTTAGTCTACATTTTCCCCTTTCTTCCTGTGGTTTTAAAATCCACACTTAAAAGAAGTCCATTATGACACTGCTCATTGTTATATGTATTTGGAGTGACCATGGAAAAAGCCATATCCTTCAAACATCAAACGCCAAAAGCCAGATATAACAGTCTATTGAGAAGCACTATCTTAACTTCCACCTTATAAAATGTTTCAGTTTAATTTAGATTTGTTATGGTGTCAGAGGGTGGGCAGGTCATTAGAGTCATCTTCATCTACAAGCATTTCAAAAGGATTTCCTAGAACTTCAGCTTATTGAGCTTCTTCTTCATGTTGGGTAATCTAGTTGATCAAGAGAAGGATCTCAGGTCTCTTAAGTAAATGTGGTGGGACACACATTATTGCTATTCCCCACCTCAACTTAGTTTTTGCCGAATTGGTGTCTGAATCTTTGAGGTACAGAATCAGGAAAACTGTTTAGAGATGCAGAGAGGCAGAAAGAGAGGGGAAAGGACTTAAAAGGAAGTCCAAATCCATCTTGACTAATGGGAGCTGTGATTGGGGAGGGAGGAGATCAGAATGCTGGAGTTGGGGCTGGAGAATTTGGTGTTTGGTACAGAAGGCCATGCATTTCTAGAAATAAGAAATGTTTCTGTGGGTTATGAATTGGGTCCTCTTTAACGTTTTTCTAGGATCACAAGTAGAGATTGGAATTCCTCTTTAATTACTCTTTAATGGGTGGACTGGGTTCTTAATATGTGACTCTTTGCAGGGCTGAGCCACTTGGAGCCCACCTGTTTGTTAGGGTTACATTAATTTTTCCTACTGGGTTTATGGAAAAATCGTTCCTGTAAGGAGAATATCAACTCTTCTACCTGAGGTATTGGTGAAGTTATTAAAGCCTGAATGAAGTGTCATCTCAATGTGTGAAGCCTTCTTCTACTCCTACAGCAATTAGCTAGCTTCTTGATGTCCGCATACCAGTTTTTTTAAAGCGCTGTTCTAGTGCTTATCCCTCTGTATAGCAATTTGTCAGTTTACATGTTTGTCTCAATTCCTAGGCCTAAGGCTCTGGAGAATAGGAACCAATTATGTTTTATTACTTTTCATAGATTCAGCCTATACCTGAGGTCACAGTGTCTGACATATAACTAGGTACTCTGTAACTGTTTGTTGAATGAAAGAGTGAGGCTACCAATGGGTGCAATTTACTCAAGACTTTCAAATATCTTTGACTAGGTTTGTACCAAAGGCTACTGAAGAAATTCAGTCAGTATAGGATGCAGTGGTCTAATAAAGAGACTCTATTTTATTACTTATGGGAACTTATTTAGTTAGGAAACGAATATTCCCAGGAAACGGTGTTGGGCCCTTACGATTACCATTCTTATAAATGATTCGGGGCATGGAAAGACTATGCATTGGCAAGTTTGCAGATGTTACTAAGCTGTCCCCCAGACTCGGATTCATCCTTGATGCCTGCCTTTCTCTCATAAACCACATCCAATCCATAAGCAAATCCTATTGACATTTCCTTCAGAACATACCCCAAATTCAACCACTTCTCATCACCTCCTCCACTACTCCTAGTCTCTCACCTGGACTGCTGCAATGGTCTCCTGACTGTCTCCCTGCTTCCACCCTGGCCTCCCACTCCTACTGTTTGTTCTCCACCCACCAGCCAGATCAAGACCCTCCTCACTCACAGCCCTCCAATGGTTCTCACTGCACTCAGAGCAAGAGCGAAAGTCCTTTCAATCTGTCTCCTGCTGCTTCCGTGCCTTCACCCAGCTCCAGCGACACTGGCCTCCTTGCACTTCTTTAAACACACTGAGCACACTTCTGCTTCTCCCACCTCTAGGCTCTGCCTAGATGTTGGCATGGCTCTACCTCTCACTTCCTTTAGGTTCTTTCCAGTGAGGCCTTCCCTGGCTTCTCCATTTAAAATTGAAACTCCTCTGCCCGACATACCTCGGCCCCCTTCTCCATTGCCCTTCTCTTTGTCTGACCTATATTTTGCTTTTGTATTTGTTTATTGCCTGTCTATTTCTGGTAGAATGAGGGCCCTTCATGAGGGCCAGGACTTATGTTTGCTATTGTACGCCAGTGCCTGGAATAGTCCCTGGCCCATGGAAGTGCTCAATTACAATTTGTGGAATAAATAGCAAGAGCGCTCACATGCAGTAGGTGAGTCGCTTCCATGTGGCATGTACCTGGGCTTCTGAACTCATTGTGCATAAGTGTGGAAGGTCTGTGGCTTAATTGTGGAGGATTACTGTTTAATTCTTGCCTTTTTGCCTTCTCCAGGAGAGATCAACAGCTCTGGGCACCCAACCACAGCTGAGCGGAAGAGAACCCAGGTGTCCGGTGACAGAGACAAGCCTTCAGTTCCACAGTGGGGGGAAGCCAGAGGAGAGGATGTTTTATGGTTAGACTTAGGGATATATATAACTCAAAGGCAAAGAGTAGCCAGGCCCCAGAAGATGCATGCTGCCCACATGTCAATGGTAGAGGAGTTTGGTCTCGGCTGAGGCAGGCCCTGTCTTGGAGAAGCGCATGAAGGCTTCCCTGGAGGCATGTGGGAGGACACTGGGGCTGGAATTGCCTTCCTTGGGTGAGTACTTCCTGGATTGAGGGAACATACCTTAATAGACACCAACAATCATAAAAATGGTACAGGACCAGGTAACATTTTGTTCTATCATACATGAGGTCGCCATGAGTCAGAGCCGACTTGACAGCAGCTAACAACAACAACAATGACATCTTAATAAAGTTTGTTTCCTAAATTGGATGAGGCTGGAAATTAGATTCACCACTCTGTGCCTGTAATTTTTTTTAATTATAGTTTTCATTATTATACCTCTTTATAAATCTACCTTTGCAGCACGGTCACAATCTGATTATTTCATTGGTTTGTTACTTTGTTCTTCACTGTCCACAGTCTCTGATGGAGTGAATGCTCTATGAGGGCAGAGACTTTTCTGCTTTGCTCATTGCAGGATGCCCAGTGCCTGAGCTGAGCTGGGCACACCCTAGGCACTGGGGACGTATTTGCTGAATGAATGAGGGAGGAAGGAACTAAAGAAGAGATGGATGAGGAAGATGGGCTTAGATCAGAATCCTAGCCCAACCCTTAGTAGCCATGAGACAGTAAATTATCTAGCTTCTGAGCTCCTCTTTATTCATATGTAAAGTGGGGATAATAATAAAACTGCTTTTACTGGACACAATATGATTGGCCCGAGAATGGAGTGCCGTGATGTGGAAGGATGGAGAAGTCAGGGAAAGCAACCTGACTGCAGGTTGTCCTGAAGCTGTGTGTCTGCTGGCATGAGCCAGTGATTGGAACTTAGTTCCAGAATATTCGAGGAGGTACAGAGAGCTCTGGGGTTCTCGTGAACCAGGCAGGTGTAAAATCCTGTGGTGGTTCTAGTCCTTGGGGTCGCAAAGCTATCCCTGTCCACTTCCAAGCCACTGTGGTGCCGAGGACCTGAAGACCCCAGAGAGATTTGCTGAGACCAAGGACTGTGCACAGACCTTGTGTTTTGGGGGATGAGCCTGTAGAGTTGTCATTTCTAAGGGCCTGTCTAGCATGTCCCTCTAGAATTGTCATATGTAAATGTGTTATTAGGAAGTTTTACATCATGAACTGGTCTGCATCAGTGTGTCGGTATGGTTCATGGGAATCCTTAAGAAACCAATCCAGGGGAAACGAACATGAACAAAGACATCCCAAAGCCACAGGAATGAACAAAAAATGACCTGTGAACTTGAGCATGGTGGTGTGAAGGAAAAATCCTCTAACGTTTATTTGGAGGAAGCTGGGCCCTGAACTGTGAATTTCAAACCAGGACAAGAACCCAAAGGTCAGGGCAGAGTCCTCCCATAATATTCACCAAAAGTGCTGCCCTTGCTGGGAAGGGCAAGAGAGTGCTGGGCCCCATTGCCAAGACTGGTGGAGACTGTTATGGGATCTGGGGAAGGGAAGACGAGCAGAAAGGAGCACTTACAATGTGCTAGGCAGTTCACATATAAGAACTCCTGAAAGAAAGACCCCTTGCAGTACTTACTATTATTATTCCCATTTTACAGATGAGGAAAATGGGGGTTCAGAAGATGGATAATTTACTATCTCATGGCTGTTGAGGGTTGGGCTGGGATTCGGACCTAAGCCTGTCTTCCTCATCCATCTCTTCTTTAATTCCTTCCTTCCTCACTCATTGAGCACATGTAGGTATCTACATGTAGCACCTACGCATTAGGGCCACTGGACATCCTGCAGAGAGCAAAGAGGAAAAGTCCCTGCCCTTGTGCAGGATGTGGACAGTGAACAAACAACAAAATAATTAGACTGTGGTAGTGCTGGAACAAAATACAGGGTGCAGTGATAGAGAAAGAATGTGAGGGGGTGCGCTACTTAGGTTGGGTTGTCCAGGTGGTCTTTCGGTCGAGACCTAAGATAAGTTGGAGCCCAGCATGAAATCGGCTGGGTGGGGGACAGCGGCTGCATCCTGGGCAGAGGGATCAGTGATGACCCAGGGGAGGGAAGGGGTTGGTATGTTGTAGGAGCTGAGAGAAGAGAAGCAAACGGAGGGGAGAGTGTTTCCGAAGATGTTTCTCCAAAGCCTATGCCCTTTTCACTCCAGCTTGTGGCTTTGCAAGAGGAATTACCACTTTACATGGTGGTCAGGAAAACTATGGCCCTTGTGGGCTGAAAATACCAACAGTATCCCAATAGGTACACATACAGTCCCATGAAGAGATTCCTGATGTGTTATTAAGGCCAGCCAGAAGGACAGGGTTTCAGTCTTTTGAGGGTGATGTCCTGGACAACACCCTGTCTTTCCACAGCACAAGCTCTGACACTGCCCAAATCAGAAAAGAGGGTGGGATTGAGCCATGTGGGAGTAGGGGTGGAGAGGGGGTCACATGTGGGTGGAAGCTGGCCCACCATGGTGATCCAGTACCATTTCCCACGGAGGAAGGGGGGAATGAAGACTGGCCAAATCCCTTCTCTGCAGCAAGCACTGTGTTAACTGCTTCACATGCCTCCTTTCCTATAGGCCTCTCATCGTCCCCATCTTGCAAATGGGGAAACCAAGGATCAGAGAGGTAAAGTAACTTGTCCAAGATCACTTCGGTAGTCCGTGTCTTCCTGACTCTAAAACCCATGTTCTTTCCTGGAAGCCAGGCTGAGTGGTAGCACATTACCTGGCCCAGGGAAGGAATAAGACCAAGAAGCAGGACCTGGGAGAGGTGGTAGGGGAGGGAGGTAATGGCAGGGTGGCATGGGGAGAGGAGGAAGGGAAGCGAGCAGGACTCCAGGGTATTTGGATGAGCTTTGCCTTTGGAATTAGATAGACCTGGGTGCAAATTCCAGTTGGGCCAACTGCTAGAATCCAGCAGCTAGGTGGAACCCAACTTGAATATCCCAAGTCCCCACATGGTAGGCTGGCTCACTGCCCAGTGCCTGCCCCTCCCCCGCCCCCTCAGAGAGGAGGCCCCCACAGCACCTCTTGCCTCTGGCTGCCTGAGTAAGCAGTCCCCCGAAGAGCCTGACTCATTCTCCTTGGCTTCCTGCCACCCGAGCTGCAGGGAAGTCAGTGGCCGAGTGGCCCGGTACCTCCAACCTTGGTCCAACTGCCCGGTCTCCTCTGGGGGACAGCAGGAACAATCCCACCTGACTCTGCTCCTATTTCCTGCAGAAGCCTCTGCCTCCCAGGTCACCTGTCATCTCCCAGCACAGCCATGGCCCACTTCACGGCATGTCACCGTATGTCAATGTGTCTCTGCCCCTTGCTCCGTTTTGAGCTCTTGCAGGGCAGGGAGCCCTGAGTCATCTCATGTCCCCAGTGCCTGGCACAACGTAAGGGCTGCTCAGCAAATACTGGTTGAATTCCCTTCCTAATCACACAGGAACCGTCCCCCACCCCCACCCTGCCTGTAAATGATCACCCGTGGAGCCAGAGTCTGGTGACTGGGACTCCTGTGGGCTGGGCTCGCCCTGCTGCAGCGGCAGCCCCCCCATGAAGAGCACGGAGGGGCACCTGCCCCATTTCAGCATTGTTTTCCTCCCCATGCTTTCAACTGCTGGTTTTATTCCAGCCCATTCTCACTTTCTGTCTTGGAAAATCACAAGGAAACACCACGCTGCTCCTGGAATTCTTGCCAATGTGATTCAAGTGGAATTGAGCACATGACACTGAGTTCCCACACAAAGATGTTGCTGCTTTCAGCTTGGTGGCCTCCTTCCTTCTCCTAGCCTGGGCCCCCTAACTTGCCCAGAGAGGGGGGGCAGCTTGTGTGCCTGGCCGGTCCTCGTGAGAGCCACGAGGCTTGCTGGCTCGGCCTGTTCTCACCCACAAGGTGCCTCGTGGTGGGTGCTGCCAGGGCTGGGTCGTGTGGAGGGGTGAAAATAAACATTGAATGGGAATAACCTGGCCACCCACATGGCATCCCGATCCCTGCTTATTCCCTCAAACAAAAATCTCGTTGTTGTTGAGTCAATTCCAACTCCTAACGACCCTATAGGACAGAGTAGAACTGCCCCCTAGGGTTTCCAAGGAGTGGCCAGTAGATTCGAACTGCCGACCTGTTGGTTAGCAGCTGAGCTCTTAACCACTGTGCCACCAGGGCTCCACTACTCACCTACAATTTCTAAATTGTAGCGTCTTTCTAGTTCCATACTAGCAGTGTGGCTTGGGGTAAATTATTTACTCTCTGTGCCTCAGTTTCCTCATCTGGAAAATGGAGATGACAATAGCACAAGATCATTAGGAGGATTAAATGAGATGTAAAGTGCCCAGGGGGCAGGGGTGGTTCATCGGTAGAATTCTTGTCTTTCATGTGGGAGACCTGGGTTCTACTCTGGCCAATGCACCTCATGTGCAGCTACCACCCATCTGTCAGTGAAGGCCTGTGTGTTGGTATGATGCTGAACAGGGTTCAGTGGAGCTTCCAGACTAAGACAGACTAGGAAGAAAGGACTGGTAATCTACATCTGAAAATGAGCCAATGAAAATCCTATAGATCACAATGGTCTGATCCTGTTGTGTGAAAGGTGACCATGAGTCTGGGGCCTAACAACAGTAGCAGTTAAAGTGCCCAGCACGGTGTACAGTGAACACCCAATAACCATTAACTACGATGCTGGTGACCTCTAACAGTATTAATACACTCTCTGAGCTCAGGCCTTCACCAGGCAGTATGTTCCTCAGTCATAAGCCCTGTTACCATGAAATCAATTACTTTAGTGCTCAGACTACCCCAGACGCTCTGTTTGCAAGCCAACTTGGATTAAATCTCCTATCTGTTTCCTCCGGTGTTAAGAAATGGGATGGTGAGCTGAGGCTGACACTTCTGTTGGACACGTTACTGGCCTAAGTATGGTACTCGATATACTAAGTATGCCTCCACGCAGGTTGGTGAGCAAAATTTAAATGCTGATTGCTGAGAACACATTTTAGACTGACACTCATTCCCTGATTAGTGGGAGATTATATGGTGAAGAGGAAAAAGTGAGGAGTTGATGCCTTCTTTGCCAGGAGACCAGAAGAACTAGATGGTGCCTGACTACTATTACTGATCATTTTGGTCAAAGATTCTATAGAAGAATCCTTATCAAAAGTGGGGAAGAATGTGGAACAGAATTTCAGTTTCTCACTAGAAGCCAGAATTTCTGGAGCCATTGAGTTTGGATGAATCCCTGAAACTATTGCCCTAAGATAATCTTTAAACTTTAAACCACAACTAGTCCGAGAAGTCTTCTTTAAACCAAAAAATAGTTTATCTTAATAAGTAAAGTACGTCTACCTTGAGCATTATTCTCTTTTAAAGAATTATTATGTGAAAAAAAAAAAGACAACACCTACTTGAAAGGTTAGATGAAAAGCTTAGTGAGCAGTGAGTCTAAGTCAATAATGGTAGAACAATTCAGAGAAGGATGGCAAGAATGTTTGCACAACTTGAGGAATATAATCAATGTCACTGAGCTGTACATGAATAAATTGTTGAAATGGTGTATCGCTGTGTATATTTTCATACATAAAAAAGTGAGGAGTTGGCATCTCACCTTTGTCCCTTCCTGGCTGACTGTCCTGGGACAAATCACTTGTCCCACACTCATGGGGCTGATCATTGCACTTCCCCAAAGAGGTGTCAGAAGGAGTCAGTGAGGTACTGGATGTAGGAGCCCAGCACAGAGCCTGTAGAACAGCCAAGGGTGGGGAATTCATAACAGAGTTCTGGTATACCAATGTTCATTGCAGCACTATTCACAATAGGCAAAAGGTGGAAACAACCTAAATGTCCATCAACAGATGAACGGCTAAACAAAACGTGGTCTATCCATACAATGGACTATTACCCAGCTATAAAGAGAAATGAAGTCCTGATCCATGCTACAACATAGATGAACCTTGAACACATTATGCCGAGTGAAATAAGTCAGCTGCAAAAGGACAAATATTGTATGATCTCACTTATATGAAATAGGCAAATGCATAAAACCAAAAAAACCAACCCATTGCTGTTGAGGCAATTCTGACTCATACTGACCCTACAGGACAGAGTAGAACTGCTCCCGGGGTTTCCAAGGCTATAACTTTTATGGGAGCAGACTGCCACATCTTTCTCATGCAGAATGGCTCATGGATTCGAACTGCCAACCTTTTGACTAGCAGCCAAGTGCTTTGGTTACCAGGGACAAGAGTGAGGGGAAAAGGGGAGTCACTGCTTAGGGGGCACTCAGTGGTGTTGCTAGGAAGGGTTGGTGTCACCCAATGCAGTAACACATGGTGTCACCCCCCCCATGCTAATTACCACATTATTGTAGCTAAAACACCGGAAAATTTGACAAACTCAGCAACTATAAAGACAGTGGCAGCAACGAAAACAACAGCACGTGCTAGTAGTACGTACAGATGAAACCACGTAATTTGAAGCATCGTTGTAATTGGGTAATAATGACAGCTCTCACCAGACTGCATTAGAAGGCTCAAAAAGTAAATTAGCAAAGAATTTTAGCCTTGTAGGTATATTGATATGTGTAAGCTGGGCTTACGAAAAATAAATTTTGTTGTTATAACTAATTACAGGGATATTTTTATAAAAAATAATAAATGTCTGCTGAAACACTGCACGCAAATTTTATGGACAGTCATTTTGATGTCACTCCCTCTGATAGCGTCATCTGGTGGGGTCCACACCCCCCTGCACCTCTCTAGTGATGCCACTAAGGACACTGGGCTTCTGTTAATGGTGGTGGAATAGTTTGGAAATGGATAGCGGTGATGTTGCATGATATGATGAATGTAAACAATGTCACTGAATAGTACATGTAAAAAATGTTGAATTGGCAAATGTTTTGTCATATATATGTTTGCCACAATAAAACAAAACAAAACTACAACAGGACAGAGTTCTGTTCCCAAAAGCAGCTACCTGAACAAGTGATCTTGCCCTTCTTGAGTTGCTAACGTTTTGTCAGTGTCCTCCTCTGGGAAGGGCCATGGCATCCCCATTGGAAGGCAGAGTTGATTTTGTCACCAGCTCCTTGCATCTTACCCAGTGGAGGGGACATGAAGACTGATGGTCCCTCATTTCCGTGTGCTTGGCCCAGAACTTGCCACAGGACAAAACCTCATAGATTGGGATTCTGAGAGGCAAAGTTGCCTAATGGGTTTGGTAGGCGAACTGACTATGAACAGTGTTTCCATCCTCACTCCCACGGGACCTTGGGCAATTTCCTTAACTTTCCCTGAGCCTCAGTTTCTTCATCTGGAATATGGGGATAATAATATCTCTCTTGCAGGTGTCTCTGAGAGGCTAGAGAATTAATAACTGCTTCCACTTCCTATGTCCCTGGGTGGGGCAAACAGTGAAGCCCTCGGCTACTAACTGAAATGTCGGTGGTTTGAGTCCATCTGGAGATGTCTCTGAAGAAAAGCCTGGTGATCTACTTCCGAAAGATCACAGCCACTGAAAACCCTATGGAGGGCAGCTCTGCTCTGACACACATGTGGTCGCCATGAGTCGACTCTATAGCAACTGGTTTGGTTTTTTTTTTGGTTTTACACTTCCTGGACCAGGCAAAATTCCAAGCAATCTCTGATGTGGTTACAACTATTATATCCTCATTTGACAGGTGGGGAAACTGAGGCACAGAGCAGTTCATAACTTACCTGAGGTCACTCATTCATCCCATTTCCTGACCTGGCCTCTGCTCCCTCTCTATGCTCATCTCCCACCCACCTGCACATTGGAATCATTACTGAATTACCCACCAGGCTATTCAAGCCTCTATGCCTTGGTGTTCCTTCTGCCTAGACATCTTTCTCTTTGTCTCTGCCTGGCTCAGTCGTGCGTGTCCTTCAAGGCTCAGCTCAGGTATCTCCTCCTCCAGGAAGCCTTTCCTCTTGGCACCAGAGTTAGGTGCTCTTTTAGCCTGGGCTCACCCATAGCCAACCACGTGCCACCCTGGATGGTAATGATAATGGATTAAATTTCCTCAACACTTTTTACCTCCTGGGCCCTGTGCTTGACCCTTTACACAAACTCTTATTTAGTTCTCCTACAACTCTTAATACTTTCCCCATTTCACGGTTGAGGATTTGAACTCAACTAAATCCTACTCCAAAATGTTTCAGTTCTCCATGCTGCACCTGATTATGCATTTCTTTTTATTTGAATCTTTTACTGGAACTTGGCTTATCTCTGAATCTCCAGGGCCCTACGCCCCATAGAGATGCAAACAACAGTTGTTAATGAATCCTGAGCACTCATGATGTATTTCTAGAATAAGAATAGTGAAAAAAAAAGACAGATTTCAATCAAATATTCCAGCTTCCCATCCTTCTGTATGGTTAAGACGAGGTCTTAACAGGAACGTAAGCCTTCACAGAGCAGACCCTTGCCTGAGTCATGTCAATGAGGGCTTATTCCAGTGCCTGGCACAGAGACATGCTCAGAAAATGTTGTGGAGTCTACACATAGGTGTGTTTCCCTTTCATACGGGATAACCGCCCCATGTGAACCAAGTCTACTTTCGGACCCCCAAATTGAAAGGTCTTTGGTTTATGCCAAGGGTATCTTAGAAGAAAGAGCCATATCTACTCCCAAAGCCAGGGAAATTGGATTTCTCATGACTACTGCACACTTGATGAGAGCAGTGGTGGTTCAGTGACGGAATTCTCATCTTCCATGCAGGAGACCCAGGTTTGATTCCAGGCCAATGCACCTCACAGGCAGCCACCACCCATTTGTCAGTGGAGGCTTGCACGTTGCTCTGATGCTGAACAGGTCTCAATGGAGTTTCCGGACTAAGACAGACTAGGAAGAAAGGCCTGGGAATCTACTTCTGAAAATTAGCCAATGAAAACCCTATGGATAGCAACGACCTGATCATGGGGATGGCACAGGACCGGGCAGTGTTTTGGTACATTGTACATGGGGTCACCGTGAGTCGCGGGCTGACCTGAGAGCAGCTAACAACAACAACTGCACACATAAGCAAGAAATGAGATGATAAAGTGATACTAAAGTTAAAGCATGCAGAATACCCGTCTTCTCCTGGCATCTTGAATTTTTTTTTTTTTTAAGAGCAAAACCCTGTAATATTAATAAATGACAGAGCAAAGGATAGAAAAATGATTCTTTCCATTTGACACGGTGAAGATCACAGAGACTAGAGAGACCTTTAATCTTTATTAATGCGTCGCGAGGGGGCCTCTCCCACAAGCTGTGGGAAGCAGACATCCAAAGAGTTTGCACCGCTCGCAGTCGTCAGCATCACTGGGCGCCTCAGATGACTGCCTGATACTGTTCAGCGTCAAGCAGGACCGCGTCACGGGGACCCGCTCTGTCCCTGGCAAGAACAAGGCAGCCGTAACCCAGCTCCCATCTGCGGGGGCGCTGGAAGACAAGGGGAATTCAGGACAGGGGCCTCGGTCACATGGGCCGGGTTCTAACTAAGGGCACTGATGCCCTGAAGAGGTTCAGAAGGAACCAGGCTGTTGGCTGCAGGGACAAGGGCAAACTGTGCCTCAGAGGGACCACCCTTGAGTTCATTAAGGAGAACATCCAATAACTAGCCCCCCTATTTTTTTTTTTTTTTTGTGGCCGCAGCACCTCTCATCACTGCCTGGCTAAATGCTTCTTCCCACCCCTCCTTCCCTCTCACTGGGCATTGCATGAGGGTGGCCAAAAAGTCTGTAACTTGATCCCAAGCAGACCTAATTCTATTGATTTAGTAAGTCAGGAGGGAGTCCTTGGGTGGTGCAAGCCATTAAAGCA
Organism: Trichechus manatus latirostris; assembly: GCF_000243295.1. Classification (NCBI taxonomy): domain Eukaryota; kingdom Metazoa; phylum Chordata; class Mammalia; order Sirenia; family Trichechidae; genus Trichechus; species Trichechus manatus. The sequence continues at coordinate 14,824,230 of NW_004443963.1, forward strand.
CTCAATGGCTAACCGAAAAGTTGGAGATTCAAGTCCACCCAGAGGCACCTCAGAAGAAAGGCCCGGTGATCTACTTCGGAAAAATCGTGCACTGGAAACTCTATGGAGCACAGTTCTACTCTGACGCACATGGTGCTGCCATGAGTCAAAGTCGACTTGACGGCAACTGGTAGTGAGTTAGGAATTGCAAGGTAGTCCGTGAGAATGCAACAGAATCGAAAAGTTTTATAGTAAGGAGTTAAGAGCTGAGGTTGCTGGGTCTCTCTCTCTCTCTCACACACACACAGAGTGAGAAATGGAGAGGCTTATTTTGACATTCATTCATTCATTTATTCAAACAATAATTATTGGTAACCTACTTGGGGCCCTGGTGGCACAGTGGTTAAGCGTTTGGCTGCTAACCAAGAAGTCGGCAGTTTGAATCCACCAGCTGCTCCTTGGAAACCCTATGGGGCAGTTCTACTCTGTCCAATAGGGTCACTATGAGTTGGAATCGACTCAACGGCAACGGGTTTGGTTTGGTTTGGTTACTTAAGGCTAAGCACTGTCCTAGGTACCGGGGATCCAGCACTGTACAAGACAGCCAAGGTTATTCTCCTAGAGAACATTCTAGTTCTAGTGGGAGAACTTCTCCAGGGGCCAGGCCCATCACCGGGGTAACCTCGCTAAAGCCACATTGTACAGGTAGTTCCTGACTTACCACGTATTCCTGCTATGGCCACCCGCACTTAAGACCATCTGTTTCTGTACTACATACAACATTGCAGTGCGGAATTTGCTGATATTATTCTCAGATATTTGCTCGTAAATGTTTATATATAATGTTTCCAACTCACAAAGACAAATAAAGACTGGATTTATTAAGATACTGATAATAAAAGGCAATAATAATGAAAACTAAAAAAAAAAAAAAGAGGTATTTGAGGTATTTGGCTTAACGTCAGAACTGTCTTACAATCCTGTTGTAGGAACGGAACCTTGTCCTAAGTTGGGGACTACCTCTAATGCAAAGGAGGTGGACACCACCCTCATCTCCATTTTCCAGGCAAGGGATCTTAGCTTCAGAGAGGGCAGGTGGCCTGTCCAGGGTCACACACAACGTTGTGGACCCAGGACTTGAACTTGGATTCAAGGTCCACTCTCGTTCCACTCACTACTCACGGCTGACTAAAAAACCCTGAGCTGAGAGGGATGGTGGAATCGGGGAGGAATCTGGCCGAAGTGTGCTCATATAAGGCATTGCTTAATTTGATTATGTTTGCTAGACTGCAATGTAATAAAACAGTTCTCTTATAAGCATCAGCTCTTAATGTTTACAGAACAAGAAAGCAAAATTAAGATGGGAATTTCCAAGGAGAAGAGCACGTGCTTTAGGCTAGAGTGTGAGGAGCGTAGACCCAGAAAAAAATCAACTCTTGATTTTACAGGTCAGCTCTAGTTAGGGGATGTCTGGTGCACTGGGAAGGGGAGACCCCATGGAAGATCAGGCTGGTGCCCTGAGGGGCTGGTGAGGGCACGAGTTTCCACTAGAAGGAAACCAGAATGGGAAAGAGAGGCTGACAGTAGGAGACTGGTTACAAGGCAGGAGAGTCGGCAAAGGTGGGTGATGGCGAAGACGTGTACGGCCAGTTGGGTTTATTTCAAACACCTCCTTACTCCTCTCCAAGCCTGCAGCTGGCCTTCCCAGTGTCTACCCTTCACGTGCAACCAGAGTGATTTTTCCAGTGACAGTGTAGCCTGGTGATTAGCTTGTGGGCCTTGGAGCCAAGCTGTCTATGTTCAAAGTATGGCTCTGCCCCCTTCCTACACTGTGTGATCCTGGGTAGGTCACCTCACCATTCCAGATATACATCTCTAAGTAAGGATTGAGATGATGCCAGACTTGTAGGGCTGCCATGAGGATCGAATGAGCCAAGGCACATGAAGTGCTTAGGACAGTGTCTGGCACATAGTAAATGTTCAGTTAACATGAGCTGCTGCCATTATTTTAAATCTGCTCATACCACTTCCCTTTTTTAAGACTCATGAGTGGTGGCTTTTTGTGGCCGTCAGAGGAAAACCACATGTCCTAGCCTGGCATTCGAGGCCTTTTGCAATCTGTCCTCTGCTGACTCTGTTAGTTTTCTGCATCACTGGTCCCTTTCTCGGAGCTTCCAGACTAAGACAGAGTAGAAGAAAGGCCTGCTGATCTACTCCTGAAAATCAGCCAGCCAAAACCCAATGGATCCTTATACACTGTTGGTGGGAATGTAAAATGGTACAACCACTTTGGAAATTGATTTGGCGCTTCCTTAAAAAGCTAGAAATAGAAGTACCATACGA
>NW_004443963.1:14827514-14865456 GCF_000243295.1 Trichechus manatus latirostris
GGGGTGGAAAGGAGGAGTGTGCTGTCACAGTATAGGGAGAGCAATTAGGGTCACATAACAATGTATGTATAAATTTTTGTATGAGAGACTAACTTGAAATGTAAACTTTCACTTAAAGTACACCAATAAACACACAAACAAAGCCCTATGGATCCCAGCGGTCTGATTCATAACCAGTCATGGGGATGTCTCATTTTGTTCCATTGTGCATGGAGTCACTACGAGTTGGGGCCAACTCATTGGCAGCTAACAACACTCCCTCTCTCAGAGTCCTGGGTAGTGCAAATGGTTAATGTTCTTGGCTGCTAACCAAAAGGTTGGAGCTTTGAGTCCATCCAGAGGCACCTCAGAAGAAAGGCCTGGTGACCCACTTCTGAAAAATCAGCCATTGAAAACCCTATGAAGCACAGCTCTACTCTGACACAAGTGGGTCCGGAACTGACTCGAAGGCAACTGGTTTTACTCCTCTCAAACCCTGCATTCCAGCCGGATCGACTGACCTGAAGCTCCTGCCAGCATCAGGCTCTTTCCCTCCTCTGGGCCTTGTTGTTAATGCTTCTTCTGCACAGACCACCCCTATCCACCTATATGAGTCAGCTTGAACATTCTGTTCTTGCCAGTTCCTTGGAGCAAACTTCCTAATCCCTTTGTCCTCCCTGAAACTCACTCCTCCCCACTCCTTCTTCATTGCTGCCACTGAGCCCTCTTCAGATCCCGGGCCCACCCCTCATGACCTTTGTGCTTAGCTGTTGATTTGACTATTTCCCCCTACAGTTAGGGCGTGTGCCTATACGTTCCCACCGCCCAGAACTGCCCGGCAGGAAGCATGGTGCCCCCATTGGGGGCTGCTGAATGGGTTTGGCCATTAAAGTTCAGGCCACAGGGGACGCTCCTGCCCTGTTGTTGTTACCAAGTTAGCAAATGGTGAGGCGATGGGGAAACAATCAGTCCACGTGGAGCCTTGGAAGGCTGTGTTATTTATTTCCCTGGTTAAACACCCTCCAAGACGAAGGGTGGTGGGAGGGAAGGCGGCATTTTGCCTTCACATCACCTTTGGAACAGGGAGGTATAAAGCAAGGGTTCGTACTTCTCCTTCGAGAAATTAGGTCACTGGGTGTTGTTAAGTGTGCCTTACAGAGCTATGCTAATCAGCTCTCGTTTGGCCTAAATATCTGGTAATTATCTTGGTTTTTCGCTTTGCCAGATTTGGCTTCCTAAAACAGTTCATCGACGCCGTTACTTCTCGGCGTGAGATTTTCAAGAAGCGTTAACAACCACCAGACAGCAAGCACACCTAGCTCTTGCCATGGGCTGGGCGCTGTTCTAAGCGTTTTATGTACAGGGGCTTGTTGAAACACTCAGCAATCTACCATGCAGGTGATACTATTACTCCCAGTCGACAGGGGAGGGAGCCAAGGCTCATGCTTCCAGGCAGGGAGGATTAACCAGTGAGCAAGGCACACACAGGTTTATTGGGTAATCCGTCCCTGCTTCCAGGTCTGTGGTGCTGAGTCCTGCGGCCTCTGGGGCCCCCTCTCCCTCCTCACCCTTGTTTCCCACCCCCGACTCTCAGGGCTCGGCCTGCTCATGCAGAGAATGCTCCCTGCTTCTCCTGTGCTCTTCCTCGCCCTGGAGTACCTGCCTGCCTTAAATCTGTATCCCTCCGCACAGCCTCAAAGGCATGCACACATATATGCGCATGTGTACATGTGTGCACGCACGTGCATGCATGCGTGTATGTGTTCACACGTGCATATGTGCGTGTGTGTACGTGTGTACGCACGCATGCATGTCTGCATGTATGTGCACATCTGATTTTTTCCCCTTATTTAGATTATAAACTATTTGAACGCAGAGTTCAAGTCGGTCTGTCTCTCTCAGCTTCTCTATACAACGTCAATCTAATTGCAAGATTCTCCTTACAAATGTCATTCATTAAAACAATCAACAGCAAAACATTCATTAGCACCTACTGTGTGCTGGATTCTGTGACCGGCGCTAGTGTGCCAGGATAAGCCCTGATTGACTGTTGATTGAAGGGCAAACAAGATTAAGAGAATTAAGGAAAACCCATAAATTAGGGCCAGTTCATCTTTTGAAATCCAAAGTTCCATAATTTCTAACTTTTGACTCGACGTACCAAATCACGCTGTCAATGACAAATAAAATTACATATAAAATGTTAATATGGATTATATAGTTTAGCATCTTCTCTCTAGTTGGCTTATTTGGGGCATCTGTCTTTAAGCTCATATATTTGTAACCTGGACATCTCGCTGAGTTGCTAGGAGAATAATGTTTATAATAATAGCCAAATAATTGAGTTTTTGTGATGGGTTTTTCTTACAATGTATGTAATATCCAAAACTTCCCCTCAAGGCAGGCCTCGTCATCCTTCTTTCTCTGGAGGGAAACTGAGGCTCAGAGAGTTTAAGTCATTTTCTCAAAGACACACAGAGAGGACAGCGCAGCCAGGATTCTGGGCCAGATTCAAAGTCCGTATTCTTTACCACACTCCTTTCCATTTCTCTACTTCTGCACTTTTAAAATTATAGAGAGGGAGAGAAATGTTTTGACCTTGTGGTAATACATTTTCTATAAGGTCAGAAATAAATAAGTGAAAATTAATCTGACAATCTCCAGGCAGGCTGAAAAATATCACTCTGCGTTCACCTTGGATTTGACCCTCCATAATTGTTTCACTCATTGACAGCTGATCGGTTTAAATAATTCATACCCTTTCCTGAGGCCTATTGCTTTCGAATTGACATTTGCTTGACCAGGACTGTGACTGATGGGTGAGTACAGGCTGAAAGGCTTCACTGCCGCAAACAGAGAGAGGTTCAAAATTGTCACCTCGCCCAGCACCTTAAGAAGGGCTAAGGCAAGTCTATGTGTTCAGATCTCACTCTTCTATAAAGCATGGAATCGGCAACAGACGACTTTTGGGATTCTGAACATATGTGTATTCCCAGTATTCCTGCCAACCAAAGGGAGAGGGTTGACTCTGTTTCCTGGGACACCTGGAGGTCCCTATGCTTTAAGTGATAGGTCTGCCCCAAAGCTGCGTGAACCAAGAAACTGTGTGGAAGCTGCCTGCCTCCTTGTCCGTTATGACAGTGTCTCCATCATCTTTTCAGGCCCATCAGGGACACAGATCTTTTATTATTAAAGGGGTGGTGCTCAGCTATTAATCAAAAGGTTGATAGTGGAATCCACCCAGAGGCTCCTCAGAAGAAAGTCTTGGCAACCTGCTTCCAACAGATCCCACCCTATGTATCACAATCCTATGGAGCGCAGTTCTGCTCTTCACACATGGGGTTGCCGTGAGTCAGAATCAGCTCCATGGCAACTGGCTTGGTTTTTGGTTTTAGCCCCTTGCCCAGAAAAAAAAACTTTAGCTAGTGAGCATAGCTGCCAGCCTTTTTGAAGAGGAGAAGAGCAAAGAGGCATATTCCTGGGGATAAGAGGTTGGGTTGTGGATGGGGACAGGAGGGGATAACACAGAGGTAACCTCAGTAAGGATTCCTGGCAAACGGTTAACACACTCAGCTGCTAACCAAAAGGTTGGAGGTTTGAGTCCACCCAGAGGTGCCTCAGAAGAAGGGCCTGGCAATCTCCTTTTGGAAAATTAACCATTGAAAACCCTGTGGAGCACAGTTCTACTTTGACACACATGGGGTCAGTAAGAGTTGGAACTGACTTGATGGGAAATAGGAGTGGGTGATGGGAAGAAAGAGAGAAATAAAGTCCCCAGGAAGGGTAAAAACATTTCCTCAGACCAAAGGCAGGAGTGATTATGGTGAGCACAGACCTTGAAGTGCCTGGGTTGCCATCGTTACATATATTGGGAAAGGCTGGAAGGGGAGGCCAGGAAGGGGCTCAGGATGGGGCTACATGCTTCTGAATAGGGGGATGGAGGGGGCACAGATGAGGCGCACAGGGGAGAGGAGCCAGAGCAACTCCAGGAAGGAAGGTTTCGTCCACCAGGCTGGCTTCAGTGAGGCATTTTGCAGATACAGCCACTCTAATTAGCTGGGTCTGTGGGAGAAAAGACCTGTCGATCTGTTCCCATAAAGATTATGGCCTAAGAAACCATATGCGGCAGTTCTACTCTGTCATATAGGGTTGCTATGAGTTTGAATCGACTTGATGGTACCCAACAATAACAACAGGAAAGGATGTCTATGCGGGACATCCATTCCCAGCCAAGGCACCTCATGCATAGCCACCACCCATCTGTCAGTGGAGGCCTGCACGTTGCTAGGATGCTGAACCGGTTTCAGCCAAGCTTCTAGATTAAGACTAGGAAGAAAGGCCTAGAGATCTATGTCTGAAAATCAGCCAGCGAAAACCCTATGGATCACAACGGTCTGATCCGGTTGTGTATGGGGTCACCATAAGTCGGGGGCCGACTCCCTGGCAGCTAACAACAAGGATGCTAGATTCCCCCAGTTTGTTGGGGTAACCTGGTACCAGAGGAGCGGGGATTCTCTGCTTGAATCTGGGGGCAGTTTTCATTCTTTTCTAGTTCTCAGTTCTTTGTGGCCAGTCCCCCTCATCTGTGCTCCCAGCAAACCCTGCATTTCCCTCCTCCGCTCTTTGCCAGCATCATACATCACTGTACTTCATTTGAATTGTATGTTCCCCACAGCAATGCCCCATCCCAGACCTGCTGAATCAAATCTGTGTTTCAATAGATCTACAGGTGACTTGTGTGCACCTTGCAGTTCAAGAGGCAGACTTGAGAACTGCAAGCTTTGCAGGCTCAGTGTGGGGTCCACCAAGCACAGGGCCAGACGCAGGGTCTATTAATGGGACGTTAATAGACATGTAAGGAGCCTTGGTGGTGCAGTGGTTCAGCACTTGGCTGCTAACTGAAAGGTCGCCAGTTTGAACCCACCAGCCACTCTTGTAAAGATTTACAGCTTTGGAAACCTTATGGGGAAATTCTACTCCATCCTACAGGGTCGCTATGAGTTGGAATCGACTTGATGGCAATGGGTGTTTTTGTTTTTTGTTTTGGTTTAATAGGTATGTGTTGAAGGAATGAACAAAGGCATCTCAGACAACTTTTGGGATTCTGAACATATGCGCATCCCAACATTCCTGCCAACCAAAGGGAGAAGGTTGACTGTGTTTCCTGGGATACCTGGAGGTCCCTGTGCTCTAAGTTCTAGGTTTGGCCCAAAGCTGTGTGGGCCAAGAGTCTGTGTGAAGCCCCCATCCCCACTCCCTCCCTCCTTGTCCTCTATGACAGCGCCTCTATCACCATTTCAGGCCCAGTGGGGACCCAGATCTTCTGCTCTTGATGGGAGACTCCAAGCCCCTTAAAGTCCCTGGGTGGCGCAAATGATTAAGTGCTCACCTACTAATGAAGGCTACTAAGCAAAGACAAGGGGGGTGGGGTGGGGCAGGGAGACCCAGTGAAAGGGAGGAAGGGACCAGTGTGAGCAGGCAGCTAGGGCTAGGAGAGGATGGAAGAAAGACGGAAGACAAATTCTCTCTGAACTGCAATAATGTCAGAACAATTGGTAAAACTTCGACGTGGCCGGTAGACTGCCTATGGAGGACACAGCTTGTAGAACACACTCACTGCTCTCTTTTCTGGGTTCGTAAATGCCGGAGGAATGGCTTCTCTGGGGAGAGGCCATTCAAGGGAAAGGACCGCAGGAAGTCCCCAGAAGAGCTCTGTAGGCAGATAGAGAGGCAGGGGAGGGGAGAGACGCCAAGGAGGTGGCTTGGGTCACGTGTGCTGGGTGAAGGCCAGTGAAAGCTGGGGCCCTTAGGCTGCACGTTGGTGAAAGGTGACGGCCAGAGGAAGGTGCGCGAGGGGGAGCAGGCTTTGACCTCTTTAACCAGAAGGTCCAGCCCTGATAGGAAGCCCTCAGGGGCAGTGCTTTGCAATACTCGAAGCACTCAAGTTTTCACATACGTTGTCTTTCCTTGTCACTTTCTGGAAGTGAAAATACACAGGCAGGTGGGAGAGGTGGCAGCGAGGGATGGAGCGTCTGCAGTTGGAGGTCCTGTGAGTGAAGGGGACAGGGCCATCAGTAACGGAGTCCCGTGTGACTCTCTCACTATTGCACTTGACTGCAGGTGGGCCCTGAGACATAGGGACAGCCGATGGCCATCCCCCCCTCTTGATACAATATGAAACAGGCCTGGCAGTACCTGAGCTTGGCATAGGCTATTGAGGAGATTGCCTGGTGGGGCCTCCGCTCTGCGGCCCTGGCTGATGGTGGATGCTGGGAGCTCAAGCTCTCTGCTGCTATCCGGGATCTGCTACCTCTGAGCTTCGGGCCCAGTCATCCTCACTTCGTTCTTAAACCAAGCCTGTGATAGGCACCCTTTCTGTCCCCATTTTACAGGTGAAGAAACTAAGGCTGAGGGCAAGGCAATAAAGAGCTGCATTTGACACAGGTGGTTTGAGTCCCTAGACTGTGTTCTTACCCACTGTGCCATGCTGCAGGGAAGGAGTGGGGGTGGGGGGTAGAGCTGAGAGCAGGGACTCTGGAGCCTGATTGCTCTGACCTGAGTTCTGGCTGTCCACTAATTATCTATGTGGCCTTGACAAAGTTACTTAATCTTCCTAAGCCTCAGTTTCCTCCTCTGTTAAACAAGCTCAGTAATAGTACCTGTCTCAAAGGGTTGTTGTGAGGATTACAATGAAATCATACAAGGAAGGCACTTAGGACAATGTCTGGCACGTAGTGTGATGCAATCGGTTAAGCGCTCGGCTCCTAACCTAAAGGTTGGCAGTTCAAACCCAGCCAGAGGTGCCTCAGAAGAAAGGCCTGGTGATCTGCTTCCTAAAGGTCACAGCCTTGAAAACTCTATGGAGCACAGTTCTAGTCTTCACACCTGGGGTGGCCATGAGTTGAACCGACTTGATGGCAACAGGTTTTGTTTGGTTTGGGTTGGCACATAGTAAGTGCTCAATAAATTCTGACTCTTATTAGCCATAGGGTTGGTGGGAGGATCAAATAAAGTAATTGATAAGGTGGGTGATTAATAAATATTAGTCTTTCCCGCACCCCTACCTTGCCCCTTTGCCTCCCTCCCTAACTCGGGTCGATCTCTAAAGGCAGGTGGGAGTGAGTCCTGCCCTGCAATATCTGTACTCTGCCTTCTTATGTTGACTTTTGTTTTAAAAACCTGCGAATACCTCCAAGATGGGGAGTCTCGTTGTATGGGTAACAGTCTAGGAATTATGTCTCATTAAACAGCCACGGGGCCTGCTGGGTTACATTACATTTCCAGCGTCACCCTGCCAGTTGAAGGCGTGGCCTGTCACCATGGTGTCAGGGCTTCGAAGTGCCTGGCTCCTGGTCTCCCCAACTGCGGTGCCTCCCTCCCACCTGCAACCTATTGCTTTGTTGTAGCATACTGTTCTCGTCCCTTTTCTCATTCTGTAAGGAGAATGTTTGCTGGTCATATCTGAGAAAGAGAGAAAGGAAGGAAAAGAAGGGCTGGCTTTAATATTCTATTAGTACCACGGATGACAGTGACAATCAACAGTAATATCAAGATGACTGTGGCAGCCACTGCTTTTCTGGGCTCTATAATAAGTGCCTGACTGTGTTTAAATCTCATAACAACACTATGAGGTCAGCACGGCTACCGCCCCAAATTAATAGAAGGCCCAGAGAGGTAAGGAGATTTGTGCCCATGAGGCTGCTAAGTAAGGAGCCCTGGTGGTGCACTGGTTAAGCGCTCGTCTGCTAGCGGAAAGGTCAGCGGTTTGAACTCACCAGCCCCTCCACAGGAGACAGTTGTGGGAGTCTGCTTCCATAAAGATGACAGCCTTGGAAACCCTATGGGACAGCTCTACTCTGTCCTATGGGGTTGCTATGAGTCAGAGTCGACTCGATAGCAATGGCAATGAGTTTGGTTTTGGTTTGGCTGCTAAGTGGTGGATACTTCCAGTCACACCTGGCCTGTGCGATATGAAACCTCTCTGTACGGTCCTGTCCCACCCTCCTGGAGTGGGCTTCCCCAGGCGAGCTCCTAGGAAGGCCACACACAGAACGTTTGCTGCCCTCACGTGAGTTTCCACAGACACATTTCATTTTGCCCTTCTTGTAGCTATAACTGGGATTCACTGCCTGGGTGGTGCAAATGGTTAATTTGCTCGGTTGCTAACTGAGAGGGTGGAGGTTTGCGTCTACGCAGAGGTGCCTTGGAAGAAAGGCCTGGTGATGTACTTCTGAAAGATCAGAGCCATTGAAAACCCTGTGGAGCACAGTTCTACTCTGACGCACGTGGGGTCTCTGTGAGTTGGAATCGACTTGATGGCAGCTAGTGGTCGTGGTGGTAGCTGTAAGCACACCCCAGTTGTCTGCACTTTGGCCTTTCTCTAATGATGACCATTTTAACAGTTCCTCCAAATCTGAATCTTCCTGGCAGCAGAAGACCCGTTCTCTGGTTGGGTCCATGGCACTCCCTTTAGGAGAGTAGTATCTGCCACCTGTGATGAATACAAATTGCTATCATCTACGGTGCACCTACTATGTGTCAGGCATATACACAGATTCAGGATCTCAGTTCAACTGCAACATCATTCATTTTGCAAATGACAAACCTGGGGCTCAGAGCAGCTAAACAATTGGCCCAAGGTCACCCACCTAAAGGCTGTGGGACTGGATTCAAACCAAGTTGGTCTGATAGAAAACCATCCCTTGTTCCTGAACCTCCTTGCCTCCCACCGCATTTAAAAATTTCTTTAGCAATCAGTAATAGCAACCAGTGTGTGTGTAGTACTTTGCAATTTCTGTATTCCTATTTTAACTCATTCAATTCTCAGAACCACCCTGTGAAGCCCAGGCATTGGAGTGTCTACACTATCTCCCTCAGGGGGCTGCTATGAGGCTTGACTTGAACTGATACATGGGAAAGGGCTTTGTAAACTGGGGCTTAATGTTGAAAGGTTAGATATTCTCAGCTCCCTCCATTTCACAGACAGAGGGCATTGGTGGTAGAATTCTCGCCTTCCACGTGGGAGACCCAGGTTCGATTCCCCGGCTAATGCATCTCCTGCATGGCCACCACCCATCTGTCAGTGGAGGCTTGTATGTTGTTATGATGCTGAACAGGTTTCAGTGGAGCTTCCAGACTAAGACTAGGAAGAAAGGCCTGGCAATCTACTTCTGAAAATCAGCCAATGAAAACTCTATGCATCACAACAGAGCAAGCTGTAACAATTCATGGGGATGGCTCAAACCAGGCACGATTTTGTTTTGCTGTGCATGAGGTCACCATGACTCAGGGGCCAACTCAATGGCAGCTAACAACAACCATTTTACAGAGGAGGGAGCAGAGGCTCAGAGAGGTTAAGAGTCCTGACCAAGGTCACAACGCTCAGAAGTGAAGGAGGCAGACAGCCTCTAGCCCAGATTCTCTGCCTCCACACCCACCACCATTTCTGCTACCCCACCGCCTGGGCATATCTGCTGGATCAACCTCAGTGAGTGCCCTGGAAAATGGCAGGGACCTCATTTCCCTGCATTACCCAGCGGAGGACTTTTCCTTGTTTCCATTTCTTCTAATATGATGTGTGTGTGTATATTAAAAATCTTTTGTCGGCACCAAATTCATCTGAAATTGCAGCAAGAATAATACTTCAGTGTCCTCTTTACTCTTTTTGGTTTAAACAATATCTGAGTATCACACAGCCTCCGCTTCAGAGGAAAAATAATAATGAATGACTTAAAATAACTCTGCTGGAGAAAATGAAGATTTGATTTGAATTGCTGAGGGAATGACTCCTTTTTAGTTCCTCTCTCTTTTCATTTCCTGGCGAAGCCTTTCAGAAGCTGCAAGAGCCTTCTACACTCACAGATTCCAAGAGTCAAGAAAAATCAGAACTAAATTATTGTTCTAAAAGTCTATTTGTTGGATAGCTATCCCTGTAATTCCAAGGTACCTCCAAATACCACTTTAAAAATAGGAAGCACTGAGGTTTCAGCCTCTCCTTGCCTTTCCAAAGAGCCCCGAGCATTCTCTAGGCTGCAGGGAATGGTATGGTTTCCCCACTACTGGAGTGTGGCACAAACGGTTTGCGCTCAGCTACAAACTGAAAGATTGGTGGTTTGAATCCACCCAGTAGTGCCACAGGAGAAAGGTCAGGCAATCTTCTTCAGTAAAGATTACAGCCAAGAAAACCCTATGGAGCACAGTTCTACTCTGTAACACATGGGATCACCATGAGTCAGAATTGACTCGATGACAATGGGGGACTGCTTAGCTGTGCATCTCTCTCTGGGGTGGTGAGGGTGGTCCATACTCCATTACAAGAAACCCCATTACAAGCTCCTCTCATTAATCATGGCGATCCGTGTCAATAGAAGGGAATTCTCAGAGGAAGCCAAAATGCAGATTTCACTAGTGTGGCCTTATCTGTAGCAATTCATTATAACTCCATACGTAAGTCCCAAGAGGAGACGACAGGTCACGGGTGTACTGTACATTTCAACAGAAACCCTACTTAAGCCACATGGGCACAAAGGAAGCTGAAATGACGAGAGAAATGTATACTGGCATGTGTTGACCCCGTGGCGCTGTTCAATTGTAATAAAGTTCTGTGGGTTTAATAAATTTTCTCTGTCAAGTGTCACAGTAGACAGACTTGTGAATTGCACATTCTGTTTTTGCTTTTTGAATAGCATCGTCCTATTCAAACGACTGGCCAATAGTTGTTGAGTTGATTAATGAAAGTACATTCCTTTTAAGTATAATTTGGGGTATTGTGATTTGAATGCTCCCTGATGCCTGGATCTGAACAAAGCCGGTTTGGAGGCTGCTGAAATGATCTTATTACTCAACTTTTATTTACAAAATGCATTTTGAAGCTCCAAGTCCTGCGGTGGTCACGCGAGGAGGCCAGTGGTTAGGAAGAAGAGAATTGGCATTGAACTTGTCATTGTGCTGAAACCCACAGGGAGGGTGGCTGCTCACCCGGCTCACATCCCAGGTACAATGAGGCCACAGAACGTTATTGGACTGTTACCTCCCCAGATGTCTATTTGGATTGGCTTGCAAAGTGCTGAAGAATGAATTATGCCCTGTCCTGGCTGAGATTTATGACACTCAATTTGGGGTGGGAGCAGGAAAATCCACTTTACGTTGAATGCTGCATGTGGGGATCCGGCAAGTCAATGGAATCGGAAGGAAATGACTCAGAGGCTCAATTTTTAACCCCTGCGTGGATCGGAGCTGCTTTCTCTTCCTCTTCCCCTCTGATCTTCGAGAATCAGCCCCCGCTCCCCATCACTTTCTACTACCCTTTTCCACACACATTCACATTTGACCCAATTCCCCCTTCTATCCAAAGACTCGACCCAATTCTTGAGTCTTCTCCCCCACAGTTCTGACCCAATTCTCTCATCATTTCCACAAAGACGTGACCCAATTTGCCTCTGTCCTTCCCCATGCACCCGCGAGAACGTTCCCCCTACACCTCCCCACATGACAGAGCTGACCTGATTTCCACCCCCATGGTGGCTGTTCACACCTGTTCCCCCTCGATGCCCCCATAGCAGACTGGAGCCAGAATAGTTACCTTTTCCTCCCCAAACCATGACACCACCCCGTTCTCTAAAAACTCTGAACACACAGCTCCCCTTCTGCACAGCAACCTTCTCTCTCCCCAGCTACCTTCACAGGGATTTGACCTGATTCTCCCACTTCCCAAACCCAACGTGGGTCATCCATCTCGCCACACACCCTCTTCCCAAGGACATGACAGTTCATGTCATTGCTGGAATGTCACAGCCTCCGACACAGCCAACATTCCCAATTAAAGTTTGCAGCACAACCCAAAGCAGGCAATTACTGTGGCACCTGGCATGCCCAGGGAAAACCACACAGCTGCCCCTGCCTTAATCTGATATTCTGCTATTAGGTTATTTTTAAAGGAATCATTTTGTTGGCAGTTTATCTGTCAGCCTTTTGTATTTTCTTTTTCTCATTTTGCAAATGATGTGTGATTTGTTCCGGTGAAGTGTGGTGGACAGACAGTCAAGGGCTAGAGTTCTTTGTATGCAAATGTGGAAAACAGCAAATCCACTGTTCCCTGAACACCCCCCTCCCTATGTCAGGAAGACTTCCTAAGAGGTTATAGGCGATTGCTCTCCACGGACTTCTGCTCAGCTGCTACCTAATTAAAAAATAAATGTTTCGATTATCACACATGATTTTTATTTATCCACCAGGAACCAGATTACCATCATTTATGCATTTTATAAAAGCTACTGAACAGTTGACAGGTGACAAGGACAGTAAGTACTATCAATATTTGGGACTAATTTGGGTGAATAACCTTGCGGTGGAGGTGATTGGTTGAGGGAATACTGGAGAAGGCTTTTGTAGCATCGTCCTAGTTTCCATAACGGTCCGTTTGTCCCTGTCTGACTGTCCATTTATGTGTGGGGGAGAAACAGAGTCTACCACAGGCCTCTTTTTCCTCTGAACTTGGCTGTTTGGGGAAAGTTAGGTTCTCAGATTCAAGTAGATGCTACTTGAATCTATACCATCTGCCCACAACCATCCTCTTAGCATAAAGGAAACATGATTTGTGGCCTGAACAGAGCAAGGACAATCAGGGTGGAACTATGAATAGAAATAGTTATTGTTTTGAAAAATTCAGCATATCTTCATAAACAAAGTTTTTCTTCTAAAATGAAGTAATGCAAGTTAGAGGGCTTTGGATACTGTGAAGTACTGTTGCAATTGTTGATTATGATGTTGATGACAATCCTTTTTATTATCACAACCATCACCACCTCCAGCTCTATCACCACCACCTTTGTCACCATACCTCCGCCACCACCTTCACAGGGCTTGGAAGAAGTTCATTCCGGTTCAAACCCCTGCTAAGAATTTGCATTTCCACCCCAGATATACTGAATCAGAATCTGCATTTTAACAAGATTCCTCAGGAAGTTATATGTATATATATAAACATTCTGATTCAGTATATCTCAGGGCTTTGTACTGGTTCATTCCAGTTGGAACATCTGCTGATAATTTGCATTTCTAACAAGTTCTCTGCTGAGAATTTGCACTTCTGACAAAAGGCCTGGTGGCACAGAGGTTAAGTGCTAACCAAAATGTCAACCATTGGAATCCCCCAGCCTCTCCTTGGAAACCCTATGGGCAGTTCTACTCTGTCCTGTACGGTCACTATGAGTTGGAATCGACTTAATGGCAACTGCTGCTGCTGGAACAAGTTCCCAGGAAGTTATACATAATCACCTGGGGATCTGGTTAAAATGTAGATTCTGATTCAGTATATCTGGGGTGGAAATGCAAATTCTCAGCAAGGGTTCAATCTGGAACAAACTGGTTGGAAGCCCTGCACCTTCATCACCATACCACCACCACCACCTTCATCATCACCACCGTCATCACAATCCCCATTACCTCCACTACTATAACCACCATCACCACTCCATTAAACACCTCTGATCCGGACCCTTACCTCTTAAACTCTTTTCTTCTCCTGCTAACCTCTTTATTGATAAATTTATCCTTTATAAAGAATAAGAATGAAAAAAAAATTAAAAATTACTTCCAGCTTTTTATTTTGTTATTTTTAAGAATTTGTATCTGTTTTCTTTGAGAGTTAAGTTAAAACTAAGGATGCATTTATTTACGAAAAATAAGAAAAGCTTATTTATTTATTTTTCATTTCTCTATAAATTTTTAGTTTCTCTCTTTGGATACACAATCAACACCCATGGGAGCAGCAGTCAAGAAATCAAAAGACACATGGTATTGGGCAAATCTGCTGCAAAAGACCTCTTTAAAGTGTTGAAAAGCAAAGAGGTCACCTTGAAGACTAAGGTGCACCTGACCCAAGCTATGGTGTTTTCAGTCACCTCATATGCATGTGAAAGCTGGACAATGAATAAGAAAGACCAGAGAAGAACTGATGCCTTTGAATGGTGGTGCTGGCGAAGAATATCGAATATACCATGGACTCCCAAAAGAAAGAACAAATCTGTCTTGGAAGAAGTACAGCCAGAATGCTCTTTAGAAGCTAGGATGGCAAGACTGTGTCTTACATACTTTGGACATGTTATCAGGAGGGATCAGTCCCTGGAGAAAGCCGTCATACTTGGTAAAGCAGAGGGTCAGTGAAAAAGAGGGAGACTCTCACTGAGATGGATTGACACAGTGGCTGCAACAATGGGCTCAAGCATCACAACGACTGTGAGGATGGTGCTGGACCTGGCAGTGTTTCGTTCTGTAGTACATAGGGTCACTATGAGTCAGAACCGACTCGACGGCACCTAACGACAACAGTTTCTATTTTTGGTTGCATTTCTGTGACTCTTCCCTTTTTCTTTTCCTTTGTTCCTCCATCTGCACTTTCACCTGGTCTGGAGCTTAGCGCCTAAAGGTCACTGATGCAGCAATATAAAATATAGAGGATGCTTCCATATGTACTAGTAGAGCACCCCATCGAGACTCAGAGCAAGGGAGAGAGACCAGATCTTTCCTATTTGGAAACAGCATGGAGAAGAGCAACTAAATTATTTCATCCTTTTAAGGAAAAAGGAGGCTATCCCTTTATTCAGATCTGAAAATTTTTACAAAGGATGAAGGCAGTAACTCTGAATCTTTGGCCAACACTTGGTGCATTAGCACAACGATTTGCATGTTGTCCACATCCAGTAAATGCTCCTTCAATTAAATTGGATTGGCAGCTTTGGGGCAGGAAAGGAATGAAATCCCATAGTTCCTTGGGCGGCCACTTTTATTCTAAATCTCTTTTCAGGCCACATCCCTCATCTCTCCCATTTCTTTTCTTCCTTTTGTCTTTCATTAAAATTTGTGACGCTGATGTTAAGGTGAAATTCATCGTTAATGTCTGGAATCCACGGGGTGGTCTAGGGTTTAAATCACAACTCCACCAACCAGTAACCAGTCATCGTCGAGTTGATTCTGACTCATGGTGACCCCATGCGTGTCAAAGTAGAACTGTGCTCTATAGGGTTTTCAATGGTTGATTTTTCAGAAGTAGATTGCCAGGCCTTTCTTCTGAGTTGCCTCTGGGTGAACTCAAACCTCCAACCTCTCCGCTAGCAGCTGAGCAAGTTAACTGTCAGCGCTACCCACTGCCAGTGACTAACCTAAAAAATAAAAATCGCTTCACTTCTTTTGGCCTTAGTTTTCTCGTCTGTACAATGGTAATCACTGTCAGGCAGGGTTGCTGTAGATTTGAATGAAATAAGGTCTCCACAGGAGCTCCAGAGTACCCAGCCGCGGTAGTGCGTGCACCTGTGTATTTCCCTGGAATATCTCTTCCCCTCTCTCTACAGTCTCCACTTCCGGCACAGCCAAAGGATACGAGGCTGCATGCTACGTTCTCAGGGACAATTCTCTACCATCAGCCCATCTTTACAATGCTCAGCTGTTAGGAGAATCTGATAATTGAATTAGGGAAATGTGGCATCGTGGGCAGTCGGGAGTGACAGACCAGGAGGCAGAATTCCCGTGTGAATGTGCTGCCCCCTCACTCACGGCAGGAACGCTAAGAGACAGCCTAGCTCCAGAGATGGGGGTGGCTCCACAGCTTGCCTGATGCTCAGCAGAGAAGATGCAGCGATTGAAGCCCTGAGCTGGAGCAGAGAGAGCAGGCGCTTTGGCGTCAGGAAGTCCGAGCCTAACTTCCATCTCTGCACCTATTAGCTGTATGAGTTTGGTTAAGATCCTTAACCTCCCAGCCCCGCAGTTTCCTCACTTGCAAAATGAGGATCCCCAAACAGATTTTGCACGGTTGTTGTGAGGATAAAATAAAAAGGTTTGGCTCATAGTAGGGTGTTCAAAAATGGCCTTTCTCCCCTTCCTTCTCTATCTATCCTCTCCTCCTTTTTGAAGACTTCCTTTTCTTTGTATTTCCCCCTTCTTTTCAGATTTCTTGAGAAATGCTACCTGTTCTAGGGTGGCTCTTAGGTTCAAGCACTAGAAAATCCAGTAAGTGATAAATCCTTGATTACATAAATCAGAACAACAACAACGCCATTCTTTGGGATCGTTATTAAATTGTGCAGTCAAATGAAGCCAAAATAATAATACTTGCATTGAAAGTCAGTGGACAAGTACACCCTCTCATTTGTTTGAAAGTACTGCCCTAGCTTACTATTGATGATGCTCAATAATGCCATTATTAAAAAGAAGACCTCCAAACCGACAATAGTAATAATGGTGATAAATCAGTCTCCCAATGCTGAGGACTCCCACTTTGTCTTGATTGAAGGGAAGCTACGGAAGTGTTTTCCCTCATTTAAAAAAAAAAAAAATCTTCCTTTTTTCTCAGGCCATCTGTCTGGCTATTAAAATCCCATCAACTTCATTGTGAGAACACTTACTTCCCCCACGCCTGCCATCCCAAAGGGGGATCTTCAGAGCCAGCTAGCGCACGACAGCTCAGGTCCCTCCAAAGGAAGAAGTTTGCCCTCAAATCTTGCTTTGAGTCATCCTGTCTTTCCTGCCTGGCCTCTCAGTTCATTTGCTACAAACAAAATACTCGTGTGATTTATGTTCAGGACTCCACATTAATGCCCAGAAGTTAGTTTATATCCTTAATAATGTGTTGATTCATTCAATTCTTTTAGAACTAACCATGTCTCTCCTCAGTAGTCCAGGCTCTAACAAGGCAGTGCTGGATCTTCACAATAAATGCTCTTGGGTGAAGTGTTGAGTGCTTCTATTATAGATGAAGGGCTGAAGCCCACGAAGCTAAGTGGTTGAGTTTGGACCAAGTGTATGGTGGGAAATACCTGCGTTCCTCTGCTCTGACTGACCAACTGGATTCCTAACACCTGAGACCATCTGTCTTGGTTTATGTGTTGCATTCTTCCAAACCCTCCCTGTTGTTATTAGTTGCCATTGAGTTGGCTCCAACTCATGGTGACCCCATGTCCTGTGCCATCTTCATGATCATTGGTGTGCTTGAGTCTATCGCTGTGGCCACCGTGTATTTTGAATGACTTCCAACCTAGGGGGCTCATCTTCCAGCACTATATTGGATAATAGTCTATTGTGATCCATGGAGTTTTCATTGGCTAATTTTTGAAAGTAGATCACCAGGCCTTTCTTGCTATGCTCTCCCAAATCCTTTCTGTCATCACTGTTACATAAGACAGTCATGACTGTTGTTGCAAGGGTGCCTTTCCTGTCTCCCCCAGGCCTGTCTGGAGATGACCATAGTCACTACTGAGAAATCTTGTAGTTTCTTCCTAGCAAGTACCTCTTCACACTAGAGGAAGATCTCTCTATGCTTAAAAAACTCTATGGTGGGGGAAGCAATCCCTTCACCTCTATTAGATGGAGAGGAAAGAACTAATTCCTCTTGCTCTGGTGGAGTCCAGGGAGGAATCATCTTCTGAAGATCCTGCAGGAAGACAAAGGAAATTCTCCATCCAGCTCAAGCAAGTATGTTAACAAGGTGGGCAGGATCACAACCTGTTTCTTCCTGGGCTGTGGTCCACAACACGTTCCTTTCTAGATGGAAGAATGAGTCAAATTGTATTAAGAGCTGAGCCCTCCCAATGCCTCAAAAAGGCTTTTGGAGTCCAAGTGATGGATTTCTGTGGATTGACCTCTGACCTTCTTTTAAATTTCTACCCCAGTGCCCCTTTATGGCCTACAGAAAAAAGCTGATGAGTAAAGAGGATGGAGAGACACTAGTCTCTCCATTTCTTTCAAACCTAGTGGATGGTTTATTAGTCAGAACAGTGTTTTTGCAAAGTGAATGATGGGTATCGGAGATGGATTTAGGTGGAATAGGGACATACACTGTTACGGATTGAATTTTGTCCCCCAAAAGATATGTTGAATTCTAACACGTGTACCAGTGAATGTGACCTTGTTTGGGGAAACAAGGATTTTCTTTGTAGATGTCATCAGTTAAATTAATGAAGTCATACCAGAGTAGGGTGTGTCCTAATCCTAATCCCTTCTAAATGGTGTTTTATAAAAGAGAAGAACAGACTTGGAAATAGAGTCACACACAGAAGGAAGGCAGCATGTGAGGATCCATTTACAAGCCAAGGAACGCCAATAAACATTGAGGCTACTGAAATGGAAAGGATCTTCCTCTAGAGTTGACACAGAGAGGTCATAGCCCAGCAGACATCCTGAATGTGGACTTCTAGTTTCCAGAACTGTGAAAAAATTTCTGTTCTTTAAAGCCACCCACTTGGTGGTATTTTGCTATGCCAGCCTTAGCAAACTAAGACAAACATTAAAACAAATTTAAGCTGAGTATTTTTCACGTGTGCTAAAATATAGCAAGCATGCCAAAGCAGTAATTCCTTGGATATTATTG
Organism: Trichechus manatus latirostris; assembly: GCF_000243295.1. Taxonomy (NCBI): domain Eukaryota; kingdom Metazoa; phylum Chordata; class Mammalia; order Sirenia; family Trichechidae; genus Trichechus; species Trichechus manatus. The sequence goes on from NW_004443963.1 coordinate 14,845,852, forward strand.
CTTAGGATGAGGCTGAAGCAGCGGGTCCATTTAAAGATAAATGTTCAGTTCATAGCAATGCAGGTGGTATCTGGATATGGCAAATATCACAAAAGGGGTACCCAAATGATTGAAGTATGGGGAATCTCAATTTAAAGCATCATCCATCTTTTGAGCACCTACTCCTTCTGCAGGCCCTTGACATGGATTACTTTAATTTTCAAAACATACTGTTGACAAGCATGATCATTCCTGCTTTCTGTGGCAGACAGGAAACGGCAGTTCATCGAGATTAAGCAACTTGCCTGGGGTTGCAGAACTGGTTAGCATTCCAACCCCAGGCCTGTCTGATGCCCAGACCAGCTCTTTCTGCTGGAAAGAGCTGCCCAATCAATCTGGGAGAAACTAGGGCAGGAAGTGGCTGGGTTCTAGGGAATATCTATTGGTCACGGCTGCCCTGGAGTGTGGTCCTGCTGTCTGAGGCTCTGGCCGGTAATCTTAGCCTGGGACCTCCCCACAGGCTTTGCAGCTTCCACTCATCAGCCAGATCACAAAATTTACTCCCCTGCCTGGTGTTTCTCTGTGTTCTCTGATCTCACAAGTAGCTCTCCTTCAGCTGATTGTCTGGGGTGGAAGGAGGTGTCTCTCACTGCCTGGGGGTGGGCAGGCCCCTCCCCGTGTTCTGCTGCTGCTTCTCTTCACTCTAACTGCCATGGGCCCTCAGGGCTCCAACATTTCATCTGCTCCCAGGAAGGATGGCCTTCATGCCCAGGCATCCTCCGTCTCTCCAGGAGGGCCTCTGCCCATGCTTTGCACTTTCTCCTTGCTTACCCCTGCCACCTCGTTACTCCGAGCTTCTGCCTCCCTCACCCTTCTTCCTACCTCGGGCTCCTGTTTGTCCATGGCTGGAAAAGCCATCGTCTTAGATACAGTGAGGGGCAGAGTGGGTTCCTTTCCTCTCATTCTTTTTCCCTCCCATCAGCCACCCCACACATTCCGCCTCTGGCCACGTCCTTGTAACCCTGGCCTCGGGCACCACTGAGATCCCCTGGGAAGGCTGAGAAAGACACGGTGGTGGAGGCCTTTTGACAAGGACTTTCTGACAGGTTCTAATGCTCTCCTGTGAACTTAGTCCTTGGGGAGGGACTCTGATTTCAGGACAGAGGCTGGAAGATCTGCCACCCCTGCAGTGACTGCTGCTTCCACGGGAAGCCAAGACTCAAACCGATTTACTCCTCCCGTACTCCATCCTGTCCTTCTGTCCTTTCCTCCTTTATTTCCTTCTTGCATTAACAATTTTGCTGAGGGCCTACTATGTGCTAGATGCTGTCTTAGCTCTTTCATCCCTACTAACTGTTTATTAGCTGCATGCCTGCAGGGGCCAGGCACTGCGCCAGGCAGCGAGGCACAGAGGCAAAGCCGACACTACAGCGCCTTACCGTCCGGCTGAGGAGACAAAAGGCTTGAAAACAGAGAAGCACAAGAGTGTACAGATCTTTGACCACATCTGAATCATGCAGGGCAGCGGACGCCCAAGGGTGGAGTTCTGTGGCTTTGGCAGAAAGTTGGAGGAAGGCAAGAGCCGCCACAAGCCGCTGGCCTTGATTAGCCCCCTTCCATCGCTACCAGTTTCTGTTGTGTCGACTCCAGCTCATGGTGGCTCCATGAGTGTTAGGGTAAAACTGTGCTCCATAGGGTTTTCAATGGCTGATGTTCTGGCAGTAGATGGCCAAGCCTTTCTACCAAGGTACCTCTGGGTGGATTCAAATCTCCAACCTTTTGGTTAGCAGCTGAGTGCGTTAGCTGTTTGCACCACCCAAGGACTCCTCATCCATCACTGCACCATGTCAAAGCAAACACTACCAAGATACCAAGACAATAGAAACAATTTCCTGCCACAGCCTGCCCCAGGTATAAAGCCTCACTTCTAAGTAGATGTCCCCAAGTCACGGAGCAAATCTGGAAGTGCTATTTGAGACCTCTCTTTTGCCAAATCTCACTGCCTTTTCACGTGGAAGGGACCTTGGATTTGATGACTCTGTGGGACAGAGGGAGGAGCCTGGGGAACACCCAAGGGCTTAAGTAGAGATGAAAGATGGGAGGAAGGGGGATAAACAGACTCAGGAGCCCAGTTGGGCCCCCAAAGGTGGGGATTGTGTCTGTCCTAAGAGAGGTAACACAGACTGTGTGATCCAGAAGAAATGTGTGGTGTGGTGGAGTGACAACTTCTGGCTAGTTCCACAAGCATTTATTGAGCTCCTACTGTGTACCACCATCACCCACTATCATTTTGTTGTACTGTGGTGGCTTGCTTGTTGCTATGATGCTGGAAGTTACTCCACCAGTATTTCAAATACCAGCAGGGTCACCCATGGTGGACAGGTTTCGGTGGAGAGTCCGGAATAAGATGGACTAGACAGAAAGAACTGGCTATCTATTTCCAAAAATTGGTCAATGAAAACCCTATGGATCACAACAGACCATTGTTCAATATAGTGCTGGAAGATGAGCCCCCTAGGTTGAGAAGCCCTCAAAATACATAGTGGCTGCTACAATGGACTCAAGCATACCAATGATTGTGAGGATGGTACATGACTGGGCAATGTTTAATTCTATTATACGTAAGGTAGCCGTGAATCCGAGCTGACTCCATGGCAACTAACAACAACAATACTGTATGCCACGCATGGTGCATGGGCTTGGGGCTCTGTGTTAAGTGCCTGACTGGAACCAGGGTCCATGGGTTCTAGTTCCAGCATTGCTGCTTGCTGGTTCGGTGGCACCGGCCAAGTCCCTTCCCTCTCTGGGCCTCAAGTTCTTCAATGATAATGTGTGGATTTGGACTAGATGAGCTCTGTGGGGACACTGCTAGTTGCCTTCCCTCTTTCCTTTATCTGTAGCAACAGAACCCTTCATTTTTAGCTGGGCACGTGGCCACCTGGAATAAATATTATTTCCCAGACTTCCTACAGCTAAGTGTGGTCATGTACAAACTTCTGTCCAATGAGACTAAAGCAAAAGTGTCGTGTGATATCTTCCAGAAAGCCTTCTTAAAAGCCAGGTAACAGGTGCCCTTGCCTCTTTGTGCCATCCTCCACCTAGATGCCTGGAATGTGAAGGTAGTGGCTGGAGCTCTGGCAACCACATTGGACTGTGAGGCCAAAGGCCACATTGGGATGGTGGAGCAGGATACTGGTAGGAGACTATATTGCTAATTAGTTAGTGGAGACTGTAGACCAGCCTTGTACTTCAAGCTTCCAGATTGGTTTACTTTAGAAAGAATAAATTTTTTTGTCTTATTTAAACCATTGTTAATTCTATTTTTCTGTTACTTATAGTCAAGTCTAATCCTTTCTGATATAAGCTCAAACATTCCTTCTATGAGTACGATTCTGCATTGTGTCTTTAGATGAATTCTTTAAGAATTTGCTTCTTGTGGTAGGCAGAACAATGGCCTTCCAAACATTCCCAGCCAATGTACCTCATACACAGCTGCTATCCGTCTGTCAGTAGAGGCTTGTGTGTTGCTATGATGCTGACGAGGTTTCAAGAGCTTCCAGACTAAGATGGACTAGGAAGAAAGGCCTGGTGATCAACTTCGAAAAATCAGCCATTGAAAACTCTATGGATTACTAAGTTCCAGTCCACAACTGATCATGGGGATGGTGCAGGACTGGGCAGCATTTCGTTCCATTGTGCCTTGGGTTGTCACAAGTTTGGGATTGACTCCACGGCAACTAGCAAAAACAACAACAAAGAGGTCTACGTTCTAATTCCTGGAACCTGTGAATATGCTACATTACATTGCAAAGGGGAATTAAGGTTGCACATGGAGTTAAGGTTGCTAATCATCTGGACTTAAAATAGGGAGATTATCCTGGATTATCCTGGTGGGTCCTTAAATGTGGAAGAGGGAGGCAGAAAAGAACCAGAGAGGTGGCAGCATGTGAAGGCCTCAGTCTGATGTTGCAGGTTTTGAAGATGGAGGGAGGAGCCACAAGTCGAGAAATGTGGGTGACCTCTAGAAGCCAGGAAAGGCAAGGAAATGGATTCTCCCCTAGAGCCTCCAGGAAGAATGCAGCCCAAATGACACCTTGATTTTAGTTCAGTGACCCCACTTTCAGCTTCTGACCTCTAGAACTGTAAGATAAAAAAATTGTATTGTTTTAAGCCATTAAGTTTGTGGTAATTTGTTACAGCAGCAACAGGAGACTAATACGCTCCTTCTGTTTTCTCACTGGTAAAATGAGGATCATGATAACACCCACGTTACAGAGTGCTGTGCAGCATAAGGAAGGTGGTATATGTGTGGTCCTTAGGACAGGACCCAGCACACAGGAGACATGCAAACCACATTACCTCTCAGGAAAATCATCCCTTCCTCTCATACCTCTAGTCACCACCATTAACCATAAATGATAATATTTCCTGAAACATACTGATACCATGTGCTTGGGACTGAACTAATGGCTTTACTGTTGTTGTTGTGTGCCGTTAAGTCGATTTTAACTCAGGGACCCCACGTGATGGAGTAGAACTGCCCCATGGGGTTTTCTTGGCTGTAATCTTACAGAAGTAGATCACCAAGCCTTTATTCTGAGGCACTGCTGGGTGGGTTTGAACCACCAACCTTTACATTCGTAGTTGAGCACAAACCATTTGTGCCACCCAGGTTCCTCTCTCTCGTCCTTGCACACAGCTTTATCAGCGCCCTGAGCTCACTGTCTGGTAACTATCTTCTAGTCTCAATCGGCTTCAGAGCAGTGGCACATCTCTGTCATTCACCAAACACTTACTAAGCACCTACTACGTGCCAGCTCCTGAATTGGCCCTGGACTATGACAGTGAATAAGACAGACAGACTCTGGTCTCACAGAGCTGTATTCTGGTTGGGAGAGAAGTGACAGATACTGTAAACAAGTGAACAAAATCAGAGAGCATTAAGTGCTATGAGGAAAATAAAATAAACAAGAGGGACAAGAAGGAGAGAAGTGACATCAGCTGGATGAGAGGGTGAGGGCAGGTCTCCCTCAGAAGCTGACTTAACTTCTGTGCCCCATGAACTAGCGTGGAGCCTGACTTACATGAAGAATTCAAACATTGCTGAATTGGATCTGATCTGACCATTCTCTCAGATCAAACTCTATGTCTGCAAGTTTGTATCCTTCCTGGGCAGTTGCTGGGCAATTTTTTCCTACCTAGAAAACTCCTGAAATTCCCTTCTTCTCTCTGAACACTTCTGAGGAGAAAATTAGAAATAGGGGATCCCCTAGTTCTCCAGAGTACCCCCCTCTCTTCCTATACTCCAAAGCTCTCTCCGCAGCCGCACCGGCAATGTGGACTGTCTCCCTGGCACCTGGCATTTAGTTATTGAATAAAGCATACCATGTGGTCAACTTAACAGGGAGCAGCTCCCAAACTGGGGTCCAGGTCACAGATTGTCAGCCTCTGTAAAAGAGACTGAGGCTGGTATAAAACAGGTGAGAGTAGACTGCTTTAAAAGCAACAACTTACCCTAGAGATGCTTGGCAAAGGGGAATGGATGAGGCTAGTCGTCCATCTAAATCTTATCAGCAAGCACAATTTGGTAATGTTGGATAGTTATGCATTTATTTACAGATGCATGACTTCAGTCACTCTTATTTCACTCAGAGGCTACACCTACCCTGCGCTGGTATTATTTTGCTTGCATTTTCAGTTGCTGGAAGACAATCCACCGGTAATTTGGCAGTGGTATAGAGGAGGGTTTGCAAAATCAGATACCTACAGAGGCCAGACAGCAGCCCTACAGGAGTGAAGCTGCCATGTTGTCAGACAATTGGGAGCAGTGGGGAGTTGGGTGAACTGCAGAGTCCCTGCCACATCTGAAGGGGCGTCTGCCACCAGCCCTTACTGATTGTCACTCAGTTACAAAATCTAGTTCTCCTCCCCACAAGGGAAGCCAAAAATATTGATTTTTATGGGAAAGTTCTCAATTTGTAGAACAATTCAGGGTCAAACATAACTCACTGGAGGTCACCATTGCTAAAAGACCATAAAAATCAGTTGCCATCGAGTAGATGCCTCCTCATGTGACCCCATGTGTGTCAGAGTAGAACTGTGCTCCGTAAGGTTTTCAGTGGCTGATTTTTCTGAAGTAGATTGCTAGGCCTTTCTTCCGAGGTACCTTCGGGTGTATTCGAACCTCCAACCTTTCAGTTAGCAGCCAAGCATGTTAACCATTTGCACCACCCAGAGACTCCTACCAATTCCTACTGCTAGTAAAAGAAGTAATACACACACTGCTGATAATGACAGTAGTTGTTGTGAGTTGCCATTGAGTCGATTCCGACTCATGGCGAACCAACGTGTGCAGGGTAGAACTGCACCATGCGTTTTTCAAGGTTGTGACCTTTCGGAAGCAGATACTCAGGCCTGTCTTCCGAGGTACCTCTGGCTGGTCTTGAACCACCAACAGCCAATAGCTGAGTGCCTAACCATTTGAGCCATCCAGGGACTCCTGGCATTTATTGAGTGCTCACTCAGTGCCAGGCAGTTTGATGAGCACTTTACATGGAGCATCTTATAAAACTTCACAGCAAACTCACAAAGCAGATACAATTATTTCCCCCTTTTTACACATGAGAAAATTGATTTAGAGAGGCTAAATTCCTTGTCTAAGGTCACAGGGCTGGTAAGTGATGGTTGGGATCTGAACTCAGGCTGTCTGGTATTAGATCTGACATGAACTCCAGGCCTAGCTAGAATATAACGCAAATGTTGGTTATGATGAGGCTGGGTAAAACCTGAGACTAAATATGCATCATAAGCTCAGATGCAAAGCTTTGTTCTATGTCCTTTTTACTGTATTCATTTATTCATTCAACAAACATTGACTGAACACCTACTATATGCCAAGGACTGGCAGCACAGGTGTGAAATCACTCTATCCAAGAATAAAGGTACCATCTTCTCTGCAAATTTCTTCTGTTTACCCTGTCTCAGCAAATGTGACTTTCTGTCACCCCTTACCACAGTGACAGGAGTACAAACAATATGTTCTATTCAGCCTTGCCTACAACTTCTCAAAGAAATTTATTTAGAGATTTGAGGACCAGGGAACAATATAGATAGAATTAGTGTAATTGAAGGCTATACACAGTCTTTGGGGTTGGCCGGGCTTGGGTTGGAATCCCAGCTCTGCCCCTTACTGTGTGACCTTGGACAAGTGACTTAATTTCTCTAATCCTCTGAAGATGGAGATAGTGGGGTCATGGCTCATACCTTAAGAGTAGTGAAGATTAAATAAGAGGTAACCTCTGGACAGTATCTAGAACAGTGCTTAGCACAAAGGAAACACTCAATGAATGCTTAGCTCTTACTAGTAGTCCTAGTAGTTGAAGTGGGTCCAGAAAAGTTGTTTTGCAGGGTTACCTTCTTTGCAAAATATCGGGGAGGAAAAGTAGGGAGGAGAGTTCTCAGTTTTAGGGGAAATGCAAGAAGGATTAAGGATAAGACTTCAGCAGACACAGATCAGATGGGGAAAAAACTCATGTGTAAGAAAAGAGCGAACAACCCTTACAGCAGAGAAAGTGAGAAAGGAGGGCAACGGCGCAAAGCTGGGATAAAGACAAGTCTAGGTGTCAGCCACAGCCAGTCACTGTGAGTTTTGCCTGATGGCAAGGCCAGAGGAAAGCTGGCACTAGGATTATTTAAATTGCAGGGTGGATGGTGTAGTAAAGCAAGGGGCCGAGTTCCCAATGAGGCTCTGGCAACTGTGCACCTGGGATCTTGTACCCAAACGTTGGCATTCTCGTTAGCAGCTGGAAGACTACCCAAGGTCAAGGAAGTTCGGGGCAGAGTGAATAAATATAATATCAATAAGGAAAAGGGTGGCAGCTCCTGTGAGGCCACCCCAGGGCTGCTAAGTCAGTACCTCTGGGCCAGGCAATAATAACAAGGATTTCCACGGAGAGGAAAGGAGACTGCGGCTCAGCAGGGAGCATGTGGCAGCTTATGAGATTCCCAAAGCTCTAAGGCAAAGCTGTGGCTCAGGGGCACCCAGAGAACCTCCCAGGTGGTGGGATGCCGGAGAACACCTGCTTGTTCTCATGTGTTTTTCAGAAGGTAGTTTCAGCTGGGCCTAGGAGAAGGGACTGTGCAAGAGCATGCTTGGGGTTTTCATTTGAAAGCCCATCTCCCCCACTAGGTGAGGAGCTGCTTGAGGGCAGGCATCCTTTCTTTCTTCATTCATTCAGCATGTGGCTCCTCAGTACCCTCTCTGTGCCAAGCACTACACTAGGCTCTGGGCATATTGTGGGGGACAAGATAGACATAGAACCTGCTCTCATGGGCTTATAGTCTTTTAGGGGAACACAGAGCATAAACAAGTAACCGCTAAAAAAAAAAGAAAAAGGTGAATGTTAAAGAAGGAACTAAAAGAGTTAAGAGGCTGGTGGGCTGCTTTGAATGGGGTGGTCCGGGAGCCTCCTTGACAAGGTGACATTTGAGCAGAAATTTTCTGTATCTTTGTAACCCCAGCGTACAGCACGTAGTATGTGCTCAATAAATGCTTGTTATACCGAACTGTTGAGAGAGTGAGAAGGGAGAATCTTGATGCCTCTATTGTATATCACTTCTAATCTTGCTTCTCTTCCTCTTTATTACAGCTAACTTAGTCCAGTTTAGCGGGTTACCGTAACAACCACCTCACTGTGCCTCGCCCCTGCCCAGTAAATCACACCAGCACTGACTGGAACCCCATCCCGTCCATTCGGCCCTCAACATCTAGTGATATCACTAATGGGTAAAGCCAGTTATGACCCTTCCTTGCTTGAATTGCCTCCTCCCAAAATATGCGTTGTAAATCCTACTATACTTGTGGTTATAATTCCATCTGGGAATGGGTTTTCACTGTTATGTTAATGAGCAAGTATTAGTGTAGGGTGTGTCTTAAGTCGATCTCGTTTGAGATTTAAAAGAGCAGATTAAGCAAGCAGCAAGAAAACAGCTGGGGGAAGATAGATGCCCTGCCACATGAAGATCACCAAGGAGCCAAGGCGTAGAAGCTGAAAAGAGACAAGGACATTCCCCCAGTGCTGACAGAGAGAAAAAGCCTTCCTCTAGAGCCGGCTCCCTGAATTTGGACTTTTAGCCTCCTAAAATGTGAGAAGATAAATTTCTGTTCGTTAAAGCCACCCACTTGTGGCATTTCTGTTCTAGCAGTACTAGACAAGTAAGACACCACATTTCTGGACTTCCCTTTCTTTCATGCTGAAACAGAAACTTTTCTGTGAGCCATTTCTGTTCCTTTGGGACCTGGTCTCCGCTGCCCTCCCAGCCTCCCCGCTCCCTGTCTTCTTCCTTCTAGCCACACTGAGCCACTGTTTCTGCACCTGCTGTTCCTTCTGTCTGAAGTTCCCTTCCTCGCTTTAGTTTGCTAACCCCTCTGCATCCTCCAGAACTCAGTCTTCCCTAGCATCCTCATCCTCCCCCAGTCTCGGTGCTCCCACAGTCCCCTGTGCTTCTATTCCATGCTGTGCCGTCCTCATCGTCTGTTCACTGGTGTAGCTTCTCTACTAGACTGTGAGTTTCTCCAGGGAAGAGACTGAGACTTTTAAGTCTATCCTAGAGTCTCATACAGAACCTGGTGCTCAGGGAACAGTCATTGAACAAAGATTAACTACAACCCTTTTCCTTATCCAGAAAGTTGCTGGTAAGACCAATTCTTTTCCTTTCGACTGCTTCCTGAGTCGTGGGACAGACACAGCTGCAAGCTGGAGAAATCCCTTGGGCTCTCTCAGCACCCTGCCTACATTTCTCCCTGCCAGCAAGATACCTTGCCATCTTTCTTTGATTGAAATAAAAATTATTGTGGTAAACATAAAATTATATAAAATGTAATTACATAATATGTAAGTTCAGCCATTTCTAAGTGTACAATTCAATGACATTAGTTACATTCAACATGTCGTGTCACCATCGCCACTATCTGTTTCCGAAACTTTTTCATCAGCCCAAACAGAAGCTCAAGCTTCCTTTGATTTTAAAGCACACATTTTAAGTCACAAGGTTTCTGGAATTAGAGTTTGTTTTACAATTGATGTGTACATTAAATATGTTTTCCCCTGCCCTGAAAACTGTTTTTAAGGAGATGGTTCATTTTACAATTGAAGGTGTCTTAGAGCTGCAGGAAGACGGACCAGGGAGAGTAAAACCTTTTATAGCTCCAGGAGAGGGATGGGGACACTGCCTGGGCTATAGGAGCTCACCAGACATCCTATTGCAGTCAACATGCACTTCTTGGCATTGGGGAGCAGAGTTAACATCTCTTGACTCTTATTCCTATTTTTAAAAAGTCTGGTGGTTATAACTGACCCTCATTTAAATTCTAGCTCAAATCTTTGATGATTCTGATAGTGAAAGATGCTAGGAACCTTTCTGAATTTGTGGGAGGGTAATATGGAGAGAAGGCAACAGCTATGGGGCTGTCTCAAATGTCTTGGATGAAACAGAGTTGTTTAGTGAGATGCCTGTTCTTTAGGCTTCCCTGCTGGGACTTACCTAGAGGGTCCTGGAGGGCAGGTGGGGGGGTGCTTGCCCACCACTGTTCCCTTATGTTTATCAAGGGTTGGCATCCAGTGTCAGCACCCCCATGAAGTAGTTTTTTAATTTAGTTGATTGGAGTTGCACCAGTCTAGTTCCTCTCTTCTCTGCACTGTCATGAGATGTTTTGAGGCCAAAGAGACCACCGCATTCAGACTGAGGTGAAGTCGCAGGGGGGCATGGCAAAGAAGAGAAGGGAACAGCTGCTGTAACCTTTAAACCAATCTTAGAAAAACTTGTTGCCCTCCAGTTGATTCCCACTCACAACAACACCATAGGTCATAGTAGAACTGCCCCATAGGGTTTCCAAGGCTATAGTCTTAACAGAAGCAGACTGCCACATCTTTCTCCTGTGAAGCAGCTGGTGAGTTCGAACAGCCGACTTCCTGGTTAGCGGCTGAGCACTTTAACCACTGCGCAACCAGGGCTCCTTCAAAACAATCTTAGGGGAGGCGTTATCATCCTCGTTACATAGATGGTGCAATTGAGGCACAGAGATAGAATTAACTAGCCCAAGGTCACGCAGCTTATAAGAAGCCAGAAGACAAAGAGCTAATGTCTTTAACAAGACTGACAAGACTCCACACCTTCGGATCGTAAACACTTCTGCGCCCCCTCCCACACCACCCAGCATCAGCTGCCTGGTGTACTCCCAGTACTTGTCTCACTCCCTTCCTATGGGTCTCTGCACTTGCTGCCCTTCAACCTGAAACGTTCTTACTTCCTCTCTTCACCCGGTTAACTCCCACTCATCCTTCAGCTCTCCATTCACATCTCACCTCCTCAGGAAAGCTCTCCCTGATTAGATAAACTCCTGTTATGGACTGAATTGTGTTTCCCCAATAGATAAAATGTTGAAATTCTAACTCCTGTATGTATGAATGTGACCTTGTTTGGAAATAGGGTTTTTGAAGGTTAACATGAAGTCACATCAGAGTAGGGTAGTTCCTAATCCTATGTGACTCTTGTCCTTATAAGAGGAGAAGAGACACAGAGGAGAGAAGAATGGCCATTGATGATGGAGGTAGATACAGCTGCAAGCCAAGGAATGCCATGGATCGCCGGGAGCCACCAGGAGCTAGGAAAAAGATAGGGGACAGTTCCTCTCTCAGAGCCCTCAGAAGGAATCATCATGGCTGGTACCCTAATTTGGGCTTGTAGCCTCCAGAACTGTGAGACAATAAGATCCCTTCTTTAAAGCCAATCACTCTGCGGTATTTTGTTATGACAGCAGTAGGAAGCTAAGACAACTCCCAGTATTATGAACTCTCACAGCCCCACGTGTCTCCCCTTGGTAGCACTTAACACAGCTGTAATTTATACATATTGGAGAGAGTCTTTGATTAGGGTCTGTCTCTGCCACTAGACTCTAAAGTCCCTGAGGGCAGAGACCCTGAAAGATGCTTCCTCCTAAAGTGCCCCCAGCCTCTGGCCCAGTGCCTGGCACTTTGAAGGGGCTCATTAAAGATTAACATGTATGATAAATGAGGGAAGGAGTTGTCTGATCCGTGGTTGTAAACAAACCTGAAAATTTAAAATGGATATTTCATTTGAATATGGATTTTTGGCCCAAACACTCACATTCAGGGCTAAGAGGAGTCACTGAATTTTGATACATTTTAAATCTCTTCCATTATCAGTCCGGATATATATTTTCTCCACCCCCCTGACCTGAAAGCGAACACTCATGGGAAGCTCTCCCTGAGGAGCTCTGTGACAGACGTTCTAGATGATGAGGAAGGAGGAAAACACGGCGGGACGGGATCTATTTAGAGGACTCTCACCCCCAGCACTTCCTTCCCCGGCATTCACTCCCTCTCCGAGCTCTTTCTTTTTTGTTATCTTATTTTATTATTGTCCCCTGTGTTCAGCCTCTCTCTCTCTCCTCTGTGTTGACTTCTTTATTTTTTTGGAATGTCAAAGAATGATGCTTTTGCCACCACTGTTCATTGTGTATGATCTAAAGAACAACCTTTTGACGATGGGAAGGGACCCCCATTTCTGAGCACCCACCACGTAGCAGGCAGTGTTGATTTGTTCATTCGTCCACAAAGGTGAGCAGATGTCTTGCACTGGTCATAATTGCTGGGGATACAGCAGTGAGCAGAACAGACAAACATCCCTGCCCTCGAGGAGCCGACAGTCCAGTGATGGGAAACCAAAAAAACCAAACCCGTTACTGTCGAGTTGATTCCGACTCACAGTGACCCTGTAGGACAGAGTAGAACTGCCCCATACGGTTTCCAAGGAGTGCCCGGTGGATTTGAACTGCCAACCTTTTGGTTAGCAGTCATGGCTCTTAACCAGCATGCCACCAGGGTTTCCTCAGTGAAGAGAGGCAGACAATAAATAAATCAAACCCTTTGTCGTCGAGTCAATTCCGAATCATAGCAACCCTATAAAAGGAGTAAATTATCCAATGTGCTAGAAGGTAGTAAGTGTTCTATAAAATAAATAAATAAAACTGGGTAAGAGGGATGCATGAAAGGTTCAGGGTAGGGATTGTTGATTAAAATTTCAAATAAGATGGTCAAGGAAGACCTCCCTGAGAAGGTGGTAGCCACCTATTCATCTAATTCCCTGCAAGGAGGCACAGACACGATTACACCTCCTTTTTACTGAAAAGGAAACTAAGGATCAGAGAGGTTAAATAACTTGCCCGAAATCACACAGCTTGTAAGGGCAGTGCTTGAAGTGACCCCAAGTCTGTATGACTGCAAAAGTCTTTTAAGTTCACTGCAAAGTTCCATCTGCAAACTCCATGAGTTACAGGGGACATTAGCTATGCTCTGAAAACTGCTTGACCGCAAAAATCCAACGGAGAGTTTACATCAAGGACACTTCAAAACTGAAAGGGCAAGATAAAGAGGCAACTGAGGGTCTGGCCTATAGTTCAGTGTTAGATATCTGGTGTTGCACAGCCCCCCTTCACCTCCCCAGCCTCAGTCAGCCCATGGGAGGGAGGGGGTTAAGAGCAGAGTCATTGTCACCCTACAAGGCGCAGAGAGGCTGGAGATGGCAGCTAGGAATGAGTAGCATGTCGGGGGAGCCGGATTGGTCAGAACTCGGCTTAAGACCAAGCTCCCAATGAGGGAAGCTGAAACAGAGGCAGAATAGAGCGCAGTCCTAGTGGTGAACCTGAGCAACCCCCACAATGGGACAGGGTCCCAGCATAGAGCTTTTTGCAATTGATCGGAGTGCACAGGGTAGGGTGAAAATGCAGCTCAGCGAGTCACAAGAGGTCTGGAATCAAGTTCTGCCTCTTCCATTTCTACCCACGTGAGCTTGGTGGGTCTTTCACTTCCATGGACCTCATTGTCATCACCTATAAAGCAATGGCAGGGATGGGGTGTGAATGGGCAGGGACTTGCAAAGCATTTCTTATTGAAGGAGTTGGACTCGGCTAACAAGGTGAGATGGGGAGACAGCGGCGAGGAATGCTGTGCCTGGCTCTATAGAAAACTGCTGATTGGAACCCAAGACCTTGGCGATAGGCTTTAGGGTCCTGGGAATTGGATGGGGAGGTTTGGTAAAGAGAATGTACCGGGGAAGCTAAGTGAGAATGAGCCCATCATGCCTGCTCTTTGCCCAGAGGGGTCTATTCTGGTGAATATGAAGATCAAACTGAACTTCAGTATACTTGAAAAGCAGAAAAGGGAAGAAAATCCATTGGTTATTTTTTTCTTCCCCATCTCAGCTGTGTGTACTGGTCACTGGTCTCTACCTTCCCTTAGACAGTTTGCTTTCACTTTAGCCAGTTAGGATCTGGACATGGGCAATCCAGTCACTGACTCCTCTTTAAGTTCTCTTCTTTTATAATAACGAATTCATGACTCATTATTATTCTTTTAACAAAGAAGTTCCAGGAAGAACCAACAAACCATCCTGAGTTCCTCACCTCCTTCTCCTTCTCTCTTTCTCCCTCTTGATAACTTGATTATCACACGCCATTATGACGTTTGCATTCATTTCAATAATTTGAAGAATTTCCAAATCTACCCACTAATAAATATTTCTTATGCACCTACCGTGTGCATGTACCAGAAGAAAGTCAAATTACCTTGGGAATTATGGAGCAATAACGTACACAGTGTGAGGGCCCATCCGGAACTTCCATACTCAGTTCAGCCCCACTTAAAGGTATGCATGTCTAGGAAAGATTGGTGGCATTCCTAATACGAAATAAACAACGTATGCTTTCCTCCTCCAGAACAAGAGAGCCACGGCTGAGCTGAGCCTGGCTCACTCTGCCACCTTGCAGGCGGAGCAAAGCCTATGCAATGATGAACTTGGAAAAGAGAATTTAGGAGCATCAAGACCCTTTCTTGCTGCAAGAGAGCAAGGATGGAGGTCGGCTGGCTGAGTCCCTATGAGCAAACAGCATGTGGAGGGCAAGACAGGAGAAGCCCCTGATGGAAGAGGAGCTGGAAGATTCAGCAGAGGGGATTTAACAGCCCGGGCAGAGATAAAGATCTCTGCTGTCTGTGCCCCACAGCAAGTCTGTCCTCTCCCAAAGGGGCAAGAGAAAGAGAGAGAGAGAGAGAGAGAACAGAGGCAGCGTGGAGGGTTCGTTTCTGCCACAGACAGGTTGTACCAGTGACTGGCTCCTCCTCTGCAGGGCTGCAAATCCTCTGGGGGAGGCATGGAGCCTGGATAGCGGGGAGGAAGGCACAGGATAGAATGAACACAAAGAGTGAATTTCTTGCTGCCCCTGGAGACAACGATTCCTTTTGGTGACAACAGAGGTTAACAGCCTGAGCAGCAAGCCACCGTGCAGCCCAGAGACACCTTGCTTGGAACAAGTAGTTTCAGTGTCCTGTGGCAGATTTTCTTGAACTCTTCCCTGAAAGGGCAAATTCATCTCTCCATTCTCAGGCTGTTAACATAACTTTCCTGAAAAGTTCAAGAACTTCTCCTATCACTCTCTACCTCCCTGTCTGCACGTGTAGCCCCCTTCCTCCACTCTGCCCAAATCCCATGAAGGAATCCAGCCTGTTAGGGAGTTCAAGAACAGACACAGAGACTTTGCTGTTATTTACTCTGCAGAGGGTTAGGAATAAAGGCTGTGGGTTCCTCTTGATCTCTCTCTCCCCATCTCCCTGTGTCTGCCCCTAACAGGTGGTCATGTCCCTACTAATTCTTCAGCCGACTAATTAATTTCAAAAGCAGCCGTAGAGGCAAGGAAATAGTTCTAATTCGGATTTTCATCAGGAGGTGAATGAAAAAAAGAAAAAAGATCATCTCCAGAGACAAAAAGCCCTGGTGAAAACGAGAGAGCAAGAAGGAATGAGAGGAAGACAAGGTTATCTTTCATCTGGAGTCATTAGCAGCATCTCAGAAAGAAGATTTGAAATCTGTTCGCAACTTCTTATGTACGAGCAGAAAAAACAAAGAGGTGATGGGTGGGAGGGGGATCTTTTTTATCTTTATCGCAGAAAACCCAGGTTGTGGGGACCAGAAGCACTAGCGATGTCATTTCTGCAAAGGCTGACCCTATTTTGATGCTCAAAAGAGCAAGCGCACGAGCACCCCATAAGAATCGCCTGTGCCAACCTTTGGAAATCAATGCACTTAGAACCTTCAGAAATAAGTGCGATCTTTGGGGATAAGTGATTTAAAATCTCTGGACCACTTCCTAAGTGGTCAAGGGCCAACTTCCTAAGGTGGTCCCAGGCCTGAAAGCCCCATATTGACAGAGCTGTTGGAAATTAAAGGCCAGGTGAGACCAGGGGCTTGAGCAGCCACCCTGGCTGCCAAGGCCTTGGCTACAAGTGGAAAGGGAACAGCTACCTGGAATGGGGCCTGGCCCAGCCCTCTCCTTACTGCCTGGGTCTCTCTCTGGGGAGAGGGTCCTGCTGGGCCAAACCCTTGGCTTCCGTGCACACCCCACAACCCTTGGGAAGTGTTGCCGTTCTAACCTTTTCCACATGATTTAAGGAGAGAGAGGCTGTGTGGCTTAGAGAGAAAGTTAAAGAGGGTGGGTAATACATTTGGGCACCAAACAGATGGAATGTTAATGAAAATACTTAGGCCTTTTAATGCACAAGTGATCTGAAGCTACCTCTAGTCCCCTTGTCTCCCGGGAATTATAAAATGTTGAAAACTGCACCGTCTTAGGAATTTGCAAATCAAACCCTGATACAAAAGCATATTTGGAACAACTCACAAATTTCTGGGCACATTTCCCCTAAAAGAATGTCCTGTCTTTCCTCTGATCTCTTAGTGACATATCTCCGTCCATCTAACTAAAATCCAAGGGAGGCAAATTGCTACTGTGATCGTTTCCCTAAAGCAACCCTCATTCACTTTGCTTTTCTTCTTTTTTGGAATAAAAGTGTGTCATAAATGTTTAATTAAATGGAAGTCTTTCCACTGTTAATGACTAGCTGCATGAAAGGCTCTTCCTTTTTTTTTTTTTTTTTTTTTTTAAGGAGAGGTGTGTGTGTGAGTGTTTAAAACAGTCCCTATTAATTTTCTGATATTGATTCTCTGGCTGGGGAAGAGCATATAGTATTCAGCATCGAGCTCCTCTGCAGAATATGTTAAAGGCAGCAGTTTGGATTGAGAAAGGGCACCAAATGCAGTATGCGTCAAATAGACCATCGCTCAGTGAAGTCACTTAGCTATTCAAAACATGTTCAGCCATCACCCAACCGTTTGCACCAACAATGTGGGGCAGGGGGCACAGACTTTCTGCTCTTTCCTCAGACACAACCATTTCCCAAAGAGTGGCTTTTGCTCAGTTTGGTTAGACTCTGGGGCCAGATCAGTTTCTCCCTCTCCCATCGCTTTCCCTCTCTTCTCCGTCTCCTGGCTTCAACTCCCTGCATCACCATCCCATGTTGAGCTTAACAAACAATCCTGCAGTCCCCCGCTTTGCTTCCTGTTGCCTCAAAAGGCCTCTGGTATCGGTTCATAGCAGAAGCCAAATACATAAGCCTTTCTTTCACCCAGAAACATATGCATCTCTCCGTGCAAGTCTTTCTATGGGTGGCTGCAGCTTGTACACACAAACATAGATAACAATTCAAACTGTAGTCCCTCAGATTAAAGTCTGTTGTTAAATGCAGGTTGTATGACCTGCAGGAGTTCTTTTCTGTGCTGATTAACATGTCCCAGGAGCACATGCCTTCATTCATGCCCTAATCTTCCACCTTGTGCACTGTGGCGGACCCTTTGCCCCCAATACATGTACATGTACACACACCCCAACAGCCCTACAAAATAAAGGCAAGCTGCTGACACCCCTGCCCCACTGCTCCCCCACTCCCCCCTCCAACCTCCCAATGCCCTCGCCTCTCTCCCTCCCTGCCTGCCTGCCAGCCTGCCTGCCTGCACAATGTCTGATCCTGAGCTGGCTGCAGTGCTGACTCTACTCGCTTCTGGAGAACAGACATGTCACTCTGCGTGCAAGTGAACTGCCTCTCAGCCTAACCTACCCATGAATTGCTGTTCATTAGAACTTGAGCTTGTTTCCTGTGAGAGACGTATGTATTTTTAGACTTTGTAAATGTTAAAACACACACATACACACACGCAGCCAGCCACCTCGAATGATCTGGGTGGCTCATAGACATTACGAAATGCTCTTGAACTCAGCTTGAGATCCTGGAATAATTAGGATTTACCAAATAAAGATTCTTAGAAATAATAGTGTTTTTTTTTTTTAAAGGAGATTTGCAGTTGATGATGTGTCCAAGACTTTTGGAGAGTAAGGGGAAGAGGAAGGGGGAAAGACGAGTATTTCTGAATTCTTCATTACGAAAAGAGGAGCAGTGTTGAGAGAAGCAGTTAGTTATTTCCCCCCTCATAAAATGCAACGTTCAACCAAATGGCAAATCCTAATGATTCTGAATCAGGAAGAGCACATTTGACTTTTAAAGACAATCTCTTGTTGTTTTCATTATATCATAGATTATTCCAATGAACAGGTTTGGGGAATGGGGGGAGGCGGAGGCGAGAGAGTTGAGTATGGGTTTTGCTTATCGATTTTCTCTCCTCTGAAACTAACCCAACCAACCTTGATCAGTGGTGGAAGGAGTGAAGTAAGAAAATGGTGGAATGTAAAGGGGACTTATTCGGAGGATGGTGGGGAGCGGAAGGGGAGGTGGAAATGGGGGAGGAGATGGGAAATCAAATACCTTCTAGGCAGCAGGTTCTCCATAATCCAGAATGGGTCATAACTTCCTCGTTCTTTTTGCTGGTTTCATTCTCACTTACACTTTTTGTCTTGCAAACCCCTCTGGAGTAGAGCCAATAGTCGGTTCCCACAGCTATGGTCATCAGGCTGAAGGCAGCGAAAGCACCAACGGTGGTTAAAAGCATCTGAACACCTCGATCAAAGAGCCCCATAATTCTTCATTCTATAAACACCCAACCGACTGCTGGTTCTCGGGAGAGTGTGTGTGACCGTGCGAGTACTAAAGCAAAAATAAAAATAATTCCACTACTAATAGAATGGGTATGTGTGTGAATAGAGAATATGGAGAGAGAGAAAAAAAGGGAGGTAAGAAAGCTCACGGAAAAGAGTGTAAATTATAAAGACCACACGGGAAGAGAGGCTTGCCTTTTGAGATCAGAAACTGTTCCAGTTGCAGTGTTTTTGTCTTTAAAAAAAAAAAGGAAAAAAAAAAAAAAAAGACACCCCCCCCACCCCCCCCAAGTGAGATGCCTTAATCTCTTTTCCTAAAATTCTGGTCTCCAGTTTCCATATGTGATATCTAATTTGGAGATGGCTTCCACAGTGAACCAGGGAACAGCCGCATTCTCAACACAATCTCTCATGGTCGGGACCTAGAGAGTTAGAGCTTGTAAGAGCCCAGATGCAACCTTCCGTCTTCGTTCTCGGCTCTGCGGCCTGCGCCATGAAAATCCGTGGCTTCCCCAGTTCTGTTCCTTGGGGGTCTCAGGCGCTTTGGTTTCAGACCAGACTTCCCAGTATTCTGTAAGCCCTTGATCTCAGCTGAACAGGTGCGGGGGTCTCGCCTTCCATGGTTTTGCCCGGCGGCAGCAGCGGCGGCAGCAGCAGGGCGGGCAGGCACG
>NW_004443963.1:14865556-14894664 GCF_000243295.1 Trichechus manatus latirostris
GGCGGCGGTTATTGTTGGTGGTGGCGGGGGTAGTGTTGGCGAAGTGGGGGAGGGAGGGGGTTTCTCCCGGAGAATCGAGGCGGGTTTCCCTCCCCCTATCTGCAAAGCTCCTGGAAACAAGGGAGCCGGCGTCTTGCTGCAGGATGGGCCGCCCGCCTGCCCCCCCACTCCCTGCCGGCTCGGCCCCCGGCGGAGGCGCTCCCACCTACTGCATTACCGAGTGGTGCTGAACTGGACAGCTCCCTGCGCCGCCGGCTCCGCGCGCTCCACGCTCACGGGGCGGCCAGCCAGGCAGGGGGCGCGGGCCAGAGTCCTCCCTCCCCTCCGGGGCGGCGAGGCCAGCGCAGAGCCGGGGCTGCCTTTCCTCTTTTTTACCCCTCTCCCAAATCCTGAGAAGAGCGCTCTTCTGGGCTCCTGAAGCTTAGAGGAAGGCGTAGCTAGAGATAGCTCGCTCCCTCTCCCTCTCTCTCACACTCTCTCTCCCCTTCCCTCCCCCCTTGGTGTTTCTTCCAGCTCAGCCTCCTTCTCATTCCGTCTCTACGTGCCCAGAGCTTCAAATACAACCCTCCCATCACAATCAGACGGGCACAAAACTTCAGCCAGCCGTTTCCCTGCCTGGAAGGCGGTGAAAATATAACCTGGATGGGTAATTACAAACACGGTCTCTATGTGTTTCTCGAATAATTGTTTTCACTTTGCTGTTTGGTGGGTGGGGGGTGGGTTTGTTTTATTTTATTGGCACGTTAGATGCATCTCCGTTCGCTGTTCCTCTCTCATCTCTTTGTCTCTCTCTGGCTCACAGGGGGTGTGCATTGCACTGTCTGTGTCTCTGTAGTTCTCCGTGAAATTCCAAATCTTGCTCCCACAAGCAGACATTTTGGACAGATTATTCATGGAAAGGGTGCATAGGGTGGCTGGTGGCTGGGGTCTGGGCGATGATTTTCGTCTCAAGGATAAACATATTTGCAGGGGAAGTGGGTGAAATGGGAATCCTTCTAAGTTTCCTGTGTCATTTATAAACTATATTGGGAGAGATACAAATCTCCCTGCTATGAACATCGAACTACATCATAACCCTCCCCACTTCCTCAGCAGAGTCTATTCTGGGCTAATTACAGTGCCACCTCTTGTTTTTTATGTGCAACTTTTTCTTAATGGGACCCCTGGAAAAAAGAAGCACATTTTCCTCTGATCAGTTTCATAGTTTAGTGAGTGAGATCGTGTGAGGTATAATGTGGATGCACTGTTTTTAATTTTAGGAGGGGAGGTGTCTAGAGAGGGGTGTGCATCGGATGGGTCAGTTGGGGGGTTAGAAATGTTTCAATTTCATAACTGAATCATTCTATCCTTTCTTCTCTTTCTCCCTTTTTGTCTTCAGAGCATGTGCTTGGCAATTTTGTAGTGATCTGGTGATTATCAAAGAGTCTGTAAAAGATGACTGAATTAAAAGCAGACTTTCTTTGGTGTAAAGCCCCTTGTCTAACTTATTTCGCTCAGCTTGGAGTTAGTCTGCAGGTACAGCCATTGCATCCTTTTTGGCTTGGAAGAAACTACCTGTTTCTCCACCCTGCGTATAGCTTCCCTTCTCCCACTCTCTGTTCCCTTCTCAGGAGGGAGGGACTCCTTTGAGGGGTGATTGCTATGCTTCAGGACCTGGGAGAGGCTCCTGGAGTCCAGAGGACAGAACCAAGATTCTAGCAACCTCTGCTAAGGACCTTTAGGGTACAGCAAGGGCCATGTTTGCAGACAGACTTCTCCACTTTGGTTTCTTGTCCTGAGAGGAAGAGGATGGGGGAGGAGGTTGATCTGCTGATCCCACCCAGCAGGGAAACTAGCAAGCTCAGTCAGTGGTTCAGGTGGATGATTTCTTGCCTGCTGTCCTTGAGGAAAAAGTGAGGGGCAGACACTGAGTCCTTTTAGACAGACTAGGCCTTTTGGAGCGGGAGGGAGGAGAAGCTTGGATGTAGTCATATGTGCCTGAGAGATTTACCCCTGCTTCCTCCTGTCACCTTGGTTGCCTTTGACCTGTCCAAGATACCACTTCAGACTGGAGATAGGGCTCTGCGTTTCATCCCCCCACCCCCTTCAGACCAACCCCTGAACCTTTTACTCAAAAGGAATCAAGCAACAGAGGCTCAGAAGCTTCTGTTTGCCCACAGAAGCGGCTAACGTCTTAGCCGCTGACAGCGGCTGCAGCTTTAGCAGCATTTGATTAATCTTCTGGCCAGATAATCATTGAGAAAAGGAAAAGGAACGGGGGGAGGAAGGTGACAGCTTTTAGGCTGCCAGCAGGGAGGGAACAGGGACTTCTGGAGAAAGAATAGCCTTAGGACACAGCCTGACTCTGCTATTGGTAACCCCATGACTCTCAACAAGTCAGCTTCCTTGACCCTCAGTTTCACCATCTGTAAAATGGACCCATTAGTACCTGCCTCTTATTTTTGAAGTTGTTCCTAGCCACTCCCTGCTTTGCATCACCTGCCATGCAGTTCAGACCTCTATCACTGCATTTGCAGCACTTTATTGAGCTACAATGTTGTCTCCCTTACTGACCTGCAAGCCCTTTGAGGTCAATAGCAGCCTCTTGTTCACCACTATATTTTTAGGACCTAGTGCAGGGCTTGATACATAGTAGGTGCCTGATAAACAATGGCTGGATGATTATAAAAAACCTATTGCTATCGAGTCAATTCGGATTCATAGCAACCCTACAGGACAGAGTAGAATTGCCTCACAGCGTTTCCAAGACTGTAAATCTTTACAGAAGCATACTGCCATATCTTTCTCCCACAGAGGGGCTGATGAGTTTGAACCATAGACCTTTCTATTAGCAGCTGAGTGCTTAACCACGGCACCACCAGGGCTCCTTGAATAATTATAAACAAACAAAAAAACCCCAAACAAACCCGTTGCTGTCAAGTTGTTTGGACTCATAGTGACCCTATAGGACATAGCAGAACTGCCCTAGAGTGTTTCCAAGCCTGTAAATCTTTACAGAAAGAGCCCTGGTGGTTGCAGTGGTTAAGTGCTCCGCTGCTAATTGAAATATTGGTGGTTTGAACCCACCAGCCCATCTGAGGGAGAAAGATGTGGCTGTCTGCTTTCATAAAGATTTACAGTCTTGGAAACCCTATGGGGCAGTTCTACTTTGTTCTATAGGGTTGCTATGAGTTGGAATTCAACTCGACGGCAATGGGTAAATCTTTACGGAAGCAGACTGCCACATCTTTCTCCCTCGGAGGAGCTGGTGGGTTTGAACCACCGACCTTTCATTTAGCAGTTGAGTGCTTTAAGCATTGCTCTGCCAGGGTTCCTGAACGATTATTAAAAAAACAAACAAACCAAACCCACTGCTGTTGAGTTGATGCTGACTCACATCGACCCTGTAAGACAGTGAGGATTAAATGATATAAGATAGGTGAAGTGCCTGGCATATAGTAGACATTCAATAAATGTGAATTTCCTCCTCTTTCTCCTCCCTCCTTTCACTGCTAGACTAGTCTCCAGCTCCTTCTTCCACCTAACTCATGTATCACTTCCCTCCCCGCTTCCTAACCTAGCCCCACTCCTTAGGTCCCTTCTGCAGACCACACAAGGCTACCTGGGAAGAGCTGGCTCCATGCAAGCCCCATTGAGATGGGTTGGCACACAAGGTTAGTAGCTGCTGAATGGATGTGCTTAGGAGAGCTGCTCTGTGTGCTTGCGGTTGGTTACATGGGAAGAGCTTAGAGGAAATTAGCTGAAATGCCACAGGCCTATTTTGAGCTCCCTCTTTGATGGAGTGGAAATAACATGGGATTTGGGCGCAGCAGGCTTGGCCTTGAAACACAAGGCTGTCATTTCCTCATCATTTGACCTTGGGCAGTCACTTAACCTCTCTGGAAATCTGCCTCCTCCTCTGTCATGGGAACCATGGACATGAGCCTTACAACGTGGCTGTCAGTATTATACGGCAACAGCAGTGACAACAGCTAACATTTACTAAGTATTTGCTGTGTACTAGGCACTGCTCTAAACCGAATCCCACAATAATCCTATGAGGTAGGTCCCATCATTATTCCCATTTTACGGATGAAGCAACCAAGCCACATAATCACTTAAGTATCTGGCGTAAGTTTGCCTAGTCAGTGAGTGGCAGAGCTGGGAGTTTAGTCCAGCAGCCCCGCTTGAGAGCGTGTGCTCTTAACCACTGTACCTTCTTCCTGAGTGCACAGAGAGTATGAGCTTCCTGTTGTTGTTGAGTGCCATCAAGTTGGTTCCAACTCATAGTGACCCTATGCACCACAGAATGAAACACTGCCCAGTCCTGCGCCATGCTCACAGTCATTGTTATGCTTGAGCCCATTGTTGTAGCCACTGTGTCAATGAGCTTTCTGAGTACAGGCTATTACATCAAGGTGATTGATTTCTCATCCACAGATCTGGCAAGCATTTAGGGAGTAGCTTCTAGGTGTCAGGCATTTCCACACAAATTCCTACATTTAACTCTCCAACAACCCTGCAAATTCATATTAATATCTTTTCCTATAGCTGAGTAAACAGAGGTTCAGAGAGGTCATATATCAAGTCCCAAGGTCACATATCATGTAAATGGAATAACAGAGATTCGAAAACTTTGATTTAAGTTCTATTAGCTCAAGTTCCATAGTTTACTCATTTGTTCATTTATTCATTCAACAAATTGAACACCTACTGTGTGCCAGGTATCATGCTAATTCCTGGCGGTGTTAAGCAGGACAGACATAGGATCTGCCCCCAAGGACTTGTAGACAAGTAGGATGAGTAGACAGGTAGGGAACAGCCACGCTGAGTTGAGGAGAATGTTAGGTGAGGGACACTGTGAAGCCATGGAGTAGGGAGGCCCAACCTAATCTTGGTTATGAGGGGCATCCTCCCTGAGGACATGACATTTAAACTGAGACGTGGGGATGAGAAAACATTAGCTAGGCTAAGATGGAGCTCAGTGGGTGGGTGGAGGGGCGCTGAGAAGAGGTAGAGCATTTGGGCTGAGGGAACAGCATGTGCAAAGGTTCAGAGCTGTGCACACATGAGAAAAGATGACTGGCCAGTTTTAGGGACAAAAATACTAGGTATGGATGATCTAAAGATAATGATGAGAAATGTGATAGGTTCAGGGCCTGGAGGCCATGGAAAGGAGCATGAGAAACAACCTGGAGGAGACTGGTGGAGTGTGGCATGTGAGAAGCAAACATGGAGGCAGGGAGACCGTAAGATAGCTGTTGTGGAGTCCAAGCAAAAGATGATGGTGTCCTGGACCAATGTAGTAGCAATGGGGATGAAAAGAAGTGGAAGGATTCAGGGACATTTGGGAGGAAACTGATGAATACTTGTGTCCATTACTGAGAAAGGAGAAGGTTGGAGTGTGTGTGTTTGTGCTGGGAGTGGGGAACCAAGAGTTCTACTTTGTCATGTACCTAGTTTTGCTACATTTTAACAGCCTCTTCACTCCCTGCTCCTGCCCTATCTCTTCTCATCATCTTAATTAATTAGTTAGGAATATAAATAATTCCTTCAATTACATTCTAGCCTACTAGAATGCAAGTCCCACCAGGGCAGATGTTTTGGTCCATTTTGCTCAGTTATATTTTCAGAAATTAGAACAGCACCTAGCACAGAGTAGAAGCTCAATAAAAATGAATTATGTTTTTGATATAAGAAACCAAATGCATGTCTTCCTTGTGCCAGGCACTGTGCTGAAGTACCAGGGATATGGAGGAGATTAAAACACTGCTCCTGTCCTCAAAGGACTCGCGATTAGTGAGGGGAGATTGGCAAGGAGATAGCTAATTCCAGGGCAGTGCAGCCCCACCTAGGGGAGAGAGCTGTGGGTGTCTGGCATTCCCCAGCTCCATGCTTCTCCTCTTGTGGCACTTTTCTCTGCATTTTGGAATTGTTTAGTTGTTAGACAGCATCTGTCTTGTTCACTGCAGTATCCCCAGTGCGTACAAAGTGCCTGGAATACTGTAGGTGAATGTTTTTCAAATGAATGAGTAAGGTCATGGTTGTGGGGATTAAACAAGGGGACCCATATATGGAAAATAGTAGGTGCTCAGGAAATGTCTTTTCCCTTGAACACAATGGCTGAGGCTTTGCCATTGAAAAGCAAGTCTCCAGAAGTCTTAGAGGAAATACAACTGGAAAGCAAGGATGACGAGACTTTTTCTTGCTTACTTTGGATACATCATGAGAAAACAGTTGCTAGAAAAAGACATTATGTTTGGTAAAGTAGAGGGGCAGCGAATATGAGGGAAAGCCTCAGTGAGACAGACTAACACAATAGCCTCAACAATAGATCAAACATCAAAGATCATGGAGATGGTCCCGGGCTGGGCAATATTTTGTTCTGTTATACATAAGGTTGCCACGAGTAGAGCTAACTTGACATCAGCTAACAACAATGGAAGCCCCTGACCCTTGGTGGGAAAGGTGAGGGTGGCCCCCAGATGCTGGAGGCTATTGGGAGGACCGGCAGCATGCAGTAGGGAAGGCAGTCTTCAGAGTCAGACTTGGGAAAGGCAGCACTGTCCTGGCCGGCTCTACCCACCCTGCTCCTCCCAGCCTGCCCGGCTCTCTCGGCCCCCACACCCAGCCCACTGTGGAGGACCCACGTAGGGGCATCTGCTGCAGAGAGGCCCAAATGGGGCTGTAGGTCCCAGGGCTGGGAGAGAGGAAGACGCTGGAAGAGATGGTAGCCTTTACTCCTTGCAGTTCTGGGAGCTGCTGAGGAAGGCTCAGGGAGCCCTATGTGTCTGCTGTTCAAGGGGGCTGGGACAGTGGGGCAGGGCTGGCCCAGCTCCTGGCCTGGGGTGTGTGGGGGGAATGGTTTGTTCTGTCTGACGAGAACTGGAAGCAGAATACCCACGTGTAGAGATGTCCATGACAAGACTTCCCAGAGAAGGACTCTGCCCTCAGACCTCCCCCTGGCCCCGCCAAAGCCCAAATTACCAAAGATACTGCCCCCTGGGGCTGCTGTGGGATTTCAGTAGGAACTGAGCTATGGCAAAGAAAATTATGATAGAATATTAAATATAAAGTTACAGAGTAAAACAATGAAAATGATTCATAAGTGTGTAGAGAAGCAGCAAGAAAAAAAATTTAAAGAACAGACAGGGCAGGGAAGAAAAGGACGTTGTCAGTGACCTTTAGGGGGAAGGAGCTCAATGGTGGATGCAGAAAGTGAGACGCAGGCAGTACTTGGGCGAGGAGGTTTGGGAGGGTCCAGAAAATGGGCCTTGAATACCTGTGTGACCAATCTCTTCCTCTCTTACACTCTCCTTCCTTTCCTCCACTCCAGACAAACCAGCTTCCTTCAGTTCCTAGACCCTGTAGTCCTGCACCCACCCCAGGCCCTTTGCGTCACCCGTTCCTCTGCCTGGGATACTTATCTCTCGACAGCCCGCTCCATTTCTTGACTTCCCAAAGGCGACTGGCCTACCTGGGCACCGGATGTAAAAGCCTACTGGCCCCTCCCCACCCTGGCTCACTCTGTATGCACTTCATTTTTCTCCTTAGCTCTTAGCAGCACCCCTCGCCGCGTTTCTGTATTTCTTATTCATAGTGAAGGATCATGAAGACGGGGTTTGGCTGTGTACTATTAGATTCCTTGCATCTCACACAGTGTCTAGCACATAGTAGATGCTCAACAAATACGTGTGGACTCAATGGCAAAATACCTGGGTCAGAGGGAGAGAAGTGGAAGCTCAAGCAGGTAAGAGGAGGAATGAGATGGAAATGCCTGGTTGGAGTATCCTGGAAGTGTTAGAGTATCCCGGAAGCATTGGAGTATCCCAGAAGAGTTCGAGTATCCCGGGTGAGTTTAGCCTGGAGCTCTGCACAGGGAAGTCAACAGTATCTCCAGGAGGAGGTGCTGGAAGTTTCCAAGAGAAATAGGGAGGATTTCAGAGGTTCCTGGGCAAAGTGGACCCTGGAGAGGTGACAAGTGAAAAATGAAAGGGAAGGGACTCCTTTCCACGTGGATTTTAGGCAGAGCAAGAAAGGGTGATTGCTGGGGTGGCAGGCCCTGAGGATGCCTAGGCTGGGGAGCAGACACCTTCTAGCAGTGTGGCCTTGGGAAAGCGACTGAGCATTCCAAAGTCTCACCTGTCCTGTCTGGAAAATGGGGACGATACAGCCAGCTTAAAGGGGCTGTTCTGATAATTAAATGAAATAATGTAGAAACGGTACCTGCAGTGCCTACACCACGGTAAGCTCCAGCTAAATATTAGCTACATGTGGTGCTCCTATGGGGTGTTATGTGCTTTGAATAAAACACGAAGATGAGGAAGATGTGGTCCTTTCTCAGAAGCAGTCACAGTCAGTGGAGAGGGACCTGCAACTGGAACTCGAGGTAATATGGGGGACAGGACAAGGGGGAAGGGAGTGGGGGTCACCCGGTGCGCTGGGCAGAGGGCTGTGACTCCGTCTGGATATCAGGGGGGCTTCTATGAGTTGATAGCTGAGCTGGGGCTCGAAGGATGAGAGAGAGACAAGGAGGCAGAGAGGGCTAGGAAGGGTTTCCTAGGTGAAGGGAATAGTAGGTCCAAAGTTATGAGATGTGAAATGGCCGTTCGATAGAAGTGTATTGAGCACCTACTGTGTGCACAGCACATCAGCCAACAAGACCTACAGCCCCACCTCCAGGAGCATACTTTCCCAGGAGAGACAAAATTATTGATCAGGCGGTTGACGGTTGAATGACAATTATGGTAAGTGCCTATCATGTCTGCGGGAGCTACAGGTTATTCTGTTTTACCAAAGTGCTAGGAGGGGACTGGCGGGAAATGAGGCTGGAGAGGGAGGCGGGACCAGCTCAGGGAGGGTCTTGCGTCAAGCACAGTGTTTGCTGTGTGCAAAGCTCTGTGCAATGGCTACAAAGATGAACAAAACAAAGTTTGTGCCTGTGATGAGGCAGGAACTAAAGACTGAATGTAGGGTGATTGAGGGAGGTCCATGAGAGACAGGAAATGAGTCAGGGAAGGCTTCATGGAGGAGGTGACCTTACTCCTGTTTCCCATTGAATAGCAGTTCCAAAGCCCACTGGCACATCTTTCAGGAATGGAGCATCCCTTCCCTTGTGAGAAGTTCTGTTATGCCGTTTATTGTACAGATGGGGAACCGGAGGCACAGAGAGGTTAAGTAACTTACCCAAGGCCACACAGCTTATAAGCGATTCCAACTTTGAGGCTCTCACACTGTAGAGCCTCATATCTGTGGATTGCCTACAATGAGCTGGACACTTTCTCCCTTATGCTGCAAAAACCTTGGAGAAACTGAGGCACAGGGTGGTGAATGTGCCAAGTCAAATGGCCAGCAAAGAGCAGAGCCACAATTTGCTGGAAGCTCTGCCTGTCTGCAAAGTCCTCTGCCATCACACAAGCAGCTCCCTAGTGGGGAAAGGCTCTGCAAGTCAAATGTCCCCTCCCCTTCTGCTCACAGGTGTGGGCTGAGCCCTGACCTTCTTCCCAGCCCCATGCTGCGTCTGCAGGGCTTACACCTAGGCCTACTCCTGCCGTTTAAGGGGTTTATATTTAGTTATGGAAGCCAAACTGAGTGGGGTAGTGGAAAGAGCATGAGGTCTGGAGTCAGAAGACTGGGTAGCATCCCAGTGACTTGAAGAAGGCATTTCCCCCTCTCTGAGCCTCAATTTCTTCATCTGGGAAATGGGACAAATAATAACTTCGTTAAAAAAAACAAAAACAAAAAACAGTTACCATCAGATTGATTCTGACTCATGAAAACCCCATACGTGTCAGAGCAGAACTGTGCTTGATAGCGATTTCAATGTCTGATTTTCTTGGAAGTAGATCGCCAGACTTTTCTTCTGAGTTACCTCTGGGTGGGCTTGAACTGCCAACCTTTTAGTTAGCAGCCAAATGCTTAACTGTTTGCACCACCCGGGGACTCCCATGACTCAGTTTATTGTGGAGTGATTTCTATCATGCACCCAGCACTGTCTGGCACAGAGACTGCTTAATAGAGGTGTGAGATTGTAGCAGTTTGAGAAATCTGGCCCTGTCTCCTTCAATCTCAGCCATCACCACCCCCTCCATCAGCTTCCTCCTTCCTGCCCCCTCTCTGTACACACCATGGAGTTCCAGCCACACTCCTCCCCTTTCCCTGAACAGCCAGGCTCTTTCCTGCTATTCATTCTCCCACGGCTCATTTTGTCTTTACACAGAGACATGTGTGTAGGTAATTTGCAAAAGGGCGTAAATGTGATGACATCATGCACGGGAGTTCTTTTTCAGTCTTTGTTTTCTTGGTTTGTTTCCCTCCTCCCTGCACACATATCACTCAACCATCCCCTCTATACCATGTTGACAACTTCTGTAGTTCCACGTATTCATACGATTTTACACAAAATATACATGCAAATAATATTCACACATGAACATATATCTGCACATTTGCATATGTGTATTCACATGTGGGCAGCTGGGACATTGTTTTACAAAATGGGATTATATGAAGCAAGCTTTCTACATCTTGCTTTACTCATTCAAACAACGTTCATGGGAATCTCGCCAAGTAAGCTGGTATAGCTCTAATTCATTCTTTTAATGGTGGCGTAATATTTCATACTGAGGAAGCACTATAACTTCTTCATCCAGTCTTCTACTGACAGGCATTCACTTTATTTTCTGTGAGTTTTTTTTTTTTTTTTACCGCTATAAAGTGCTGCAATAAACATCCTTCTACATGCATTCTTCCAACTGGAGCTTTTATTTCGATGGAACAGATTCCCAGGAGTGGGATTGCTCAATTGAAGCATGTATATATTTTTTATTTTAGTTGATTTTGCCAGATTTCTTTCCAAAAATGCTATAGCATTTCACATTTTCGCCAACAATACATGAGCTTATTATTTCCCTGCATCTACTGCAGCAATAGATGTTAGCATTATTTTTAAGTTTTGCCAGTATCACTGGGGCAAAATAAAATCTTATAGTTACTTTAATTCCGTTTCCTATGCAACTAGTGAGTTTGTATACCTTTTTGGATGTTTGTTGACCATTTAGATTTGTGCCTGTGTCTTGCCTTTTCTTATCCTTTGCCTGACTCCAACCTTCCTCATTCATTATTCATTTGTAAGAACTCTTTGCATATTATAGATTGTTGTTGTCGTTCAGTGCCATTGAGTTGGTTCCGACTTATAGTGACCCTATGCACAGGAGAACGAAACACTGCCTGGTCCTGTTCTATCCTCACAATTGTTATTATGCTTGAGCCCATTGTTGCAGACATTGTATCAGTCCATCTTGTTGAGGGTCTTCTTCTTTTTTGCTGACTCTCTACTTCACCAAGCATGATGTCCTTCTCCAGGGACTGGTTCCTCCTGATAACATGTCCAAAGTATGTGAGACGAAGTCTTGCCATCCTTGCTTCTAAGGAGCATTCTGGCTGTTGTCCTTCCAAGAGACATTTGTTCGTTCTTCTGAAAGTTCATGGCGTACTTAATATTCTTCACCAACACCATAAATCAAAGACATCAATTCTTCTTCAGTCTTCCTTATTCATTGTCCAGCTTTTGCATGCATATGAGGCGATTGAAAACAACATGGATTGGGCAGGCACATCTTAGCCCTTAAAGTGACATCTTTGCTTTTTAACACTTTAACGAGGTCTTTTGCAGCAGATTTGCCCAATGCGATGTGTCTCTTGATTTCTTGACTGTGGGCGTTGATTGTGGATCCAGGTAGAATGAAATCCTTGACAACTTCAATCTTTTCTCTGTTTATTATGATGCTGCTTATTGGTCCAGTTGTGAGAATTTTTGTTTTGTGTTAGAGTGTAGTCCATACTAAAGGCTTAGTCTCTGATCTTCATCAGTAAGTGCTTCAAGTCCTCTTCACTTTCAGCAAAAAAGGTTGTGCATCTGCATATCGCAGGTTGTTAATGAATCTTCCTTCAATCCTGATGTCCTGTTCTTCTTCATATAGTCCAGCTTCTTGGATTATTTGCTCAGCATACAGATTGAATAGGTATGGTGAAAGGATACAACCCTGACACACACCTTTCCTGGTTTTAAACCAGGCAGTATCCTCTTGTTCTGCCGAATCAGTGACTGCCTCCTGGTCTATGTACAGGTTCCGCATGAATACAGTTAACTGTTCTAGAATTCCCATTCTTCCCAATGTTATCTTTAATTTTTTATGATCCAGTCAAATGCCTTTACATAGTTACTAAAACACAGGTAAACATCTTTCTGGTATTCTCTGCTTTCAGCCAAGATCCATCTGACATCAGCAATGATATCCCTCGTTCCACGTCCTCTTCTGATTCCAGCTTGAATTTCTGGAAGTTCCTTGTTGCTGTACTGCTGCAGCTGCTTTTGAATGATCTTCAGCAAAATTTTATGTGTATTATAGATATTAACTTTTTATTTGACATCTGTATTGCAGATAGTTTTCTTCTCAAATCTTTTGTTTTTATGTTGACTTTGTGAATGATCTCTTTTGCTATAAAAGTAATTTTTGCATAGTAAATTATGTCTTTCTTTTTGAATATGTCTGTCTTTTTTTTTTTGTGAGCTGAGACTGCCCTAGTCATGCTCTAGATTTTCTTCAAAGATATTTATCTTAAGTTTTTTTTTTTTTTTTTTTTTTACTGTTTACTTTTTAATCCATCTGGGATTTATTTATGTTTATGATGCTAGGAGCTCTGGTAGTGTAACGATTAAGCACTCAGCTACTGGCCAAAAGGTTGGAGGTTCGAATCCATCCAGTGGCTCCGTGGAAGAAAGAACTGGGGATCTGCTTCTGTAAAGATTACAGCTTAGAAAGCCCTATGGGACACTTCTACTCTGTCACATGGGGTTCTATGAGTCGCAATCGACTCGATTGCACCTAGCAACAACAGCATGATGGAAGATGGGTGCTCAACTTCCTCACGTAGAGAATGGTCTGCGGTAGCATCATTAATTGAATAATTGCTCCTTTTCCAACTGAACTGAAATGCCAGCTCTGCCACATATTAAATTCTCGTGTGTATTTTGCTCTAGTTCTGATCTCTCTATTCTATTGCACTGATTCATGCATCTCTTCCTCAATAGCACCATTTCGATTTTATTATTGGGGCCTTAATGCGTTCCAAGCTCTAGCAAGTTCTTCCACAATATACATATTTTTTTCATAGGCCCTGGTTATTCTTCGGTCTTCATTCTTCTACATGAACTTTGAGATAATTTTCTTCCATGGTGGCTTAGTCATCCCTAGCTCCCCAATGCCTAACATGGGGTCAGACATTCAGTAGGGGAGCAGAAGATATTTGTGGAAGGTTGTTGCTTCTGTTTTCCTTCCCTAATGCCTCTCATCCCTCTATCCCCAGGACTATAAAAGGCATTAAATAGTATTCAAACCACAAGTGGTTAACATGAAAAAGTGTACAGAGTAAAGGCTTTGAGACCCCAACGGGGCTGTCACACTTGAGGCTCTTGAAGCAAAGAGATAAGTCATCCATTTATTCAAAACCTATTTATTGAACCCCATGCTATATGCCAGACCTTATTCTAGGGTCTGGGGTTACAGTGAAGGACAAGGCAGACAAAAGTTCAATTTTAAGTTTGACAATAGTATTGTGTAAATTATTTTTTGGTGTGATGACAATATCATGGTTATGTTTAACATAAAGGGTTCCTACCTTTTAGAGGAGCCCCTGAGTGGTACAAACTAAAATTCTTGGCTGCTAAACCAAAGGTTGGAGGTTCAAGTCCACCCAGAGGAACCTTGGAAGAAAGGCCTGGTGATCTACTTCTGAAAAATTGGCCACTGAAAACCCTATGGAGCACAGTTCTATTCTGACACACATGGAATCCCCATGAATTGGAATTGACTCGTCGGCAACTGGCGTCTTTTAGAGACATATACTGAAATATTCAGAGGTAAAATTATGTGAAGTCTGGAATTTGCTTGTAAATAACCTAGGATTGGGGGAAATGGATGGAAGTGTAGATGAAACAATATTGGCCAAGAATTGATAATTATCAAAGCTCAGTGACAGGTTAATACTATTCTCTCAACTTTTGTATGTATTTAAATGTTCCATAATAAAAAGTTTTAAAAATTTGTACAGAGCTTATTATGTGCCAGGCACTATTCTAATTGCTTTACATACATTAATGCATCATTTCTCACACTATACTTATGTTATTATTGTTATTGTGTGCTGTTGAGTTGATTCTGACTCATAGCGACCCTACGGGACAGAGTAGAACTGCCCTATAGGGTTTCCTAGGCTGTAATCTTCACAGGAGCAGATTATCAGGTCTTTTCTCCTGCAGAGAGGCTGGTGGCTTCGACTGGTTAGCAGCTGAGCTCTTAACCATTGCACTACCAGGGCTGAGTATTATTCTTCCAGTTACAGATGAGAAAAAAAACGAGGTCGCTTGCCCAAGATCACCATTAGTAAGTGGCAGAGCTGTTTGGCGCTGTGGCCCTGCTTTCAAACACAATGTCCTACTGCCTTTTACATCTACTGTTTATTCCTAAGGTGTGTCTGACCCAAGCCATGGTCATTTCAATCACCTCATATGCATTGGAAAGCTGGACAATGAAAAAGGAAGATCAAAGAAGAATTGATGGCATTTGAATTGTGGTGTTGGTGAAGAATATTGAATACAGCATGAACAGCCAAAAGAATGAACAAATCAATCTTGGAGGAAGTACAGGCATAATGATCCTTAGAAGTGAGGATGGCAAGACTTCGTCTCACTTACTTTGGATACATCATTAGGAAAAATCAAGCACTAGAAAAGGACATCATGTCTGGTAAAGTAGAGGGTCAGCAAAAACAAGGGAAATCCTCAATGAAATGGATTAACACAATAACCGCAACAATGGACTCAAACAGACCAGCAATCATGGAGATGGCACAGGACCGGGCAACATTTCATTCTGTTGTACGTAAGGTTGTCATGAGTTGGAGCTGACTTGATGCCAGCTAACAACCACGGCAAATTCATTCCAATGAATGTGAAGAGCTCGATATGATAAAATTATGTCCTATACATCCCAGTTAATTGGCCTAATAATGTGTTTAGCGCTTCGGTTCTACCTCCTAGTTTGTTGCGTAGTGCCTGAGGTATTAAAAGCTTACAAGCAGCCATTCAAGGCAACAATTGGTCTCTATTTCCCTGGTGCATCAGAGGAAGGACAGTCAGGAATAGAAGGAGGATATGGAATGTGTGGCTAATTGCCTCCATGAGCAACTGCCTGCTTTGCCACAACTAGAAGAATTGGATGGTGCCTGGCTACGTTTTGATCAAAGATTCCATAGAAGAATCCTGATCAAAAGGGGTGAAAATGCAGAACAGAATTCCAAATGCTCATGGATTGCAGAATTTCTGGAGACAAGGGGGCTGAATGAAGACCTGAAACTATTGCCCTAAGACAATCTTTAAAAGTTAAACTAAAAATATTCCCTGAAGTCTTCTTAATATCAAATGATAGTTTAGCTTAACTAGTAAAAAAGGCCTGCCTTTTTGAGCATTATGCTCTTTTAAGAACTATCTATATGGGATCAAAGTGATGACAGCAACTCAAAAGATTACATAGGAACCTTAGGGGGCAGTGAGTTATGTTAATGGGGGAGGAACAACTCAGAAAAGGAGGGTGAGAATGGTTGCACAATTCAAAGAATGTGATCAGTGTCACTAAATTGTACATGTAAAAACAACTGAATTGGTGTGTGTTTTGCAGTGTATATTCTCAGCAAAACCAACAAAATAAAAGAAAAGATTCTGTCTCATAGTGGGAAGGGCTATGAAAGATACAAAACAGGATGATGGGAGAGAGAATGACGGGTAGTGGGAGAAGGTGCCGCTGAGGATGAAGGGGTGGGGTCTTTCTTCAGCCAGGGTGACCAGAGAAGCCCCCTCTAAGGATCTGAGACCTGAAGGAAGATGAGGAGGCTGTGTGGGGATCTGGGAAAGGGTTTTGACAGAGGCAATAAGAGGAGCAAAGGTTCTGAGACAGGAACAGAGAGAAGGGCTGCATGGCTAGAGTGTGGTGGATGAGGACGAGGCTGGGACAGATCTTACTGCAGACCATGATGAGACATTTATAGGTTAAAAAAAAAAACAAAAAACTAAGACATCTCAGGAAGATCATAACAATATATTGGATTTATAAGCTCAGTGATCATTTAAAGACATTTTCCTACATTCTGCGGTGATAAATTCATCTATAATGGAGGAAGAATTTAATTCTGGAGTCAAATTAACTGCTTTTTGCCTTCTTGCAAAGTCACCCACTTTTTCCTTTTTTTTGGTATAACTTGATTCAATTTTTCTGCTCTTGCCACATTTTCTCCAGCTCCTATACACTTTCTTATGGTGGATATAATTTTATTATCTTATTATTCGTCACTAACCAGAGATAATTCTCTTTTCCAGTTGATCTATGCTGTTTATAAAATGCCAAATCAACCAGAAGCATAGTCTGGTTAGTGAATTCTGAGAGCCAGTGTAGAAAGACAACTATGTATGTGACAAGCTGGGGACCTGGCATCAATGACCTCTGATTAGTTGAATTCACCTGTGGTCAGACAGTCCAAATGTCAGATGACTGTCCATGAGGCAGATTCTCAAGGGTGCAGGTTGTGGCAACTGTTTGCATCAAACTCATGCTGTGCGTACTTAATATTTTACACAGTCCCTGCTAGTTTTTATTTGTTCTAGGTAAGTATTTGACAACGTCAAGTTCAATGGACTCTGTAGATAAAATGTTCCTTGAAAAAGCAGGTGGCAATACATACACTTTTATAGTGTAGGCATTCACACAAACCACACTTATTTGCATAAAGTGGGAATGTGTGCACAGCACAGTGTGCCTCCAAAATTCATGTCCACCTGGAACCTGTGAATATGACCTTATTTGGAAATAAAGTCTTCGCAGATGCAGTCAAGTTAAGATGAGGTCATACTAGAGTAGGGTGGGCTCTAAATCCAATATGACTGGTGTCTTTGTAAGAAGAGAAAATTTGGACACAGAGACACAGACACACACAGAGGTAAGTAGGCCATGTGAAGACGGATGCAGAGATTGGAGTGATGCATCTACAAACCAAGGAACACCAAGGATTGTTAGCAACCACCAGCAGCTAGAGAGGCTAGGAAGGATCCCCCACTAGCGCCTTCAGAGGGAGTATGGCCCTGCCAACACCTTGATTTCAGACTTCTACTCTCCGAAACTATGAGAGAATAAATTTCTGTTGTTCTCAGGCACCCAGTTTGTGGTGATGTGTAACGGCAGCTGTAGGAAACAAATACAAGGGCCAATAGACCCTTCTGTTATTTTGACTTAAGCCTGGAGTGTGTTCATTGTAGATGAGCGAGGTTTGGGGCACAGACAATGGTTTGGTTTACTTTACGGTAGAATCACCCCTGAAGCTGCAAGTTGGAAGAGACGAGGAGGAGGACAAACATTAAATGGATGAAAGGAGAGGCTACAAAATAAAACTTATTCTTTGGGTAGGTTGTGTTGTTGTTGTTAGGTGCCATCGAGTCGGTTCCAACTCATAGCAATCCTACGTACAACACGTCCGTCCTACGCCATGCTCACAATCGTTATGCTTGAGCCCACTGTTAAACAGCCACTGTGTCAATCCATCTTGTTGAGGGTCTTCCTCTTTTTTGCTGACCCTCTACTTTACCACACATGATGTCCTTCGCCAGGGACTCTCCTGATAATATGTCCAAAGTATGTGAGACGTCGTCTCACCATCCTCACTTCTTAGGAGCATTCTGGCTGTACAACTTCTAAGACATTTGTTAGTTCTTCTGGCAGTCCATGGTATATTCAGTATTCTTCACCAATACCATAGTTCAAAGGTGTCAATTCTTCTTTGGTCTTCCTTATTCATTGACCAGCTTTCACACGCTTATGAGGCGATTGAAAATAACATGGGCTGGGTAAGGTGCACCTTAGTCTTCAAGGTGACATCTCTGCTTTTTAACACTTTAAGGAGATCATTTGCAGCAGATCTGCCCAATGCAATGCGTCGTTTGGGTAAGTGGAAGCCACTAAAAAGAACAAATTTATTTGTGAATGACTGTTTCTGGCCTTCCCTTTCCTCCTGTCAATGAATGAGGTTTTGCTGATTCCAGACTAGTTTTGTGGGGGGCTTTGGGATGCAGAACCCAGGAGAAAGGGAGAGAAGAAAATGGTCAAGAAGCTCCCTATTTAAGGCTTGAGAGGACTGTTTCAGGATGTTGGAGAGAGCACGTTGGAGGAATTGTAGGAGTGATGGAAGGCAGATGGGAATGGAAAGGTGAATTTTAACAAATGTGGATGCAGATTATGTGTACCCTTTATGGTGCTGAGAAACATGATTAAGGAGCTTGAGTTATTTTTAGATTTTTGGTTGTCGGGTGGTGCTTCTTTGACTGCCACACTTCTTTGTGGACTGGACCACGTGGGTCACGGCTTCAACAAGGTTAAACCAGTAACAAATTGCTGTTGAGTAAACCCTGACTCATGGCAACTCCTCATGTGTCAGAGTAGATCTGTGCTCTGTAGGGTTTTCAGCAGCTGATTGTTTGGAAGTAGATCGTCAGGACTTTCTTTTGAGGCACCTCTGGGTGAACTCGAACTTTCAACCTTTTGGTTAGCAGCTGAGCATGTTAACCATTTGCACCACCCAGGGACTCCTCAACAAGGTTGAGGAACTGGCCACTAGAGGAAGCTGCATTGACAACCTAGTAGATTGGCCAAAGATTTGGTGAAAGGACATGTCAAACTAAACAATTAGGCATTAGAATTTATCTTTTGATTTTAAGTGTTAGGTACAAAGAAGCCAGGAGAAATAAATAGCTCCAGGTAGAGAGTCAAGAGACCTACATATGTGTCCTTGCTTCACTAGATGAACTCTTCCTTCATGCCTTACATTACTGCACGAGCAGCTTCTATGTGTCAGGCCTGAGCTAGATGCTGGGCATACAGAGATTAACTATTGACCTTTCTGGGTAATTTTTTTTTAATAGTGGTAAAATACATATAACATAAAATTTGCCATTTTAACCATTTTCAAGTGTACAATGCAGTGGCATTAAGTGTATTCACGTTGCATAACCACCACCACTATTTATTTTCACTATTTTTTCATCACCCCAAGAGGGAACCTTGTGCCCATGAAACAGTAACTTCCCATTCCACCCTCCCTCAGCCCCTGGCAACCACCAATCTACTTTCTGTCTCTACGCATTTGCCTGTTGTAGATATTTCATGTAAATGGCATCATATAATACGTGATCTTTTGTGTCTGGCTTATTTCACTTAGCATGTTTTCAAGGTTCATCCATGTTATAGCATGTATCAGTACTTTATTCCTTTTTATGGTTGGATGACATTCCATTGCATGTATATAGTTATTTTGTTTATCAGTTCATCAGTTGATGGACACTTGGGTTGTTTTCACCTTTTGGCTATTGTGAATAGTACTGTCATGACCATTGGTGTATAAGTATCTGTTGGAGTCCCTGCTTTCAATTCTTCTGGGTGTATACCTGGGAGTGATATTGCTGGGTCATATGGTAATTCTATATTTAACTTTTTGAGGAACTGCCAAACTGTTTTCTACAGTGGCTGCACCATTTTACATTCCCACCAGCAATGTATGAGGGTTCTGATGTCTCCATATCCTCATCAACACTTGTTATTTTCTGTTGTTTTGATTGTGGCCATCCTAGTGGGTGTGAACTGGAGTCTCATTGTGGTTTTGATTCACATTTGCCTAATGGCTATGACTGAGCATCTTTTCACGTGCTTGTTGGCCATTTGTATAATCTTCTTTGAAGAAATATCTATTCAAATCCTTGCCTATTTTTAAATCGGGTTGGTTGCTTTTTTGTTGTTGAGATACAAGTGTTCTTTATATATTCTGGAAATTAGGTCCTTTTCAGTTTCTGGGTAATTTGGAGCTGTGTATTAAGGAGCTTGTAGAAAGACAATGGATGAAAGAGAATTTTAGGCAAAGGGAACAGGGTGTGCAAACACATGGAGGCTTAAAATGGCAAGGAGACTTCCAAAAGCAGAGAGTCCACTGGGCCTCAAATCTAGGATACGTGTGGTTGGAAAAAAAAAATGTGATGAATTTTCCAGTTGTTGGCATTTAAGATGTTTCCAATTTCATGATTATGAGTAATGCTGAGGTGAACATCTTAGTGCATAAAATGGTTTCTGGGATTTGCCTTTGAGTAGATTTCTCGAAATGAAAATCACAGTGGGTTTTAGGTAGAAGAGTAAACTGGTGGGCTTTGCCATATGACTTTGGCCAAGTCATTGGTCCTTCTGGGTTTCCATTCCCTGTCTCTCAGAACTTGTACCCCAGGAACTCAATGTGGACTCCCACATTCAAGCATCTATTGGCATCCTCAAACCATACTTGGTCCAGGATTCCAGAGAGATCTGGATTCCTACTGGCTCGGGAAATTACTCATTATTATTATTACTTTATCTCGAGCAAATCACATCCCTCTTCTGTGTCTTGATTACTCAATCAGTTAGCAAGGATGCTAAAAGAGGCCTAAGGTTTACAAAGTGGTGTTCACGAAGTTCTTTTAATAAAAGGATTATTTTCCTCAGAGCAGAGAGCCACCATTTGTTGTTGTTAATTGCCATTGAGTTGATTCTAACTTATAGCGACTGCATGTGTGCAGAGTAGAGCTGCTCCATAGGGTTTTCAAGGCTGTGGCCTTTTGGACGTAGATCACCAGGCCTTTCTTCTGAGGCACCTTTGGATGAGTTTGAACCACGAACTGTTCAGCTAGTAACCCAGTGTTTAACCGTTTGTGCCCCTTGTGTGTAGACTGTCTCCCTCTCCTTTTCTTCCTCTCCTTGTTCCTCTGACCCGTTGCCTCTTTCTCCCCTCCCTGAGGGCTGGATGAGGTTGCATTCTATGACACTGACTACCTCGATGTTTAGTGACTGTTAATTACCCCTGATGCTGGCCCGCTGTGCCCTGAATGCCTCTCTGTGGAGTCCACTCCCCAATCCTGCACCTCTTCTCTGGGAATAGTCCTCACTATTGGGGACTAATGATGGCAAAATCCCTTCTTTCACCTCACGTCAATCTCAGGATATTCCCAGCCTGTTCAAACTCCGGCCTGGAAGTTCTATCTTCTGCTCACTTTGACCATAAACTGAACAGTTATTTACCATTTTTGGTTTATTTTGTGAATAAGCTTTTGGAACTCGATCTTCAAGGCTCCCAACCGCTACCGTATGACTACAGGCTCTTAAACTAGACTTTCTGGGTTAAAATTTTTGCTCTGTCACTGACTAGCTATGTGAACATGTGAGTTTTGAAATCTCCCTGTGCCTCCGTTTTCTTTGTCTGTAAAGTTCTGATTTATATTTTTGTCTTGGTCACTTATTGCCGTATAACAAACCACCTCAAAACAGTGTCATTCAACAACAAACATTGTTTTTTCATTCATGTATCTGTGGGTTGGCTTGGGTTTGGCTTATCTAGGCTGGGCCTACTAGCTTTGGCTCCAGGCTGTGGATACAGTGTAGATATTCTCCATTTGCCTTTCATCATCTTCTTTGGCCCAGCAGCTATCAGGGGCATGTTCTCAATACAACAGAGAGGAGCACAAGAGGGTAAGTCCAACTGTGCAAACACATAGCAAGACCCTGCTGAGTCATACCCACTAATGCCTTATTGGCCAAAGCAAGTCAATGGGGCAGGGAAGTATACCCCGCCTAGTGGGAGGAGAGAAGCCATAATGGCTCATTGGTTAAGAGCTCAGCTTCTAACCAAAAGGTCAGCAGTTCGAATCCACCAGCCACTCCTTGGAAACCCTATGGGGCAGTTCTACTCTGACCTGTAGGGTTGCTATGAGGAGAAGGGAATGGATCTTTGTTGAACAATAATCCAAACTATCACATTATTTCATAGTTTGTTGTGAAGGTTAAATGAGTTCATAACTTTTAAGTGCTTATGATAGTGTTTGGAACAATGATAACCATTATTAGTAGTGGTAATAATACTTGTTGTTGTTAGGTGCCGTTAAGTCAATTCCGACTCACGTTGTTGTTGTTAGGTGCTGTCAGGTCGGTTGGGACTCATAGCAACCCTATGCACCACAGAACAAAACCCTGCCCAGTCCTGCGCCATCCTCACAATCATTGTTATGCTTGAGCCCATTGTTGCAGCCACTGTGTCAATCCTTCTCCTTGAGGGTCTTCATCTTTTTCACTGACCCTCTGCTTTACCAACCATGATGTCCTTCTCCAGGAACTGATCCCTCTTGATAACATGTCCAAAGTATGTGAGATGTAGTCTCGCCATCCTTGCTTCTAAGGAGCATTTTGGCTGTACTTCTTTCAAGACAGATTTGTTTGTTCTTTTGGTAGTTCATGGTATATTCAATATTCTTTGCCAACACCATAATTCAAATAATACTTGTAGCAATATTAATACTGGCATTTCTATTAGTATTTGCACACCTCGGATGTTGTTAGTTGCTGTCAAGTAGATTTCGACTCATAGCGACCCCGTGGGAGCAGAGTAGAATTACTTCATAGGGTTTTCAAGGCCGTGACCTTTTGGAAGCACGGTGCCAGGCCTATCTCCTGAGGCGCCTCTAAGTGGGTTCGAATCGCCAACCTTTTGTCTGGTAGTTGAGTGCGTAACCATTTGTGCCACCCAGGGACTCCTCTTTTCAAAATACATACATTCATATGTCTGATAAGGTAGTGTAACACAATCCTCAAAATATTTATCTTTAACAGTGAACATTTAAGTCACCAGGGTGAATGCATAAGGATGGAGTTTTGAGAATCAGTAATATCTAGTGGCTAAGAAAGAGGGTTCTAGAGTTACTCAAAGTTAGATCAAAATTCTAGCTTTGCCACTTTCTTGTTGAGTGACCATGCGCCAGTTACATCTCGTCTCAGTGCCTTATAGGGTTGTTCTGTGAATTTGATAGATAAGGTAAGTAAAGCATATAATTATCTAGTACATAGTAAATGCTCAGTAAATGCCCATGGTGCAAAAGGCCTGGAATTGGGGGAGGAGATGGCAGGAAGCCTCTCATGGAGCCCTGCACCTCATCAGTAGAATGGCCACTAACTTCACTCTCCCTCTGTCCATTGGTCCAGCCAACACATATTCACTGAGTACCTACTAGGTGCCAGGAACATGCTGTGGAGTCACGTATTCACTTCTGCTCAATCCATCCATTTTCATAGTTCACTTTCCTCATGGTAAATTCTGTGGAACATCAGTTCCATGGGATGTTAATTTGTTGTTGTTGTTAGCGACCATTGAGCTGACCCCGACTCATAGAGACCCTAGGTGCAACGGAACAAAATGCTGCCTTGTTGTGAATTGGACAATATTACATTGTGATCCGTAGGGTTTTCATTGGCTGATTTTTTTTTTTTTTTTTTTCGGTGAAGACATCTGGGCCAGGGCTTTTTTTTTTTAATTTTTTTTTTTATTGTACTTTAGGTGAAGGTTTACAGAACAAACATTTTCTCATTAAACAGTCAGTACACATATTGTTTTATGACATTGGCTAACAACCCCATGACATGTCAACCCTCTCCCTTCTCGACCTTTTTTTTTTTGGTGAAAATATACATAGCCAAAGATACACCATTTCAAAAATTTCTACATGCACAGTTCAGTGACATCGACTACGCTCTTCCAATTGTGCTGCTATTCTCACTTTAGATGAAGGTGTACAGAACAAAATAGTTTCTCATTAAACAGTTAGTACACATATTGCCCTATGACTATGGTTAAGAACCCCACTACATGTCAACACTGTCCTTGCTCAATCTAGGGTCCCATATCACCAGCTTTCCTGTCCACTTCTGCCTTCTAGCCCTTGACCCTGGACTGCTGTGCCTCATTAGTCCCGTTTTGTTTTATGGGGCTGTCCAATCCCCGGCTAAATGGTGAACTTCGGTAGTGACTTCACCACTGAGCTAAAAGGGTGTCTGGGGGCCATACTCTCGGGGTTTCTCCAGTCTCTGTCAGCCAGTAAATCTGGTCTTTTTCTGTGTGTTAGAATTTTGTTCTACATCCTTTTCCAGCTCTGTCCAGAACCCTCTGTTGTGATCCTGGTCAGAGCAGTCAGTGGTGGTAGTCGGGCACCATCTAGCCGTACTGGACTCAGTCCGGTGGAGGCCTTGGTAGCTGTGGTCCATTAGTCCTTTGGACTAATCTTTTCCTTGTATTTGTTCTCTTCATTCTCCCTTGCTCCCGAAGGGGTAAGACCAGTGGAGTATCTTAGGTGGCTGCTCACAGGCTTTTAAGACCCCATACGCTACTCATCATTGGCTGATTTTTAGAAGCAGATTGCCAGGCCTCTCTTCCTAGTTCATCTTAGTCTGGAAGCTTCACTGAAACCTGTTCAGCATCAGAGCAACACGCAAACCACTACTTGACAGATAGATGGTGGCATGT
The DNA here is from genome assembly GCF_000243295.1 of Trichechus manatus latirostris. Classification (NCBI taxonomy): domain Eukaryota; kingdom Metazoa; phylum Chordata; class Mammalia; order Sirenia; family Trichechidae; genus Trichechus; species Trichechus manatus. The sequence goes on from NW_004443963.1 coordinate 14,889,995, forward strand.
GGTGTGTTGGCCTGGAATGGGTCTCCACATGAAAGGCAAGTATTCTACCAATGAACCACCCATGTCCCCCTGGATGTTAATAGGGTTACCAAAATTAAAACAAAAATGACAATACGAGCGTTATGCAACAAATCAAGTTTGGAAAACTGCATTAAATAGTGCTTAACAGGTTCCAAAAGGGCCCTAGTGGCGCAGTGTTTAAGCCCTCAGCTGCTAACCAAAAAGTCGGTGGTTTGAGCCCACCAGCGGCTCCATGGGAGAAAGACATGGCAGTCTGCTTTCATAAAGATTACAGCCTTGGAAACCCTATGGGTCAGTTCTACTCTGTCCTATAGGGTCGCTAGGAGTTGGAATTGACTCGACGGCACACAACAGCAATGACAACAACAGGTTCGGCTGCTGCAGAACTTTGAGCCTTGCCAATGCTCGGGTGTCCAGTCTTAGGTGAACACAGAGCCTTTTTATTGAACCATCTGGGGCTGTGCCCTCAGGAACCTGGGCTTGGGACACTGCTGTCATTCCTGCACAACTCCTGAGCACTCGTCTCTGCTGCCAGCGGCGCCTCCCACCCTGCTGACTGTGATGGCCCCTGCCTTGTCTCCAATCACTGGCCACCTGGAACCCAAGTGAGCTTTCCAAACTCCTGTCCTTCGCTTGAGGCATATACTGTCCCCTACACATGATGTGGGGCCTCCACCCCTGCTATTGCCTTCATCTGGAATGCCTTCCCTCCTCCTCTGCCTGCTAACTTCTGCTCACCCGCTGTGGCTCCACTCTTCCAGGAGTCTCCTGCATCCTGGTCTGGGATTGGAGCCCCTTTCCTGGATCCTCTCAGCCTCCACAGCATTCTGCTTTCATACCTAATTCTTCCATCTGCAGCTGTGTGTCTGCTGCTGTCTCCTCCCCCTCGTATTTCGAGGGCCTCAGGGTGGAGTAGGGACTGTAATGTAGCCCCATGGTTAAATTCACAGGCTCTGCAGCCAGACCGCTGGGGTTATAGCCCATGTGACTGTGGGTGAGTTAAGCCACCTCTCTGTGCCTCAGTTTTCTGCTCTGTGAAATAGGAATGACTGTAGCACCTCACAGGGTTGTTATCAGCAACCCTATAGGACCAAATACAACTGCTGTATAGGGTTTCCTAGGCTGTCATTTTTATGGGAGCAGATCACCACGACTTTTCTTCTGTGAAGCGGCTGGTGGGTTCGAACTACTAACCTTTTGGTTAGCAGCTGAGTGATTAATGATTGTGCCATCAGAGCTCCTTGCTATTAGAATGGGATGATTTAATGCACACAGTTTTTGGCATACAGTCAGGGATCAATAAATGGTAATAATTAGAGTATCACCATTTAGTGATCCCTGACTATGTGCCAAAAACTCATCAGGTCTCAGTTTGCTCATCTGTAAAACGGGGGCATGATGGTGTCTCCCTCAGAGCAGTGTTTTGAGGATGGAATGAGATAATGTGTGTAAGGCACACAGGCAGAGCAAATGTAACCATGGTCATCGTTACTATCTCATTTAATAATAACCCTGAAACTGGGGATCCAAGGCAGTGGCGTCCCTAGGGTTGGTGTCACCCAGTGAGGTAACTCATGGTGTCACCTCTCCATGCTAATTACCACAATATTGTGGTTTTAACACCAGAAAATTTGACAAAATCCGTGACTATAAAAACACCAGCAGCAACGAAAACAACAGCTCATGCTTGCAGCGTGTGTAGATGAAACCACATGATTTGAAACATCATTGTAAGTGGGTAATAATGACAGCTCTGACCAGAGCGCATTAGAAAGTTTAAAAAGCAAATTAACGTAGAGTTTTAGCCTTGTAGGTATATTGATACGTGTAAGCTGGGCTTATGCAAAATGTTTTTGTTGTTATAACTAACTACAGGGATATTTTTATAAAAAATAATAAATTTCTGCTGAAACACTGCACAAAAATTTTATAGACAGTCATTTTGGTGTCACCCCCTCTGACAGTGTCACCCAGTAAGGTCCATATCCCCCACACTCCCCTAGTGATGCCACTGATCCAAGGTGTCCCAATGTGGGGCAAGCTGACCTCGTAGAGGGAACGGTCGTTTTTTTTTTTTATCGTTGTTGAAAATATGCACAATAAAACGAATACAAATTCAACAGTTTCTACGTTTACAATTCAGTGACACTGATTACATTTTTCAAGTTGTGCAACCATTCTCACTCTCCTTTTCTGAGTTGTTCCTCCCCCATTAACGTAATCTCATTGCTTCCCAAGCTTCCTATCTAAACTTTCGAGTTCCTGTTGCCGATTTGATCCCGTATAGATAGTTCTTTAAAATAGCACAGTGCTCAAGGCAAACATTCTTTACTAATAAAGCTAAACTATTGTTTGGTTTAAAGAAGATTTCAGGGGATATTTTTGGTTTAAGATTTAAGGATTATCTCAGGGCAATAGTTTCAGGGAGTGCATCAAGACTCCATGGCTCCAGAAAGTCTAGATTCCATGAGAATTTGAAATTCTGGGGGAATGGTCATGTTACTACCCTTCTGTGTCACCCTGCCAGGCCCAGCTGCTTGTCCCCACCCAGGGGCCTTCTTCTAGTATCAGGAAAGGCACAACCCCAGTTTGCAAAAGTGCTAGTACCTATATGGGGATAGCATCTCACAGTTTGCAAAGCCCTGTATTCTACACAATACAGACGGTACTTTGTAGTTTATAAATCACAAAGCGTCTGCTGGAGAAAGATAAGAAGTGGAGGCCAGAGAAGTTACACTCGGAGCCCAAGGTCATGGCTCTGGGGTGGCCCTAGGGGAGGGTCCGATTCCAAAGCTAATCCAGTCCCCTTTGGGCTCTCCCTGCCTGTACCTCCTCCACGTCCTGCAGAAGATGAACCTTCCCAAATGAGGCTTGGGAACGCTGCCACTGCTCAATGAGCTAATGGTGAAATTGGAAACTCAGGAGCTGGAGAGAGAGGCAGAAAAAAAAGACAAGCTTTGATTCATGGGCAGGAGGATCCGTGAATGGGGAAGAATCCTTCTGCGGTAATCAGAGGGAAAGCCTGAGTGTCACATCCACTGGGGGCTCCTGTGAGCAAAGTCCCTCCCAGAGGGGGGAAGGTCACTCGGGCAGAGGGCACAGCCTGTCCTTTGAGCGTCTGAGGCCTGGGACAGGGGAGGTAATGGAGCACCGCTGGGCTCGGGGCAGATGGATCTGGGCTCAAATCCCAGCATTGCCATGGGAGCAGCTCTCTGAGCCTCAGCTGAAGGGGAATCATGCTTATCATCACAGGCCTCTCCTGGGCAGGGTATGGAGAACACCTAGTAGGAGCTGAGCACAAAGTAGGTGCTAACAAAACAAAACAGAAAACACATGGTAGCTTCATTTATTTGGAGTCCTTGGGTGGTGCAAACATTAACACACTGGGCTGCTAACCAAAAGGTTGGAGTTTTGAGTCCACCCAGGGGCCCCTCAGAAGAAAGCCCTGGTGATCTACTTCTGAAAAGCTAGCCACTGAAAACCATATAGAGCGCAGTTCTTTTCTGACACATATGGGGTCGCCAGGAGTTGAAATCCACTCTACCGGAAACTAGTTTAAGCTTCTTTATCAGGGCAGAGCAGGTGTAATCCTTTGTCCCTTTAGAAGAAGGGGATAAAATCTCTCAGCTGCCTCCATTCGTCCTGAATGAATGAGTGGGTCTTTCAATTTCCACAGCATCAGGTCTAAATTCTGGTGTGGGTAAGTAGTAGACCCATCAGGATGTTTCTGAAGGTATTAACTCACATGTCTAGTGGGTTGAAAGAGCCCTGGTAGCACAATAGTTAAGTACTCGACTGCTAACTGAAATGTTGGTGGTTCAAAACCACCCAGGGGCTCCATGGGAGAAAGACCTAGAGATCTGCTCCAGGGAAGATTACAGCCTAGAAAACTCTATGGGGCAGTTCTACTCTGCCACAACTGGTCATCATGAGTCAAAATCGACTCGACGGCAACTAGCAAAAATAACTAGTGGGTGACCATGTACAAAGGACTTTCACATACAGACTCTCTCATCTGCTCTTCCTATAGACTCACTTGGGGCTCAGAGAGGGAGAGTGATTTTTCCCAGGTCACACAGCTCGCAAATGGCAGAACTGAGCCTCCAGTCTGGATTGCCTGCCTCCAAATCCCCAGCTTCTTCCAATCCTCCATCTTAATTGGAAGGAAATGGGAACACCTGGAAAGGGAGGACCCAAATTAGAGGTATAAGAAGGAGAGTGTTCTTATACCCCGAATGTTGCTGTTGTTGTTAGGTGCCATTGAGTTGGTTCTGACTCATAGCGACCCTATGTGCAACAGAACGAAACACTGCCTGGTCCTGCGCCATGCTCACAATTGTTATGCTTGAGCCCATTGTTGCAGCCACTGTGTCAATTCATCTTGTTGAGGGTCTTCCTTTTTTTCATTGACCCTCTACTAAGCATGACGTCCTTCTCCAGGGAATGGTCCCTCCTGATAACATGTCCAAAGTATGTGAGACGTAGTCTCGCCATCCCTGCTTCTAAGCAGCATTCTGGCTGTACTTCTTCCCAAACAGATTTGTTCGTTCTTTGGGCAGTCCATGGTATATTCAATATTCTTCGCCAACACCATAATTCAAAGGCTTCAATTCTTCTTTGGTCTTCCTTATTCATTGTCCAGCTTTCAC
>NW_004443963.1:14896116-14980434 GCF_000243295.1 Trichechus manatus latirostris
CCCAATCGATTTCCAAAGTGGTTGTACCATTTTACATTCCCACCAACAGTGTATAAGTGTTCATTTGATTTCTTGACTAGTGCTTCCATGGGTGTAGATTGTGGATCCAAGTAAAACGAAATCCTTGACAACTTCAATCTTTTCTCTGTTTATCATGATGTTGCTTGCTGGCCCAGTTGTGAGGATTTTTGTTTTCTTTATGTTGAGGTGTAATCCATACTGAGGACTGCGGTCTGTGATCTTCATCAGTAAGAGCTGCAAGTCCTCTTCCCTTTCAGCAAGCAGTGTTGTATCATCTGCATATTGCAGGTTAAGAATCTTCCTCCAATCCTGATGTTGCATTCTTCTTCATATAGTCCAGCTTCTCGGATTATTTGCTCAGCATACAGATTGAATAAGTATGGTGAAAGGACACAACCCTGACGCATAACTTCCCTGACTTTAAACCACACTGCATCCCCTTGTTCTGTTCAAATACCTGAATAGTTTTAGAATTTCCTCAAGACCCTTTAGACCAGTGAGCTCACCTGCAAACAGATTTCATGAGATGGAAGCAACCGGGCTGCAGCATGAGAGTATCCAGCTAGCCTGCTTTTTGGTTTCCACTTCAGATTCCCAAATTAATAGAGGCTTCCTTTGTGTATGGGGAGAACGCCGAGAAAGCTTCCCAACCTGAAATGGGGCAATAATAGCAATTAATGGAGCTGGTTTACATGAGAAGCCTCAGTGTGAGAGGTAAACAGGAAAAGGTTATATTCTATTTTATTTTTTTCTAATAACTGCTTCCCACTGTGCTCTCCTGAGCTTTGTCTTTCTTTCTGGGTAGCTGGACATCTCAGGCTGGTTCCATAACTTTCCAGGCACTTTCGGTTATTAAAAAGAACAATCTCATTTTCATTATTAAGTCTCAATCCTGTACATTTTAAGATGTCAATTTCATATTAGACTTGAAGCCCCCCTCTGGGGTTTAGAGTGCAAGTGATGTGTGTGTGTGTGTGTGTTCATGTGTGCATGTGAGTGTGTGCATGTGTATGTGTAAGTGTGCATGTGTATGTGTGTATGGGAGAGCCTGTGAGTGTGTGTGTGTGAACGTGCATACGTGTGCCTGTGTGAAAGTGTATGCATGCGTTGGGCATGCCTGTGTGAATGTATGAGAGTGTGTGTATACATGCATATGTGTGCATGGGTGTATTCAAGTGTATGCATGTATTGTGTGTGAGTGTATGAGAGTGTGTGCATATGTGCATGTGTTCATGGGTGTATTCATGTGTGTGCATGTGTTGTGTGTGCATTTGTGAGTGTATGAGACTGTGCATGTGTGTGCGTGTGTGTTAGTGTATGAGAGTATGCATATGTACATGGGTGTTCATGGGTGTATGCAAGTGTGTTGTGTGTGTGCATGTGTGTGCGGGTATGTGAGTACATGAGTGTGTGCATATGTGTGCACATGTGTGCACTCTCTGGAGTCGGGTCAGGGAGAACGATGCCTCCTCGTGTGACTGCTCCCGGTGAGTGGGCTGTGCCCTCCTTGGCCGCTCAGACCTCTGCCCCCTCCCTAGACATCCCCATTAGAGGCCAGTTTGGCACCCCTCCCTCACATTGGTTTTGCCTGCATTCTGTCTAGCACACAATAGCCATCAACTCCCTCTGTGAGGCAGGTGTGCACAGGCAGGTTCTCTAGGGAGACGGTGTTTTGTCTGTTCTTGGGAGCTCGGAAGATATAGCTCAGGCTCAGAAGATCCCTTCTTCTCTGTCCCCACAGGCAAAAGGGAGGCTGCCTCCCAGCTCTTGTTCCTAGGGCTCCTAATCATAGGGATGGGGTGGGAAGCTAGTTTGAGTCCTGGGCACTTACTCTGATGTTGGCTCAGATCATGGGAAACTCATGTGTCCTTGCCACATCAAACAGTGGGTACTCTCCTATCTGCCCTGACACATCCTCTGCCCTTCTCCAGACTTGCTGAGATTGTCAGAAACCTGGTGACCCTGGATGCCTTAAGGCGCAGCAACAGTCAGAGGAAGCAGGCACAGGGGTGCCTGATTCAGGGAGGGACTGCTGGTGAGGGACAATTTGGGGACACTCCCAGTGTTGTAGAAAGGCAACTGGACATGAACCCACATCCCTCCCCCCAATGCCTTTCCTGCATCTCTCCCTGCTAAATGCTGTCCAACCAATTTGTGTCTCTTGCCCAGGGGCAGATTATCCAATAAGCAAGGTAAGCATAGGCTTACTTGTGTTTACTTACTAATCTGTAGTGAACAATTTCACATGGATTTCACTACACCGTAACAGAGTGAAACCCATGTGAAATTGTTCACTAAGATTAGTAAGTAAGCACAAATAAGTCCATGCTTACCTTGCTTACTGAGTCATCCATCCCTGTTAGGGATTGTAAATTTGAAAAGAGGCTTTGATTCTGTAGGAAGGTGCTGTAGGGTTGGGAGAGAGACAGATGCCAGCTGTCATGGATTGAATTGTGTCCCTTAAAAATATATGTCAGCTTGCTGGGCATGATTCTTAGTGGTTTGGCAGTTATGTAATGATGTAATCATCCCCCATGATGTGATCTGATGTGATCAGCCAATCAGTTGTAAGGGGGTTAGAGTGGGATGCAACATTCTTACTCAGGTCACAGCCCTGATCCCATGTAAGGGGAGTTTCCTTGGAGGGTGGCTTGCATCACCTTTTATCTTACAAGACATAAAAGGAGAGAGAAGCAAACAGAGAGGAGGGAACTACTACCACCAAGAAGAAGAGACAGGAGCGGCGTGTGTCCTTTAGACCGGGTCCCTATGCTGAGAAGCTCCTAGACCAGGGAAAGGTTGATGACAAGGACCTTCCCCCAGAGCTGACAGAGAGAGAAAGCCTTCCCCTGGAGCTGGCGCCCTGAATTCGGACTTCTAGCCTCCTAAACTGTGAAAGAATAAATTTCTGTTTGTTAAAGCCATCCACTTGTGGTATTTCTGTTATAGCAGCACTAGATAACTAAGACACCAGCCATACCTAAAAGCAGAATCCTTGATGTGGTGAAAAAACGTGAAATTGTTTAGTACAGATTAGTAAGTAAGTACAAGTAAGCCTGTGCTTACCTTGCTTATTGGATAATCTGCCCCTGCGCTTGCCCCTGGGGCTGTGGGAAGTCCTAGGACTCCAAGAATCAGACCTTCTTTGGGATGCCCCTGGAGAGTTTAGGGTACCTTTGAAGCCTCTGTGGAGGGGAGGTGGGACATGAAAAGCCCCCAGGACCTCATGGCACCTGTCACACTCTCTCCTTTTACTGAGCACCTGGACCATGCTGGGCCTTGTCAGGTACTTTACAAATGTCTCCTTGATGCTCATTGATGCTTCTCTGAGCATCACTGCTTATGGCATTGTTGCATTGTGCTTGCTGTTTTCTTGAGAGAACCAGGCTCAGAGACACAAAATGACATGTCCAAGGTCACACAAGCAGCAAGTGGCAGAACTGAGATTTGAACCCTGGTCTGCCTGTCTTCAACACCCAGGAGTAATGGACAGTTGTTGCTTTTGAGCCACCCAGAATTGTTTCCTCATTCTTCTATTTCTTTCAGGGCAATTACCTCTTCCCCACTGGGTTCAGTCTCAGGCAACACTGTCAGTTAAGGCCATCCCTTTGACAAGTGACCCAAACCCAGCATATCAGAGTCTCTGTCCTGGACCTTAAATCTAGAGAGAGCGAGAGTGACAATTATCCCTCACCACCACCAAAAGAAAAGAAATAGACAAACAAGATACAACAGTTGGAGCTCAGTCATTAAGGCACTGGTCTGATGAGGCTGTTGAATAGCTCGGGCGTCCCAGACTCTTGAACTGCTGGTCCCATGCTTACTCAGAGCCTGGTTCTCCAGCTCTCCCATCCATTCAGTGAACTAGCCAACATTCTTCCAATTACTCCCCCCATGCCCCACTTAATTTGCTTCAGTCAGCCCCATTGTTGGTTTCCATTGTTGGCATCAAAATAAGCCTGTCTGGTACCCCAAGCTTGGTGTCAGAGGGGAGCCCTCTATTTTCTGCACATCAATGCGTTGTGACATGGAAAGCACTGAGAACAGGACCTGGCACAGGCTGGCACTCAACAAATGAACGTTGTCATTATTACTGCTGTTCTCCCGCAGGGATCCAGCTCACCTCAGGGTCTTGGCGTGGTGCGTGGCCACGCCTGGCCCTCCCAGCCTCAGAGCTGTCTGGTGACACCCGTGCAGCCTGAGCTGGTAGGTCTTGGTCTGGTTCCCACCAGGCAGATGTTCGCGTCACATCAGATGTCTGCTCGCCACAGCTGGCACTAATGAACCATGGTACAGCGTGGCAGCAAGCTCTGGCAGTTGGCGGGTGGGTGGTGTTCATGGGAAGCAGGCCCTACTGCTGCCTGCACTGAGCTCCAGGGGCCACAGCCTGAGGCTGCTCCTCCTATCCCACAGTTCTGCAGGCTCTCACCAGCAGGAAGGAAGGGCTAGACTCACCATCCTCATCATCACCAGCATCAACCTCAACATTGCTATTGAGTGACAATCATTAGTATTCTGAGTGCCTACTTCAGGCCAGACCCTTTAATGATGATATGCACAACTCTGATAATAAAAGCAACAGCAACAAATGTCTTTGCACTTATTCTTCCCAGCACTGTTATGGGGAGGCTTATGCTCATTTTATGGATGAGTAAGTCGAGACAGAGGGACGTGGCTGGGAGATCATGGCAGGTACTTGGGTGCCACTCGCTGTCTCTCCTTCAGCAATGGCTGTCGATGGTTCCTCCTGATTCACTTCAAGGCAAACAGAAGTATTTGCTTCTTCTAGAGACAGCACCATTTGATCTACATGCGAAACACACACTCCTCCTATTAATAGGACTTTGTCCCACGCCTGCTTTACTATATGAAAGGGACCTCCATCTCCTCCCTGGACCATGTCTGAATCCTTGGGGATGAACTGTGTTATCCTCACAAATGCTATGTATGCCTTCAGGACTCCCAAATTTCTGTCTCCAGTCTGACCCCTCTCCTGCACTCCAACGACCTTCTCGACATTTCTACCTGGATGTCTGATGTTGTTTTGGGTGCTGCCAAGTCGATTCCAACTTATAGCAACCTCAAATGAGAGAGTAGAACTCCTCCATAGGGTTTTCTAGGCTATAATCGTTATGGGAGCAGATTGCCAGATCTTTCTCCTATGCAGCCGCTGGGTGGGTATGAATCTCCAAAATTTGTTAGTAGCCAAGTGCTTAACTATTGCATCACCAGTGTTCCTGGGATATATGATAGATGCCTCAAACTCCATGCACCTAAGTGCTAGGCCTCCTCCAGCCCCGAACCTGCTTCTCCTGCAGCTTCCTCCACCTCGATTACTGGCAACTCCATCCTTCTCGTGCTCAGCCCAAAAGCCCTGGAGCGGTCCTTGAGTCCTCTCTCACACCCCACATCTAACCCATGAGGAAATCCTGCATTCAGAGCTGACCACCTCTCTTCACTTCTACCATCTCTACCCTGGTTCAAGCAACTGTCTGGCTTCAAGCCTGGATTACTACAATAGCTTCCTAACTGGTCTTTCTGCTCCTACCCCAGCCCCTCCTCCATCCATTCCCAAGGCAGTAGCTGGAATGACCCTTTTAAGACATAAGTCAGGCCATGTCACCTCTCTGCTCAAACCTGGGTTGTGACTTCCCATCTCACTCAGGATAAAAGCCAATGCGGGGCAGTGGTATAATTCTCCCCTTCCATGTGGGAGACCCGGTTCGATTCCCAGCCAATGCAGCTCAGGTGCAGCCACCACCCGTCTATCAGTGGGGGCTTGTGTGTTGTTATGATAATGAACAGGTTTCAGTGGAGCTCCCAGATGAAGATGAATTAGAAAGAAAAGCCTGTGGAACTACTTCAGAAAATTAGCCAATGAAAACCCTATAGAGCACAACAGACCGATCTACGCTGATCCTGGGGATGGCGCAGGACCAGCCAGCATTTTGTCCTGTTGTGCGTGGGTCACCATGAGTCGGAGGCAGACTCAGTGGCTGCTAACAACAAAAGCTAAGGGTTTACAAGCACTCCCTGACCTGGCCTCATCTCTCACGGCTCTCCTCTGCTCAGCCACACTGGTCACCTTGCTGTCCCCACCACACCAGGCACACTTGCTCAGGGCCTTTGCTCTGGCGGCTCCCTCTTTTCTCCAACATACCCAGGCTCTCTCCCTCACCTCCTTCCAGGCACCGCTCAGCAGCGCCTTCTTCTGACCACACGGAGATTGCATCGCCCACACGCCAAACTCCTCACCCCCCTCACCTAGCCCTACTTTTCTTTGTTTCATAGCAAGTATCACTCTCTGACATATTATACAATTTACTTAATGATAATTATGATTGCTATTTCCCATCGGACTCCTGCCACTAGCTGGTCAGCTCCTCCAGGACGGGGCTCTTTGACTGTTTTGTTCACCCAGGTGTCAGAAGCTTCTGGAACACTGCCTGGTACACAGTGGGCACTCTGTAAATGAATCCCCAATAATTTTCTTCTGATCCTCAAATTTCTTCCTGATACCGAGGACAGGACAGCATCCATTTATGTCACTGTACTGGGTGCTGTTTAACCCTCTAGGAAACAAAGTGACCCTACAGGGCAGGTTTGGCCCCTGTTGCCTCACTCTGGGCTCATCTTGTTGCACTCTTGTTCTCATCTTTAGGCTCCACAGTGCCAGTGCCCTTGGTGGCCCCTGCTCTGACATACCTCAGGGCCTTTGCACATGCCCAGCCGATTTTTGTCCAGTGAACTCATGGATGTCACGCAAAGCCCTGGTTCGGTTCACCTCTTCCCTGAGGCCCTCCATGATACTCCCGCCCAGTCAGGGTCAGATTAACCAGCAAGCACAGTATGCACCAGCTTGCATTGAGCAAGGTACCCACAGGCTTAATTTTATTTACTTGCTAATCTGTGGTGAACCATTTCACATGAGTTTCACCCCGTCTTCGACATGGTGGGGGACAGGTGAAATTGTGCATTGCGGATTGGTGGGAAGGCACAACTGGGCCCGCGCATACCTTGCTTATTGCGTAACCCGGCCCTGCCCACCCTCCTCAGTCCTTCTGCCTTCCTCTGTGCGACTACCGTCCTGTGTAAGCATGCACTGTTCATTGTTCAGCCACCTTGCCTTGCTGGGGTTTATCTCTGTGTCCAGTGTGCCATCAGACTGTGAGCTCCCTGAGGGCAGGGGTTGTGCTGTGTGCTCTGTGTCCCAGGGCTGGCCGAGCCTCTCTTCTCTCACAAAAGCAGCCCACCCTCCCGCAGCTCTACGTCCCTCTGTGGTGGGGCCTTCACCCCTCCACGGTTATCTGCACTCTGAAGCTACTTCCTCAAGTTGGGGTAATCTTACTTCTGCCCCAACCCTCCATGGAAACTATCTTAGCTACCTCTCTGTTAGTAAATAGGGCGGACCCTCTCAGACCTTAAAGCATTTGAGCTCTGGGTGGCACTGGACTTCTCGACCCCTCTCCCCTTCTCTGACCCCTCTCCCTTGGCTTACCTGACACCTCCGTCTCTGGTTCCCGTCTGTCTCTCTTGCTTTCCCCTTCTCAGTCTCCCTTAGATGGCTTTTCCTCTATCCACCCCACGAACACCCATGCTCCCCAGGACTCCCTCTCTGGCCCTCATCTCCGCTCACCCTGCACACTTTCCCTGAGCAACTCTCTATCCCTGTGGATGTAGTTACCACTGGGATTACTTAGGGTAATTCTAGAAACAGATAAACAAACTGCTGTCTTAGATTCCTAGTGCTGCTGTAACACAAATCCCACAAGAGGGTGACTTTAGAGAACAGAAATTTATTTTCTTACAGTTCAGGAGGCTAGAAATCTGAATTCAGGGTGCCACCTCTAGGGGAAGGTTCTCTGTCTGTTGGCTCTGGGGGAAGATCTCTCTTGTAGCTTCTGTAGTTCCTCGGTTCCTTGGCTATCTTCACCTGGCATCGGTCTTCCCCCGGTTTGTGCTTCCTTGTCTCTGAGTCTATGCTGCTCTTTATACCTCAGAAGTGACTAGGTTTAGAACACACTCTACAGTGACAGGGCTTCATTAACATAACAAAGAAACCCTATTCCTAAATGGTATACCATCCACAGGTCTACCTGATCACCAGTTACCATGGAGTCAATTCCGACTCGTGGCGACCCCATGTGTGCAGAGTAGAACTGCTCTATAGGGTTTTCAAGGCTGTGACCTTTCGGAAGCAGATTGCCAGGCCTTTCTTTCGAGGTGCCTCTGGATCAATCTTGCAGTTAGTAGTCGAGTGCTTAACCATTTGTTCCCTTCCAAGAGACTCCATTCATACGTGTAAGTATTAGGATTCCAACACATACTTTTGGGGAACACAATTCAATTCATAACAACCCCCAAATTTCAGAGGATCCACACTGTAGAAGTTTCTCATATTGAGAAGCAAGAGGAGGAAGGAGGCTCCAGTAGCTGTGACCCTGTTTAGAAATAGTGTTTTTATATTGTTATGTTAATGAGGTCATATCAGCGTAGGGTGGGTCCTGAACGTAGTCACTTCTAAAGTATGAAAAGACCAGAGTAGACACAGAGAAACACACACAGGGGAAGACAGACGCTATAAGAGGATCGTCTACAAGCCAGGGAACACCAAGGAACCAAGGAATGCCTGGGCAACACCTGCTCCTCCTTCAGATCACAACAGAAATGCCACTTTCTCAGATACGCCCCCTTCTGCCCCCTCTCTGTAAATCAGTTTCCCTGGTGTTTCTCTCTTGTGGTACCCTATGTTTCCTCCAGCCTGCACAGTTTGTCATTGTCACTTGACTGGTATTTTTTTTTCTTTTTGATGTCTATCTCCATCCTGGGGGGCATTGTTGGTTCAGTGGTAGAATTCCCACTTCTATGCAGGAGCCTCGGGTTCAATCCTCAACCAATGTACCTCATGTGCGGTCACCACCCATCAGTAGAGGCTTGTGTGTTGCTATGATGCTGAACAGGTTTTAGCAGAGCTTCCAGATTACGATGGACTAGGAAGAAAGCGCTGGTGGTCTACTTCCTAAAATCAGAAAGGAAAAGAAAAACCCTATGGATCGCAGTGGTCCCATCTGCAACCAACCCTGGGGATGGCACAGGACTGGGTAGCATTTTGTTCTGTTGCGCGTGGAATCGCTGCGAGTTGGAAGCTGACTCAACAGCAGCCAACAACAACAGTAACAACATAAGACAAGGTGGTGCAGACAGTTGATGTGCTTGGCTGCTAACTGAAAGGTTGGAGGTTCGAGTCCACCCAGAGGCACTTTGGAAGAGAGGTCTGGTAATCTTCTTCTGAAAAATTAACCATTGAAAACCCTGTGGAGCACAGTTGTCCTTTGACACACATGGGGTCATCATGAGTTGGAGTCTACTTGATGGCAACTGGTGTACTGGTGTCCCTCCTAGAACATGAGCTCGGTGAGGAAAGGCACCAGGTCTGCTCAGCTCACCATCGCGTCCCGTTCCCAGCATAGTGCCCGATGAAGAAAGGGCACTCAGCATGTTTGGTTGAGTGAACTGAGGGGTTATCTGCTGTTTCTCTGGGTGCCTCATCCTGCCATTCCAATCCTATGCTAGAAAGCCCTGAGGAGAAGGGAACTGCCTCCAGATGAAATTGCCAACCAGAAGTTCTAGGGTGCTTTTCACATGTCTGATCTCATTTAACCCTTACTGCATTTAAGCCTTGACTTCTTCATTTGTAAAATGGGAATATCTGGGGCTGCCCCACAGGGCTAGAAGATTAGATGTGATAAGGTAAGGAAGTGCCTGCACAATGAAAAGATATTTTTAAAGGAATTTTAAAAAATTTCCTTGATCCCTCTGTGGGTGATGTGTCTCCCATTTTGCAGATGAGGACACTAAGGACCAGGGCAGTTAACCAGTCTGCCAGCAAACCCAGCAGCAGAGCTGGCCACAAAACGGGGTTCTCTGTGTTTGCATGGGCTGAGGCTGCGTCTCCGGTGAGTTTGCAATCAGGGAGCAGTCCCAAGATCCTCTCTGAAGGAGAAGTGGCCTCCAGAAGGCCTGCCTGCTGCTCACGGCCCCAGGAGGCACAGGAGTGCTTTCCTTCCTTTGCTCTCTGGTCCCAGAGGAGCAGCCTGCCCATCCGTCTCCTGTCATTCTGGTTCTGCTCTGCACAGCTTCCCAGAGTTGACTCGCAGCCATCCCTGCAGAGCTGGGCCCTGGATGACAACGAGATGCTCCTCTCATAGAGACCACTGGGACACTGCGTGGCAATGACCTATATTAATCACAACTGCTATTCGCTGTTTCGGTCCCCTCCCATCCAGCACAAGACCCCACCTTGCACAAACACCTCGATCCATCCAAGGACATTGTAAAAATAAAAGATCACAGTGTGGCCCTCCGGGAACCTCAGCTTTACAAGTTGTCCCGCTCCAAGGCGGACAGGATTCACAACCCAGTTTGAGGAAGAGCAGCAGATGAGAAGAGGAGGCCATGCAGGGAGGAGTTTGGGGAGCGGAAGGGAGTGAGGTAGACACTCAAGAAAGTTGAAGGTATGGGGGAGGATGAGATAAGAAAGATGAGGAAGAAAGGGGCAAGGAAGAGGAGAGAGACCACATACAGGACGAGAAGAAAAATTAACAAAAGAGATGCAGGGGAGCTAACAGGGACAGAGACTACAATTCTAAAAGGAACAAATGGAAGTCTTATAAAGAACAATAAGCAGATGGGAACAGAGAAGAAAAAAGAGTCCTGGGAGAAAATGGGTGAAAGGGAAAGAATGGGGTGAAGGGGACAAAATAAATGAAAAGCAGATGAAGCAGCCTGTCCCTGAAATAGAATTTAGGCTATTTTTTGACAATAGAAAGAGATAAAGTGAAATAATAGAAGAATACACCAAGCTTAAAAATTGGAGAGTGGGGGCAATGGTGGTTGAGTGGTACAATTCTCACCTTCCATGCAGGAGACTTGAGTTCAATTCCTGGTCAATGCAAGCAGCTCGTGCATAGCCACCACCCATCTGTTGGTGGTGGATTTCATGTTGCTATGATGCTGAACAGGTTCCAGCAGAGCTTCCAGACTAAGGCAGACTAGGGAGAAAGACCTGGTGATCTGCTTCCAAAAATCAGCCGGTGAAAACCCTATGGATCACAATGGTTCAATCTGCAATTGATCATGGAGATGGCACAGGACCAGGCAGCACTATATTCCATTGTGCATGGGGTCACCATGAGTCAGGGCCACCTGACAGCAGGTAACAACAACAAAGGTTGGAGAGTTGGGGTGGAGGAGTTGTTTGGCAAGACAGAAAGTAAGTTCAGCTGTGGGGCCCTGGCCAATGAGTGGACCAGCCTCTGAACACTCAATGGTGTTCTAGTCCCAGACCAGGCTTACACAGCCCACTGAGACCTGCCTCCTAGGTAGGGTCTTTCCCAGACTTCACTCCCACCCTGCCCTGCCCCTATTTGTCAGTCTAGGGAGCAAACTGCTTTCAGAGACCCTAGTTAATCCCATTGACGCTCTCTCTTCTTCAACTTTGTGCAGGGAGGATCTTGGGTAGCTAAGTGTTCTGTCTTTGTATTTGTAGTTTCTCCCAGTTCTGTACATTAAAAATCTCAGTACACTCAGAATTACAGTCCTGCCTTGCCTCCTTTTTTCATTTATTCATCATTCAGCAAGTATTTATTGAGAACCAACTACAGGCCGGGACTTTTCAGTGAACAAGGCAGGCAGACAAAATCTCTGCCTTGTGGCACTTAGAATTCATTCTTTCTTCTTTCCTCCTTCCTCCTATCTTTGCCTCCTCCCCCTACCCCACTTTTTAAAAACTATTTCATTGTGTTTTAGGTGAAAGTTTACATAGCAGATTAGGTTCCCATTTAGCAACTTTTATACAACTTGTTCCATGACATTGGTTACATTTTTCACAATGTGTCAACTTTCACATTATTTCCATTCTTTTTGTTCTGTTTCTATTAATCTAGCTTCTCTGCCCCTCCTTAGCATCTCATCTTTGTTTTAGGGTAAATGTTGACTGTTTGATCTTCTATAATTGATTATTTAGGGTAGCACAGTATTCACGCGTGATATTGTTTATTTTATAAGCCAGTCTAGTGTTTGGATGAAAAGTGACCACTGGGAGTGGCTTCAGTTCCAAGTTCAAAGGTTATTTTAGGGCGATAGTCTTGGGGGTTTCTCTAGTCTCTATGGGTCCAGTAAGTCTGGCCTTTTTTAGGAATTTGATTTTTGTTCTACATTTTTTTTCCCTTTCCGTTTGGGACCTTCTATTGTGTTGCTGGTCAGAACGGTCCATAGTGGTAGCCAGGCACCATCTAGTTTTTCTGGTCTCAGGCTAGATGAGATCATGGTTTATATGGACTGTTAGTCCTGTGGACTAGTTTCTTCTTTGAGTCTTTGGTTTCCATCATTGTCTTTTGTTCCAGATTAGTAAAGACCAATAGTTGTATCTTAGATGGCTGTTCGCAAGCTTTTAAGACCCCAGACTCTACTCATCAAACTGAGGTGTAGAACATTATCTTTATGAACTGTGTTGTCCCTTGAGACTATGGTCCCAAGCCTTCAAACCCAGTAATTCAATCCTGTGAGGTGTTGGTTATGTCTAGGAAGTATCTGTAATTGTGTCCCCCATGTGGTTTGTTGTATTTATGAATATATCTGGAGTGCACACAAACATGTATTACATATGCCTACAGATATACCTGTACATGCATACCCATACACTCATATGTGACTTCCTATACACGTAGATGCATACATGCCTACCTACGTAACCACACACATTTTTTGGTTGTTATTACTGTTGCTGCAAAATTGTATGTTTCTGAAGAGCACTGTTCAGAAAAAAAAAGAAATAGAAATTGTATGTTCAATAGCATTTACCAAAACTGTCCCTTATTCTTGCATACTTCTTAGTGTCTTCCTTTACCTTGGACAAGTTGTGCAGACTTCACCCATATTGTGTATTGCCTTTTCCATTACCAAAAATAACAAGTATCTACTATCTAGAAGGTGATTGCTCCTCCCTCCCCCTCCTATCCCTGGTAACCTTCAAAGAACGTTGCTTTCTGTGTGTATACATATTCTTGAATTTTTATAAAAAGGGACAATATTTGTCCTTTGTGACTGGCTTATTTCACTCAGCATAATTCGTCCAGATTCATCCATGTTATGTTTTGCAAACTCTTCATTATTCTTTATAGTTGTATAGTATTCCATTGTATGTATGTACCACAACTTGTTTACCCATTCATCTGTTGATGGGCACTCAGGTTGTTTCCATCTTTTAGCTGTTGTGAATAATGCTGCAATGAACATAGGTGTGCATATGTCTATTATATGTGCTCTTATAGCTATAGGATATATACCTAGGAGTGGGATTCCTGGATCATAAAATTTTTCTATTTCTAGCTTTTTGAGGAAGGGCCATACTATTTTCCATAGTGCTTGTACCATTTTACAATCCCACCAGCAGTGTATAAGAGTTCCAATTCCCCTACAACCTCGCCAGCATTTGTTGTTTTCTGTTTTTTGAATCATTGCCATTTGTGCAGGGGTGAGGTGGTATTTCATTGTAGTTTTGATTTGCATTTCTCTACTGGCTCATGGTCGTGAGCATCTTTTCATGTATTTGTTGGCAGCCTGAATGTCCTCTTTGGTGAAGTATTTGTTCATGTCCTTTGCCCATTTTTTTGAGTGGATTGTTTGTCTTTTTGTGGTTGAGTTGTTGAAGTTTTTGATATATTTTAGAGATTAGACCCTTATCAGATGTGTCATTGCCAATGATATTTTCCCAGTCTGTAGGTTCTCTTTTTACTCTCTTGGTAAAGTCTTTTGACGAGCATAAGTATTTAATTTTTAGGAAGTCTCAGGTATCTAATTTATCTTTGGTCATTTGTGCATTTTTAGTTTTGTTTGCTAGACTGTTGTTGTTGATGTTAGGTGCCATCAAGTCAGTTCCAACTCATAGCAACCCTATACACCACAGAATGAAACGCTACCCGGTCCTGCGCCATGCTCACAATTGTTGTTATGCTTGAGCCCATTGTTGCAGCCACTGTATCAATCCATCTCGTTGAGGATCTTCCTCTTTTTTGCTGACCTTGTACTTTACCAAGCATGATGTCCTTCTCCAGGGACTGATCCCTCCTGACAACATGTCCAAAGTATGTAACAAGTAGTCTCACCATCCTTCCTTCTAAGGAGCATTCTGGTTGTACTTCTTCCAAGACAGATTCATTCATTCTTTTGGCAGTCCATGGTATATTTAATATTCTTCTCCAACACCACAATTCAAAGATGTCAGTTCTTCTTCAGTCTTTCTTATTCATTGTCCAGCTTTTGCAAGCATGTGATACGATTGAAAATACCACGGCTTGGGTCAGGTGCACCTTAGTCTTCAAGGTGACATCTTTGCTTTTCAAAATTTTAGAGAGGTCTTTTGCAGCAGATTTGCCCAATGCAATGCATCTTTTGATTTCCTGACTGCTGCTTCCATGAGTGTTGATTGTGGATCCAAGTAAAATGAAATCTTTGACCACTTCAATCTTTTCTCCATTTATCATGATGTTGCTTATTGGTCCAGTTGTGAGGATTTTTGTTTTCTTTATGTTGAGGTGTAATCCATATTGAAAGCTGTAGTCTTTGATCTTTACCAGTAAGTGCTCCAAGTTCTCTTCACTTTCAGCAAGCAAGGTTGTGTCATCTGCATATTGCAGGTTGTTAATGAGTCTTCCTCTAATCCTAATGCCCTGCTCTTCTTCATATAGTCCAGCTTCTCGGATTAGGTGCCGTCAAATCAACTAGTCTATTTGATAGACTAGTTATGCAGAAAATTAGGTCCCCTAATTTTGACCCTATATTATCGTTTAGGAACTTTTTTGGTTTAGCTTTAACATTTAGGTCTTTGATCTGTTTTGAGTTATTATTTTTTTTTCCATGGTGTGAGGTATGGATCCTGATTCATTTTTCTGCATATGGATATTCAGTTTTGCCAGCACCATTTGTTAAAGAGAGTGTTTTCTTCCCCATTGAATGGACTTTAACCCGTTGTCGAAGATCAGCTGCCTGTAGATGAATGGATTTGCTTCTGGGTTCCCAATTCTATTCCATTGGTCTGTGTGTCTGTCGTTGTACCAGTACCAGGCTGTTCTGATTACCATGGCTGTATAGCAAGTTTTGAGATTTGGAAGAGAGGCCTCCTACTTTGTTCTTCTTCAGTATTGCTTTAGTTATTTGGGGGCTCCTTCCTTTCCATGTAAAGTTGGAGATTAGTTTTTCCATTTCATTAAAGAATGTTGTTAGGATTTGGATCAGGATTGCATTATATCTATAGATTGCTTTTGGTAGTATTAACATTTTCACAATGTGAAGTCTTCCAATCCATGAGCATGGAATGTTTTTCCATTTATGTAGATCTCTTTTAGTTTCTTGCAGTAGTGTTTTATAGTTTTCCTTGTGTAAGTCTTTTATGTCCCTGGTTAGGTTTATTCCTAGGTATTTTATCCTTTTGAGGGATATTGTAAATGGTATTGATTTCTTTTTCAGAGTCCTCCTTGTTAGTGTAGAGGAACCCAACTGTTTTCTTTTTGTGTGTATTGATTTTGTACCTGCCACTTTGCTGAATCCTTCTATTAGTTCCAGTGACTTCCTTGTGGAGTCTCTGGGATTTTCTATGTATAGGATCATGTTGTCTGCGAATAAGGATAGTTTCACTTCTTCCTTTTCAATTTGAATATCCTTTATTTCCCCTTCTTGCCTTATTGCTCTAGCTAGGACTTCCAGTACAGTATTGAACAAAAGTGGTGATAAAAGCCATCCTTGTCTCATTCCCTTTCTCACGGGGAATGATCTCAATCTTTCTCCACTGAGAATAATGTTTGCTGTTGGTTTTGCATATATGCATTTAATTATGTTGAGGAATTTCCCTTCTATTTCTATTTTGATGAATGTTTATCAGGAAAGGCTGCTGGATTTCATGAAATGCCTTTTCTGCATCTATTGATATGATCAAGTGATTCTCTTGTTTTATTTGTGTGGTGAATTACATTGATTGATTTTCTAATGTTAAACCATCCTTGCATCCCACTTGATCATGATGTTTTTTTTTTTTTTTTGATATGCTGTTGCAGTTGAATTCTATTGGCTAGAATTCTGTTGAGAATTTTTGTGTCTATATTCATGAGGGCTATTGATCTGTAATTTTCTTTTTTTAGCAGTGTCTTTGGCCAGCTTTGGTATCAGGGTAGTGCTGGTGGCTTCATAGAACTAATTAGGGAATATTCCTTCTTTTCTGTGTTCTGGAATAGTTTGAATAGAAATAGTGCCAACTTCCTTTGACTGGTAGAATTCTCCAGTGAAGCTGTCTGAGCTGAGGCTTTTTTTGGTTTTGGGAGTTTTTTTTTAATGACATCTTCAATTTCTTCTTTCGTTATGGGCCTGTTCAAAATTTCTACCTTTATTTGTGTTAGTTTAGGTAGGTAATGTGTTTCTAGAAATTTGTCCATTTCTTCTAGGTTTTCAAATTTTTTGGAGTACAATTTTTCATAATATTCTGTTGTAATTCTTTTTATCTCAGCTGATTCTGTTGTAATATCACCCATCTCATTTCTTATTTTGGTTATTTGCATCTTCTAATTTTTTTCCTTTGTCAAATTGGCCAGTGGTTTGTCAATTTTATTGATACTCTCAAAGAACCAACTTCTAGTCTTGTTGATTCTTTCTGTTGTTTTTCTGTTTTCTATTACATTTACATCTGCTCTGATCTTTATCATTCCTTTTTTTCCTGGTGACTATGGACTTCTTTTGCTGCTCTTTTTCTATTCAAGTCATAAGGTTAAGCTATTGATTTCAGCCTTTTCTTCTTTTTTGATGTGTGCAGTTATTGCTACAAATTCTCCTCCAAGCACTGCTTTTGCTGTGTCCCAAAGGTTTTGGGATGTTATGTTTTCATTCTCATTTGATTCTAAAAGTTTTTTAATTTCACTTTTAATTCTTCTATTACCCAATAGTTGTTAAGTAAGGTGTTTTTCAGTTTCCATGTATTTAATTTTTTCCTTGCTCTTTCTGTTATTGATTTCTAGTGTTATAGCATTATGATCAGAGAAGATGCTTTGTATTATTATTATCGAGTCTTGCTTTGTGGCCTAATATATGGTCTATTTTGGAGAATGATTCATGTGTGTTTGAGAAAAATGTACTGTACTACTGTTGGGTGGTATGTTTTGTATATGTCTGTGAGGTTGAGCGGAGCTCTGGTGGTGCAGTGGTTAAAAGCTCGGCTGCTAACCAAAAAAGGTTGGCAGTTTGAATCCAACAGCCGCTCCTTGGAAACCCTATGGTGCAGTTCTACTCTGTTCTACAGGGTCGCTATGAGTTGGAATCAACTGGACGACAATGGGTATGAGGTTGAGTTGGTTTGATTATGTTATTTAGATCATCTGTGTCTTTGTTAGGAGCCCTGGTGGCACAGTGGTTAAGCACTCAGCTGCTAAACAAAAGGTCAGCAGTTCAAACCCACCAGCCACTCCATGGGAAGAAGATGTGGCAGTCTGCTTCCATAAAGATTTATAGCCTTGGAAACCCTATGGGGCAGTTCTACCCTGTCCTATAGGATCACTCTGAGTCGGAATCAACTCCATAGCAATGGGTTGGGTTTGGTATCTTTGTTGAGTTTCTTTCTAGTTGTTTTGTCCATCATTGAAAGTAGTGTGTTAAAGTCTCCTACTATTATTATGGAACTGTCTATTTCTCTTTTCAATTCTGCTAGAGCTTGGTTTATGTATTTTGGAGCTCTGTCATTGTGTGCATAAATATTTACTATGGTTATGTCCTCTTGGTGGATTGATACTTTAATCATTATATAATGCCCTTCCTTGTCTCTAATAATGGATTTTGACTTAAAGTCTATTTTATCAGAAATTATTATTGCTACTCCTGCTGTCTTTCGATTACTGTTTGTGTGATATATTGTTTTCTATCCTTTGATTTTTAACCTATTTTTGTCTTTGTGTCTAAGGTGTGTCTCTTGCAGGCAACATATTTATGGGTCATTTTTAAAAATTCATTCTGCCACTCTGTGTCTCTTGACTGCTGCATTTAAACCATTTACATTCAGTGTGATTAACAATAGGTATGAATTTACCGCTGCCATTTCGTTATGCTTTTTATTGTGGTGTTAACAGTTTCATTGTTCCACTTAATTTTCTATGCTGAGTTCTTTTTGTTTATGAATTTTCTTTTGTTTCCTTCATTGTTGTTGATTGTATGTTTGCTGAGTTTTTTTGATTTGTTTCTTCTTTATTTTGGTCAGTAGATTTATTCATTTTCTTTCTGGTTACTTTGAAATCTTTCTCTTTCTAAGTTTAAAACAGTCTGCTATATCTTGATATAGCCTTGACTTCCTCTCCATATGGAAGTTCTATAACTACACCACTTGTTTCCCTTTTGGTTTTGAAGTTGTCATTGTTTCCAGATTGACATCTTATTGTCCCTGTTTTCAGTTTTGCAGCATTATTTTGCTTTTGCGAATTCTTTATCTGGGTTGGTATCTGGGTGATGCTGTTATGTGTCTTCATCTCAGGTTGTTGTCTGATGTCACTGGTTCTCCGTCTGAAGGACTCCCTTTAATATTCCTTGTAAGATTGGTCTGGTTTTTACAAATTCCCTTAATTTCTGTTTATCTTGGAATGTCTTAGTTTTGCCATCATATCTGAAAGACAGTTTTGCTGTATATATGATTCTTGGCTGGCAATTCTTTTCTTTCAGGGATTTATATAGGTCATCCCATTGCCTTCTTGCCTGCATGGTTTCTGCCAAGACATCAGAGCTTAGTCTTATTGGTGCCCCTTCATAGGTGATATTTCATTTTTCATGAGCTGTTCTCAGAATACTTTGTCTTTGGAAAGTTTGAGTATGATATATCTTGGTGACTTTCTTTTGGGGGTCTATCCTGTATGGGGTTCATTGAGCTTCTTGGACGGAAACCTTTTTGTCTTTCATGATATTAGGGCAATTTTCTGTCAATAAATATTCAACAATTCTCTCCATAGTTTTTCCCCCTCCTCCTGTTCCAATTATGTGTAAATTATTCCTCTCGATACTGTCCCACGTAACTCCTAGGCTTTCTTCATTTTTCTTCATTCTTTTCTCTGATTGTTCCTCAAACAAATTAGTATCAAGGGATTTGTCCTCTATTTTGCTGAGTCTTTCTTCCATTGACTCAGTTCTACTTCTGTATTCTTCTGCTGAGTTATCTATTTCTGCTATTTTATTGTTAATCTTCTGGATTTCTAGTTGTTGTTTTTGTGTGGTTTTGTTTATTTTGTCATTTTGTTCTTGTATTGTTTTCCAGAATTCTTCTAGGATTTTGTCTGTGTTTTCCTTGATCTCTTTGAGGATTTTATATATAACTCTTTTGAATTGCTTGTCAAGTAGTTCTATTACCATTTCTTCCTTAGGAAAGTTTTATGCCACTTTATTTTGCTCACTTGTTTGAGCCATAGTATCTTATTTCTTCATGTTGTTGTTAGGTTCCTTCAAGTCGGTTCCAACTCATAGTGACCATGGGTACAACAGAACAAAACACTGCCCGGTCCTGTGCCATCCTCACAATCATTGTTGTGCTTGAGCCCATTGTTACAGCCACTGTGTCAATCCATTTCATTGAGGGTCTTCCTCTTTTTCCCAAGCATGATTTCCTTCTCCAGGGACTGATTCCTCCTGATAACATATCCAAAGTGTGTGAGACATAGTCTCACCATGCTTGCTTCTAAGGAGCATTCTGGCTGTACTTCTTCCAAGACAGATTTGTTTGTTCTTTTGGCAGTCCATGGTATATTCAATATTCTTTGCCAACACCATAATTCAAAAGCATCAATTCTTCTTCTGTCTTCCTTATTCATTGTCCAGCTTTCACGTGCATATGAGGCAATTGAAAACACTATGGCTTGGGTCAGGTGAACCTTAGTCCTCAAGGTGACATCTTTGCTTTTTAACGCTTTAAAGAGATCTTTTGCAAAGATTTGCCCAATGCAATGTGTCATTTGATTTCTCAACTGGTGCTTCCATGGGTGTTAATTGTGGATCCAAGTAAAATGAAATCCTTGACAACTTCAGTCTTTTCTCAGTTTATCATGATGTTGCTTATTAAGGATTTTTGTTTTCTTTATGTTGAGGTATAACCCATACTGAAGGCTGTGTTTCTTCATATGATTTGCTAAATAGTCTGCCGTCTCTGAGGCATTAAGTTTGATTATAGCAGTTAGTGTGTTATCTGAAAGTCAGGGCAGGATGTCTCTGTATCTGCTGTGAGGGAGTGCTACCCAAATGGACAGGGTATGCCTACTGTGTATGCACGAATTGGTGGCTCAGTAGGTGGTGAGGTTTCAATGCAAGTGCAGGTGGCCTGTGGGAATTGATTGGGGTGGGATGTGTGCTGTTGCAGCCAGGTGGACGTTTATATGGGACACTAAGATCTCCTGCTAGTTGTCTGGCAGAGGTGTAGCTGGCACCTGTCAGGATGTGATTGGCTTTGCTAGTAAGATGATGTGTCTGTCCAGCCAGTCACCTGGGTGTGGGTGCGGGGAGCATTCTTGCTGGTCCCTGGGTTGGGTGCCATGTGTGCACACTGTTGGTTGCTGGGTGATCAGGGTGAGGGTGCACAGGTCACTGATCACTGGATGGGTGGCACGGGAACTTGAACCACTGGTTGTTGGATGGGCAGAGTGGCACAGGAATGGTCAGAGTGAATGAGCATTAGCCTCTGATTGCAGGTCCGACAGCATGTGAGCACATGCTGCAGATTGCCCGTGGACGTGGCTATGCAGGGATGGGCAGGGGTGGTCCTGGGCCTCTGGTTGCAGGTCTGCCAACCCAGGAGTGCACACACCACGAATCACTGGGTGGGGGAGAGGGGGACTAACTGCTGGTAACCAGGAGGAGGGGAGCATGTTCCCTTAGTCTCTGGTGTGAGAGCCAGCTATCAGGACCCAGCCCCAATCAAATGCAAGGAGGGAGGCTGTCCAGAGTCCAATCAAGTGAGGGATCTCTAGCCACTACTCCAAGGATCCTCCACTCCACCAGTGCCACCCACCCAAATGATCAGGGACTGCCACTGGTGAGTAGTTCTGTCCCTATTTTCTGGCTCACTCCATGTTCTATGGTCACCTGGATTTCCAGGACTCTAGCCCACTTTCCTGCATTTTCCCTCCTTAGATCCAGTTCATATTCTGCTCACCTTGCTTCACTCTGGGTTTGTCTACACAGTACCTATGTCTCCTAGTGGGGCCTCCATGAAGTTGTCTTACTGTACTCCTCACCTGGGAACACTGCTTGCTTGTCTCAAGATGGCCATGCTGTGCTGGTTCAACTCATAGGGCACCTAGATTCCATAAGTCTCCTCGTTTGCTGTTTTCATTCAGTTTCTGCTTCCCTTTGGTGTTCGATATAATTCTTCATCTTTCTGTTTGCTGTTCTGGGTGTCCAGATTGTCATCTGTATCTGTTTCACTTGGTTTCTTAGTTCTTTGCTGCAGGAGTCTTAGTCATCTAGTGCTGCTATAACAGAAATACCACAAGTGGGTGGCTTTAAAAAACAGAAGTTTATTCCCTCACAGTCTAGTAGGCTAGAAGTTCAAATTCAGGGCATCAGCTCCAGGGGAAGGTTTTCTCTATTAGCTCTGAAGGACGGTCCTTGTCATCAATCTTCCCCTGGACTAGGAGCTTCTCTGCCAGGAATCCTGGGTCCAAAGGATGTGCTCTGCTCCCAGTGCTGCTTTCTTGGTGGTATGAGGTCCCCATGTCTCTCTGCTTGCTTCTCTCTTTTATATTCCAAAAGAGATTGGCTCAAGACACGGTCCAATCTTCTAGATTGAATCCTGCCTCATTAACATAACTTCTGCCTCTCCCACCTCATTAACATCATAGGGGTAGGATTTACAACACATAGGAAAATCACATCAGATGCCAAAATCGTAGACAATCACACAATACTGGGAATCATGGCCTTGCCAAATTGATATACATATTTTTGGGGGACACAATTCAATCCATGACAAGAGGGATGGCGAGGTAAGTGTGACTAAGCTGCCATCTTGGGCCATCTCTTCCTCCCTTCCCTTTTGACCTTATTCTCTTATTCATCGCAGGTGTATTGGTTATCTACGCTGTGTTACAAACCACTCCAAACTTAATGAGGGTAAAACAACAACAATTATTATTATTATAGTTATCTCTCATAGTTCTGGGGTTGATAGCTCAGTTTTGTAGTTCTCACCCAGGGTCTCTCCTGCGATTGCAGTTAGATGGTAGCTGGGGCTGGAGTCATTTTTGGAGCTTTCTCACTTACTTGTCAGGTGGCTGGGACCTTCGCTGCAGCTGACAACAGAAACACCTACACTTGGCCTCCCCATGTGGTTGGGGCTTCCTTACAGCATGGTGATGGGTTCCAAGAAGGTGTTTCACCTTTTATGAATGAGTTTCAGAAGTTACGTGTCACTTCTGCTATACTCTATTGGTCAGGGCAGTCACACAATTCCAACCAGATTAAGGAGAGGAGACATAGTCTCCGCCTCTTTATGAGGGAGTGGCAAGGTCACACTGTACAAAAAAAGGATCTGGGAGCATCTTTTTGAAGTACAATCTGCCACCGTTTGTCCTCTGGCCACAGTGCTTCATGATTCACATCCCCTACACATGCAGAATATGTTCATTCTCCTCTCCCAAGGCCTTTCTTTACGGCATCAGCTCAAAGTCTAGGATCTTGCTATCTAAATCAGTTGCAGGCATGGGTTATATCCCTTAGGTGGAGTTCCTTGAATACAGCTTCTTGAGTGCTGTTCCTCTCAATAGGAAGATCTGTGAACTAAAGAAATAAGTTATCTGCCCCTCCCCCATAACACTGTAGTAGGATAGGCATAGGATAACCACCATAGACACTCCCATACTAAAAGGGAGGAAATGGCAGTCACTGTTCCATAGCAGTTCTGAAATACATCTTGGTACGTGTTGCCAGTTTCTTGATTGGTACTTACTCCTACTGCTCAAGAGTGATTGTCCATGGCTCTTGGCTCTCCCCTCTGAGTCATTCTTGTATTTCCCTAAGAAATAACCGGTATTTGAAGCTGAGTAGTTTTTCTTAGCCAGCTTCTTGCCAGTAGTGATTTGAAGGTCCAAAGGCCTCTCTTTTCATTTGGTGCTTTCTGTGTTTCTTTCATTCAAAGTGAAACTTCCTTTAAAAATTTTGTGGGTTTATTATGAATAAATTTATAATCCATTTCATTAGACAAAAGTCACACCCACTGTGATCATTAAGGTTGTGTGTCAACTTGGCTGGGCCATGATTATCAGTGGTTTGGCAGTTATGATGTAGTTTGGCAGTCATATGATGATGTGATCACTTCCATGATAAAATTCGATATAATGTGATCACCTCCATGATGGGATCTGCTGTGAGGAGCCAATCAGTTGAAAGGGAGTTTCCTTGGGGGTGTGTTGTTGTTGTTGTTGTTAGGTGCCATCGAGTGAGTTCCAACTCATAGCGACCCTGTGTACCACAGAATGAAACACTGCCTGGTCCTGTGCCATGCTCACAATCCTTGTTATGCTTGAGCCCATTGTTGCAGCCACTGTGTCAATCCATCTCATTGAGGGTCTTCCTTTTTTTCGCTGACCCTGTACTTTACCAAGCATTATGTCCTTCTCCAGGGACTAATCCCTCCTGACAACATGTCCAAAGTATGTAAGACGGAGTCTCGCCTTCCTCGCTTCTAAGGAACATTCTGGTCATACTTCTTCCAAGACAGATTTGTTAGTTCTTTTCACAGTCCATGTATATTCAATATTCTTCACCAACTCCATAATTCAAAGGTGTCAGTTTTTCTTCTGTCTTCCTTGTTCATTGTCCAGCTTTCACATGTATATGAGGCGATAGAAAATACAATGGCTTGGGTCAGGTGCACATTAGTCTTCAGGGTGACATCTTTGCTTTTCAAAACTTTACAGAGGTCTTTTGTAACAAATTTGCCCAATGCAATGCGTCTTTTGATTTCTTGACTGCTGCTTCCATGGCTGTTGATTGTGGATCCAAGTAAAATGAAATCGTTGACAACTTCAATCTTTTCTCCGTTTATCGTGATGTTGTTTGTTGGTCCAGTTGTGAGAATTTTTGTTTTCTTTATGTTGAGGTATAATCTGTACTGAAGGCTGTGGTCTTTGATCATCATTAGTGAGTACTTCAAGTCCTCTTCACTTTCAGCAAGCAAGGTTGTGTCATCTGCATAATGCAGATTGTTAATGCATCTTCCTCCAATCCTGATGCTGTGTGCTTCTTCATGTAGTCCAGCTTCTTGGATTACTTTCTCAGCACACAGATTGAATAAGTGTGGTGAAAAGATACAACCTTGACACACACCTTTCCTGACTTTAAACCACACAGTATCCCCTTGTTTTCCCCAAATGACTGCCTCTTGCTCTATGTACAGGTTCCTAATGAGCACAATTAAGTGTGCTGGAATTCCCATTTTTTGCAATGTTATCCATAATTTGTTATGATCCACACAGTCAAATGCCTTTGCATAGTCAATAAAAAACACAGGTAAACATCTTTCTGGTATTCTCCACTTTCAGCCAGGATCCATCTGACATCAGCAATGATATCCCTGGTTCCATGTCCTCTTCTGAATCTGGCCTGAATTTCTGGCAGTTCCCTGTCAATATATTGCTGCAGCCACTTTTGAATGATCGTCAGCAAAATTTTACTTGCGTGTGATATTAATGATATTGTTCGATAATTTCCTCATTCGACTGGATTACCTTTATTGTGAATAGGCATAAATATGGATCTCTTTCAGTTGGTTTGCCAGGAAGCTGTCCTCCAAATTTCCTGGCATAGACTAGTGAGCACTTCTAGTGCTGCATCTGTTCATTGAAATATCTCAATTGATATTCTGTTAATTCCTGGAGCCTTGTTTTTCGCCAATGCCTTCAGTGCAGTTTGGACTTCTTCTGTCAGTACCATACGTTCCTGATCATATGCTACCTCTTGAAATGGCTGAAGGTTGACCAATTCTTTTTGGTATAATGACTTCTTGTATTCCTTCCATCTTCTTTTGATGCTTCCTGTGTCGTTTAATATTTTCCCCATTGAATCCTTCACTATTGCAACTCAAGGCTTGGATTTTTTCTTCAGTTCTTTCAGCTTGAGAAATGCCGAACGCGTTCTTCCCTTTTGGTTTTCTATCTCCAGCTCTTTGCAAATGTCCTTATAATACTTTCCTTTGTCTTCTTGAGCTGCCCTTTGAAATCTTCTGTTCGGTTCTTTTACTTCATCGTTTCTTCCTTTTGCTTTAGCTACTCTATATTCAAGAATGAGTTTCAGAGTCTCTTCTGACATCATTTTGGTCTTTCTTTCCTGTCTTTTTAATGACATCTTGCTTTCTTCGTGTATGATGCCCTTGATGTCATTCCATAACTCATCTGGTCATTAGTGTTCAATGAGTCAGATCTATTCTTGAGATGGTCTCTAAATTCAGGTGGGGCATACTCAAGGTTATACTTTGGCTCTCGTCGACTTGTTCTAATTTTCTTCAGTTTCAACTTGAACTTGCATATGAGCAATTGATGGTCTGTTCCACAGTCGGCCCCTGGCCTTGTTCTGACTGATTATATTGAGCTTTTCCATTGTCTCTTTCCACAGATGTAGTCAATTTGATTCCTGTGTATTCCATCTGGTGAGGTCTGTGTGTAGAGCCGCCATTTATGTTGGTGAAAAAATGTATTTGCAATGAAGTAGTCATTGATCTTGCAAAATTCTATCATGTGACTTCCAGCATAGTTTCTACCACCACGGCCCTATTTTCCAACTACTGATCCTTCTTTGTTTCCAACTTCCACATTCCAATCACCAGTAATTATCAATGCAACCTGATTGCATGTTCGATCAATTTCAGACTGCAGAAGCTGGTAAAAAATCTTCAATTTCTTCATCTTTGGCCTTAGGGTTGGTGTGTAAATTTGAATAATAATTGTATTAACTTGTCTTCCTTGTAGGCATATGGATGTTATTCTATCACTGACAGTATTGTACTTCAGGATAGATCTTGAAACGTTCTTTTTGACAATGAATGCAACGCCCTTCCTCTTTAAGTTGTCATTCCTGGCATAGTAGACCATATGATTGTCCGATTCAAAATGGCCAATGCCAGTCCATTTCAGTTCACTAACACCTAGGATATCGACGTTCATGCACTCCATTTCATTTTTGATGATTTCCAATTTTCCTAGATTCATACTTCCTACATTCCACATTCTGATTATTAATGGATGTTTGCAGCTGTTTCTTCTCATTTTGAGCTATTCCACATCAGCAGATGAAGGTCCTGAAAGCTTGACTCCATCCACATCATTAAGGTCGACTCTACTTTGAGGAGGCAGCTGTCTTCCAGTTGTCTTTTGAGTGCCTTCCAACTTGGGGAGCCCATCTTCCGGCACTATATCAGACAATGTTCCTCTGCTATTCATAAGGTTTTCACTGGCTAATTCTTTTCAGAAGTAGACTGCCGGGTCCTTCTTCCTAGTCTGTCTTAGTCTGGAAGCTTAGCTGAAACCTGTCTGCCATGGGTGACCCTGCTGGTATCTGAATACCGGTGGCATGGCTTCCAGCATCACAGCAACACGCAAGCCCCCACAGTACGACAAACCGACAGACACATGGGGGTTGGGGGTGTGGCCTGCCTCGAATATAAGTGGACTCTCTAGCAAGGCTCACAGGCTTTTGCTTGCTCTGGATCCTGCAGCTGGCTCCCGTTTATCTGACCTCCGGTTCTTGGGACTTGAGCTAGCAACTTACCTGTGGCTTTGCCTGTTGATCTTGGGATTCCTCGATCTTTGCAGCCTGTGAGCAAGGGCCCTACTGTCTGACCTGCCAATCTTGGGTTCCCTTGTGGCAACGTGAATCAGAAGAAGCCTCCAGCCTGACCTACAGATTTAGGACATTCCAGCCTCTATAACCTCATGAGCCGTTTCCTTGAAAGAAATCTGTTTATATAGATATTTGTATAATTTACTGGTTTTGCTTCTCTGCAGAACCCAGCCTAAGTCACCCACACATCTCTTTTTTACCTTGGGCTCTTGGTAAGGCTGCTGTGGAACAATGTCCTTACAATTCTTAGATGCTCTATTGTTTAACAGAAAGCGTCTTCAAGATAGGCTGTTAATATCCTTAGAAGGCCGTTGTCTGTTTGAGAGGTCTACAAGGCACCACCTTAAATCTTTCTGAAGTCTTAATAAAAAGCTTAACAGTCACACCATTGTATTAATCTATAAACCACTTTCCTGGTAGCACCCCTGGCTTTGATCTTTACTTGGAAGTCATTTCTTAATTTGAGGATTATCTGTCATGTGGATAGACTGGAATATGAAAAGTTTTCAAACCCAGCAAGTCGTGGCTCCTTTTTATTCAATACTTTTTTCTTTAGCTCCTTTTATTAACAGAGGTAGGATTTGAATCCAGGACTATTTATCCTCAAAGTCTGCACTCTTTCTGATAGACCCTATTGCTTCTCTGCACAGTGGAGCAATCCCACCTGAAGAAAGGGTGGGATTTAAGCAGGTGGGAGGATTTAAGCAAGGGAGGCATGCCAGGCAGGGGGCACCACATGGATGAAGGTACAGAAATGGAGGAAAATACAAGGTGTGTTTAGAGGACAGTAAAGCAACTAAGAGCACAGAATATTTCTATTTCTTTCTTCCCTGCTTTATTCTTCATACATCCAGTTCCTACTTTCCAATCCCTTGTGACCTATCCTTATGTCTCTTTTGCAGCACAAGCTCTATTACATCTTCCATGCTAGATTCCACTCTTCAGTTGGTTGGCTCACATAGGTCCCGTCTTCCCTAAAAATGCCCTTCCTCATATTGCCCACCTGGAGAGTGCCTTCCTTATCCGTCAAGGCCAAGACAAATGTCACCTCCTCTGTGAAGCCCTCTGTATGAGTTAAGGAATCCAA
Source organism: Trichechus manatus latirostris (assembly GCF_000243295.1). NCBI lineage: Eukaryota > Metazoa > Chordata > Mammalia > Sirenia > Trichechidae > Trichechus > Trichechus manatus. The sequence continues at coordinate 14,924,120 of NW_004443963.1, forward strand.
ACTTCAGTGGATTGACACAACAAGAGCATTTCTCAGAGCACAATCAAATGAAAGTTATCTGGGGGAGGTAGGTGGTCTCTGTTCCACACAGTGGTACAGGGGCTCAGGCCCCTTCTTTCCAGTGGCTCCACCATCCTTTAGAACAAGGATTGGCAAACTATGACCTGCTTTTGTAAATAAAGTTTATTAGAACACAGCCATGCCCATTCAGTTACATATGGTCTATAACTGCTTTAGCGCTCCAAGGGCAGAGTTGGGGAGTTGTGACAAAGACCATATGGCCTGCAAAGCATAAAATATTTACTCTCTGGCCTTCATAGAAAAAGCTTGCTGACCCCAGCTCTCGGGCTCTGTAGACCTAAGAAGAAAGAGTGGAGGACTCATGGGAGGTTTCTATGGGCCAGGCCTGGAAGTGGTGTCTATCACTTCCTCTCACATCCCATTGGTGACAGCTAGTCACATAACCCTGCTGACCTCGAGGAGTCTGGGAAATGTAGTCTCCCTAGTGCTCAGGAGGAAATGAAGCAGTTTGGCCTACACAGAGCCTTGCTTCTCCACACCTTTTGTCCTTGACTTTATTTTTCTTTTCCTAGGTCCTCTTCTCCACCATGCTCCTTCACTAATGCCCCTATGGGATGGAAAGTTCTGTAAAGGCAGAGACTGCTCCCATTTTGTTTATCCTTGCCTGCCCATGCACAGCACAGAATAGGTATTGCAAAAATATTTGCTGAAGAAAGGAATGAATCAGTCTTTCATCTATGCTCCTGGAGTACTTCATAAATACCTCTTACCTGGAATTTTCCTCATTGCGTTACACTCATTTTGTGCCTGCTTCACTCACTAATCCTCAGATTCTTCTCTTTACTCCACCATTTTCTTTTCACGCACCTTCCATGCTCTAACACCATGTTAGGTCTGAAGAACAAAACAGCCTATCCTGTGTCCTCAGGAAGTTTGCAGTCCAGCGAGAGAGACAGGCAATAAGCAGAGAATCACAAACAATAATGCAAATAAATTTAAAGTGACAATGGTGATTAAATGCTCTGAAAGTAAGGGGCAGAGTAGGTGCCATAAGCGTGTATAAGGGAGAGGCCTGATCTAATCCAGTGGTTCAGGGAAGGCTTCCCTGAGAAGGTGTTATTTGGGCTGGGAGCTGAAGCATGAACAGACATTAAGCCCGTGGAGGGAGAATGGGCAGAGAGAGTGTGTCAGGCGTTGGGAACAGCCTTGGTAAAGGCCCTGGGGTGGGAGGGAGCATAAAAAAAAAAAATTCAAAACCAATCCATTGCTGTTGAGTCAATTCCAACTCATGGCTACCTGGTGTGTTGTAGAATAGAACTGCCCCACAGGGTTTTATTGGCTATAATCTTTACAGAAGCTGATCATCAGGCCTTTCTTCCACAGCACCGCTAGGTAGGTTTGAACTGCCAACATTTAGGTTAGTAGTTGAGTGCAAACTCTTTGCGCCACCCAGGGACCTTCAGGAGGAAGCATAACTTCAATCATAATGATGATGATGATGATAAATAAATAAATAATGAAACAACCAAGGCTTACTGAGTACTTACTATGTGCCATAGGCTGTGTTAAGCGCTTTATATGTATTATGCCATTTAATTTGCCCGACACCGTAGGGTCAGTATGAGTTGGAATCAACTTGACAGCACCCAACAATAATGAGAGAGAGACTAACTGTAGCAGAGGCCATCAATGTCCAGCCCATATTCCTTCAGCCCACCCCAGAGGTCACCTGAAGACAATCCTCATCCTTGCTGGCAGCTTCCTGTGTCACCCCGCCGTGCTGGGGAGTTAACCCTCCCAGGAGTGCCCTCGCCAATGACTGATGAGAATTAGAGGATAAATACCCCAGCTCTCTTGCCCCTTGGTGGGCAATTCCAGAGCAAGCCCGCCACTGCCTCTCAGACGACCCTGTGGGATGAGCCCTGTTGCACATAGGGGGTCCTCCCCATCAATGTACACTTCACTAGCTTTTCTCCCTTCCTTGTCTCACTCCCCCACCCCTACGGTGCTTCTGGGGAGCACCTCCAAAGTAAACTAATTGTCCCTGAATGCTCATCTCAGGGTTGGCTTTTGGAGGAATCCAAACTAAGACATTACTAAGTATTTCTATTCAACAGGTGAGGAAACTGAGGCACAAAGAAGTTAAGTAAACACAGAACTGAACAGAGGTCTTTGAAACTGAAGCACCAGAAGTCTGTGTGAGGAGTGGGGTGGGGCAATGGACAAGATGGGCTGGTGAGGTGGGTGCTACAGGCCAGGGCAAGGATTGAGCTAGGGGCGCACGGGGCCTTCAAAGGGCTGCAAGGAGACAGGGGTGATGTGTTCTGACTGATGTTGGAATAGGGTCACTCTGGTGCCCAAGGGAACCTGGATTAAAAGGGCCAGAGCAGATACAAGGGAGTGGTTAGAGGACTTTTGTGGTCATTGGGCACTCTGGGGACCCCCAGGACAGGGGCCACTGAGCTCACACACTGATCTCTGGGGCTCTGGGCGGGCAGCATGGGGCCAGGGAGTGTTCATGGGCATCTCAGAGGCTCAGTTCCCACAGTGTTCCCCTCTCTCAAGAGGACATACACACACCACACATACACACAGACCACACACACCCACCACACACACATACTGCACGCACACACCTCACAAACACCACATGCACACACCACACACACACAAACACGTGTGTGGTACATACACACACACGCCATACATACACACACATCACCCACACACCACACACCACGCACACACACACCACACACTACACACACACCACACAAACTCCACACACACCCAAACATGTGCATGCACACACACACCATACACACACACCACACCCCTCAACACCCCCCCATATACACACCACACATGCCCATACAAACACACACATGCACACACCACACACAAACATGTGCATGCACACACATACACATACTATACACACAAACACATATGCGTATGCACATCACACAAACATACATACACATACATACATATATCACACACACCCCACACATACATACCACACACAAACACCACCTCCCACCCCCACATATATACACCACACACCACACACACATACACATATGCACACACACATACCACACACACAAACATACATACACATACAGACACATACACACACACAGCCTGCCTCTGCTCCTCCCTCCCCACAACCTCTCTCCTGCCCTCCTTGAACACAAAATCCGCCCCTGGACCTCTATCTGGCAGGGGCTTCAGGGCCAGCAGCTGCAGTGGGAAGGCCAGCCGGGCCACCTGAGCTGCGCAGGCCTGGGGGGCAAGCACATGGCCAGCCGGGTGCTGGCTATTTCTGCCCCAGTGCCCCGCGCCCGCCAGCCTTCCTGCTGGAGCAGATGGCCTTGTAAGTGAGTGCCACCGAATGGGGTCAGGAGGGTCTGCTTGGCCCCACCTTCTTCTCCTCTGCCTCGCTGGCCTCCACTACCCTTACCCGCTGGCCTGGAGAGGCCGGTGAGCTCTGCTGATCATGGCACTGCGTGGTGTGGTGTGGTGTGACATGGCACAGGGCTCTGGCAGTGCAGGGCATGGCTGGGACACGGACAGGGGTCTGGCACTGCCAAGGAGGGCCTGGAGGTGGGAGTGTAGCAGGTGAGGGGGAGGGGTACGGTCACCATGCTGTGCCTCTGTTAGCCCCTGATTATGTACAGTGAGCCCCTCCATTGGTGACTCGTGGTGGTGGTGGTGGTGGGGCCTTCAAAGGGTCCTCACAGGAGGAGGGGGAAGGGACTCACACGTGCTGAGGGCCTACCATGTGCCTAGCACTCTGTGTTACCTTGTGTTCTTACCTGCCCCTCCTCACCACATTGTAACCCCTATCTCTACCCCTTGGGGGGTCTTCCTCAGTCCCCCAGCCTGAGGCTCTAGCTCCCCAAAGTCACTATGTTTACTATGCTGTTTTTATTTCATCTCTGAGAAAGGTCTTCCAGGACAGCTGCCTCCCAGCAGGTCTGTCCCCAAATGTCTCCAGGGTCCTTCCTGGGTACCTGCTTGCCTCTCTAGGCTGCTTTTTTGTAACTCAATAAGCATAGGTGCCAGGCAGGTTCTACTCCCTGCATGAACTGGAGTAAACAGCTTCACTCTCTGAGCCTCAGTTTCCTCGTCTGTCAAATGGGCAAAATCAAGCCCACCTGGAAGGGTGTCTTGAGGGTTAAGAGAGATGAAGGGTGTACGATGCCTGGCAGAGGAGCTGATGGAGCTCAACCACGTTCCCTCAGTTAGCTGTATGGCTGGGAAGTCTTTCCACCTTTCTGAGCTTCAGCTCCCTCAGCCCTGCAATGGAGATGGTAAGAACAGTTGCCTGTCACAGGGAGGGGATGGCCAGGGGAGAAGGGAAGGCGATGTGGTGTGTGAGCTGAAGGGCTGTGCATGGGACATGTCGGCCTGGATCTTGTCACCCACACCAGGAGAGGTTTGGGAGATGAAGGCACTGTCCCACCCACTGGCTCTGACAGCCCAGGTCCCTGAGCCACCCCTGCCTGTGTGGTTCTCACCCTCAGTCTCTGCCCTCTGAGGCTGGGGGGAGGCCTCCTTCAGGCCTTTGCTCTGGTTTTGCAGCCCGTGGGCAGGTCTGGGGCTGGGTCAGTTCTGCATGGGGCCCTGGGGTTGCCCAGTCTGGGCGGGCGAGAGCTGGGAACCCCTCCGTAGCTCGAGGCTTAGCCGTGGGGAGCTCCCCACATCGTGGTGTCTGCTACTCTGAGAGGAGTGTGTCCCAATGCCTCCAGGAGAAGGGGTGTGTGCAAACCCAGGAGAGTCAGGGCAGGGGAAGGGGGTCCGCAGAGGTCTCCTGCAGACGCACTAGGGCTTCTGCAGAGCACCGGAATCACAGCCAGAGCCGCCGCACTGGCAGGGTCCCTACTGTGTGCCCACACACTCCACGGCAGCTCTCACCCTCACTCCAGTCCAGCAAGGAGGAACAATCATCTCTTTTATAGGTGAGGAAACTGAGGTTCAGACAGCCTTGGCCAAGGAAACCCCCAAGTGTGTCTGGCTCCTTCCTCCATTCCAGGGGCTGCCTTTGTCCTAGAATCAGTGGTCTTTTCCAGCCCCCCATTTTCCAGAGGAAGTAAACTGAGGCCCGGGCCGGGTGGTGCAGGTGGCAGTGGTGGAGCTGGGCTCAAAGCAGTTTCCTTCCTCCCCTCGCCCCTGCCCCCTTTTTGCCTACAGATGTTTGTGGACCTCTTTGTGCCAGCTCCGACCCCGAGGGTTCTCATGAAGGTCGAGTGAGCGGAAAACACACTTGAGGGACTTGCAAAGAACTGGGCACAAGGTGGGGCTTACGGGGTTCAGTCCCCCTACCACGCCCTCCACTCAACTCCTGGACCCCCAACGCTCTGAGGGAAGAAGCTACTGCTGCAATGTGCAATGAGGTCAAGGGTGGGGACAAAAAGGGCTCCGAGATGCTGAGAGAGCAGCCTGAGGTCACCGAAAGGGCCTGAGTCAGAGGGAACCCGAGTTCAAGTCCGGATTCCTACCAGCTGTGTGACTCACTTCACCTGTGTGGGGGTCAGTTTGCCCTTCTGTGAAATTGGATGCAAAACATCCATTTCAAGGAGATGCAATTCAAAATAGAATTGAGATAAGATGTGTGAGCTGCTGATATGTGCGTGAGTGTGTCTGTGTGTGTATATATGTTGTTAGGTTCTGTTGAGTCAATTCCAACTCATAGCAATCCAGTGTGACAGAATAGAACTGCCTCATAGGGTTTTCTAGGCTGTAATCTTTAAGGGAGCAGATTGCCAGGTCTTTTCTCCCGAAGAGCCACTGGTAGGTTCGAACTGCCAACCCTTCGGTTAGCAGCCAAGCGCTGAACGACTGCACCACCAGGGCTCCTATATATCTATATCTGTATCTATATATCTATACTGTGACCCTATAGGATAGAGTAGAACTGCCCCATAGGGTTTACAAGGAGCAGCTGGTGGATTCAAACTGCTGACCTCTTGGTTAGCAGCGGAGCTCTTAACCATTGCACCACCAGGGCTCCATATATGTATGCATATGTATACACACATATATACGTATTTATTTTATAGTAGGATACAAGGAACAGTTTGTGAAACTGTTTCTTGATCTTTGCTTGAAAACTTCCTATTACACCAGCAAGAATCCACCATGACCTGGGTTCTGCGGGCTCTTAATTAAATATCATCTTACGGGATCTGCACCATGGACTCAGCATGGTCCTCCTGCTAGGATATCGGATGTTCACTGTCGGAACGGCTTTGTCCATGGAAGAGTGGATAACTGTTGTCCTTGGACTTGCTCTTCTTTGGGGACTTGTACTCAAGTGCAGCTGTGACTGTGATAGAACTCTGGAGATGACGAGTCAAAGCCGAGCAAAGCATGTGGTGTCCCAGAACCAGCCTCCCACCTCCCCACGCTGCGTGGCTGAGGGGTGTGTGTGCATAGCTGGGCCTGAAATGTACCTTCGTTTCATTTACTGTTCTCAAACCTGAAATAAATGTTAGTTTTTAAGCCGTAGCAAAAAATAAACAGACAAATAATAGATGTTGTTGTTGTTAGGTGCTGCTGAACCAATTCCAACTCATAGCGACCCTATGTACAACAGAACAAAACACTGCCCAGTCCTGTGCCATAATAAATGTAAACAGTATATAATAAATGTAATATATTATTATATATGACATAATTACATATAATAATCATATATATTATTACATATAATTATTATTAATATGTTGCTATTATTTACCCTGGTGGTGCAACAGTCAATCGCTTGGCTGCTAATCTAAAGCAGTTCTGTGGGAAAAGAGACCTTGTGATCTGTGTCCATAAAGATTACAGCTTGGAAAACCCTATAGGGCAGTGCTACTCTGTCACATGAGGTCGCTATGAGTTGGAATTGACTCAAGGGCACACAACAACAATAATAATCAACAAGGTAGGTTCCTACCATGAGTTGTCCTCCTTCCCTGCCTGCCTCTCACTGTCCTCACTTAACAAGACTCAAGAACATAGAACACCTGGTCTTGGTGGTGGAGATCCAGACCTCAAGTCCAATCCTATAACCCTCAGAACTGGGTCTGCTGGATTGTGGGTGCAGTGGACGGAGCTCTTCCCTGGGATTTTAGAAAAACAAACCTAGCACAGCTGGGCTGCAGCATTTCTTTCCTTTTTTGCCTTCAGCCGTGGCCACCTGCTCCTAATTTCTCTGGAAAGGCAGCTCCTAATTAGAATGGATCGAAGAGTCTCTGCTCCAGCTTTGTTCTTGGTCTCGACTGAATCATTGCTTTAGGACTTAAGTGGGTTGCGGTCATGGGGGGCTGGAGCTCTTGGGGGCTCAGCTCAGGCAGCTGGCACCCTGGGGCATCATTAAGGGCTCCACTGTGCCACCCCGCACCCTCTCACTCCAGGCCTCTCTTCCTGGTCTCTTATTCTCCCCACCTGCTATCTCTCCCTTTAATTTTCTTTCGTTAACAGCCCAAGGCCGTCCCGGGTGCCAGTCCGCTCAGTCCCTGCTGGTGGGAGTGTAAATTGGTACAATTTCTCGGGAGCACAATTTGTCACATGCTATTAAAATCCTTTAAAAACTACATAGGCTTTGACCTGGAAAGTCCCCGTCTAGGAATTTGTCCTCTAGAAATAATGGGACAGGGGTCCACAAATCTGTGCCAAAGACTGCCCTCAGAGCTTTATAAGAGCAACAATCCGAGAACAACCTGGTGTCTATCAACAGGGGATCATTAAAAATGATCATGTACCAAACCAAACAAGAAGGAGCCCTGGTGACGCACTGGTTAAAGTGCTCAGCTGCTAACTGAAAGCTCAGCGGTTTGAACCTACTAGCCTCTCTGTGGGAGAAAGATGTGGCAGTCTTCTTCCATAAAGATTTACAGCCTTGGAAACCCCACCGGGCAGTTCTACTCTGTCCTGTGGGGTCACTATGAGTAGGAATTAACTGGATGGCAGTGGGTTTTCTGGAAGGGGGGTACCAAGACAACCAAAAAAGAACCTTTCAGCCTTAACTGGGGAAATTGGAATGCGGACTGGTATTGCTGTTGTTAGTTGCCGTCAAGTTGATTCTGACTCATGGTGACCCCATGTGTGCAGAGTAGAACTGCTTCCTCGGGTTTTCAAGGCTGTGACCCTTAGGAAGCAGATCACAAAGTCTGTATTCCCAGGTGCCTCTGGGTGGGTTTGAACTACCAACCTTTAGGGTAGTTGTTGAGCACTTAAACGTTTGCGCCACCCAGGGTGCTACTTTATGTATAACTGAACAAAATGTTGCCTGGTCCTGTGCCATCTTCATGATTGTTGGTAAGACTGGACATTAGATACACATAAGGAATTACTGTCAGTTTTATTAGTTATATAATAGTCTTGTGATTACTTTAGAGACATCTGATGTGAGGGTTGGTATTTCATTTACAATATTGCATCATTAGCAATAACAGAAAGGGGGAATCAGATGAAGCAAGTGGGGCAAAATCTTGAAAGTTCTGAATCTGGCTGACAGGTAAATCAGTGTTCATTTTGCTATTCAAATTTTGTGTATGTTTAAAAAAATTGTTTTTTAAATTTATTGTGCTTTAGATGAAAGTTTACAGCTCAAGTTAGTTTCTCATACAAAAATTTATACACACATTGTTATGTGACACTAGTTGCCATCCCTATAATGTGACAGCACACTCCCCCTTTCCACCCTGTGTTTCCTGCATCCATTCAGCCAGCTCTTGTCCCTCTCTGCCTTCTCATCCTGCCTCCGTACAGGAGCTGCCCATTTAGTCTCGTGTATCTACTTGAACTAAGGAGCACACTCTTCATGAGTATTATTTTATGTTTTATAGTCCAGTCTAATCTTTGTCTGAAGAGTTGGCTTGGGAATGGTTTTAGTTCTGGGTTAACAGAGACTAGGGGCCATGTCTTTGGGGGTTCCTCTAGTCTCAGTCAGACCATTATGTCTGGTCTTTTTAATAGAATTTGAGTTCTGCACCACTCTTTTCTCCTGCTCTGTCAGGGACTCTCTGTTGTGCTCCCTGTCAGGGCGGTCATTGGTGGTAGCTGGGCACCATCTATTTTTTCTGGTCTCAGGCTGATGGAGTCTCTGGTTTATGTGGCCCTTTGTCTCTGGGGCTAATATTTTCCTTGTGTCTTTGGTGTTTTTCATTCTCCTTTGCTCCAGGTAGGTTGGGACTGATTGATGCATCTTAGATGGGCTCTTGCAAGCTTTTAAGACCCCAGACGCCACTCACCAAAGTGTGATGCAGAACATTTTCTTAATAAACTTTGTTATGCCAGTTGACCTAGATGTCCCCCAAAACCATGGTCCCCAGACCCCTGCCCCTGCTACTCTGTCCCTTGAAGCATTTGGTTGTGTTCAGGAAACTTCTTAGCCTTTGGTTAAGTCCAGTTGTGCTGACTTCCCCTGTATTGTGTGTTGTCCTTCCTTTCACCTAAGATAATTCTTGTCTACTATCTAGTTAGTGAATTCCCCTCTCCCTCCCTCCCCACCCTTGTAACCATCAAAGAATGTTTTCTTCTGTGTTTAAACCTTTTCTTGAGTTCCTATAATAGTGGTCTCATACAATATTTTTCCTTTTGCAACTAATTTCACTGTTTTAAAATTTTAACAATTTAAAAAGAAATAAAACCATCATGCAGATCTGTATTTTTTTTCACATAATGATCACAAGATACTGTGAAGAGTAAAGTTCCAAAAGGTACATATGGCATGATCACATTTTTGCTTTCAAAATATTTTTATATGCAAAGGAAAAAAGTTGGAAGTACAGACGCCAGAATGTTAATGGTGTTTATCTCCGGGTGGAAGGACTTGTGTAATTTCCTTTTTCTTTCCTATACTTTTCAGTAGTTTCTGATTTATTTTTTTCAATAAGCATATATTACTTTTATGCTCATAAAAAAGCAATAAAGTTACTGCAGAGAAATTGTAAGTCACCTACTATGCATTGAACATTTATTATATACCATGAGGTTTCACATATCTTATTTAGTTCCCCCCCACCCTCAAAAAAAATTGGTAAGTTTGGTGGTATTATTTCCATTTGATAAATGGGGAAGCTGAGGATCCGAGAGGGTAAGTACCCCACCTAATGACACACAGAAGCAATTCTAATCCTGCTCTTCTGACATGAAGCCAGAGCTCTTTCCATTAAACTGCAGCTGCTTCTAGAAGACCTACGAGGAGTATAAGAAGTAGACCCTGCCCTCAAGAAGTCGATGCTGTCCTTGTCTTTGGGATCTCCTGCCACCCAGGGCGATACCTTGTATATACGTTGTTGTTGTGTGCTCTGGGGTCACTCCCCTCCCCTCTAGGACCAGTTACATAATGGCATTGGTGAAAAGGCATTTTCCCCTCATACCACAGCTGAATCTCTGAAACTGCCCATTCAATATTTTCTCCTAATGAGCCTTCTCAGCCTTCTTGCCTTTTTAGGATGGAAGCAAGCTCTCCACTGCCGTCCTGTTCATATTTATCAGCTTTGTTTACTGGCAGAGCGGAAGAGCGAACGGGCATCATATACATAAATATCATAAAATCCACAGAGAGCTGGCAAGCCTGAGTTCTTAATCCTGGCTCCATCACTGGCAATTTGCAGCCCAAAGAAGTCTCTCTTGCTCTGTTTTCTGTCTCTAAAGTAAATAAAGGATAACACATTTAAAAAAAAAAATCAATTGGTGTTCTGAGGAAAAAGCAGGAAGATGACAACCCTAAGTTGGGCTGAAAATACATTTCCCACATATTTTGCTCATGCTGGAGATGGATAAAGCTATAGCCTTGTCTCCACCTCACCCCCATCAGCTCTCAGCTGGAGTATTGCAATAGTCTCCTGCCTGGTCTCCCATCTCCAGGAACTTCCTCTCCACTCCATCCTCCAATTCCCCCAAGTCAGTGTTTCTAAAGCAGAAATCCAGACAAGTCACTTCTGTTAAAACCCACTAATGGCTTCCACTTGGAGAAAGTCCAACACCTCTGCTCTGTGTACCAAAAGCTCCATGTTCTGGCTTCATCCTCTCCAAGTTCTCACCTGCTCCAGCTTCTCTCCCCAAATCCTACACTACAAGTGCAGCTCCCCAAAAGGAACCCCACTTCATGCCTCAGGGCCTTTGCACATGCTGTTCCCATGGTCTGGAATACCCCTTGCCCTGCAAGGTCCCTGGAAGCTGTCCCTGCCCACCAGACAGGGAGCTCCTTGGACCACAGCCTCCATCATCTTCAATCCCCAGTATACAGCAGAGATGACCACAGGAATGGGAAGCAAAGGTGCAAAAAGCAAAGACTTCTCTCCACAGCTCCAGGATGAACAAACATCGTCCAACCGATTTGGGGGTAGTACAGTCTTCAGTTCCCACCCTGGGTTCGATGGAATCTGTGCTTACTGCCTCCCTGGTTTGGGCCAGCAAAATTTTAATTTAGCTCCATTTTTTAAAAACAAAACCTTTTAGCCCCCAAATGAATGCATTTGATTCACAGATGCTGCAGCAGGTTAACCCCGAGCTCCGGGTCTCCTTGTGGAAGATGATCTAGCAAACGCTGCTCTTCCAGATTTCTCTCAGCACAAACAATGTTACAGTGAACCCTCCCCCACCCCTGGTTCCAGAGAAACACCCCAGTGGGGGACTGTCCCCCATACCACCCTCATTTGAACTGGGGACCCTTCCTGTGGCCGAACTCCAACAAAGGACTCAGCAGGGCAAGTGCCTAGGTGCCACTAAGGCATTTTTTTTGAACGAGGGGAACTGTTTTATGTTTTTCAATCAACCAATAACCAGTTACTGTTGAGTAGACTGACTCATGGCAACCCCATGTGTGTCAGAGTAGAACTGTGCTCCATAGGGTTTTCAATGGCTGATTTTTCGTAAGTAGATAGCCAGGTCTTTTATTTGAGGCACCTTCTGGTTAGCAGATGAGTGTATTGACTGCTTGCACCACCCAGAGACTCCTGGGTTTCTGAAGGTCCACTCTAAAATGCAGCTGGCCTGCTGTGTGTTCCTGCCTCCCCCTCACCTGGCCTCCCTGTGCTCATGGTGGGTGAACCCAAGCAATGTCACCAGGGGCAAAGGATGCTGCAGAACTGTCAGCTTCACTGAGCCAGGGAGGAGGACACACACAGAGGCCAGCCCAGCCCCAGACCAGGCTTCACAGGAGGAAGGAAGCCATGGAGGAAATGAAGAGAACCTCCCTCACCACCCCAAAGGAGGCAGGGGGGAAGGGCTTGGTTCCCTGCCTGCCTGCAGCGTTTGGGGCTGGGGTGCTGTTTGGGTTCCGGTGGGTAGAGAAGTCAAGGGTTGGCTCATCTTTCTCCTCCATGGATAACAGGCGATTCGAGGGTCCAAGTCCTGTTCAATGCAGGATCCCCCAAGTGTTCATAGTGCTCCTTTGACTAAGGCTAGGCTCGGGGGAAGGAGAGTGGACAGTGGGCCACAGTCATCAAGCGCCATCTCTGAGGGGACCAATGAGCCATCCATGCCCGGAGGGCACCAGTCACCCCAACCTCTTTCAAACCTTGCTTGAATATCATCTTCTCAGTGAGGTCTTCCCTGACCTCCCTATTGAATATTGCAAATCTCCCCTACCTGCATGCCCTCCGCCCTTCCTTGATCTATTACCACCTGGCAAACTGTATACTTTACCTGTTAAATTGAACATCTCTTCTACCCAACTAGAACGTAAGCTCCCTGTGGACAGGGAGTTTTGTCTGTTTTAGATAGCTAGATGGATAGACAGACAGGCAGACAGATAGATAGCTGCCATTGAGTCAACCCCAATTTGTGGCGACCTTATGTACAACAGAACAAAATGTTGCCTGGTCCTGCGTTATCCTCATGATCGCCAGCAGGTTTGAGTCCATCATTGCAGCTGTTGCACCAATCCATCTTACTGAGTGTCTCCCACGCCCGTGTTGGCCCTCTTCTTCACCAAATTACCACGTCCTTCTCCAGCATTGATCCCTCCTGATGACAGGTCCAAAACAAGTGAGTCAGATATTGTTCTGTTGTAATCCATAAGGTTTTCGTTGCCTAATTTTCAGCAGTATCTTACCAGGCCTATTCTTCCTAGTCTTAGTCTGGAAGCTCCACTGAAACCTGCCCACCACAGGTGACCCTGCTGGTATTTGAAATACCAGTGGCATAGCTTCCAGCATCACAACACACAAGCCACCACAGTACTACAAACTGATGATGGGGTGTGGAGGGTTATCAACTGTTTTACTCACTGATAAATCCCTACTACCTAGAACAGGGACCGGCACATAGTAGGTGCTCAGTAAATGCTGTTGAAGGAATGAAATCTGCAGACGCAGTATGTTATTTTGTAAATGTTTCCCCCTTGAGAACAGGGTCTTAGGCAAGCAGAGTAATTAGTAACCACTTATTGTCATTGTTGTGTGCCTCAAGTTGATTTTCAACTCATTGCGACCCTATGTGACATAGTAGAACTGCCCCATAGGGGTTTCTAGGCTGTAATCTTTACAGAAGCAGATCACCGGGTCTTTCTACTATGGAGCCACTGGCTGGGTTTGAACTGCCAACCTTTGGGTTAGCAGCTGAGTGCTTAACCGTTGTGCTACCAGGGCTCCTAACCACTTATTAGCAGGGCTTCAAGCCCATTTGTTCTGGTTCAAACCCCTGCTGAGAATTTGCATTTCCACCCCAGATATACTGAATCAGAATCTACAGTTTAACAAGATCCCCAGGTGATTCTTATGTGTAACTTCTTGGGAACTTGTTAGAAATGCAAATTCTCAGCAGGAGTTCAAACTGGAATGGGGTTGGAAGCCCTGCTTACTAGGTTCCCAGACTAGTGCCAGGAACTATGAGGATATACAAGCTAGGATGCCTGTCCTCTACTGGCTTCCTGCTGCCTTTGGATAAAACCCAAATTCCTCCCAATGAGGCCCCTGCCTACCTCAACTCCTGCTGCTTTTCCTGGCATACACCCAACTACATCTTTACCAGCCCTAAGTTTCTCAGCATTCTAAGCTTGTTTGTACCTCAGGGCCTTTGCACTGGCTCGTCCCCCAGACGATCACATGACCAGCTCTTTCATAACCTTCAGATCTCAGCTCAAATGCCCCCTTTTCCTCAGAGTCCTTCCTTGCCCACCCTACCCAGTTAGCCCACAAATCACCACCTACCCCAGCTCTGTTTTATTGTCTGCACCGTATTAGCGCTGTCTGAAACAATCTTGATCATTAATTTACTGGTGGAGCCAGTTTACTGGGGAATCTCTACACAGTGGGCTACAAACCTGAACATTTTACTTTACTAATTGCTGCATTCTCTCACACTGTGCCAACTTCCCCTCCTGCTGGGCCTGCATGGCAGGTCCTTAAACAAACACCAGTCCAGCTCAGAACTCCAAATCTTGTTCAAATCTCCTTTCCATAGGGTGGGGAGGGGAGCAAGCCCTTTCTCTTCCTCCATCTGGGTGCCTTGGAATGGAGAGCCGAGGATGGGCCACTCCGTTTCCCCAACAGGCCCGGGCTTGGTCTGGCTCCACCAGATGCAGTGGTGATCTCTGCTGCTTGTTGGGGGCTGAGCCTCCTCTGATGCCCAGGGAGCCACATCTCCCTTCAGCAGCCCTGCCAGCGGGACAGGCCCGGTGCTTTTCCAGGTGGAGGAGGCAGCTGGCTTTGCCCAGTGTCTGGGCAGCCGACTGACCCCTCCCACGCGGAGTCACAGGAATCGGTCCTGAGACAAACCTTCTGAGGGTCACGCAGAACCAAGGTGGGGCACCTGCGTGACACGTTTCCCAGCACACTATGCCACTGCCTCTGCTCTCCCTGCTAGCAGTGCAGGCTCCTCCCCAAGCCTCTCCACCCTGAAGCTTCTGGGCCCTGTGAAGGGAGGCAGGCACCGCTCCAGGGGAGCAGACCAAGCTCCCCCAAGGGCACCCTGGCCACCCCATGCCTGCAGTTGGCACCAGGCTCCAGCAGTTGAGTGAGCATCCCACTGGGGAGTGCAGCCTCAGGAGGACTCTCTTGGGGTCTCCTTTGCTTGATCCTGGGGGATGGAGCCAGGTACGGAGGGGGCCCCCACTTCCCAACACTGCATCCCCTTCTGCCCTCCCCTCCTCTCTTTCCCGTTTTCTTGTATAAACGGAAGAGCGGAGGGGTTGGGCTGGGCAGTGGCAGCGGGCCAGTTCTGCCACCTCCTATTTAGCCCTGGGGAAAGTATCTGGCCCCAACTTTTTGTGATCTCTTTAGGAAGTGGGTTACTTAGCATCTCTTTTTGTCCACAGCTGTGGGCCCTAGTTACCAATTCTAGGGCAACCGGAAACGTCCCCTCCACGTCCGCTTGGCTGTCTAGTGCAAGTCTTCCCTTTGGAACATGTGACAGATCGTCAGCTTAGCAGTGCTGACTGCCACGTCCCCAGTGCCTAGAACAATGCCCACGGTGGGCCCTGGGTCAACATCTTCTGAAAGCATGACTCAGTAAGACAGCTGGGGCCACCGTGAGTTTGTGTTGAGAAGGAACAGGAAGAGGAAGGGGGAGTGCTGGCGCGATGGTGATGACACCATGTGCCAGGATGCTTCCACACACTATTTCCCTTCTCACAGTGCCATGAGAAGCAGCCTCGTCACGGCCCTTTGCAGATTATGGGATCTCCCCCTGCTCCTGGCCAGGCTCTCTTGAGGAGGCAGAAGAGGGTGGTGGCCGTGAGCTGAGCTCTGGAATCCATAATCCTGGCTCTGCCACCCCTGTGCAGGAACTCGGCAAGGTTACTTAACCCTCTGCCTCTGTTTCCTCATTTGTAGATGTGGGATCACAGACTCTATGTTTCGAGGATTAAATGAGTACATACATGTAACGTGGCTAGTACATGCCGACATGACAGGTCAGACACAGGATCCCGAGTGATCCCACTGCTATCACTGTCATGGGGACAAACCCAGGTGTCTGCCTCAAAGCTGGTGGTCTTTCCAGGACATCCCCACCCTCTGAGCAAGAAGCGCAGGGACTGACGGAGGGTGAGGACAACCTTGGGGACTTAGGGCTGGGAGAGCCGGACCCGTGGGTGAGGGTGACCGTAGAGAAGGCCTCAGCAGCCAGGCAGAGGCTGTAGCCCTGACGGCAAGGCGGCAAAGAGCCTCCGGGGGTCTTTAATCAGGGAGAGCAAGGAGGAGAGTGGTGTTTTAGGAAGATTAATCTGGCAGCAGTGGACGGGATGGAACGGCCAAGCTCAGTGTAGAGTGACGACTCCTGCCCAGCTCGCCAGAGGAGGGTCATTAGAGACAGTGGTTCTTGGCTCCCTGTGCACCCAGGGTTCCCGGCAGCTGGGAGAGGCTGGGCCCCTCATTAAGAGAGAGGCACCAGGGGCGGCCGGCAGAGGGCACTGTGTTGTCACCGACAGTGGCCACTGCAGGGGAACTCTGGCATCTGGACTGCCAGCAGAAAGAAATTTGTCAGTTAGCGACTGGGAAAGGAGAGGGACATGGGCCTCATCTCAACCATGCAGCAAGTTCCAAGCCAAGCATTTCAACTGCAGCAAACTAAGCAAAGGCTGCTCCAGGTGCTTGTAGACCAGCTGTGGGGTATGCTTTCTTGGTGGAAGGGCCCAGCCCACCCAGCCATCCAGAGTGGGTAGGACCACCCACTCTAACAAGGCAAAAGACTATAGCACTAGCCCAGGGATGATCCCTACAAGGGCCCGTCCATCACAGAATGTTCCAAGCCTGACTCTAGGGCTGTTCTGGAGCTGGCTGTCCTACAGCCGCCAAAGTGCAAAATGGAACCAGGGTTGCCCCAGCCAAGAACGGAAAGAGCTGCTGCGGCTACATTTCATCTAATTTTATTTAAAGCTGTCATATATATTGGAAGTGCAGAGGCAATTCCATCTCCTCTCATCTTTCAAGGAGACAGAGCCCCTGCCAGCTTCACAGCAGTCCCCGCTGCACCGTCATAAGGAACAAGCTGCCCAGACCTTCACACCAAGGCATGGAAAACTTCCACCTTCTCCCGGTACAGGTGGAGGAACTGCTTGGCCAAACAGTGGAAAGGGGCTTCATAGTTTTCCATCTCCTTCTGCAGAGAGAAGTTTAAGAAGTGGGTTATGTTATTTTTATCAGCATCAAAGAAAGTCAGCTTGGGCCCAATGCTTACCAGGCGCTATATACAATTTGCCTCATTTCATCTTCACAACATTTGGGGGTGTGACTATCATTATGCCAATTTTACAAGCAGGAAACTGAGGTAGGGGGAGATTAAGGTAACTTGCCAACAGCCACTGAACTTGGGTCTGTTTCTACAGTGCCTGTACTTCAACCACTCTCAGTAGATGGGTGGTGGGCTGTTAAAATGAGACTGTTTCTCGCTTAGTTTTAACTGAGGCCCCACAGGCCAAAGCAACATAACAGATGGCAAGGGCCCCCACATTGAAGAGGGAGGCCCAGACAAGAGTGAGCCCACCCCCATCCCCACAAGGGGCATAAAGGGCCATGGGTGAAGAGAGCAGAGAGAATTTCTTTGAGAAAATGGTTAGTGCTGTTCAGTGTGAGGGCATCTTCCCCAGGGGGGGGCATCTCTCCCTCACCTTGAGCTCAGTGGGAGGGTTCAAGAGAAAGCCTGAGGCCAAGCGGGAGTGCCAGCCTGGAGCTCCCTTAAAGGGACTTGACAGCCAGCCACCGAGAGGGCGATAGGTCCCCACAGGAAGGACTGCCAGGAACCCAGGCTGCAGGAGGGGTGAGCTGAGGCCCAAGGAGGGACCACCTGCATCAGGGAAATTGCAGGTGGGGGAGATCCACTGACAGGGGGCACCTCTGAAGACACCCCACAAGTCCAGAGAGGCCAAAGCTGATCCCGGCAAAAACACTGCAGCCCTCGCTCCACATCCCTCCCCTAGACCACAAGCTGGGGGAAGAAGGGCAGTGGGGAAACAGAAGCCAGCCTGGCCTCACTTTTCCACAGCCGCTGGGCTAGACAGGGAAGCAGCTCTGATTTCAAATCAAACTTGGAATTTTGACAATTACCCAGGACTGGGCATTTTAATAACTGAAATGATGCATTTTATGGCTAAAGGTGCCCAAAGGACTTCTCATCTGAGAGAGGTCAGGAAAGTTAGGGAACTTTCCCTGGGTTTTGTCTAAGGGGTGGGTGAGAAGGAGTCCCCCAAGGTAAGTGAGGACAGGCTCAGGGGAAAGAAAATCCAACTGCACTCAATCTAATAGCTATTGTTCTCGTGTTCTCTCTGTGTGTGTATTTAAATTTTGTTTTAAGAAATAAGTTGGCAGAAGAAAGAATGCACTGCTTTCAGACAGCAGCTCAAGCTCTGAATGTAAAAGAAGCTGTTTTGAAATCATCTGCGGCAACTGCAAAAGTGCAGCCTCGACAGGAGACAGAGAAATGTTCCCATCAAAAAGAAACACTTTCCCAGCTGAGGAAGGCGACAGAAGCCATCAAGTTCAGTGCGTTCATTTTGCAGATGAGTAACCTGGGGCCTGAGTCGCTGGGTGGCACAAATGGTTAAACGCTTGACTACTAGCTGAAAGGCTGGAGGTTCGAACTCACCTAGCAGCGTCTTGAAAGACAGGCCTGGCAATTGGCTTCAGAAAGGTCCCAGCCTTGAAAACCCTGTGGAGCAGTTCTACTCTGCACACATGGGGTCATATGAGTTGGAATTGACTTGACAGCAACTAACAACAACAACAAAAAAAACAACCCAGGGCCCAAGTGGCAAAGTGGCAGCACACCCAGCACAATGAGGGGAATCCAGATCCCCTCATTCGAGAAAAGCCACCTTCCACTCTGCCAGCCAGGAGGGCAGATCATGTGAAAGGACACCTGTTTCAGGGGAGAAAATTACCTAAACTTTCTAGCAAGGGAAACCCCAAGGCAAAGGAAACCAGTTGGCCAAGAGTAAAAACAGGTGTGGTAATCCGAACACTGTCTCAGGAGTGAGGGTCAGCTTATAGCTGAGATAAGTATCTGTACAAGCTCATGACTACAGAGGCCTGTGGGCATTACTCTCCAGCCAGACATAAGGGGAGTCACTATCCTATCTGCCAGGTACCTGGGTTTGCTAGAGCATAATGTCCTCAGCAACACCAATGCCCAATGGTAAAATGTTACATCAGTTTAAGTACAGTTAAATGTTGACTGAAAAGAGAACACAAAGATTTCTAATTGAATTCTAAAGCTCCTGAAAGCAAGAGCTTGGTAGAACACAACATGAAAAGAATGGAATTCAATGCAGGTGAGCCTCAGTATACCCCTAGGAGTGCTCCTGAAATAGCACATGTAAACTGGACCATTTTCCAGGTGCATTCAGAGGGCTTGTCCGTCACAGGAATCCTTTTCTTAAAGGACTAAACATAATCTCACTGGTATACTTTGGAAACCTCTAGAGTGGGCTTGCTTAGAGTGAGGTATCCCAAGAGCAGGTGCAGACGAGCGCTTGACCGGGCCTAGAATTCTGTCCCTGAGAGTCTCAAAGTAGCTCTGTGGGAGGCTACAGCTGCCCTCCCCCATGCCACCCAGAGCACCCTTCTAGAAGGCCCAGGAGCTGGGCAGGCCTGAGTTCCAGCCCTGGTTCTAACTCTCATTAGTTGAGCCACCAGGGAAGGCAACATAACCCCTTGGAGCCTGCTGGTCACCTGTAAAACAGGGCAGGAACAGCTGCGTGGTAGGGCTGTTAGGAAGATGAAATAGGTAATGCACGCAAAACACCTGGTGCACAGCTGGCACCCAACAAGCGTTCGTTCCCTTCCCCTCACCTCCCCGTGAGGTGAGTGATCCATGTGGATTTTCCTTAAACTTGTTTGTATTTATATTAGCTAGCTTCTTACAGGGATGAACACTGTTTTACTTTATTAATTTTAACTCTGTTTAAAGAAATGCTTCTTTTTTTTTGGCCTGAAATGTCCAAATAGCGAGGGGTTTGGAAGTCAGAGAAGCATGCAGGCATCTCCTCTGGGTCAGCAAGAGGACTGCCACTGCATTGAGTAAGAAAAGAGGAGATGGGCCTGGCACGGAGACTTGGCTGCGTCTCAAGCAGCATTTGGTTATATTTCCCTTTTAATTACAGCTTTCTTAACCGAGCTGCCAGTGGTGCTTCTGTTAGCATCAACTCAGCGGGGACTAGTTAACTTGCACAGTTAATACCAAGTACTTAACTGCAGCCTCCTCAAGCATAATTTATACCTACTCGTTTCAGTAGCGCAGCAACACCTGAACAGGGTTTAAACATGCAGCCCAGCGGCCTGTGGTTGACTGATGGTTTAGGCTGGGTTTTAATTTTTGAGTTTTATCAAGAGGGCCGGCAAATATGGGATACTGGGGTGAGGGGACAATTTCTCCAATGTGAATGGAGGAAGAGGGAATACTGAAACACTGCGGTGGGTAGGAGGGCTTACTGCTTTGCTCAAAGGCATGCTGTATAAAAGATGAGGAATCTTCTATACGGTAGAAGCTCACTAATTTGAACTTCATTAATTTAGCATTTGTGATAATTGGGCCAGAGGCAAGGTGACATTTATCTTTGTACATCTATGAATATAAGGATTTAATAATAATAGTACACACAAGATTACTTGGGGGGGGGCATTTATATTTAAAAGAAAGCTAACATTTATTGTTTCCTATGCCCCAGGCTTTTTACATTCACCAGCTAAATGTTTTTTCTATTCGCCATCTTATTTCTCATATTTATTACTTAGTGGGGGCTATATTTTATTATCCCCATTTTACAGATGAGGAGCCTGAGGCACCAAGAGGTTAACTAACATGGTGAGGTCACAAAGCTAGTCCTGCTACTCACCATTGGAGGTCACAGCACCTGCTTTTGAATCAGAATCTACATTTTAACAAGAATCCCAGGTGATTCTTATGTATACACAAGTCATCAAGATCCCCAGGTGATTCTTATATATACACACATAAGAATCACCTGGGGATCTTGTTAAACTGTAGATTCTGATTCAGTATATCTGAGGGTGGAAATGCATATTCTCAGCAAGGGTTCGAACTGGAATGAACCAGTATGAAGCTCTGGTTCAAACCATCAACCTTTTCGCTAGTCGTTGAGTGCTTGGCCGTTTGCACCACCCAGGGGACTCCTTCACATCCATATAAGCTACTGAACAGCAGCAACAGTCCAATTTCGTAGATGAAACCACTGCAGAAGCCACTATAGCCGAACGAGAGGTAAGGTCAAAAAGGCCCTCCAGGGTATTAGTTAGCCCATTAACTCTTTTGGAGGCCCAAGAACCAGGTCTGGAGGCCACAAAGCCAGGAGCAAGGGCCATGTTATAATCAGAGGAACAGGCCTAGCAGGTTGTCCCAGCAACCCGGGGAGGAGCACAGGAGCCAGCCCCTAACCCCCGCTGCTCCTGCAGGGGTGGAACCTTCACTTGGCTCCCTTCCATAGTGCAGACCCCCACGAGCACATCTGCTGGGTGGAGCCTCCATAAGGGTCTCAACAGTGCTGGGCAGCCAAACATCGTGACATATGTTTTCCTGGGTAGTGCAAACAGTTAAGCGCTTAGCTGCTAACTGAAAGGTTGGTGGTGTGAGTCCACCCAGAGGTGCCTTGGAAGAAAGGTCTGGTGACCTACTTCCAAAAAATCAGCCATTGCAAACCCTATGGAGCACAGTTCTATCTGACACATTTGGGGTTGTCATGAGTCAGAATCGACTCAACAGCAACAGGTTTGGTTTTGGTAACAAATTCCTCTGATTCTGTACTTCATTAGGTGTCCAGCTGACTCTACTGGAGGGCATTCAGTGGCCTGGGGTCACCTGGGGCAGCAGCAAGCTGGGGACAGGAGCCCTGGTGGAAATTAGAAAACATGGACTCTTGTCCTTGCCCCATCCTTCATTAGCCATGTGACTGTGGGCAAGTCACTTGACCATCTCAACACTGAAGTGGGGGTCATGGGGCCAACATCTGCATCCAGGGTTGATGTGGGGGTTCAATGAAACAATGTTCAAGCACACTGTAGCCTATAACATCTCACCCCAATGTCAAGGGCTACTATAACTGAACACATTACACTTGCATTTCTTACTGAGATAAGCTTTCTCCAGGGCTGGCTGAATAACGTGCTTCATTGTAATGCGTGCGTGGCTCTTGCTACGTTGGGAAAATATCCTGGGCTAAGGACGTAAACATCGGTTCCAAATGAAACGCTGCATATGGCGGAAGAGCAACTCGACGCATGCAAGGTTGTGTGAAAAGCTGCTTCCAGCAGAGGCCCACTCCAGACTTGGCGCCGAAGCAAGCGGAGGTACTTACCACGGATGTTTCAAAACATTCCAGGCCTTGGCCCAGCGCCCACGCCTGGGCCTGGGACGACTCCACCGCTCGTCTGCTGGCCAGGTCGGTTTTATTTCCCACTAAAACACCTACTCAAAAGAAACAACCAAAAGCATCACATTAACTGTGGCAGTCTGGGAGTGCAGCTGGAGAGATAAGAGCAGGCACACGGGTTGTGGGGGGCATAAAGCATCACATGATAGACACCTGCCTGATGCAAGATGGACTCCTGAGGGCCACAGAGAGGACTGGGGGGCTGTGCTCTTAACACACAACTTTTTTGCTCAGCCTTTTTTCCAGACTTCATGGGTGTTTGTCTGCCTTGTCTCCTTAAGGCTGCAAGCTAGTGATGGTGAGGGCCCGCTTTCCCTGAGCATTTGCGTTAATTCCTAGCACATGGGGCAAACTTCAAAACATGGCCATTAGTACTAATATGAGGCCTGGGCTGAGAGTCAGGGACTCTGAGGTAATTTTGCTCTGCTACCAGCTGCCTTGGCTGCAGCTAATTTTTCCGTCTGTCTCTGGAGATGGCGTTCCCTGGTCTGTAATGAGGAGAATTTGTTGATCTCACACAGGGATGAAAAATAAACTGATTTAAAGTATTCCAAAGTGACAACAGGACATGAATGTTTACTTGTGCCCTCCACACGAGAAAATGGCCAGTTTTCTGGAAATAACAACTCGGACGACAGCACCTTCCCCCTCATTATCTTGAGACTCCGCTCAACCCTGCAAGGTGGGTGGCATTACTCCCATTTTACAGACTCGGAGACGTGTGGTAACTCACTGAGGTTTGTGTGGCTGCTAAGGTGCTAAGCCAGTGTACAACCCAGGCCATCAAACTCCAAGCCTGGGGCGCCCCATTTCGTACCCACAGCGACCTCTGCAATGACCTCTTGCTCTGGAAGGGCAGAGGTGCTGCTGGGAAGCCCAGCCATCCACAATGCCCACCTGGGAGGGAGCTGCCTGGGGCCTGTGACCGCACCTTCTCCAGCCACTTGCTGCAGTTGTTGAAGGACTGCTCGTTGGTCACGTCATAGACGAGACACAAGACATTGGGACTCTCCCACTGTGCAGAGGGACAGGATGGGTGCATGTCAGTTACAGTGACAGTGAGTTCCCGGCAGAAAGACAATTTGGCCTTCCAGAGGAAGCGGTATGTGGGTGGAGGAAAATGAAAAACTGTAAAGGGGCCATGAGTCAGAGAACTGAACCACACCCGCAATTCACCCAAAGGAGTGAATGGGAGGCAGGCTCAGTGGTGGGAGGCTGGATGCAGCCACACCAGGGTGCGCACTCACGACTGCACCAGGCTTTCTCCTGGGGGTTTCCTGCAGGAGGTTGTGAAACCTCACAGCCTTGCAGCTGAAGATCTCTACTTCGGAGCTGAAGATCTCTACTTCGGAGCTGAAGAAACCCAGTGCAGAGAAGGTAACTAACTTGCATGTTTTAAACAAACAAACCAAACACAGACGGGGTAGGACCTAAGCTCTTCTCTGCCCAGACTGCTTGCCTCTGCCCTTGGTTTCATTAATTCACTCTTCCCTTCATTTTTGTGGAGGGCCTACGATGGTGCCGGGAGCTACGCTTTTCTGGTTTGCAGGCCTGAAAGACGATTTTGTCTTTCATTCTTCTGTCTCTGGGAGCTGCTTTGCTTGCATCTTCTTAATACCAAAACCAAACCCGTTGCTGTCGAGTTGATTCCAACTCACAGAAACCCTATAGGACAGAGTAGAGCTGCCCCACAGGGTTGAATCTTCCCAGTGCAAACAGCACTGTATGGCTCTCCTGCAGGGTCTGCACCACCCTAATCCAAACCAGATCAGACCAGACTGGACAGGGCTCACCCTCCCAATGACTCCAGGCTACGGTCTCAGGGGTTGTTCTGAGTCCCAGTACATCCTGGCTGTGGCTGCTCACCTGCTGTCTGGGACTCCTCCTGGCCACGCTCTGGTATCTGGGCAGCCCCATCCCGCACAATTAACACCTGGCTTATTTATGGGGCATCAGTAACCTCCCGGGCAGCCTTGTGATCAGCTGCTAACTAAAAGGTTGGTGGTTCAAGCCCACCCAGCTGCTCTGTGGAAGAAAGGCCTGGCGAACTGCTTCCATAAAAGATGACAGCCAAGAAAACCTTTGTAATACGTGGAGTTGCCATGAGTCAGAACTGACTCGAAGACAATGAGTTTTATTTTGTTTTGTTTTAGGTAGGGAAGAGTCCTTTTCCTTCCAGTTGTCCTTGGAAGGCCAGCCCAGGACTGGCTCTGGAGGGCTTGGTCCCCACCCACTAAAGTTACGCTGGCTCCCAGAGTTCAGGAAGAGAAGCTGGGATTCAACCCTACATGTCACGCCTTCCCGCCACAACCATGCTGAACCTTCCCACTGCACACAGGAGACGTCTCGGCATGGCCTAACGTCAACAAGCCTCCCTTCTCTCGCCCTGCTGAGAGAACCCAGGAAATGCCTGGGACCAAGCTGGAGCAGAAAAAGTCCTGAGACAGGCTGGCTAGGGGCAGGTGTGAGGTGACCGGCAGCGGGGCCCTTACTGCCCATCCTCCCCCTTCTGCCTGGCATGGCAGCACCTAGTGCCAGGCCATGCACACAGTAGGCACTTTGTAAGCATCATGAATCTATGCATGAGCCAGCCCTGTGTGAAATGACCATCATTAGAGCTACTTCTCTGAATGAGACAACAACAAAGAGCAGAAAACAGTTTCAATTAAAATAAAGCTCTTCTTGGAGAGGAGGGGAGGGCTCTGGAGAACCCAACCTTCTAATGAGCTCATAGGCCCGGATTAGCCAAACTGTTCCCTCAGAAGGGACAGCATGCTGGATCCTGAGAGGTGGCTGGGCGGGAGGGGCGAGGACAAGGGCACAATGTACCCTGGGCAGCACATGGGGCATTTCCCGGCGCAAGCCCCAGTGGGATGTCCCCAAGGAAGCCCTGGTGCCCCCAACCCAAGGGATAGGCCGAGAAGTGAACCTCATTATGGTGCCTCTAGAGCACTCCTAGGAGTCCCTGGGCGGTCCAAACAGACGCTCGGCAGCTAACCACAAGGCTGGAGGTTCGAGTCCACCCAGAGACGCCTTGGAAAAAAGACCTGGTGGTCTATTTCTAAAAATCAGCCACTGAAAACCCTATGGAGCACAGTTCTACACTGACACCCACGGGGGCACCAGGAGTCGGCTTGACAGCATTGGTTTGGTGTTTTGGTTTTGGGTGCTCCTGGGGCAAAGGGGACACTGGGGACTGTCCTAGAAGGCTGAGAAGGGTGCTGAAGGAGCACCATCGGAACAGGTACTTAGAAGGGCAGCTCCAGACTGGGAATGGGGTGCAAGGCCTGAGGCACACAGCTTCTGGCACATGTGGAACCTGGCCATTCCAGAGCTGGGGGGCAGGGAGACTCGTGCATGCTACCCCTGCTTGCCAAGTGGCCACCAGTCCCAAGGCTGGGAGGACTGCCCCTTCAAGAATTCTGCTGTGGTAGCTTCTCTCGACCACCACAGTGCAGGGACATTTCTGCGAGCGTAATAAAGGGCACACTTTTTTGGCAGGAGGTGGGGGTGGTGGTTAGGAAAAAGACTGCACACTACTTACCAATTTATCCAGCATTTCAGAAAACAGCTCCTTGCCGGCGGAGTCAAAAATGAAGAGTTCCTGGAACCAGAAAAGCATGTCCCAGGTGATGGAAAAACTTGGAAATGGACAGTGGTGATGGTTGCACAACATGACAAACGTAATTAACATAACTGAATTATACAGGTAAAAACCTCAACATGGCAAATGTTTTGTTATATATATACTTACTACAACAAGAAAAATAAAAAAGTAGTGCTACCAATACCATAAATCTTGATCACGACTTTAAAAAAAGAAAAGGAAGGCACGTCCCAAGACAATCTACACGTGTGGAAACCACCGGCTGTGTGTCATATCACTCTCGGCTCACTGCAGACACACACGTGTGCACGCACACGCATACACGCACATTTTCACAACACTCTCTCTCCCCATGGCATAAAAAAGATGATGGGAAAGGAATGAGCTCAAGAGTCTCTGAGGCAGCAATGGTCTCCTGCATAACCCAACACGTCTGAGACTTCTCACCTCTCCTAACACTGAGTGCAAAAATACCAGGAGCAGGTTGCCTTCCCACCTGGCAGAACAGAATGCTAAACAGGCTGACAAGTGCTCTGGTTTCCAAAAGGTCATTTTGCACTTTGTTAACCAAATTGATTTTCAAATCTTAAAACTATTCTTTTTAAGGAGGTCAGCACACAGGCCCGGGGAAGGCAGTTAAAGTAGGGCAGTCTGTCATCATTCCAGGATGGCAGAGGGGTGGTCTGACAGAGGGCACCAATGACCCTCTTTGTCCCATCCATGCCTTGCCAGCCCATGTGGAGGCCCCTCTGTGTCCTCCCTAATCTTACCCCTGAGCGCTCTCCCTGCCAGGATGCCCCCTGCTGGCTTCTGACCCTCAGACCCCCAGACACACTGTCTGAACATCAGCACCATGACCTGCTTGGCACATTGGTCATCTGTGCCCTCGCCTCTTCTCATGGTATCAGGGTGCTTAAATTTTCTTGATCATGGCCCTTTAAGAATCTCGCGAAAGCTGTAAACCCTCCCTCAAGGAAAGAACATACAAACATACATCTTGCAAATCAATTTCAAGAGTTCCTGTATTCCCAAGGAGGGACCCAGTTAAGAACTTTCATACCAGATAACAAGTTCCTTGCGGGCAAGGCCCCTATCCTGGTCTCGTCTTCGTTATGTCCCCCAGACACCTGGCCCCTCTCTAGGATGCTCCCTGCGCTCAGTGACTGTTTCCAAACGCTCAGACTCATCTCAGCAAGTCCTTGTACCGCCTCTCATAGGAGGATGATGGGGACCATGGGGACCCTGGGACCCAGCTGGAGAAGCATGGTGTTCCCACAGGTGATGGGCACCACTTACCACGCTGTCACCCGTGTCAGGAACTGGCACTGTCTTCACCACCAAATCCACCCCTGCTGTCTGCCGAGGAAAACCGGAGATTGGCTGTCAGAGGGCCCTGAGGGGGCATTATAGGAGGGTACAATGGACACCCCAGCTCTCGGGGGAGTAACCCCAGCCTAGGCTTTTGTCTTCTACACCCACTTCCAAGAAAAGTGGCCCAGACTGCAAAAGTCTCCCGCCCACGGGAGAGCGGCCCCACATGGTGATCATGTGTCGGGTACCAGTCAGTGCACCCTGCAGACAGCCCCCGCGCGGCTCGTGGGAGAATGACCTCCTCTTGGCCACTTCAGTGGCCTCCCAGCCTCCCATCATGTCTCTTAGGATTGTTCAAGGAATCCTGATCCCTTCTCTGTAAGCCGTGGCTCGGCCTACCGGCCCCACACCTCACCAGAGTGTAGTTCTTCTGGAAATGGGCTCCGTCACTGCGGAAGATCTGTGCCAGGGCCGTCTTGCCCACCGTCGGGTCTCCTGCGAGGTCAAGGGAGAAGAGAACACAACTTCAGTCCTGATTGGACCGGAGACCCTCCCACTACAGCACACTGGTCTAGAAACCAGCCACTTGGAGTTTCCAGAGGAAATGGACTTGGCTCCCATAGGAACATGCTCTGAGGTCACTGGCAGGGCAACACGTCTGTGAGGCCAACCACGACGGCCGGAGCCACATCTCTTCAAGGCTAATCCTTTCATCCAAACAAATTGACCCAGAAGGTAACCAGAGCTTAAGGTGGGCTTTAGAGAACTGGAAACAGAACTCACACACGTAGGCTGAAGCACACCCTATGGCCTGCTGCTTTTAAACTTGAATTTACTTTTAAGTCTTGAAGGTGAAGAGCTATGATCAGGCACAGGCAGCTGTAGACTCATTTGATCACTTGAGCCAATTTGAGTTCGGAGCTTCCACCAGAATACTTTTTTTGCGGGGGGTGGGGGGGAGGTGAGGGGAATGCTAGAGGGGTTGGGAGGGTTTCCAGTTCTGCATTTCTGGGAAGCAAGAAGTCAGATGCTATGTTCACCACCCAGAAATCCACTTCCAAGTGGTGTTCTCCAGCCCCACCTTGGCATGCCTGTCTGTGACACAGAGGATGCATCTTCCTAGTCCTCCTGGGGGCCTCTCCACCAACGTGAATTGCAACAGCAATTGTTTCCTCCAAGCTCATCTTACACCTCCTGGGTTTATCTTCTCAGCTTCCCTTTGTTCCTATAAAAAAACCCGTTGCAGTCGAGTCGATTCCGACGCAAAGCAACCCTAGAGGACAGAGTAGAACTCCCCACAGGGTTTCCAAGGAGTGGCTGCTGGATTTGAACTGCTGACCTTTTGGTTAGCAGTCATAGCTCTTAACCACTGTGCCACCAGCGCTACACTAACTGACACAGCCCCATAAATCAGTACCTCAGAACTAAAGGTTTAGGTCACTGTTTTCAGTCTGAGATCTGGACCTTCCAGAAGGCTGCTGGGAACTATTTTATCTGGGGATCCCCCAGGACCTCCTATCATAGACGGTGCTAGAAGCTCTCTAGGGCATCTTTAAACCCCTGTGCCCTCCTCACCTTGCCGCCGATGGCTCAGCCTTCTTTGGATGTAATCTCTTTTCCACCTTGAGAGTCTTACACTGATTTGTACTCCATCAGTCGGCCCCCTGACAGCACACCTGTTTTCTCTCCCACCCTCTTGGTCCTCAGCAGCCCCCCGGCACACTGCGTCTCTTCGCCTGGCATCACTGATACAAGCTCTTCACCTCACTCCCTATTTTAAAGTTAGCATCAACACTTCGCTTCCCTTGCCTTCTCGATAGTCTGCCACTCTGATCACTTTTCAGTTTTGACTTTTCCCACCTATAATTTTCTCTTGAAAACAATGATTTGACTGCTTGCGGATTTCATGGGATGTTAACTCCTCCAGGTCTGAGTAAGCCAGTTAGGTCTTGCTTTTCCATAGAAGGGAAGCTTCCTACCATCTCATTCATCCCTTCCCAAACCACCTGCCTAAGGTCAATATCATTAAACTTGTGTTACAGATGAGGAGACTGAGGTTCAGAGAAGCTGGGTGACCTGCCAAGGGTTCCAGTGTCATGCTCTCTCTCATCCTCTCCCAGAGCGCAGTGACCACTCCGACTCACTTCCATCACTGCAGCGTCCCTGACATCTGGGGCCACCACAGCCCTACTTGCACCAGATACCTACCCCTTGCAGGGCAAACAGAGCACAAGCTTTCCTTCCTGATGCTGTGACTACATCCGCCCTCCCAACTCCAATTTTGCTTCTGAATCCAGTTGGCAATTGGCTCTTCCCACTTGTGAAATCCCCTGCAGATTTGCTCTGGCTAATTTCATAAATCTTTCTCCGACTGTCAGTTAGAGTCAGCGACACTTATGGCAAACCTCCTGTGCTGGCTACAAGGAGTGAGCCGAGCACAGGGAGGCGAAATAACCGATAAACTCGTTTGCGGAACAAGACGACAAGTGCAAATTCAAATAGCAGAAGCTGAAAACCCAAGCATCACAGGGAGTGTTGAGGAAAGAAATGAGCTGACAGGAGGACCGGCGTGGCAGACATGTCCCCAGGGGTGGGGGCTGAGCCCTGGGTTGACAGCAGAGAGGGGCCATGCTTGGCACAGAGCAGGAATCACGTGCAGGAAGGTCACCCGCGACCTCAAAATTGCCAAGCCCGACGGTCTTTTCTCCGTTCTCATCCTCCCTGACTTTCTGAAGGCTGTGAGCCAGCCCTGAAGTGTCCTGCCTGCCTCAGCCCTCTGTCCTCATGGTGGCGGCAGCCCTGCACTCCTGGCCGTCCTCTTGCCACCATGGGTGGTAGGTACCTCGTCCTCCTCTGCCTCTCAAAGGTGGGCATTGCTGAGGGTCTGGCTTGGTGCCTTGTCCCCAGTCCTTGTTGTTAGGTGCGGTCGAGTCGATTATGACTCACAGCAAACCCATGTGACAGAGTAGAACTGCCCCATGGGTTTCTTAGGCTGTAATCTTTACGGGAGCAGATTGCCAGGTCTTTTCTCCTGCAGAACTGCTGGTGGGTTTGAACTGCCGACCTTTTGGTTAGCAGCCAAGCGCTTAACCGTTGCGCCACCAGGGCTCCTTGTTCCCACTCCACTCCATCCCATTTTCCCTCGTTACCTGAGCTGTCACTTCTTGAACCAGGCTTCTCTCCCAAGCTTTTCCTGTATTTCCCTCAACTGGTGGACATTCCCACTGGAACGATGGCCTTCACCCAAACTCAGTCTACAGCAGGCTCCTGCTGTGCCTGGTCCTAAGAGGTGCCGGTGACCTATCTCACCTTTTCAGTTCCTGATTCTGCCCTCATCCTCCCTGATTCCAGACTTCAGAGATATGCTGTAGTCACCTCCAACCCTCTGACTGCTCCTTCCTGCCTATATCCACTGGTCTCCTTCCCATTCTTCACACCTTTGCTGGATCTCAAGCACACATCTCCTTTGTCCTTGTGGCCAACACTGCCCTGGCTACCTCAGATCCGGGGCTCTCTTTCTCAGCCCCAAACCCACTTCCTCTCTGCTCTGCTTCATGATGCCAGGGCCAGGGTTTGCAAACCCAGCTTCTCCCTTGCTGGGGCTTCCTGTTAGGCTCTGCCCATGGGGGTTCTAGAGAAAGACCAGAAGGCTGGGAGGGGCAGGGGTACTTCCTTCTTCCCATTCCTCTTCCTGTTATCCTCGCAAAGGCCTTCACCTCACAGCAGCAATTGGTTCCTGGCTCTAGTTTTTTTTTTTCCCTTTGCACTCCCCAGCTAGACTTAAGGAGCCCTGGTGGTGCAATTGGTTAATCACTCGCCTGCTAACTGAAAAGTTGGAGGTTCTGAGGGAGAAAGACCTGTCGCTCTGCTTCCATAAAGATTATAGCCAAGAAAACCTTATGGGTGGTTTACTCTGTCACATGGGGTTGCCATGAGTCAGAATTGACTCAGTGGTACCCAACAAGACCATCCTTATTGTGCTGTTCAAAGGACCCAGCACTAGGTAGGCAGTGTCCCCCTCTCAAAAATCTGTTTCTCAGCCCCGCAGGGCCCCTCCTCTGAGCTTCTAGTTCTGATAACCCCACCTCTTCCCTCAGTGCCCTCAGGCAAGGGGTGATGCTCCTTCCTGCAGTTACTAACTGTGCTGTCTTAATGTCCCGTTTTGTCTCTTCAGTCCTCTAATACCTGTTTAATTAATACCCTGTATTCAATTCTCACTGTTGAGATACCTAGCATAGCTTCTGTTTTTTGCCTGGACCCTGATATATGCAGTACTTGGTCCCAGAAGTGGTCTCAAAATGCCGACCCTCGAAGATGGTGCGGACTTGCTTTGGTTGTGTTTTGCCCTGAACACAGGGCTGAGCTTCTTGCCAGTGGGAAATGGGTCCCAGTGATCTGGAGCACGTGGTGACATCACGTGCCAGGTTACAGCTCCTGAGGTTCCAGCAGCAGCTGGCAGTGCCCCTCCTCAGAGGTATAGACCCTGGCTCTGTAGGCTCTTCTCCAAGTTTCTGACAACCCCGACCGCCATCTACCACTTCCGTGTCCTCTCAATGTCTCCTTCTTGCTTTTCCAGTTCTCTGACACCTATTTGACCAATTCCATACACCAGACTTTCTCTGCTGAAATGACTAATGCATTTTCTGTCTTCTTCACTGAGAAGACTTCCCTCTCCCTGTTCTAACACCAGATGGGCCATCATAAAACAGTGCTTTCCCCCGCCAGGCTCTCTCACAAAACCCATCAACGATCCCTTCCACTGCCTGCCCCTCTCCACAGTCAACTTCAGCCCATCTTCCAACTCTCTCTCCAACTACCCCTTATTCAAAATCTGGGTGCTCCACTCCTATTCTCTTGGTCCCTGAAGATTCCTCAAGGCCACCTCCTTCCAAGTCCAAATCCTGCTCATTTTCTGCCAGGCAAAGCTCAAATAGTGTCTGTCCTGCACAGCCTCTGAAGGTCATCTCTTTACTTCATCTTTGCCTTCACCTGTATGGCTAATGGGACTCACTGCAGGTAGCGTGACATTTGATGTCGGAGCTGTCTTACGGAGAGAGACTATTGTTATCCCCACATATATTGAGAAACCATATTATCATAGTACTTAAGGGCACAAACTCTGGAGCCAGACTCCAGCTCTACCACTTACTAGCTGTGTGACTTAGCTAAGTTACTTAATCTCTCTGTGCCTCAGTTGCTACATCTGTAAAATGGGGATAATAGCTGCACAGATTTTGTGGATTATGAAGAGTTAATGAGTTAATTTGTATACCACTGCCATTGAGTTGATTCTGATTGATAGCAACCCTATAGTACAGAGTACAGCTGCCCCATAGGGTTTCCAAGGCTATAAATCTTTACAGAAGCAGACTGCTACATCTTTCTCCCGCAGAGTGGCTGGTCGGTTCAAACCGCTGACCTTTCAGTTAGTAGCCAAGCGCTTAACCACTGTGCCTGGCATACAGTAAGTAGTATTTAGGTGTTTAAGGAGCCCTGGTGGCACAGCAGTTAAAGCAATCGACTGCTAACCAAAAGGACAGTGGTTTGAAACTACCAGTGGCTCTGCAGGAGAAAGATATGGCAGTCTGCTTCTATAGAGATTTACAGCCTTGGAAACTCTATGGGGTGGCTATGAGTCAGAACTGACTTGATGGCAGTGGGTTTGGTTTTGGTATTTAGATGTTTATTAAGTAAATAAAATATAGACAAATGTCAATTGTTGTTTTCTCTGTTCAGCTGAACAATTAGCAGCTGTGCCTTGAGGTACTTCTCTGGTATCTGGCACACTGAGAACATTCAATTCATGTTTGCCGTATTGTAACTTATAACACACATCTTAGAGCTTCCTTGGTTTGGGCCTGGGCTCATTCATCCTTGTATTCCCACTGTACCTTGCATGGTGATGCACACATAGTAGGTGCTAAATAAATGTCTGTTGAATGTGTCCACACTTGAACATCAGATTCTTCAATAACCAGTTATGTGAGATGCACGACAGACTAAACTTAATTTAAGCACAGGCCTGTGAGGGGTGAAAGGAAAAACACAGTGAGGGGGGTGTATGGTGAGGATAGAGTGAAGAACAAGAATTTGGACATGGGAGATGAAAGATGGTAGTGGCTGATCCACTAGGCTGAGGTCTTTTGATCCCCAGAAACTTCCAAGAGGAGATGTCCTTGAGGCCTTGGAAAGAGGGTATAGACTGATTAGCAGGCTGGCGTTCAGGAATTACCTACTCAGGCAGTAGCTGAAATCAGATGAAACAAGTATCTGAGGGAGTGGATGTAAAGAAGGGTAGGCTTGAGGCCAGTATAGCATAGGGCTAAGAACAAAGCCCTGGAAATCAGATCAGCTAGCTCTACATTCCAGCTCTGCTGTTTCTGGCTGTGTGACCCAGGGCAAGTGTCCTAACCTCTCTGGGCCTTAGACACCTCACCTGTAAACCCACAGGGCTGCTGGGAGAATTCAGTGAGGCGATCTGTGTCCAGGGTTTAACTGTTCAGTAAGTTAGCTCCACAATGGACAGGTGAATTAAACAGAGAGACAAAGAGAAGCCCTTTTTTTTTAAAAAAAAAAAATCTAACTTCAGAAATGAAAAACTTTCCCACCTTATCTGTGAAGAAACTGAGGCTCAGAGAAGTGCTTTATCCAAGATGACACAGCCAAGAAGAGGAACAGCTAGCATTATTTCCGTTAACACAATACTGCCTCCCCTGGCACTCTGGAAACTACAGATCTCCCCTGAGGAGTATTTATTTCTTCTGCTCCAATATGATTTGAGCTACTGCTGTCCGTCATCTTTCTGTGTGACCCTTTTATTTCGAATTAGAAAAGTCATTAAAAATATTAGCATCTATTTTCAATCTGGAAGAGAGGACAATGCCAAAAAGGAGTTTATTTTTCTCGTCATGACCTCTGGCTGCTTCTTTTCCTGAGCTGGTCAGGGAACCCTTGCAAGGTCACAGGCTTCAATATTAACTCAGGTGAAGAGTTTTGGAGTCAGGTAGATCTAGGGGTTGAAATCCTGACTCTGACCTTCACTAGTGGGTGACCTTGAGCAGGAGATTTCACCTCTCAGTGCACCTACCCCAGCATGCTACGGTGAAAGGGTTAAATGACATACATGTGTCTGGCATGTATATGTCCATGTTCTGTGGTCATAAGTCTATAATCCAGGCAGCTGTTTTTCTAACTGTGCAGAATGACAAAGGGGGGGGGGGCACTACAAATGTGAATGCCATAGTCATTCATTCTACGAATATTTATTGAGCACCTACTCTGTTCCAGGCATTGTTCTAGGGGCTTGGAATGTGTCAGTCAACAAAAGAGATACCTGCCTTTGGGAGATTGATTTCTGTCCCCCGAGAGTGGGACAGCACTGCATCTTTAGGTCTTAAAGACAACGTATGTCAGTCTTTACCAAACTCTGGTCACCTCTACATTTCTGTCTCCTAACCCTGCTATCAGGAGTCCCTGGGTAGCGCAAATGGTTAAGTGCTCAACTACAACCAAAAGGTTGGCAGTTTGAACCCACCTAAAGGCACCTTGGAAGACAGGCCTGGCAATCTGCTTCCAAAAGGTCAAAGCCTTGAAAATCCTATGGAGCAGTTCTACTTGGCACATATGGGGTTGCCATGAGTCAAAATCGACTGGACAGCAACTAATAAGAACCACAATCCCGGCTATCAGAGGGGGTGGGGTTAGGGAAAATCCCATAAGTAAAGACTACCGAAGTCATTGGTGCCTAACTGTGGGTACAATAAGTCTCTGGGTGGCAGAAACGGTTGGTTAACGGCTCAACTATTAACCGTAGGGTTGGAGGTTAGAACCCACCCAGAGGCACCTCAGAAGAAAGGCCTGGCAATCTGTTCCAAAAGGTCAGAGTACAGTTCTACTCTGCACACACGGGGTCTCCCTGAGAAGCAATCCACTCCACCCGCAACTGGTGTTTTTGGTGAGGTACAGCAAATGATTTAGTTGAAACATGCTTATGGTTCGCTTAGCTTGATTTCTTAACGAGTCTGCTCCTTCTGAGTACAGCCCGAACTGGTGAAGGCGGTCTCCGAGTATGACGGGGAGCAGGTGGAGCTACTGGAGCGACACATGTGCGCTGGAAGAGAATTCTTTCACGCCTAATGAAATCGACTCCATCAACAATTGCATTAACTCACGTTTGGGAACGAGAAAGGGAACTGGGTACACAATCACGTGAACAAAAGCTCTCGCTACATGACGCAGCATGTAGACTCCGGAGACCACAGTGTTCACCGCAAGTTTTCGGACTCACCTGCCAGGATGCATTTGGCTGCTAGCTTCACCATGGTAACCAACCACCACCACCAACCAGACAAGGGAAGCGCGGCTGCTGCAAGGGTTGGTGGGGTGGCTTCGGGGGCCTCGGGCCGGCCAAAGAAAGGGCAGGGGATAAGGCTGACTCTTAAGGGGCCTGTGACTGCGGTGGGGTGGGGATAGATGGGGCCTGTACTTCTGGACTGGGCAGGGGGCGGATATCGGGAGCTACGGTCCCGTGGGTGGTTTGGGGAAGAGGGTTAGAGATCCAGATGGGACCCGGTTCAGTGCCTCTGAAGGCAGCGTGAAAGGTGCAAGCGAGGCGACGCCGTTCTGGCAGGGCGGACGGGTAAAAGCCACCAGCCACCACAGCCGTCCGAAGCACCGAGCCTAACGCGCTAGCACTACAAGCATCGCCCACCTGCCCCGCCCCCCGACCCTTGATTGGCTGCCACCAAAAGCTCCTACCCCCGAAGGCCTCTGGGAGACCCAGTGGGAGGAGGAGGGCGGGGCGTACAGCCCTTTTTTGTGAGACAATTCGTTGTGGCATCTGCTCTTCAAGCTCATACTGCTTGGCAAATGGTTACAGGAGAAATGTCAATCATTGTTCTCTCCCGCCCCCGCCCTGCTGGAAACTCTCGGGAAAAGAAGCTCCAACAGCTTGTAGCCAGAAGCGGTGATAGAAGAAGCTTTCTGATTGGCCGGAGGCTGGCCTGCACCATCTTCGGGAGGAATGGGATTTGCCGCACCCCACTGGCCTACTGGAAGTGGGTTCGCCTACGAGGGTGCGGGCGAGGCAAGCGAGGCTCAGGAACGGCGCCTGCGCAGTAGACGAGGCCGGAGTTGGTGAAGCCGGGTCCTAGAGCTCCTTTGACTTCGCGGAGAGTTGTGTCGCTGCCTCACTTCCCAAGTCCCAGGGATCGCGGCTATGAGGTGCCTCAAGAAATCCAGTCCTTGTCCCACATCTCGCAGCGAAATCTAATTTTAAAATTTAAGGATGATCAATGAGCTCTTAAATCTAAAATATGAGAGCCTTTAAAGTGGTGTTTGTTAACAAAGGGGAAAACTAAATAAACGTGGATGAAGGTGAGCTATTGGACTCGGATTTGAAGTTTTTCCTCTGAAGTAAAATGGAGACTGGATCACATACCACGTACTGAGTGAAAGCACGTGATTGAGCCTGTCCCACAGAGAGGTCCAGTAAATACTCGTTAACTTTGCTAGAGGCCTCTCCTCCTGACCTAGCCAGTCACCTCACTCCTGAGCCCATTTCCTCGTCTTTAAAGATGAACCTAACAGAACCCACTTCATGGGTTGTTGTGAGGATTGAACGAATGAAAGAATCTAGAATCTAAATGCATGGGATAGAGTAGGTGTTCAATAAATGACTGGTGAGTGGATGAATGAGAAGAAATTTATCTGGACAGACTTCTGGCTTATCATCATGGTGTAGGTTGGCCAAACACACCCCCTTTTCTCACTCTGGAGTCCCTGAGTGCTGCAAACTGTTAGTGTGCTCGGCTGCTAACCTAAAGGTTAGAAGTTCGAGTCTACACAGAGGCACTTTGGAAGACAGCCCTGGTGATCTACTTCTGAAAGATCAGCCATTGAAAAGCATATGATTCCCAGTTCTACTCTGACACACATCGGGTTGCCCTGAGTCAGAATCTACTTGAGGTCAAGTGGTTTTGTTGGTTTCCCACTCTGCTGGGGCCGCTGAGATCTTTGCTGGCTGGTGCTGAGAGGGAAGAACAGCCTCTCAACCAAGATGCCTGTGCTGGGGACTCGCCCTCACATACTCCTCAGTACCTGGAACAGTCTCCCAGTGCTCCATGTCCTAGGGTGGCTACCAGCCTTGTGCAGGGGAACGTGCGTGTGCACGCACACACGCACTATGCTAATGGGTGTGAAGTTTGCAGCCCTTAATCCCGCCCGAGTAAAACTCAGTTCAGGTCTAGAATTTTCTTTCCTCAGGGTTCATTCCCAGTATTATGGTTAAGACCTGCCTCTCCTTTATTCCCCTTGCCTAGTTGACTTCTTTGGAGACGTTGAGTGATAACCCAGTGGTGTCTGCACCCAAGGTCCGCCGCGTAGATAAGAGACCAAAGAAAGACTCCGGAACCAGCGATAGAGACGTGTGGTTTACGTGGGGAACTTACGTACGGGACAGTCAAAGGCGGCGGCGGACTCTGTTCAACGCTCCGCTTACCGCCTAGCAAAGGACACAAGCTTATCTACAGTTCCAGCTGGGGCTAGGGTTTATAGTTTTTCTTCCCAGCCCTTGGGCGGCCAGCGCTTCCAGGGACTACACATCCAGGCTCAGATGTTTTTCTCTTAGTTGATAAGGCGTTCCTCAGCCTTGGCCACCGACCCAGTCACACCACTCCTGGCCTTGTACCTTAGCCCGAGTTTGTCCCGAGTTCATCCCCAGCATGCTTCGGGGGGCAAAACTGCCTCCATGAGGAGGGGGATGCATATAGACGAATAGTATTAACCTACAGGAGACATCATTCAAGTCTGTCTCAGACACCTCAGGCCTGGGTGAGTCAGAAAACCTCCGCCTGGTCTCTCTGCCTCCCTCCCTGCCACCCATCCTCCTCAGGCCATTCTGTTCACTGTGACCCCATTAATCCCTTCAGAGACCTTTATGAGTGAGTCACCCTCCCAAGGCAGCTCCATGTAGCTGAGCTGCATCTGGAGGTGGCCTCAAGCCTCAGTTTTCTCATCTGCAAGTGGGGTAATAATTGCACCTCCCTCTCAGACTGTTGGGAGGGAATCTGGGCACCGTATCCACTCTCTGCCTTTCCTTGCTGCCACACTGAGCGATTTTCGTCCGCAACATTGTAAGAGTGATTTGGAGATAGTGAATTCTGTCCCCATGCTCCTTCATACATTCTTGATGACAAAATGACAGTGGCATGACCAATAATCACTGGGTTTAAGGTGGCCAGAGAATTTTGGAGCCACGAGGGCCCTTGAAAAACCCCAGCCTTTTTGAGCAGCTATAACCATAAGAGAAACCCTAGTGACGCAGTGGTTAAAACACTTGGCTGCTACCCAAAAGGTCGGTGATTAGAACTCGCCAGCCGCGCTGTGGGAGAAAGATGTGACAGTCTGCTTCCGTAAACATTACAGCCTTGGAAACCCTACGGGGCAGTTCTACTCTGCCCTATAGGGTAGCTATGAGTCAGAATTGACTCAATGGCAATGGCTTTGTTTTTTTTTTGTTGTTGTTGTTTGGTACAGTAAGAGCTGGCTTGTGTTGAATGCATACTGTATACTGTCTTGTTTTAAGTGCTTTAAAGGTTTAATTTAATATTTGTGCTCATATTTGATATTCACATTTTGGGTAGGGAGACCAGCACAGGCAAAGACATGGAGTTGTAGGGGTGCACTGTGCATCTGGCATGTGGAAGGTGCCACTCTTTGCTTAGTTGTGAATGAGAGAGGTAAGAGATGGGTCTGGAAAAGTAACTTTTGACCTAAACATCTGGTTGGAGTGAAATATACAGCAGAAAAGCAAGAGAAAGGAAGACAAGGCCCAGAATAGAATCCTTCTTTGAGAAATTAATTTATTCATTCAACAGATATTTTATTTAGTGTTTACATTGTTTTGTTGCTAGCTGTCATCAAGTTGGCTCCAACTCATCGTGACCTTGTGTACAATAGAACAAACGTTGCCCAGTCCTGCGTTATCTTCATGATCATTGATGTGTTTGAGTCCATTGTTGTGGGTACTGTGTCAATCCATCTCATTGAAGGTTTCCTTCATTTTCACTGACCTTCTACTTTACCAAACATGATGTCCTTTTCTAGAGATTGGTCTTTCCTGATGATGTGTCCAAAGTGAGTCGAAGTCTTGCCATCCTTGCTTCTAAGGAACATTCTGGTTGTATTTCTTCTAAGACTGATTTGGTCATTCTTTTGGCAGTCCCTGGTATATAGGTGCTGTTCTCATGGAGCTTCTAGTCCAGTGGAGGGGGTGGATAGTAAGCAAGCAATGATTATCTACGATGGCGGGTATTACTAAGTAGGAAAGGATTTGATGCCATAAGAACAAATACCCTACGCTGTGGTCTTTGGACCAGTGGCATCAGCATCACCCAGGAACTTGTTAGAAATACATCTTCTCAGACCCTACCCCCACCCGACTGAATCAGAAACACTGGGGGTAGGTCCCCAATCTTTCATAGGCCCTCCCGGTGATTTGGATTCATGCTCATGTTTGAGTATCATCGCTCTAAGGTAATGCCAGGACCCTCCTTCATCCACTTTATCTGGTTGTTTTACTGCTTCTTGAACTCCCCAAGGCCACTCCTACCTCAGGGACTTTGTACTTACTGTTCCTAAATGGAGTGAACATGGCTGCATGGCTCATTCTCTGGCAACTTCATCACCTTCGCATCTCGGCTCAAATGTCATCTTGTCTGAGAGGCCTTCCCAAGCACCCAGTTGAAAGAATCACCTCAATTGATCACTCTCAATCTCCTTGCCTTTACTTCCTTCCTAGCACTCACCACTGTGCGACATTGTATTCCATCTCTAGTTTGTATAGTGTTTGTCTCTCTCTGCTAGAAGGTAAGCGTCATGTGAACAGGGCCTTGGTTTCTTTTGTTCTCCTGTCATTAGGGTAGTGCCTAGCCTGGTGAGACACTCAGTAAATATTTTTAAATGAATGAATGAATCTTGTAGGATTTACCTTTCTGATCATTATTCATTCTTTCATTCAACAAGCAATTCTTGAACACCTACTATGTGCCAGCACAGGCTTATTGCTGGGAGGGGTGCAGTGACCATTCAGATGGGGGCAGCCTAATGCCTGTGTCCCCCACTCACCCTTGCCCCTAAAAAACAACAAACCAAACCCATTGCAGTCTAGTCGATTCTGACTCAGAGCGACCCTATAAGACAGAGCAGAACTGCCCCATAGGGTTTCCAAGGAGCGGCTGGTGGATTCGAACTGCCAACCTTTTGGTTAGCAGCTGAGCTCTTAACCACTGTGCCACCAGGGTTCCCCCTTGCCCTGAGCTGGACCTAAATGCTTGGTGGAGGAGAAGGGGTTAACAGCCATGCTCCCCAAAGCCAGAAACTGGGCTTTTTGGGCT
Source organism: Trichechus manatus latirostris (assembly GCF_000243295.1). NCBI lineage: Eukaryota > Metazoa > Chordata > Mammalia > Sirenia > Trichechidae > Trichechus > Trichechus manatus. Next base: position 14,964,780 of record NW_004443963.1, read on the forward strand.
TATCAAGAAGCAAGGGCTTGGGTGAGGAGCAGAGGGGCAGCTGCTGACAAGTGGTTTCCAGGGACTGTTCAGTCACCTGGGATTGAATGCCTCCTGACAGCCCTGACAAGCAGCATGCATACCAGCTGCGGCTTAGTGCCAGGGACAGCCGCAGTATTCCATTCACAGCACCAGGGCTGATGGTGCCCACTGCAGGGTGCTAGCCCCTCTTCCATCACAATATGACAGCTGGGGGGCGGGTGTGTGTGTCTCCCTCTGCCGGGGCCTCTCCTTAGAGCTCCATCGCTAGTAGGGTATATAAGCAGGATTGCTGGACGCAAAATTGCCCCTTTGGGTAAAGAAGAGGTTTTAGGGGAATGTAGTGGGGAAAGACCTCTTGAGAGTTACTCTGCTTGAGCCTTGAGAAAAAAACCTTTGCACATTAAAGCGGATTTGCACTGATGTCCTCATGTCAGAAGGTAATGCAACAAAGAGAAGACTAGGAGATTGGTAATCATTTTATGTATTTCTATCTCGGTTCCTCCACCTTGCCACTACTGGCCTTTTGGACCAGGTAATTCTTCGTTGTGGGGGGCTGTTCTGTGCATTGTAGGATGTTTAGCAGCACCCCTGGCCTCTACCCACCAGATGCCCTTCTCCAGACATTGTCTCCAGGCCATCACCAGCGGTGCCCTGGAGGGCAGAATCACCCGTGGGTGAGAAGTGCTGATTTAGATGTATGAACTTAATGAGTAAGGAATATTGAATTTAAAATTGAAATCTGCAAGCGCTTGGGACTCAGACTCCTGGGTTTGAATTTGGACTTTTCCACTTAACCTCTCTGTGTCTCGAGTGGGTCCTGCGAAGATCAAACTAGTTAATGCCTGTAAAGGGTCTGGAACAGCGCCTGGCAAGTAAGAAGTAGGGCTTAGTAAACGCAGCTCTTATTAACAGCCATTGGGAGGACCTCGAATGCCCTGAGGATGATTTACAGCCCAGTGGTGGTGTTCTGTTTTATAATTTCCTACAATGCCGTGTCGAATTGGGTACACTGCCTTCTCTGAGTCCAGGCACCTGGTAATGACCTTTGCGGTTTGGTTTTTCACTGTTCACATGGCCCTGGTTGTTATGTCTCCACTGATGCAGTGCTTGGTGATGGCCATCTCCGTAAAGGGCAGAGGCAATGTGACTGACTCACCTTCTGTGTGCCCAGAATACAAAGCGGAGCCCTGAGCCCTGAACATAGGCCTCCGTATTGCACAGAGGTTGTAATGTGCAGTCTAGGTCACCAGGGGGCAGTAGCCGCCAGGAAAATGCACGCTACAGGAAGGAGCCAAGGGCTGTGGCCCTTTTGATTTACTTGCTGCTGCCTTTATTTAAAGTTGGGCAAATCATTGCTCCAGAGCCATGGAGGCCTCCTTTAACAGCTGGTGATAGCTCATCTTTGGGAGTTAAGAGCTGCTTTTCCAGAACAGTCCATGTTTAGCATATCTCTGCTCATTTGCTCAGCTGATGGAGTGGGCAGGGGAGGCTAATAATCTACCTGGATATCTCTCTCCAGCGGAGGCACAGTGCTTTGATTCACATCCCAGAACTTGCAGCTCCTACCTTGGGACCTCCAGTTTCATCTCACTGTTCCCTTTCTGGGCCCTAGGCATGAAGCTTGTGTCACTGTATTTTAAGGAGGGGACAAGTAATTCCAAATATCTCAGTCTGAACCTAGGTCAAACTCCACTAGAGGCAAAGTTAATCTGGTTCCTGTGGCTCAATTTCTTTTTCCCCCTTCTCCTACCCCTACCCTGAATGATACTGCTGGAGCCTTTGTCCTGCACCTCTGCAGGCCATCCTGCCCCAAGCAGGCTGCACCTCCTGCTCAGGCCCCATCTTAGCTTGTTCCCCATAACCCCCTCCTACAACAGCTTCATAAAAACATCCAGGGTATCTGTTCTCTCATTATTTCCCTGAATCTGCTCTTGACCCCCTCCAGTCCATTTTCCACTTGGCAGCCAGTGTCCTCTTTTTAAAATTTTAATTTGGAATAAGCAATCTCTTCCCTAGGTTTGAGATTTAAAAAGTAGAAAAGAATATACAGAGAAACAGCTCTTCCCACCCCTGACTCAGGCATGCAGTTCCCGTCCCCAGGGGCCGCCACTCAGCATGCCCTTCCACAGATATTATATGTACATTCAGCAAATTAATTGTGTGTGTGTGTGTGTGTGTGTAGAGAGAGCAAAAGACCCTGAGTGGTGCAAATGGTTAACATGCTTGGCTGCTAACCAAAAGGTTAGAGGTTTGAGTCTACCCAGAGGCACCTTGGAAGAAAGGCCTGGTGATCTACTGCCAAAAAAATCAGCCATTGAAAACCTTATGGAGCATGGTTCTACTCTGACACACATGGGGTCCCCATATGTCAGAGTTGGCTCAACAGTAACTGGTTATATGTGGTGGGGTTCCATGTCAGTGCCAAAAGTGCCCCTCATTCTTTTATTTATGGCTGTGTTGTGTTTGCTTGTAAAGAGTGATCTTTCTAAGTCTTGTCATATTTCCATTGAAAAGCCCCCCAAGACTTCCTGCTGTCCTTGGGGTAGAGTCCACCTTCTCCCCCACCCACCCCAGAGCTGTCCAGCCTGGTGGGTGGGCCCTGCCTTGTCTCCAGCTTCCTCTCACTTTCTAGGCCCCAGGCAAGCTGGCTTCCAGGTCCCCAAGTGTGACCTGCCCTGTCCTGCTTCAGGGCTTGTGGCCTACTGTCTCCTCTACCTAGAAGTCCCTACCCTCTGAACTTAATTAGCGCCTGGTGCACTGTTCCCAGCTAAAACATCACCAGCCCCAGTGGCCTGCACATAACCACGGTGAGCACCGTTTGTAATTACTGGCAGTGTACACAGTTTTTAAGTCATAGGCTCGAGAGCCAGATTCCCAGCGTTCAAATCCCATCTCTGCCATTTCCTAGCTTTGTGACTTTGGGCAGCTTACCATACCTTTCTGTCTCAACTTCCTCCCACGTGGAGTGGGAGCAATCATAGAACCTTCAACATTTTTTTAAAAAATTACTTTAATTGCAGTAAAATATATATAACATAAAGTTAGCCATTTTGATCATTTTTAAGTGTACAGTTCAGTGGCATTAATTATATTCACAATGTTGTGCAACCATCACCACCATCGATTTCCAAAACTTTTCATCACCCCAAACAAATGCTGTAACCATGAATCAAGAACTCTCCCTCCTTACTTTCTCCTAGCCTGTTAGGGGTTGAATTGTGTCCCCCAAAATATGTGTTGGAATTCTAACCCTTACACCCCTGGATGTAATCCACTTGGGAATTAGGTTTCTTGGTTATGTTAATTTAGCAAGGTCCTATCAGGGTAGGGTGTTTCTTAAACCTAATCACTTCTGAGTTATAAAGAGAATGGACACAGGAGCAAATGCAAAGGTGGAAAGATAGAGGCCACCTGAAGATCACCAAGGAACTCAGGTATGCTGAAAGATACAAGGATCTTACCCCAGAGCTCAGGGAGAGAGCGCATGAGCACTTGAGCCTTCCTCTAGAGCTGGCCCCCTGAATTTGGACTTCTAGCCTCCTGAGCTGTGAGAAAATAAATGTCTGTTCTACAGAGCCACGCACTTGTGGTATTTCTGTTACAGCAGCACTATGAAGCTAAGACACAGCCCCTGTTGTTTTTAGATGCTGTCGAGTCAGTTTGGACTCATAGCAACCCTGTGTACAACAGAACGAAATGCTACCCAGTCCTGCACCATCCTCACAATCGTTGCTATGTTTGAGCCCATTGTTGCAGCCACTGTGTCATCCATCTCGTTGAGGGTCTTACTCTTTTTTGCTCACCCTCTGCTTTACCAAGCATGATGTCCTTCTCCAGGAACTGGTCCCTCCTGATAACATGTCCAAAGTATGTGAGACGATGTCTCGTCATCCTCACTTCTAAGGAGCGTTCTGGATGTACTTCTTCCAAGACAGATTTGTTTTTCTTTGCCAACACCGTAACTCAAAGGTGTCAATTCTTCTTAAGTCTTCCTTTTTCATCATCCAGCTTTCACATGCATATAAGGTGACTGAAAACACCACGGCTTGGGTCAGGTATACCTTAGTTCTCAAAGTGACTTGTTTGCTTTTTAACACTTTAAGGAGGTCTTTTGCAGCAGAGTTGCCCAATGCAATACATCATTTGATTTCTTGACTGCTGCTTCCATGGGTATTGATTGTGGATCCAAGTAAAATGAAATCCTTGACCACTTCAATATTTTCTCTGTTTATCATGATATTGCTTAGTGGCCCAGTTATGAGGATTTTTATTTTCTTTATTTACAATACTTGTACTTTTGTGATTAGCTTGTTTCACTTAGTATAATGTTTTCCACATTTATCCATGTTGTAGCATGTATTAGAATCTTAATCCTTTTTATGGCTAAATAATATTCTATTGTCTGTATATACCACATTTTGTTTATCCGTTCATTTGTTGAGAAACACTAGGGTTGTTTCTGCCTTTTGGCTATTATAGATAGCGCTGCAGTGGACTCTGGTGTACGAGAATCTGTTCGTGTCCCTTTTTTCAGTTCTTCTGGGCGTATACCTAGGAGTAGAATTGGTGAGTTATATGGTACTTGTGAGGCATTGATGGTTCAGTGGTAGAATTCCCACTTCCCATGTGAGAGACCCAGGTTTGACTCCTGGCCAGTGCACCTCACGCACAGCCACCACCTGTCCATCAGTGGAGGCTTGCGTATTGCTATGATGCTGAAGAGGTTTCAGTGGAGCTTCCAGACTAAGACAGGCTAAAAAGAAAGGCCTGGAGATCAACTTCCGAAAATCAGCCGATGAAAACCCTATGGATCACAATGGTCCAATTCACAACCTATCATGGGCATGACACAGGGCTGGGCAGCGTTTTGTTCCATTGTGCATGGGGTCGCCATGAGCTGGGGGCTGCTTGAGGGAGTCAACAGCAACATTATTACTCTAGGGTATGCTGTTGTTAAACGCATGAATAAATGAATGAATAAATAACTTCAATCTACTTCTCCCCTATACCGGAGACAGGAAGCTTTCCTTGCAAGAAACCCAAGAAGTGAAGTCAATTTTCTGTAGATGGAAATAAAGTGCTGACTGAAGCAGTTTATCATGGCAGAAGAATTGGGTCTCACTTCCTCTGAGTTATTCCCATTCCGGAAGAATCTTTCTAAAAGCAGAGAAAGGGCTGGCCCCAGAGAAGCCCATCCACGATGACCTCTCTGCAATGCTGACAAGGTGGCGTTTTGTGATGATTGCATAAGAAACCATCCAATAACTGACCCTCCACTCCAGCAAAAAATGCTTTGGATTTTGTAAAACTGCGGCGTAGCAGTTTCTCATCTGGCGCTGGCTGGCCCAGCAGGTTTCACAGCCATTCCAGAATCATCTCAGAAGCACTCTGCCGAATTGATTGCCCTCTGCACGTTGCTTTAGAGTTAACAGATGTAAGCATTAGAGGAGAGGGTGACAAGTGGCCTGAGACCTGGAGAAGCTGGAGAGGTAAGAGAGGAGCAGGCTTCTGGCTGGAGCACGGCCAACTCGGCACCATGGGCGCTGCAAGGAATATAGATGTGTCAGGCCTTTCTCTGTCTCTGCAGCGTGACATTCAAGAGCCTCCATAATCAGGTGGCTTCCATGCTGGTCTCTCTCGGCTGATACTTCCCCACTGAGTCCTGCCCTCAGATGCAGATAACGAAACAAAACAACACCCAAATCTGCCGCCGTCAAGTTGATTCTGACTCATGGCGACCCCGTGTATTACCAGTAGAACTGCTCTGTAGGGTTTTTCTTGGCTCTAATCTTTACGGAAGTGGTTTGCCAGGACTTTCTTCCGTAGTGCTGCTGGGTGGGTTCGAACACCCAGCCTTTGGATTAATTTACAAGCGCAAACCATTTGCACCACCCAGGGATGTTTGGTTGCAGATAACAAGCTACTTTCTAGCTTGTGTCCCTAATATGGGATGTGCACTGGGGTTGTTACACACATAACCCCACAGGGCAGAGGAGTTTAATGGGCAGCAGCATGGGCTCTGGGGTCAAATAAACTTTGGGATTAATTCTGACCCCAACACTGTTTTGGTGTGGGGTTTCCCCAGAAGCAGACCCAGGCAAGGCTTTGGGTACAAGTGGTTTATTTGTGAAGTGATTCCAGGAAGCACCACTGGGGGAGCGGGGAAGTAAGACAGGGAGGGGAGAGAAGTCAGGAGGGTGCACTGTTAAGCCAACTACCACGTGGGCTGCAGGAGCTCAGCCCTGCTGGAGAATGCCAGGAGACTGTGTGGAACACGCCTCAGAGTCATCCCGGTGGAGGGGCGAGGAAGCTGGCGTGTTTTTTCGTATCCAACTCTCACCCAGCACTGGTTGAGGGCTGCCCCAGGGCATTTACAGCCAAGTCTCATTGTTCTCCAGAGTGCTCACAGACACTGGATTAGCAAATACAGGAACCAGCCTGGTTCACCCTCAGCTGCGGAATTTCTTGCTGTTCTGTGCATGCAAACGTTTGCAAATGACCGTGAAAGGGCCACAAGTATTTTTAGCAAATCAACAAATTTGCGAACACAGAACCCACAGATAATGAGGATCAACTCTAGGGTACTTCTGTCTTGCCCTGTGCAGGGGCTAAGTGGGCACCCACGGCCAAGAAATAAAAGCCCTTGGACAGCGAGTTGGGGGTCTTCATGGTGAATGAAGTGAAATGTGAAGAGGTGAATGTTGAGAGGGTGGGGGGAGCATGTCTTTGCCCCCTCTCCACCCCCCACCCCCCACTCCTGCCCAGGATCTGTTGCAACCACTCCTCCAGCACAGTCATTCAACTTCTCTCTGCCTCATTCTCCTGATCTGCTCAAATAGTGAGTGATAGCCATCGCACGGGCTTGGCATAGGGGTTAGAGGAGGGCTATGTAAAGCACTCAGTAGAGTGCCTGAGGTAGAGGAGATGTTCAATAAAGGAGTCCTGGGTGGCACGAACAATTAAGATCTCAGCTACTAACCTAAAGATTGGCAGTTTGCATCCACCCACAGGTGCCTTGGAAGAAAGGCCTGGCAATCTGCTTCCAAAAGATCACAGCCATTGAAAACCCCATGGAGCACAGTTTTCTACTCTGAAACACCTGGGGTCTCCATGAGTCAGAATCGACTCCACAACCACTGGTTTTGTTTTTGTTTTATTACTATTATAGTTTGCTATCCTCCTGCTTGAAAGGCCCTTCCATTTTTCACCCAAGAACTCCTATCTATCCTTGAAATGCCCACCTTAAGTCTTCTATGACACCTACTTTCCTGCATATATTAGTCTCCTAGAGCTGCTGTAACAAATAACCACAAACCAGGCGGCTTAAAACAACAGACATTTATTCTTCCACCATTCTGGAGGCCAGAAGTCTGAAATCCAGGTGTCAGCAGGGCCATGCTCCCTCCAGAGGCTCTAGGGGAGGATCCTTCCTCATCTCTTTGTTTCTGGTGCGCCCTGGCATCCCTTGGCTTGTAGGCGCATCACTCTAGTCTCTGCCTCTGCCTTCATTGGCCTCCTTCCCTGGGTGTCTGTGTGTCTCTTCTTTTCAGTCCCTTACAAGGACACCCGTCATTGGATCTAGGGCTCACCCTAGCTCAGGATGATTTCTTCTCAAGATCTTTAGTTACATCTGCAAAGACCCTTATTCCAAATAAGGTCACATTCTGAGGCTACGGTGGACATACCTTCTGGGCGAGCCTATTTAACCCACTACTGCATTTTGTAAAGTTTCTTAAATTGCTATGGTATTGGTTAGAATTGCTTCATGCGCTGACCAGAGCGACTTAACCAAAGAGGGATTTGCTTCCCCACCATCAAAAGCACTCCCAAAGTTGGCAGCTCCTGGGCTGGAATGACAGCTTCAAGGAATCATCAGGGACCCAGGCTCTTCCCAAGCTTTCTAGTAGGGCCTTCATTAGCCTGTGTCTTATTCCCATGGTTGCAAGATGGCAGCTCCATCTTTAGGTCCCGAGGCTGCATCCTAGAGTGAAGCCTTCTCCTAGGGTGAAGGGGGAAGGCAGAGGCCAATGCTAAGGGGGTCGCTCCCTCAGAAGTTTTCCTGGAAGCCCCATCCAGGGTTGTATGTTTATATCTCCCAGACCAAAACTGGGGCCCCTGGTCAGGTGAGTATTTTTCACAGGGGGCATTGCTGCCCAGTCCCTAAGTGGGGTTGTGATAGAAAGAGGTAAAGATGGATGATGAGTAGGCTTGAGATGTACTAACCAAAGATATGTGCTGTAAATCCTATGGATGCAATCCCATTTGGGAACAAGACTTTCTTTGTTATGTTAATGAGACCATATCAATGTAGGTATATCTTAAACCAGTCACTTTTGAGATATAAAAGGAGCAGACTAGGCACAGAAGCAAAAAAAAAACCCCCAAACGCATTGCCATCAAGTCAATTCCGACTCACAGTGACCCTATAGGACAGAGTAGAACTGCCCCATGAGGTTTCCAAGGCTGTAATCTTTACGGAAGCAGATTGCCAGGTCTTTTCTCCCATGGAGCAGCTGGTGGGTTTGAACCTCCAACTTTTTGGTTAGCATCCAAGCGCTTAACCACTGCACCACCAGGGCTTTTTGGCACAGGAGCAAGCAGGGAAGCACAAATGAGGACAGATTGATGCCCCATGAAGATCATCAAGGAATGGAGGAAGAGAAGCTAAAAGAGATAAGAATTTTCCCCAGAATGGACAGAAAGAGAAAGGCTTCCCCTCGAGCCGGAGCCCTGAATTCAGATTCTAGCTTCCTAAACTGTAAGAAAATATATTTCTGTTTGTTAAAGCCATCCACCTGTGGTATTTCTGTTACAGCAGCCTAAAGAAACTAAGACAAGGAACTATAAAAAATGTCACCTATAAAAAAATTTCACCACTTGTCAGTTTGTCATACTGTGGTGGCTTTCACGTTTCTAGGATACCAGAAGCTATGCCACTGGTATTTCAAAGACCAGCAAGGTCATCTGTGGTAGACATGTTTCACTAGTGCTTCCAGACTAAGACTAGAAAGAAAGGCCTGGCAATCTACTTCCAAAAATCAGCCAATGGAAATTCTATGGATCACAACAGAATATTATCCAATATAGTGCTGCCAGATGAGCCCCCTAGGTTGGAAGGCACTAGAGAATAGCCGTAACAATGGACTCAAACATACCAACAATGATACAGATGGCTCAGGACCAGGCAACGTTTCACGCTGTCGTACATGGGGTCTCCATGAGCTGGAGCCAACTCAAAGGCAACTAAGAGCAACATTAAAAAATTCAGATTCCCATCATATATATTTCCCTATATTGCTATAGAATATCCACAATGACTATTTTAAGGGACACACAATCGTTTGTTTGTGGATGTCCCATAACGTTTCTCAATCTCATCCCTTCCTGAGTTGCAGCAGCCTCCATTCTGAGAGAGAGCAGGGTGGCAATATAGGAATTAAAGGTGAACCCAGTGAAGCAAAGTAGGCGCAGCAGGAACAGCAGCTGGTGGTGATGCTGGAATAGGAGTCAGGGCAGAGCCAGGCAGTGGTGAACACTCCGCAGGGACAGCCGAGGAGGCAGAGTGCAGCAGGAGGGAAATTAAACGCAAAGTAATCTCCTCTGAACCGGGGTGACATCAGTACAGCAGAGCCTTCCAGGCACTGGAGCTCTGGACACTGGTTCAGGTCTGGAAGGAGAAAATAAGACCAATCTGGAAACTTCTCTACCTTGTTAGGACAGGGCACCATCTTTATAGCCATCTGTGTGACACCTGTGCTCAATAAATATCTGGTGAGTGATTGATTTAACAAGGTAGCAGGGAGCCAGCAGGGGTGCAAATGGAATTTTAATGGCCTGTAAATTGGCTCAGATCACAGATCTCAGAGTTGAAGGGAAATTGCTGTCTAGGGGAACTCGCCTGCTGATGCATGGATTCCCTTGATGAGTTCCCTGGTCTCCATTTGCATGCCCCTTGTGACAGGAGGCTCACTGTCTCACAGGACAGCCCATCTAACTGCTCTAAGGGTAGACAGGACTTCCCTAAGTTAGGTCCAGAGCAGCTGCTTTGTAAATCTCCCTGGTGGTCCTAATTTTGTGTCCGCATAATCACACAAAATAAACCTACTTCCTCTTTAGGCTACAGCCCATGCCTTTAATTATGGAAAAGCTGAACATCCTCCTGATGTTGATGCATTGCTTTTTTTTTCTTCCCTGTGAATGTGCTTTTCTTTGTTTAATGCATTTATTTCTCAGCAAGGATGTACCAAGAGCCTCCTTTTGTGCCCGGGGCTGTGTTAGGTGCTGGGGTTACAATGGTGAGCGAGAGAGCCAGCCTTTCACAGCCAAATGGGGAAGACAGATTATTCCAGAAGCAGTCAGCATAAAGTGGAGTGAGTGCTGAAGAGAGCACAAAGCAGGAGTCCAGTAGAACAGAAGCGCTGGGAGAGCAGAACCCCCACTGTGCCTGGCATGTAGTAGGTGCTCAGTAAAGATTTGTCGAAAGTACAAATGAGCAACTATATTTGGGGGTTCAGTGGGAGTGGAGAGGCAGCATCATTTAGGCTGAGGCATGAGATTTTCCTAGGAATTAGGCTGGGAGGGAATAGTGTTCCAGGCAGAAGGAACAGCCCATGCAAAGACCCAGAGATGAGAGAGGATCTGGCAGTTTTGAGGATTGGCACATTCTTTCTAGCTGGAACAGAGAATTCTGGGAATGTAAGGTTGGGGGATTAAGTGGGAGTGGGGAAGGAGGAGCACGCAGGCAGAACGGTGAGAATGGAAAATGTGGAAGCTGGAAGGGGCCAAACACAAAGGTCCTTAAAGGCTGTTAAGGAGTTTGGGGCCTTCTTAGAATGCAAGAGAAGGCACAAAGAATTGAAGAGTTAGTGAATGAGCATCTGCAGAAGATGTAGGGAAAGCAGAAGGAGATAACTGTGGGCTTAGGACCCAGGCTCCTCGCGGTGTCAATCCTGGCTCCGTTCTCTACCAGGGAGAAGGGTGGGGTCAGACAAATGGGCTCTGGAGTCTCAGCCAAGCTACTTAAGCTCCATTTCCTAATCTGCAAAATGGGAATAATGAGAGTCTTCTGGCTTGAGTGCCACAATGCATGGGACAGCCTGCACTGTGCCCATATGGGTCCCCAAATCTGACCTTCATAAGGTCCCAAATGCAGACACATTTCCCTCTACCACATCCCAGTAATGACTCCCCTGAGAAGGTACTGGAAGAGTAGAAATGGAGGTAAGTCAGGTGAGGGCCTTCTGTGACATGGCTCGGGGTCCAGGCTGGCTGCCCAGGCCCTTCTCTGGCTGGGTGGATGGAGGAAGACACAGGGTGGCCAGGGAGCACCAACCTTTCATCCTATGTGGCTGAACGTTCCCTTGTAAACAGCCTCAAGATTTCTAAATAAACCCCAATGTCAGGTTCACCCAATTCGAATCTTCTCAGAGTAGTTGTCTCTGTGGGGTGGCAGCAGGGGCTCAGGGGTCTTTGCTGTGGGAGGCAGGGTCAGTAGCGGACTGAAGCTTTGGATGGGTTCTGCGGTTCCTATGACTATTCAACAAGGTAACACCTCTGAAGTGCTTGGTGTTGTTGTTAGATGCCATCGAGTCGGTTCTGACTCATAGCGACCCTGTGTACCACAGAACGAAACACTGCTCGGTCCTGCACCGTCTTCACAATCGTTGTTACGCTTGAGCCCATTGTTGCAGCCACTGTGTCAATCCATCTTGTTGAAGGTCTTCCTCTTTTTTGCTGACCCCTGTACTTTACCAAGCATGATGTCCTTCTCCCGGGACTGATCCCTCCTGATAACATGTTCAAAGTATGTAAGACGTAGTCTCGCCATCCTTGCTTCTAAGGAGCATTCTGGTTGTACTTTTTCCAAGACAGATTAGTTCATTCTTTTGGCAGTCCATGATATAGTCAGTATTCTTCACCAACACCACAATTCAAAGGCGTCAGTTCTTCTTTGGTCTTCCTTATTCATTGTCCAGCTTTCGCGTGCATATGATGCAATTGAAAATACCATAGCTTAGGTCAGGTGCACCTTAGTCTTCGAGGTGACATCTTTGCTTTTCAACACTTTAAAGATGTCTTTTGCAGCAGATTTGCCCAATGCAATGTGTTTTTGATTTCTTGACTGCTGCTTCCATGGGTGTTGATTGTGGATCCAAGTAAAATGAAAACTGACAACTTCAAGGATTCTCCATTTATCATGATGTTCTTATTGGCTCAGTTGTGAGGATTTTTGTTTTATGTGGAGGTGTAATCCATACTGAAGGCTGTGGTCTTTGATCTTCATCAGTAAGTGCTTCAAGTTCTCTTCACTTGCAGCAAGCAAGGTTGTGTCATCTGCATAACACAGGTTAATGAGTCTTCCTCCAATCCTGATGACACATTCTTCTTCATATAGTCCAGCTTCTCAAATTATTTGCTTAGCATACAGATTGAATAGGTATGGGGAAAGGATACAACCCTGACACACATCTTTCCTGACTTTAAACCACGCAGTATCCCCTTGTTCTGTCTGAACAACTGCCTCTTGATCTATGTACAGGTTCCTAATGAGCACAGTTAAGTGTCTGGAATTTCCATTCTTCACAGTGTTATCCATAATTTGTTATGATCCATACCGTGGAATGCCTTTGCATAGGCAATAAAACACAGGTAAACATTTTTCTGGTATTCTCTGCTTTCAGCCAGGATCCATCTGACATCAGCAATGATATCCCTGGTTCCATGTCCTCTTCTAAATCCGGCTTGAATTTCTGGCAGTTCCCTGTCGATATACTGCTACGGCTGCTTTTGAATGATCTTCAGCAAAATTTTGCTTGCGTGTGATATTAATGATATTGTTCAATAATTTCCACATTCGGTTGGATCCCCTTTCTTGGGAATAGGGATAAATATGGATCTCTTCCAGTCAGTTGGCTAGGTAGCTGTCATCCAAATTTCTTGACTTAGACCATTGAGCACTTCCAGTGCTGCGTCTGTTTGTTGAAATATCTTAGTTGATATTCCATCAATTCCTGGAGGCTTGTTTTTTGCCAATGCCTTCAGTGCGGCTTGGACTTCTTCCTTCAGTACCATTGGTTCCTGATCAGATGCTACCTCTTGAAATGGTTGAACGTTGACCAATTCTTTTTGGTATAATGACTGTGTATTCCTTCTATCTTCTTTTGATTCTTCCTGTGTCATTTAATATTTTCCCTGTAGAATCCTTCACTATTGCAGCTTGAGGCATGAATTTTTTCTTCAGTTCTTTCATGAGAAATGCCGAGCGTGTTCTTCCCTTTTGGTTTTCTATCTCTAGCTCTTTGCACATGTCATTATAATACTTTACTTTGTCTTCTCAAGCTTCCCTTTGAAATCTTCTGTTCAGCTTTTACTTCATCATTTCTTCCTTTTGCTTTAGCTGCTCGACATTCAACAGCATGTTTCAGAGTGTCTTCTGACATCCATTTTGGTCTTTTTTTCCTCCTGTCTTTTTAGTGACCTCTTGCTTTCTTCATGTATGATGTCCTTGATGTCATTCCACAACTCATCTAGTCTTCGGTCATTAGTGTTCAATGCATCAATCTATTCTTGAGATGGTCTCTAAATTCAGGTGAGATATACTCAAGGTCGTACTTTGGCTATCGTCAACTTGTTCTAATTTTGTTCAGTTTCAAGAAAATTGTGCTTAGCACCACTCAAAAATGGTTGGCAGAATGAATAAATATTTGCTGTTTTCATTCTTGTTAGCTGTGTGGTTTGGACAAGTTAACCTAATCTCTCTGAATCTTAGGGTTTTTTTTTTTTTTAACCTGTAAAATAGACTATTCTCTTCCTTGGAGGGCTGTGGTAAAGATAGAGAGATGCTATAGTGGCACAGTGATTAAGAGCTACGGTGAGCTACCAGAAGGTAGCTTACCAAAAGGTCAGCAGTTCGAATCCGCCAGATGCTCCTTAGAAACCCTAAGAGGCAGTTCTACTCTGTCCTATATGGTTGCTATGAGTTGGAATCGACTTGACCGCAGTGGGTCTTTTTGGGTTATAAGGTGGTTATGAGTCAGAATTGACAACTCACAATGGCAACAACATGTACAAAGGAGCCCTGGTGACACAGTGCTTAAGCACTCAGCTGCTAACCAAAAGTTTGGTGGTTTGAACCCACCCAGCGGCTCCTGGGCAGAAAGACCTGGTGATCTGCTTCCATAAAGATTATAAGCCAAGAAAACTCTATGGCGCAGCTCTGCTCTGTCATATGGGGTCACTATGAGTCAGAATCGACTCAATGGAGCCCAACAACAAAGACAACAATGCACAAAGTGCTTAGCACATAGTAGACGCTCGAACGAGGAAGAAGCAGAATTGAATCCAGGCTCATCTGGCCCCAAAGCTGGAGGCTGAATAGTCATCTTCTCCGAGTCCATAGCTGAGAGCGGATCAAGTCCCCAGTCCCAACTTTCCCATTTAGCCAGCTCAGCTCTGATCCTCTGTCCTGACTGCCCTTGTTTCTCCTGCCTCCTTCTCTATGTCCCCCCTCTGCTCCTGGACACTCAGTCCACCTGAGGTGCCAGCAATCGATCATTCATCACCTGGCTGCCATGCTGCCACCTCACTGCTTATCAAAAGCCACTCAGGGACCGATTTGCCTGCTCCTCCTCCCAGGCTTGCGTTCCCCCTTCTGCGCCCAGCCTCTCCCATACAGAAAGGGGAAGGAGATAATGAGAGAGGCTCCTCTGAGCATAACAGTGAGGAAGGTGAAGGGAAGGAGTTGTGTTCAGCTGATGAGAAAACCAAGAGGGGGAGCGCGGAGGGTGGTGGTGACAAGGCATTAGGGGATGGATGGCTGGGGCCATTGGATGTAGCAGGCAGTGATAGGGCCTGCAGAGGACACTGGGCAGGAAAGGCTCCCCTCCTCCTGCACCTACCCCTGCCTGTGCCCTGCATTTCTTGCGCCGTTAGGTCTCTCTGGAGGAGGCACCGTGGCAAGGGTAGGGAAACAGGAGAGTGGGCTCAAATTTCCCATCTGCTCTGAGCTGTCTGTGTGGCCATGAGTGGTCACTGGCCATGTTGGGACCCAGTGGTCACATCTCTGTCATGATGGGTGGGCTCACCTCTCCCTGTCCTCTCTGCATCTTGGTCTGCTTTCATTGATTCAGCATCGTTTTGTGTGCCAGGCCCTGGGGATCCAGCAGGAACTGGCAGACATTATCTTGCTTTCAGGCATCGTACGATCTGGAGAGAGGTGGACGTGATCAGGTCGTCACAAAAAATCTTAAAACAAATTTTATTTTATTATTTCAACTGTGATCAACACTGGCAGGGAGTGTTCAGGGGCTCTGACCTGGCTGGGGGTGTCCACCAGGTGGCTTTGCTGTGGAGGGGTAGGATTCAACGAGGAGGAGGGGTCTGGGGAGAGCAGGAGAGAAGAAAGGTCCAGGCCAAGGGACAGTGTGGGGGAAGCCTGGAGGGAGCACTGAGGGGCTAAGGGAGAGGGCCAAGGTAGAGGGGGATGGGGGGGCCAAGGTGGAGGGGGATGGGAGCGGGCCAAGGTGGAGGTGGATCGGGGAGGGCCAACGTGGAGGTGGATCGGGGAGGGCCAACGTGGAGGTGGATTGGGGAGGGCCAAAGTGGAGGTGGATGGGGCAGGGCCAAGGTGGAAGGG
>NW_004443963.1:14980592-15004011 GCF_000243295.1 Trichechus manatus latirostris
GGAGGGGGATGGGGGAGGGCCAAGGCAGAGGGGGAGGGGGAAGGGTCAAGGCAGAGGGGGTGAGGGAGGGCCAAGATGGAGGGGTTTGGGAGAGATGCTGGGCCATCCCAGGGTGGGGAGGCTGAGCTTGGTCGGGTCTTTAATAAATGCAACGGGCAGCCACCGAAGTGTTTTAGGAAAGAGAGTGACATGTGATCTGATCTAGGTTTTGGGGAGAGCCCTTGAGCTCTGTGTGGGGAGTGAATTGGGAAGGGATAGGGGGCCAGGGGACTGGCTAGGAGGCCGCCGTGGGAATGTGTACAAGTATCTGAGGCCACCTCCATATAAGGAAGGTCTCAGTGTATTAAACTGCCAAACCCGAGTTACAGCGACTCGAGGGTTTAGTCTCAATTGAAGAGATGCCGGAAGTCCAAATCGGAGGCTCTTCCTGCCTATGAGACCCAGGCTACCAGGCTCTGCTGTGTCATGCCCCAGCCTCCATGCGCATGGTGGGACCTGTGTTCAGGCGGAGGCAGGAGGGCAGGGGTCAGAGGACAGGGCTTGGTGAATGACCACTGGTGTCCCCGTAAGTATCACCTGGTTATTATGCCTTCCCTGACCACCACTGTCCCATGAACCCTCCTGTCACCCCGTGTGGTGCACAGCAGCTGAGGAAGAACCTGGCTCTGGGTCATTAGGTCCCATGTTTCACTCCAGCTCTGGCACTTACTGGCTGTGTGTCCCAGGAGGCACTTGGTTTTCTTATCTGTAAAAAACAAACTGTTGAGTCAGTTCTGACTCATGATGACCACATGTGTGACAGAGTAGAGCTGCTCTATAGGGTTTTCTTGGATGTAATCTTTTATAGAAGAAGATCACCAGGCCTTTCTTCCACTGCACCCCTGGGTGAGTTCAAACTGCCAACCTTTAGGTTAGTAGTCTAACGCAAATGTGCTCTGTAAAAAGGGGGTAATAATTGTAACTACTACTGTTGAGTCAACTGCAATTCATGGCCACCCCATATGTGTCAGAGTAGAGCTATGCTCTATAGGGTTTTCAAGTGGTCTTTTGGAAGTAGATCGCCAGGCCTTTCCTCTGAGGTGCCTCTGCATGGACTCAAACCTCCAACCTTCTGGTTAGCAGCAGAGCTCCTTAACTATTTGCACCATCCAGGGAGTCCACCTACCATCCTATCGTTGTTGTTAGTTGCCATAGAGTTGATCGTGGCTCATAGCAGCCCCATATGTGCAGAGTAGAGCTGTGCTCCACAGGGTTTCCAAGGCTGTGACCTCTCAGAAGCAGATCACAAGGCCTATCTTCTGAGGTGGGTTCGAACCACCAACCCTTCAGTTAGTAGTCAAGTGCTTAATCATTAGGGCCACTCAGGCGGCCCCCATACGATTGTTAAAAGAAGGAAATGAAATGATATGGTTAAAACCCACTCATAGTGACCCTAAAGGACAGAGTAGACCTGCCCCATGGGGTTTCCAAGCTGTAATCTTTACAGAAACAGACTGCCCCATCTTTCTCCCATGGAGTGGCTGGCAAGTTCGAACCTCCAACCTTTCGGTTAGCAGCCAAGTGCTTAACCACTGTGCAGGAGCTTCAGGGCTTTCCCTGCCAGCCGAGAGAAGCCATTTCCTCCTTGTCCCGCCCATGCTCCAGACAAATCCTTTTAAAACAGGGCCCTGAGGCATTATCCTGAGACCCCTAAAGGAGTGGTCGAATAGTCTTGCTCTCCAACGCCTGGCTTGGCTGCTGCTGCACTGTTTGCTGCCCTGAGTCTGAACTGCGATGTGTGGGCTCTCATTTCGGTGTGGCGGTGGAGGTACTGTGGGCCCTTGAGGGCCACTCCAGGCCAGCAGGCAGTAGCAGCTGTTGTCTAGGCCTGCCTGTCCTGGATTCTGGGTCAGATCCTCCCAGCTCCTGCCCATCCTCCTGCATTCCATGTGGGCCCAGTTTAGGGCACACTCTAAGGTGGAGGCCCCCTCTTCATCTTCCCCACTCCCACCCATCCTCAGTGTCCAAAGTTGGGCCCCCTCAGACCCTACACAAAAACCTGGGC
Organism: Trichechus manatus latirostris; assembly: GCF_000243295.1. Classification (NCBI taxonomy): domain Eukaryota; kingdom Metazoa; phylum Chordata; class Mammalia; order Sirenia; family Trichechidae; genus Trichechus; species Trichechus manatus. The sequence goes on from NW_004443963.1 coordinate 14,982,637, forward strand.
CTGCCCAGGTCCTGTTTTTATGAGCACGTGTGCACATGTGTCCTCCATGCATGCACTCTCATGCAAGCCATCTCTTGCTCATACACACATATTCCCACTGACCTGCCCACTCACCTCTCTCTGGCTCACCTGCGGCCTTCGGAAGCAGACTTTGGGAATGCTTGGCTGAGCCCACAGGAGGGTGGCCCTCCCAGGGCCTTGTTGCTGCTTTGGCCCAATTCCCAGTTCTGGTCCCAAGTCCCCTCCCAGGCCTGGGCCCCTGCCTGCTATGCCTGGCTGACACCTTGGAAGGTGGCCTGTCCATCCTGCCCCTAAGCCTGGATCCTACCCAGGTGTTGCCCTCAGTGAAAGCCTTCTCTGATGGCTTGCCCAGGGTGACACCTCAGAGCCTAGTGAAAGGGTCTGGTGGCTTCCAACATGAGAAAGAGAACACCGTTCCAGTTCCTACACCAGGAACTCTAAAATAACCCTCTCCCCAGGCCTACTCAGCATCCTCCCATCACTTTCTGACTTCCGCTGGGACACGACTCCCCGACTGCCAGACCATGAGCTTGCTGTGTGACCCACCCCACCTGTTCCTGCAGATGGCACAATCCAGTCAGGGCTCCCATCCTTCTGGCCATTGTGATTGATTCAGGGAGGGGCACAGGCTCTGGGGCTGACGGCAGGGTTGTGTGTGACCTTGGGCAAATGGTTTAAATTCTCAGTGCCATAGTTCCCTCACCTGCACGATAGGATAATAATAGCACCCACACCATAGGGTTGTTGTACAGACAGAATCATGGAAAGGGTTTAGCACAGAGCTCAACACAGAGTAAGTGCCCAATAAATGTTAGCTACTAAAACTGATGGAGCTAGTGGGAAAGAGAAGCTCCTTTTTTTTTTTTTCTTGCTAGTGTTGCTGCATGTACACCTTGAGCTGCTGGGGAAATCTTGCCATCATGAAGGGAGAGCCTGCCTGACAATGAACCCAGCAGAAAAGAAAGCAGTGCTGAGATGAGGTCCTGATGATATCACTTAAGCCCTTGATCCAGCTGTTCCTGAAGACCTAAAAGCCAAACTCATTGTTGTCAAGTCGATTCTGACTCATGGCAACCCCATGTGTGAGAGAGTAGGACTGCTCCATAGGGTTTTCTTGGCTGTAGTTGTTACAGAAGCAGATCTCCAGGCCTTTCTTCTGTGGTGCTGCTGGGTGGGTTCTAACCACAAACCTTTAGGTTAGCGAAAAAAAAAAAAAAAAAAAACCAAACAAACTCATTGTGGTCAAGTCCATTCCAACTCATAGTGACCCTATAGAACAGAGTAGAACTGCCCTATGGGGTTTCCAGGGAGCAGCTGGTGGATCCGAACTGCCAACCTTTTGGTTGGTAGCTGAGCTCTTAACCACCGTGCCACTAGGGCTCTTTTAGGTTAGCCCAGTGCAAATGTTGTGCACCACTCAGGGACCTTCCTGAAGACCACTCCTGGACTATTCAGGCACATAAACCAATTAATCTATTCTTTTATTGATTAAGTTACTTTGAATTGAGTTTCTGTCATTTGTAACAAAAGGAATCTCAGAGGTATCCATCCATCCACCCCCCCAACCCCCCCCGCCATCCATCCATCCATCCATCCATCCATCCATCCATGCATACATCCATCCATCCATCCATCCATCCATCCATCCATCCATCCATCCACAGACCTGAGTTGAAATCTCAGTTCCAGCAAGTCCTCCCTGTGTGGCTTAGACACAGCACGTCACCTCTCCAAGACTTAGAGTCTTTATCTGTAAAATGGGAGTTTCATCACCTACCTTATGGGATGGTTGCAAGGTTAAATGGACAACCTGTACAGAGTACCACGCTCAGGATCGAAATGCAGAGAAGGAGTTTGGTAAATTTCCCTCCCACCCCATCTTTTCTGTCTGAATTCTGCCGCCCCTACCCATCCAGGTATGTCTGAGAAGACAAAGCCTGTTTCCTTCCGGCAGATAGAGTCCGATTGGTACAGCTTTTATTATTTCTCCAGCATTTTCCAGAAGAATGGTGTCATTCGAGGGCCGTAGGGGATGGGAAGAGTAAAAAATAACATAAACAAACTGAACAGAATGCAGGAGGGCGGCGAGAGGAGCTGAGGTGAGGTGTTCGGGGCAGGAAGGTGGAAGGCCAGGGCAGTTAGCGCCTCTTAGCTTTCAGCCACCAGAGAGGAGAATTCTGCAAGAGAAAGTGACAAAGGGAGGTGAATCAGAGGTGAAGAGGTCAAAGGAGGCTGGCCACGCTCCCAAGCACACAGCTTTCTCTCAGTTCCTGTATCTGCTGCAGGACACCCGGAGTGATGGAGTGAGGGAGTGGGGGAATGAATGAATGAATGAAGTGAGATGGGAAATGGTGGGCCTACTGTATCTTTTGCCTCATGATATCATGCCACTCACAAAATATTGTTCACAATAAACCTAAAAAAGTCCCATTGCCGATGAGTTAATTCCGACTCATAGCGACCCTATATGACAGAGTAGAACTGCCCCATGGGATTTCCAAGGCTGTAAATCGTTATGGAAGCAGACTACCACATCTTTTTCTTACGGAGCTGCTAGTGGATTTGAACCGCTGATCTTTTGGTTAGTAGTTGAGTGCTTTAACCATTGTGCCACCAGGGCTCATCATATTATTAATAATAATAACAATAAAATTTTTGTGAATGTTTATTATATCCCAGTCACTATTCTAAGTACTTTATATACAGTATCTTATTTGACACTGACAATAATCGTATAATGTGCATATTATCATTATTCCCATTCTACAGATGAGAAAACTGAGGCACCGAGTTCAGCAGTTTTTACAAGGCCATGTAGCTAGTAAGAGGCAGAGTCAGGATCCAAACCCAGGTTGGTCTGACTTTGGACCCGAGCTCTTTCTCAACCACTTGTCTAGTTGTTCCCAAACCACTCACCAGGATCAACTGCAGAATTTAAAAAGACACAGATTCCCAAGCCCCTGCCTTGGAATTTCTGACTTAAGAGACCTGGGGTGAGAAGGAAGTTGTCATGATCCTGATGAGCAGTCAGGTTCAAGAACCACTGTGCTTGTCTTGCCACCATCCCAGGAGGACCAAGCATGACCCCTGCCCCATAGAGTTTCCAAAGAGCAGTTGGTGGATTTGAATTGCTGACTTTTTGGTTAGCAGCCAAGCTCTTAACCACTCCACCCCTAAGCTCCAGCATGACCCTAGGAAGATCTAAACATGGGATCATCTCTACGAAGCTAAGAGACGTGAACATGTACAGGTTGTCGGAGTAAGCTAGGCTCCACTCTCACAGTACCTTACTGAAACTCCACAAACAGCCAGGAAACTGGGGGTTATTATTGCCATTTTACAAAAGGGAAAACAGCCCCAGAGAGGGGAAGTAACTTTTTGGAGCTTTCAGGGCTAAGCCAGGATTCAAACTCCCAGGTCCAAGGTCCTCCTTCAACCCCCGTCACATGTGCTTACCTTCAAGTTTACCGTGGGCTCACCCGCCCCTCCCTCCCGGCAATGCCCAGCTTCCATGCTCCAGCAGATATTACTTATTGGTGTCAGTAACCGGTGTCGGCACTAAGGGGCGGTCAAAGTTCCCACCATTGACTCCAACTCAACCGAAATTAACAAATTAACAAAGGGCAGCCCCAACCAGGTGAGGGGTGACCCAGGGGGACAGGAGCTGGTCCCTGTCCACAGGAGCTTCTGGTCAAGTTGGGAAACAAGACAGGCAAGAATTGCTCTGCATCGCTACCTTTTCCCTAAATCTCCAGCATGCAGGGGCATCTCTACCTCAGATCTTTACACTTGCTGTTCTCTCTGCCCCGTTCACTCGGCTGGCCCAGGTTTTCTCATGCTAGCTCCTCACTCACCTGCTCTCAGCTCAACTGTCACTCCTCAAGGGGCCTTCTCTGGCCACCCTGGCGAAAGCAGTGATCCCCGCCCACCACTGTGATCCTCTTTGCTATCACCATGTCTTACTAGATCCCCAGCACTGACCATTTCCAGAATATTTTTGAGTTTGTACTTGCTGACTCTTTTGTTGTCTGCGTTGGAGCATAAACTCCTGGAAGGGAGGCAGGGAGCCAGCTGTCTCCCCGCATGGGCGCAGTGCGTGATACTGAGGGGCAATAATGTCTGTGAAAGGATGAGAGGTGCAAAGGCTTCAAGTCTCAGAGGGAGGAGCGGTGTCTTCTATGTAAGGCAGCAGGAAAACCTTCAAGAGAGGAGGTGCTTCTGACTGAGCCCTTTAGGTAGGGGTAGGATTCCTATAGGAAAAAGCAGATGGAGGAGAAGGGATACCTCCAGTCAAAGGCTTGGAGGGCAGGAAACACCAGGGTGTATTTGGGAAAGACCCAGTAACTGCTGGAATGGAGTCATGTGTGATAGGACAAGCACAGCCAAGGAGGCCTGGCCCCAAATCCAGCTCTACTGCTTATGGGCTGTGTGACTTCAGACAAGGCATCTAATCTCTCTGAGCTCATTGTCATCATCCATAAAAGGAATAAAGGTTGGAGTCCCTGGATGGTACGAACAGTTAATGCAACTAGGCTGCTAACCGAAAGGTTGGAAGTTTGAGTCCACCCAGAGATGCCTTGAAAGAAAGGTCTGGCATTCTCCTTCTAAAAAATCATCCATTGAAACTCTATGGAACAATGGGGTCACCATGAGTCAGAACGAACTTGAGGACAACTGGTTTGGTCAGCTCCTGGAGTAGAGATGGTCAAAAGAGATAAGAGGTATGTCAGGTGCTTGGTGTGTGGTAGGTCCTCAGCTCCCACTGTTAGTTCCTCTGTCCTTGATTTCCGTACCCCTCAACTGTGAGGTCCTCACTACAGTGGTCAAAAGGGGTATGGCTCAGCAGCCAGGACTTCAGCTTCCTCTGGAATAAAGGGGGACCCAGGGAATGTCTTCTCTGGCGTTTTTCTCTCCAGGAAATGAGAGCAGGCAAGAAGGAGTTTGCTGCCACGTACCACCATGTGTCCCTGAGACACCATGTTCCAGGCTGCCAGGGCATGCAGGACCCTGGCTCAGCCAGTCCCCATTACCTCTTGGAAATGCAGTGTTGTGATGTGGGGAGGGCACAGGGTGGGAATCAAGAGTCAGGGGCTTCAGTCCTAGCCTGGCCCTATCTGCTGGAAAATGCATCTCTGTGGGCTTCAGTTCCTTCATCTGCCCCTGGGGTGAAGGGTGGGGGCACTGACAATTCTCTCCAGGAGCAGATGAAAAACTGCATGTGAAATGGCTCCCAAAAGGCCAAAACAACTATCTGGGCTTCCTTGACGTAAGCCCCACCCTCCCCAGACTTTATATGAAACACAGATGTAAAAGCCTACCAACGTCATTCCTTAGTTTTCATAACTGTACCATTGTTACCTGAGATGTTACCATTTGCAGAAGCTGGGTGAAGGGTATATGGAACTCTCTGTATTGCCTTTGCAGCAAGGCTCAAATTGTATCAAAATAAAGTCAACAAGAAACAACAAAACCATGCCTGTTATCATGGAAATAACCTGGTACTGGTGAAGGGACACACACCTGGGCTCCTCACCTTTCTGGAGTTTGACCTGGGAAATGGACACTACTGTCCCTTGACCTGGCCTGGATGTGGGGGTCTGTGCAGCCACTAAAGGAGGCTGCAGGTAGGAGAGAGGGAGGGTCCACCACCTGGTCCTAAAAGCTCCCAGGCTCTCAGGCTGAGTAATAATGTGAGTGGCATGAGTGGAATCCCAAATAAATAACCAAGCAACAAACACTCTCAAAAAAATCCCCCCACCTCTTAGGTATCAAAGCACTTGCTTTCTCAGCCATGAGCCATGGGTCTCTATGGTCCTGCCCACTTTGGTGGGCAGGGGATTCTTTTGAGAAATCTTTTATTGTTGTTACTTTTATTAATATTGTCCATTTATATAATTAGTAAAAAGATCAGTTGCCGTTGAGTTGATTCTGACTCATGGCAGCCCCATGTGTGTCAGAATAGAACTGTGCTCCATACGGTTTTCAGTGTCTGGTTTTTTTGAAAGTAGGTCGCCAGGCCTTTCTTCTGAGACACCTCTGGGTGAACTCGAACCTCCAAACTTTCTGTTGGCAGCTGAGCGTGTTAACCATTTGCACCACCTAGGGACTCCATATAATAAGTAACTAGGATTTATTGAATGCTGCATAGGAGGCATTTTGCATACATGATCTCAATGAATTCTCATGGCTATCCCATGAGGGAGATATCTTGGTCTTCGTTTTACAGGTGGGGAAACTGAGGCCCAAGCATTAAGCAGCTTGACCAAGGTCACACAGCAGGCGTGACTCAAGCTATGCTCTTTGGTTGCCTTCTTTAGCCTGGAGGTTTCTGACCTGCTGTGACCTAGGTACGAAGTGATGTGTGTCCCAGCTCAAATGTCTCTGCCCCCACGACTTTGTCACGTTAGCCCTTTTTTATTTACTTCATGGTACTAAGCACTCTCTGAAATGATCTTATTTTTGTCGGTCTCCTCCGACTAGAATGTAAACTCCAGGAGGGCAGGGAACTCTGTCTGTCTTGCTCACCACTCTCCTAGCAGCTGGAATAGGCCTGGCACACAGCAGAAGCTAATAAATGAATGCCAAATGAACGAATGGCACACGTGTCCTCCTTAGAATTCAGCAAGTACTGACTTAACTCATATAATTCTCATGACAGCCCTGGGAGGTAAATGGGAAGATTCCCATTTTATAGATGGGGGAATGGAGGCCTGGAGAGGTGAAGTGTCAAGGTCATGTGAAAAATAAGAGGCGGAGCCAGGACTTTGCCTCTAGTCTCAAGAATTTCCCCTACATGAATATGGAAAGGCCATTCCTGGTAGGCCTGGAGTTCCAGCTGGGGTGGAATCTTGAACTCTCTCCAGCTTCAACCTGCCATTTAATTCCTGGGTTTGGGGCCCTGAATTGCTCTGTCCTAGGATAAAAGAGGCCTGAGTCCTTCTTCCAAGCCTGTCCTTGCAGAGATGGTCAACAGGGGACACTCGTCTTTACTGTTTCCTAACCCACACCAACCTCTCTTCCCTGCTCCCTGGAAATGAAGGACTCTCAGGTTGCTCATTAGCAATGAGCTGCCATTGAGCCTATTCCAACTGATGGCGACCCCAACTGTGTCAGTAGAACTGTGCTCCATAGGGTTTTCAATGGCTGTGACCTTTCAGAAGTAGTTCACCAGGCCTTTATTCTGAGGTGCCTTTGGGTGGATTTGAACTGCTAACCTTTCGGTTAGTAGTTGAGCGCTTAACTGTTTGTGGCGCCCGTGAGCAAAGAGCCCGTTAATCACCTTTACACCAGATGGGCCTAGGTGCAGTCGGCTGCGGAGGACAGACTATGGGAGGTCTTTGCTTTCGCTCATCTATGTCAAGAAATTTGGAGGACAATTGCCTGGCCAACGGACTGGAAGAGACCCATACTTGTGCCCACTCCAAAGAAAGGTGATCCAACACAATGCAGAAATTATTGAACAATATCATTAATATCACACACAAGTAAAATTATGCAGAAAATCATTCAAAAGCAGCTGCAGCAGTACATAGACAAGGAACTGCCAGAAATTCAAGCCAGATTCAGATGAGGACATGGAACAAGGGATATCATTGCTGATGTCAGATGGCTCTTAACTGAAAGCAGAGAATTCCAGAAAGATGTTTACCTGCATTTTATTGACTATGCAAAGGCATTCGACTGTGTGGATCATAACAAATTATAGATAACATTGCAAAGAATGGGAATTCCAGAACACTTAATTGTGCTCATGAGGAAGCTGTACATACCCAAGAGGCAGTGGTTCGAACAGAACAAGGGGACACTGCATGGGTTAAAATCAGGAAAGGTGTGCCCTTTCACCATTGTATCCCTTCACCATACTTATTCAATCTGTATGCTGACCAAATAATCCAAGAAACTGGACTATATGAAGAAGAATGGGGCATCAGGATTGGAGGAAGGCTCATTAACAACCTGCAATATGCAGATGATACAACCTTGCTTGCTGAAAGTGAACAGAACTTGAAGCACTTACTGACTGAAGATTAAAGACCACAGCCTTCAGTATGGATTACATCTCAACATTAAGAAAACAAAAATCCTCACAACTGGACCAACAAGCAACATCATGATAAACAGAGAAAAGACTGAAGTTGTCAACGATTTCATTTTACTTGGATCCACAGTCAACACCCATGGAAGCAGCAGTCAGGAAATCAAGTGACATATTGCATTGGGCAAATCTGCTACAAAAGACCTCTCTGAAAGGCTCAAAAGCAAAGATGTCACTTTGAGGACTAAGGTGCACCTGACCCAGTTGCCTCATATGCATGTGAAAGCTGGACAATGAATAAGGAAGACTGAAGAAGAACTGATGCCTTTGAATGAAGCTGATAGTGAAGAATATTGAATATACCATGGACTGCCAGAAGAACGAATAAATCTGTCTTGGAAGAAGTACAGCCAGAATGCTCCTTAGAAGTGAGGATGGTGAGACTTTGTCACAAGTACTTTGGACATATTATCAGGAGGGACCAATCTCTGGAGAAGGACATCATGCTTGGTAAAGTAGAGGGTCAGAGAAAAAGAGGAAGACCCTCAACCGAGATGGACTGACACAGTGGCTGCAACAATGAGCTCAAGCATTGTGAGGATGGCGCAGGACCAGGCAGTGTTTTGTTCCATTGCACGTGGGGTTGCTGTGAGTCGGAACCAACTCAACGGCTCTGACAACAGCAACAACTATGGGAGGTATTTGGGAGCTGCAGGGCTTTTCAGAGCTCGTCAGTCAGACCCCTGCTTGCTCTGGGGTCTGTTCTGAAGCAGCCAGGGCCTCACCCTGCTGCGTGCCTGGGCTTTTGCAGAGAACACGGGATTCTAATTTTATCCTTTCAGTACCTTGAGCGGGCACTTAGTAGACAAATAGAGGGCAGAAGTCACCTCTCTGTCTCTTATGTATCTCCCTCAGGGCAGAACACTTAGGAACCAGTCAATTAACCAACAGCCTCCTATCAAAAGGTCTCCTCTGAAATGTCCAGGGCTCTCCTTAAAGAAAAACAAATGGGCAAACAAAGACCCTGCAAAGTCCGACTTTGCAGGAAGATCCTGGATGGGGAGCAGGGTGTCAGAAGTTGGGGTGGTAGTTTTTGTTCCACCGTCCACTGTGTCCCTGGACAAGACACCTCACCCTTCCAGGTTTTGATTTCCTTACCTCTGCCATGACAAGCCTAGAAAATTCCCTGCCAGCTCTCACACAGTGTTTGGAGCAACAGGCTAAGGCTCAACCCCCAGCTCCCCCAGTTTCTTGCTTCTGTAGCTTCAACTAGATACCTCGCCTCACTGTGCTGGTTTCCTCATCTGTAAAATGGAGCTCACGAGAGCACCTACTTTCTTGGGTTGTTCTGAGGAACCAGCATTAAAGCCCTTGGCTTGGTCACAGAGCCTGACACATAGCAAGCACTCAAGCAATTGGCAGCTGTTGTTATCAAGATGCTTCTATAAATCAATCCACTAAAGCCAAGCCTTGAAATGCCAGGCTGCTGCCTGTGACATAGCAGGGGCTCTGTAAATGGCACTGGGACCTTTGTTATCATCACTGTTGCTGTTGTTATTCTTTGTCTCCATTACCTCTACCATTTCTTGCCTCCACCCTGGCACCTGCCTACAACTTCCAGCAACTCTGGAGCTGGATTGGAATCATGTTCCATCATTTCCTGGCTGGTTGGCCTTAGGTCAGTATTTTACCTCTCTGAGCCTCCATTTTCTCATCTGCAAAGTGGGTATAATAATGCCTACTCGCAAGGCTATTGGGAAGACCAGTTGAAAAAATACAATTGAAATATTTCAGAACAGTGCCTGGCACATCGTAGGTGGTCAATAAATGCTAGTCCCACCTCCCTTGGCTCTTCCCAGGAAAACTGACATGGACTGGAACTCTGAAATAACAACCACCACCGAAAAGACCCTGAAACTAAAGAAGGACAAGGAGGACACAAACAGAGGAGACAGGAAGCCTAAATAGCAACCAGCTGCCCTGATATAAGTTTCCGGCACTATCAGAACAATTCAGACTAGAATCCCACCTGCAGCACGCCCATCCATGGGACCTCAGTCTCTGACCCTCAGTTTCCTTATCTGTAAAATGGGGATACTGAGCATATCTCCTCACAGGTGAGTTATGCTTGAGATAATGGACGAGGAGTGTCTAATACAGTGCCTGGCACCAAGGGGGAGCTTAGTTAAATCAATTCTTATTGCTGAGGTGTGAGGGAGAGTGCTCTTTTGGAAGGATCCAGAAAGTTCTTCCTCTAAAAAGATAGGCAAGTATAGCACTACCTTCTCAGTCTCAAGCCTCCTGGAAGGCCCTCTGGGGCCAGCTTGCTGGTATCTTTATGGTCCAATCAGAAAGAGACCAGGCAGGCAGGGATGGGCGGTGGCTGGTGCAGGCAGCTGATGGAGATTCAGACACTGGAAGGACACTTTCCTCCTCTCTCCTTCAGAAAACTGAAATTAGCCTAATTAGGTCTGCCCAGTCCGGGGTGCTGTGGGGATTGGACAAATTTAGAAAGTATTGACAGGTGAGAGCAGCACAGGCGGATAGCCCCAAGCGAAACTGAGAAGGACTTTGAGTCAGCGGCTGGAAGGCTCTCTCCTCCCCTCTGTTGTGATGACCAGGATGAAGGAACCGGCCTCCTGGTTTATCACCTTGCCTCTAAATAGAGCCCAGGCTCGGTTTATTAAAACTGGTATTGCAAACAGGGATCACCTTCCCATCCTAGAGAATGGGGGCAGAGTCATTCGGGGTCACGCCAGACAGCCGCGAGGAGGCAGCGCCAATAGTTCTGGGGGCCCACTCTGTGCCAGGCACTGCCCTGCGTGTTGGCCCATCTCATCTTGGCGCTTTCTTATCCCCATTTTACTTACGGCAACCCTGAGGCCAAAAGTCACTCAGTGAGGAAGATTCTAACTCAGGCATGGCTCATGCCAGGGTGGATCTCTTTCTCAAAGGATGGAGTTGAATGGCTCTGCATTCTGACTCAGGAGTCCCTGGGTAGTGCAAGTGATTACACACTCGACTACTAGCCGAACGGTTGGTGGTTCAAACCCACATAGAGGCACCTTGGAAGACAGGCCTGGCGATCTGTTTCTGAAAGGTCACAGCCTTGAAAACCCTGTGGAGCAGTTCTACTCTGCACACATGGGGTGGCCATGAGTCAGAATCGACTGGACAGCAACTAATAACAAGCATTCTGACACGAGCTATATCCCACAGACACGAAAACTAGAACCAGTTCCCGCTGAGTTGACTCCAACTCATGGCGACCCTGTGCGTGTCAGAGTAGAACTGTGCTGCATGGGATTTTCAACGGCTGATTTTTCGCAAGTAGATTGCCAGGCCTTTCTTCTGCGGCACCTCAGACCTCCAGTTAGCAGCTGAGCGCATTAACTGTTTGTACCACCCAGAGAGGAGAGGGATAAACGGAGAGTGAACGTCTTTTTCCGCCCTAACTACTGCTCCTTTTCACTGAGGGCAGTTATATAAGCAGTGCTGACTCTTCTCCCTTTGCTCAATCTTATCTGGTGCAGCATAAGGCTGGAGTTAGGCAAGGTCCACCCAGGAATAAAAATGAGCAGCTTGCTAAGCACAGGAACCATTTATAACTCGAATGTCTCCACGCGGCCTTGCTGGAGAGAATAGCGGAGTCAGGAGACCCCGGTTCCATTAACGTCTTCTGGGCCTAAGTTTCCACGTTTCAAGTTGGGGTCACAGCCTCTGCCTGCCAGACCGTATTGACTGGTACGAGGGCGACATGAGACATGGACAAAGCACTGTTCACCTTGGGGCTTGGCGGCCAGGACTCGGCATCCAGGACCTGGCGGCCAGGACCCAGCCCTGATCCTCACGTCTCGCCTTCCTTGGAAATCAAATCCCATACGGGCTAGAGGGCTGGAATTACAGGGAGGCAGGTGAGATTCTCCTTGCAGCCTCTCACTTTTCTCCCATCTTAGACTCAATTTCCTTTCATTTGAGGATTTGTATTCCACTACTTCCAAAGGCTTTTGAGGTGGCTAACAAACAAAATATACATAACAATAAATATATAAAATAAGAGGAGAGAAAAAAAGTATTGCTCAGACAATCATTTCCAGAACAATCTCACTTAATTTGAGCAACAACTCTGTTAGGTGGGTATTTTTATCCCCACTTTACAGATGAGGAACTGTATGCCCAGAGACAGGCAAAGGCTTCGGCATACGCACAGCTGGCGCACATGCAGTTGGCGAGTTCTGTTTTCTGTCTGGGAGTCAGCACTCGGCTGCTAACCAAAAGGTTGGCAGTTCAAGTCTACCCAGAGGTGCCTCAGAAGAAAGGCCTGGCGATCTACTTAGAAAAACTCAGCCACTGAGCACAGTTCTACTCTGACACACGTGGGGTCGCCCTGAGTCCGGAGTCGACTTGACAGCAATGGGTTTAGTATTTTCTGTCTAACTTCAGGTATGCTGCCACAGTCCGAGGGCTTACTCCATCACTCCACTTCCGATGCTAAATAGACTACTTAAGGATATAAGAGAACAGATTTTGCCGGAAGGAAGCAGAAAAGGCAAATGCCTTCAGGCGCGTGGGTGGAGACGCAATGGTCAGGCAATAATTTTGACTGGAAATTCTGCAGCGAACAAAGGCAAAAAGCAAAGCGCAGGCTCTTGAGTTGGAACAGGATTGAAGCATGAGAAACTGGACCCATGACCGACCGAGTTTCAGGGAGGCACACTGGGATTGCATGTGTGCACAGTGTGTACGTGGGTTGTATGTGTCTTGTCCAAGTAAGTGGTGACGAGCGTGAGTGTCTGGGTTTGAAGTGGGGCTCGAACACACATGAGCTGTGTGATCTTGGGCAAGTTGCTTCACTTCTCTGGGCCTCAGTTTCCTCGTCTATACAGCGAGGGTCACAAAGTTACTTTGGGGAACTGCTGTGAAGATTGAATGAGCTATAGAAGTAAGGCCCATGTGTAGCACCAGGCACACAGGAAGTGCCAAATGGATGGTAACCACTATTCCTGCCAGTCTGTAAGGTCCCTGCGAGCAGGTGTCACATTTGGTGTGCCCAGGCTGGGGACACATGCCCATGTGAGAGGCAGGGAAGCAGAGGTGATACAAGCCTGGCCAGATCACTGTGCTTCCATCCTGGCTCTGCCACTTGGCAGCTGAGTGAGGGCAAGTAGCTTAACCTCTCAGTGCCTCTGATTTCCTCATTTGTAAAATGGGCATAGTGATGGCACCTACTTTCTAGAAGTGTTGTAAGGAGGTGGTCCTCGAAGTGTTTTCCCCAGACCATCAGCATCACCTGAGAACTTGTTAGAAATGCAAAAGCTTGGGATCTACCCCAGACCTAAGGAATCAGGAATCCTGGGGGTGGGCCTGGCCCCCAGTGCTTTCCTGAGCCCTCCAGGTCTCTCCGATGTACGCTCAGTTTTGACGTCCAGCGTTGGGAAGGCAAAGTGCTGGGAAAGGTACCTGTCACGTAGTGAGTCTCGCCTGCTGTGGGTACTTGCATTTTGCAGTTGCAATTGGGGTTCTGGCACCTCCCACCCTTTCTAGCTTGTCTCTCCTTTTCTCCCTTAAGACCCCCCCTTGTCAGCACTGCACTGGCCTCCAACAATCAATCAACCACATCTGTGTAAGTCTCCGAGCTTCCGGGAAGTTGTCCCAGAGACGGGAATGCAAAGGGTTATTATTAGAACTTTGTCTCTTGACTCTCCCCCTTCAACCTGGGATCTTAAAGAACCGATGAATGTCACTCCCCTTCAGAAGGACAAACAGAGCTGGGGACTGAGGCGGTACCTGCCTGTGGGTTCCCCCAGCAAATTCTGCATGCCAGCCAGCCCCCAGCCCACACAGGTCTCTAGCCTTGGCCTGCAGACTGCCTCCCCCTACAGGCAGCAGCAAGGCATCCTCATCCCTGCACACATACATATTCATTCATTCATGTAATAGCAAACTTTTCTTATGTCCCTACTATGTGCCAGTCCCTATTCTAGGTGCTGGCGATTCACAAATGAACAAAACAAAGTTCCTGCTCTTGTGTGGCTAACATCCTAATGGGGGAGAGAGAAGCAAGCAGTTAGTCAATCAGTGAAATAATCTTATGTTAGCTGCTCGCTAAGCCTTGAATGAGTGAACGATGGTGGCGGTACCGGCCATGGGCTTTGGAGGCAGACACACCTGAGCTCAGATCTTGATCTTGTCTCTTCCTAGCTGTGCAGCTTCAGCCAGACCCTTAGCCTCTCTGAGCCTCTGTGTCGTCATCTCTAAAGTGGGGTACTAGTTGGATCCACCTCTAAGAGTAGTTAGGAAGATTACACGAGTGCAGTGCTAAGCACGGTGCCTGGTGCGTGGTGAGGGCTCCATGAAATTAGATGCTATCGCCATCCTTATTCAAGGTCACATAGCTAGCCGAAGTGCCAAGCTGGTCCTCTGTTGAGAGGTTTATCCACCGCAATATCTGTGGAGTCTACAAAGGACCCTAGTGATTGGCCAGTGAGCTGACCCCTGATTTTACAGACCAGGCACCTGAAGGTTAGATGGTGTGACTTTCCCTAAGTCACACCTGGAATGGAAGGCATCTTCCTGCTGGGGCGCAGGGCTGGGACCCACTGGCAGTCAGAAGGAGCAGAGCACCTGAAACAGAACCTCCCGGGGCCTCATAAGGGGCTCTCCCTCCCATCTCGTTGCCTCTTGGGCATCATCACTCCCGCTCACTCTTCCCATCCTCCTCCAGGAAGTGTACTGGGCTCGGGGGTGGGGGGGTGGGTGGGAGGCGGGGAGGTGTTGCGTGGGGCACAATCTGCACTGGTTGCCCATTTCATCTTTTCCCCCCACCGTTGGCTCTGCTCTGACCTTAAAGCTCCAGTGGGAGGCAGCACAGGTGGGAAGAGCCTGGACCGGGTGGTCAGATAGCCCCAGGTTTGAATCCTGGCTCTGGCACTCGCTGGCAGCGTGACCTTGGACCCCCTAAACTGCCCTTTCCGCATCTGTACCTACGTCCAGTGTCATTCCAAGGTAAATTGAGATGGTACTTGTACAGAACCCGGCATGGGGCTGGGCACATATTACATGCCCAGGTAATACTTCTCTCTCCCCTCCTACTTCCAGGAAAACCAATCTTCTTGCTCTTTTCTAAACATGCCCTCAACTTTCCAGCCTTCTTGCCTTTGCTGATGCCAACACCTTGCCTGGACCTCACCCCTCTGCCTGATCCCATGCTGTCTCTCCCTCCAAACAGAACTCCGCCTGCACCTCTCTCCCTCTGCCTGGTATGGTGGGTCTTCATTTCTATACAGATACTTAGAACTGCAAGCAAGGTGCGGATAGATTACAAACAATATCGCAGCCACCATTTATCAAGCACTTACTACGTGCTAGGCACTGCACTCAACACGCTCGTACATCATGGCAAGGAACGCTCACACAATCCCAGTGAGGTATCTATTATCACGCCCAGTTTACAGATGAGGAAACTGAGGCTTAGAGTCACTGAGCCGCTGCTCAGGTCGCCCAGCCAGGAAATGGTGGCCCTGGGAGTTGGGCCTCATTCATCTTTCCTTCTGCCCCACTGCTGGCAATGGGCTTGCTGCTCGGTAAATCTCTGCTGGATCTGTTGGAAGAGTTTATCCCCCTAAGATCCAAGTACGGCAGGGAGGGAGGCAGGGAGACAGGCAGGGAACCAGGCCAAAGCCTGCCCTGGTTTTTCTTCATCATTTAGGTTGTCGGTGAGCAGCCAGCCATGAAGACCCGGCCCAGAGCTTCTGAGCTGTGGCATATTGGCTGCAAGTAACAATGGGGAGGGAGGCCGGGAGGCCTGGGTTGGGGTCCTTGTGGGGACCAGGGCTTGGGATGGAGCTGACTGATAAGTGGCTCGGTGAGGATGGAGTTGGGGGGGGACCTGCTGCCCACTGGAATCACCCAAGACAAGCCACCAAGGTCTCTCTGATGCCTTCCACTCGGCTCCTTTAAAACTGCCTCCCTCCCTCCCAGCCATGAGAAGAACAGCTGGCATCGAAGGCCAGGGGACTCACTGCATATGACCTTGCTAGAGATGCTCCATTCTTATCTCTGGCATAAAACTTTAATAAACCCAACTCCCCCTTGCAGAGTCCTTGTACCTTTCCCAAAGCAATTTTGTGTCTATAGCCACTTAATTTTCACAACAAGCCCAAGCCAGTTTTAAGATAAAATCATGTACTCCATTTGCCAGCAAGGGAACCTAGGTGTGGACAGGTGACGTGACCAAGGTCACAGCTGATGGGGACAGAGAGGGAAGCAAGGCATGGGGGTCTGTGCTTACATTCAGGCAACAGATGTTAATTAAGTGCCTGCTTTGTGTCAGGTGGAGCCCAGGTGGTGCAGTGGTTAAGAGCTTGGCTGCTAACCAAAAGGTCAGCAGCTCGAATCCACCAGCCACTCCTTGGATACCCTATGGGGTGGTTCTACTCTGTCCTGTAGGGTTGCTATGAGTCGGAATCGACTTGATGGCAACGGGTTTGGTTTTTGTGTCAGGTATTGGCTAGATACTGGGGATAAAAGATGAATGCAACCCAGTCCCTATTTTAAAAAAATTAGTTAACAAACATGTATACAGCACTTACTAGCCCTGGTGGCACAGTGGTTTAGAGTTTGGCTGCTAACCAAAAAAAGGTTGGCAGTTAGAATCTACCAGCCGTTCCTTAGAAACCTTATGGGGCAGTTCTGCTCTGTCCTATAGGGTTGCTATGAGTCGGAATCGACTCGATGGCAACGGGTTTAGTTTTTTATTTTTTATTTTCGATGTACCATACACTTTACATATTAACACATCTAATCTTCATGACAACCTTATGAGATACAAACTATCAATCCCTTCAGTTCATAGATGAGGAAATGATGCCCAGAGTGGTTACTTGAATAGGTCCAAGGTCACACAACTAGAAAGTGGCAGAGCTGAGATTTGAACCTGGACAGCCCAGGCCAAGTCCATGCACCTACATACGTAGGAGGGAACATGGCATAGCACACTGGAAAGTGGTCTGGTTTGGAGTTATTCAGACTTGGCTCTAAATCCCGGCTCCGCCACTTATGTCCTAGCTCTTTGAACTAGGCTAAGCCCCTTGAACCTCAGTTTGCACATCTGCAAAATGGAGATATTTCCTGAGGATGCTGTGACGTCTAGAAGAGAGAAGCCTGTGAAAGCAGAAGGGGTGGGGTGGTGGCCTGCCAGTCCCTTGCCTGTGATAAGACCAAAGCTTGAAAAGTAAGCAAGGCCAGATATTCCTTATTCCTGATTCCCACACGACTCCTGGCTGGCTCTTTTCCCTGTCTCTCCTACAAGGCTGGAATGGTATGTCTGAATGAAGCCAAACAAGTTTCTGAGACTCGAGGTTACAGAACACCAGGACAAGATGCTGAGGAGGCTAGGAGATAAGGAATTTCCATCCCTGGAATCTAAGAACGTGAGAGCCCCAGAAGGGTCCTTGGAGATCAGTTGGCCTCATCTCCTCGGGTTACAGATGGCAGACTGAGGCCCAGAGAAGGGAAGAGACTGCTCAAGGTCACATAGCAGGCTTGGGCAGAGCAGGGACCAGAGCCCAGGCAAAACTGCAGGCAAAGTTCCAGAAAAATCCCCCATTCTCCTGAGTTCTCTACCCAATAGGGGAAAAGAGAATCCATTCCTTTTGGGTTGTTTAAATTTAGTAAAATATACCAGTTTCCTGCCCCCCCCCCAGCTCCTGTGACCAAGCTCTCAGACCTAATGGATTGCCCCCCACCTTTTTTCCTAATCTTGGGGTGTAAAAGAACCCCTTCTTCCCCTTCCCTGTAACCAGCATAGCTTCATGCTTTTTTTAAGCATTTGGACATCCTATGACCCACGCTGCGCCAGGCCCTAGTCACAGTGACCCACCTTCAGCCCCGATTTTGCCGTCCCCATCCTTGTCGCCAGCGGCCAGCAGCGTCCTGGTTTCTTTAGCAGACAGGTCTCTGGCATCTGAGGAGAAGCCCTTTAGGATGAATCTGGGGGAGGAAAGGGTGAGAGCAGGGAGGGAGTCAGGCGAGGTCACCTTGCACCGAATGGCTGGTGGGCTGGAATCTGCGCAGAGGACAGACATATGCAGCTGGGGCAGGCAGCACAGTGAGCACACATGCAGCTGTGCCAGGCCAGGCAGCCCGGGCTGTGCTGTGCCTTCGTGGGTGAGCATGCAGGAAGGGCAGGCTGGCCTCAACTAAGGATCAACCCCACTTCGGCGCCTGCATTTGTCTGTTTATTCATCATGCATTAAGTGCCTTCTCTGTGCCTTGCCCATACTGGATACTAGGGACACAGAGATGATCTTAGGAAGCTGCCTGATAAGATGGGGAGGAGGTCAAGTCCTCAGAGAGAGAACACACAGGGTAATGGATGCAATGATGGGGAGCAGAGAAGGGCACAAAGAGGATGCATCCATCCTGCCTAAGGGAAGGGAATGATCCCGGAAGGCTTCCTGGAGAAGGTGATGCCTAGATCACAGGTAGAAGTTAGCCTGAGTGTGTGTGTGCATGCACACGCATGTGTGGGCATGTGTGTATGTATGTGTTGGCATGGTTGGGTAGAAGAAATGTCCAGATAAATAGAACCCTTGTGGGAAGGTTTTGGGGAAAGACAGGATCGGTGGGGAGGTCCCCACTTGAAAAACCCCTTTCCACACCCTCTCCTTCCTCCTCATGACAAAATTCAAAGCATCTTTGGCTAGAGGGTGACATCAGACACAGCTGGGCCAGCAGATGTGGGCCAGGGAGTTTATGATGGGAGCTTTCTCTGCTGATGCAGTTTGGCATTTTCCTAGTCATAGGCTTCTCCTCCTCTGCTTTGCTCTAAGGATTCCTGAATCCACAAAGCTGGCTCTGCACCCCTGACTTTCCCTGAACCAGGTCTAGCCACCCTAGTACAGGAGTGGGGGTCTGCAGGATGGTGGAAGATGCCTTTAAACAAATGAAAATCAATGAAATACTAAAGCCAACATCCTCTGCCTTGCTTATGGTATTAGGCAACAGAAAAACTGTCTCTTCATTTGTATTAAATTATTAAGTAGCAGCATTCCATTAGCAATATTAAGTGGCTATAATTTAACCTAGTTAGCTGCGCTTTCTGCTGAGGGTTTTATTCTTCTGGAAGCAACAGCACCTGGAGCATTTCTCCCCCGGCTCCCTGGGTCTGAGCCCTGTGGTCATGCACAGTTATTTTCTGTGACAGGTGCAGAGAGAAGGGCGGCAGGGGCAGGGCTGACGGGAACCTGGAAGCAAGAGTCCCAACTCCACCCCTTCTCCCTGAGCCTCAGGATGGACATCCCCTGGGGGACTCAGTTTACCCCAGCTCCTCCTCCTCGATGAAGCCACTCTTGTCTTTATCCAGGATGTGGAACACCTTCTTCACATCATCCGGGCAAATTTTCTTCAGGCCGACCATTTGGAAGAACTTTTTGTGGTCGAAGGAGTCAGTAGCTGTGGGGGAGGAGTGAGTTAAAATGAGGACACAGAAGGGGCAGTAGGGAAGGGTGGGAGAATGGGGGGGGGCACAGTATTGGCTGATTGACTCCCACCTGCCAGCCTGGGGGAGGGGATTCAAGGGGATGAGCCTCCACCTGAGAGCTGAGCCTAGGCAAGGAGAGGTGGCTTTGCCCAAGGTCACACAGCTAGTGGGGGAAGACGTAGACTCGCACCCAGATCTTGCTGGCCCCCAAACCTGCCTCTCTGCCCACTGCACCCTGTGTTGATGGTGGAGGCAAAGCAGGGGCTTTCTGTAGAAGAAGCTCACCTTAGCACCAAACCAAGGCTTTTGGTCCCATGAGAACCTTGTTTCTGTGAAGGGGCAGTGGCTGAGTGGGAGCGGGCAGGGGTGCCCAAAGGTGGTGTGAGGAATGGCCACAGCATGTGTGGGGGTGGGGGAGGAAAGCCCACCTGCTTTGTGGCCACGGATGGTGTTGCCAGGAAAATTAGCACAGAGAGGACAACTTTTCCTCTCAAGGTCACACAGCGGGGGGAGGAGGCTGCAGGGAGGGGAGGACCCAGAAGTCTTGGCTTTGCAGAAACCCATTCTTGTGGGAGTGGGGGAGGGCTGGAAAGCTCCTGAGGATCCCAGCTAAGTTTCTCCTCAGAGGTAGCAAGTTGACTCAAGGCAGTGATCATTACCTACCCCAGAGCTTCTCCTTGCCAAGGGGAGGGGGCCCCAAGCAGAAAGGAAATGGGAGCTCCCCAATTTTCTGTCTTAAGTTCCACCCTTAGAACACCCTGGAAAGGGTACAAAGTTAGACCAGGTAACTTGGGGCGGGAGGGCTATCCTGTTAAGAGTCCGGCTTCTCCTCTCCTCTGCCCAAAGCAGGAGGGAAGAAAAGTTTCTTCCTCTGACACTCAGGTGAGGGACCAAGTCCTGGAGGCACAGTGGAGACCCCAGTTCTAACCCCCTTCTGCCACATTTGGTGACCTTGGGCAAGTCCCTCGCCCTTGCCGAGCCTCAGTTGGGGCAGCCAAGCGCTGAAGTCCGGGGCAGCTCGGAGAGGTGAAGCTGCTGGCTCCTCTCCCTCCTGCAGCCCGCCTGCCGGGACTAGAAGTTGGAAGCGTGAGGGATGCTCTGCGCAAGGTTGGGCAGAGCGGAGGGCCTCCTCCGGGAAGGTCACCTCGCTTGCGGGTCCGCTGAGCTACGGGGAGGGGGCTCGGATAGACGGGGAGCCAGCGACGGCCACCGCCGGGTGGGAAGTCTGGTGCACACCCCGGGTCGGGGAAAGGGGTGAGAAAGCGTGCGCGCTTGCAGCCCCTCCACGTGCTTTAAAGTGGAAGTCCCGGGAGCGCACAGAGCCTTCGGAGGTCCTGCCTCCGACCCTGAACTTCCCCCTTAATCTCGGACCCTTGAGTCTTCGTAGCGCGTGGACATCGGCCTCAGCGCGGCAAGTTTCGGTCGCTCGGGCAGGACGCCTGGCCTCCCTGCCCGCTGCCTGCGCCAAGTTCCGCCTGGACGAAGTCTGGGAAATGCTGAGGACCCCAGCGCCCCGCGGGATGCGTGGGCAGAAGAGGGGTGGGAGGACTGGACCGCCGCGGGGCTCGCGAAGTGCAGGGGAAAGGGGAGAGGATTAGGGGATGGAATGCGCAGGGGAGCGCGCTGCTCACCGGCAAAGGCCCCCACTGCCTTCTTGATGTCCTCCGCGTTGAGAAATTCTGTCATCGACATCCTGCAACTGTTTGAGCGGGCAGAGCAAGTGCGAAAAGATTAAAAAGTGCTTTTCTCATAATTTCTGCTCATATGACCAGCGCTGCAGTGCCGCGCGCCAGGTGCACGCGCGCCCGCCCGCCCTGGCGCAGCTCCAGGTGGCGCC
>NW_004443963.1:15004111-15021130 GCF_000243295.1 Trichechus manatus latirostris
GGGCCCCGAGCGGGCGCCTTCGGGGCGCCCCGCAGGGGTCCGCAAGATTCCAGGGGCTGTGGCCAGTGCGGGAGGGCAGGGGGCGGCCTCTGCAATTTAGGCGGCGGGTGCGCTACCAGCCGGGGCTGGCGGGCTTCGCCAGCCGTCAAGGACACGCAGGAGGCGTGGCGCAGCACAGGGGCTCCCGTCTGTGCACCTGGAAAGCTGTAGGCCACTTTGGGAGGATTCTGAACCTGCAGGAGCCAGGATTCTACCCCTGTGACCCCTCGGCTCTGCTCCTTTACTCTCTTCGCTCCTACCTCAGCCTCCGCTCCTGTCTGTCCTGGATGCAAATCTATGCTGCTGCAAAATCTGAGGGCTGAGGTTTTGAAACCTGACCCAAGGACGCAGCGAGGGGGTGGCAGGGACGGGGGTGGGGTGGCGGGGGGCGCTGCTTGGGCCCTCAGCGGGCGCCCCATCCCACATCTGGCTAGCGATGTGTGTTCTGAAACCTGCTTTGCGTTTTGTTTTTGCTAACCTGACTTTTCAAAGAGCCCTTCTCAGACCCTCACTAACTGCTCCTTTCCTGGCCTCCTTGTCCATGGAGTCCCTGGTCCAGACTCTCCCCCTCCCCCACAAGCCTTTTAGGGCGAGGATAGAGAGGGGGAGGCTACTTGGAACTTCTGTGCACCTTCCGCCACTAGGAGACCAGGGGCCAGGTGTATGTATGGGAGAGAGGTGGCACCTTGGGACCACACTTTCTAGACGAGCTCCAGCCGGTTTTGTGCTCCAAGCTTCATCTCTGGGAAATGTGACAGTCCCTCACTGGATGCAACCAGAGACAAGATGCATCCTTTCCCACGGTATCTCAAGGATCCAGGCTGCCACCAGCTGCCTGCAGGGCATGCAGAGGGAGCAGGGGGTTCCGGAGGCCTGGGTCCCAAATCTGAGGCTGCACTAACTCCTGTGTGACCTTGGGCTGTGACCTTCCTCCTCTCTGGGCTTCCGTCAGTGGAGTTCTATTGGATGGTGGTGGTGGTCCCTTCTGGTGGGACCTTGAGATTCCACCCTAAGGGATCCTAGGTGGGGAGGGACTGGGGCTGGAGTAGCTCTTGGTGGTGGTGGCCAGGGGAGGGGGAGGGCTGCCCAGCTGCCAGGGGCTCAGGTTCCCTTGCACTTGCTGTCAACACTGTCTACTCCACTTGGCCCTGGACCCCACCCTTCCTGGAAACCTAAGGAAGCCGCTGATTCCTGCTGCCCCCTCCCTGTGAGTTAGCTCCTTCTGGCCACAGCCCACCATTTGGCTCAGAAGGCACTGAGGCTGCAGCTCCCGACTTGCTATCCCTTGGCACGATGCCTTCCCCCTGGACCCCTCAGCCGCCATGGCCCCCGCTGCCCCTGCGGCTGCTGCCACCACCTCTGCCCCTGCTTCTGCCCCACCATTTCCTCCCCTGCCCCCAGCTGGGCTGCTAACTCAGACCTTCAGGGCTTCTCTGCTATCATGTCAGCCCCCAGGCTCAACCTAGCTGAAGAATGTTTTCCCAGCTGAAGGATCCTTATGCTATCCTGGTGGGGAAACTGAGGCTGGAGAGAGTCAGCGAGTAGCCTAGGGACACACAGTGAGGCAGTGGTGGAGCAGGGACCACCTAGGGTCTGCTAATTTGAGGTCACTGATTGCCCTGGTGCCCCTCCCCAGTATCCTGGACCCAGCCCTAGCTGAGTCTCACATGGGCTCCTGGAGCAAACCCAAGCACTGAACCCCAAGCCAAAGGCTGGAGTCTCAACAGGGGCCCACGCTTCTCCCCTCCTTCCTCCATCTCTCCCTGTCCAGCTGGACACCCTGTCTGGGCTGAGTCCCCCCCACAGGAGCATCAGCCAATTCTCTTTCAGCTCTGTGCATGACGTTGGTCAGCCCGTCCATCCTCCACACATCTTCCTGCCTCCTCTGCCCACTCAGGGGCCCCCTCTGATGGCATGGCCATAGGCCACAATGTCTGGCTTCACTCCTCTTGTTCTACAGGTGGGGAACCTGAGGCGCAGACAGGGGAGTGATTGGCCCAGGTCACCCCAGAAGGCAGGATGGAGAAAGAACCCAAAAGTCCATACTCCTACCTCTCAGCACTCCCACCCCATCCCCTGGGCGGCTGCAGAAGGGGAGATGCCGTCCCTTCCAGCCGGCCCCCTCCCTGTTCCATCTCTGCAGCCCTCTCCAGCTCAGGAGCTACCACTCACCTTATCAGGGGTGGAGGGCCAGAGCCTGCACTGAAAGACTGGGCTGGTGGGAGTCCTGTCGGGAAGTGAGGCTGGTGGTGGGATGGCCACCTATATAGACTTCTGCTCTGGCTGTTTTTGGAGGTGGCACACCCCCCAGTTCCCGGCCCCCTCCCCTTCCGGTGTCAGGTACTCCCTGTCTGTATCACATTCACCCTCCCTGGGCCCATTGAGCCAGGCCTATTAATAATCCTTGGTCCCTGCCTCCTTCTAACACCTGAAACTGAGTCCTAGGCAGGTCTCACCTCCTCCAGGAAGCCTTCCAAGACCACCTCAGAAGGCAGCAACATGTCCTTCCTCCATACTGCAGGGAAAGGAAGAAAAAAGGCACGGAAGGGAATGGAGGAGGAATTGTCTTCTCAGGACTGGGCTAAGTTCCTAAACATTCATGATCTTTTCCCTATAACACTGCAATGCAGGCATGGTCGCTCTGTGCAGATGAGGACACCGAGGAACAAACATGTTTTGTGACTTGCTGCTCAAAGTCACGGGACTGGGAAGTGGTGGAGCTGGCAGTGGCCCTGGCACTTTGATAAGATGATCTTATGTCTGGCAGAAAGGTGTGCTCCGTATGTTCTCTGACAAGTCTCTTTCTCTCTTTGTGTCTCAGTCTCCCCATCAGTAAAATGATCTTTGTCAGGGCCAACCTGTGCTATGTACATGGGCTTGGGGGACTATGAGCCCCCCGAAATTATATGTACCATGTTCCATACAAGTACACGTTTGTGGAGCAAAGGGCTGTAGGTTTCATGAGATTTGCATGACATCTGTCTTAGATTGGAAATGACAGTACAATAGGTGTGTTTTAAAAAGCATGAATGAATGAATGAATTCAACAAATATTTATTGAGTATCTAGTATGAACAACATGAAAGGTCCCCCATGCCCCACTCACCTTAAGAAGATCTCTAGGATGTTGACGTTGTCAACATTAGATTTCAGTTCTTGATGGTGACAGGAGGAGGCCCAGCTTCCATACAAAGTTTGCCGGGAGGGAGACGCTCTAGTTTTCTATTGCCCACTGACTCTGAGGGTGAAAAGAGCAGAGGGGTGGGCTGGATGCGGGAGGCTGGAGCTGTAGCCTGGATGTGTAGTTCTGGGCCTGGACTAGGATGATGGTAGTGACGATAGAGAGGAATGTGTAGATAGGGGAGTATCTCTGAGGGAAGAGCTCCCAGATGTGGGGGCAAATCCAACTTGAACATATCCAAGCTGACTCTACATTTTCAAGCCTGGGTTGGTTGGAGAATGAGAATACTGGTGGTGAGTCTGCGGAGGAGGTGAGGCCTCGCTGGGTAGATGATTCATTGGAGTTGAGAATCCTAGGGTGTCAGGGCTGGGGCAGTCTGTAAGCTGCTCTTCTGCCAGGTGGAGGAACCAAGGCCAAGGTGACTTGCCCCAAATCATACAGTGAGTACTGGAGAACCAGGGCCTTGAGTTGGGTCTGGGATGCCTAGAGGACGCCTTGGAGCTGCCCAGAAGTTCTGAATTCCAGAGAAAGGTCAGGGTTGGTGGTTACGCGAGGAGTTGAAGCATGAAAATGGCTGAGCTCAGAGAGAGGGGAAACTGGCAGAGTCTTGGGGACCAAACCTTGAAGAAGATCCCTGGCTATGGGCTGGGAAAACAACCACATGTTTGTTGAACACCATACTGGGTGCTATGCACACAGCATCACGCTTTTGTCCCTGTGCCCCCTCTATGAGGTAGGTAGGCATTGCCATTCCTGTTTTACCAATAAGAGAACAAGGCTCAGAAAGGTTAGGTGACTTGCCAAAGGTCTCAGAGCAGAGGTAGGACTTAAACTAAGGTCTCTCTGGCTCCAATGTCCTTTTTCCTTTCTCCTCCACTACTGTTTCTTGATAAGACGGACAGAAGATATACATACATTAAGGGCAGGGCTCCCCATAAGTGAATTCTTGGGAACTAGGATGCTTCCTCTCTGTCCTCATATGTCTTCTTCATGTACCTGCAATTAAGCAGGTCTAGGAGCCCTGGTGGTGCACTGGTTAAGAGCTACTGGGAGCTACGGCTGCTAACCAAAAAGGTCGGCAGTTCAAATCCACCAGTCATTCCTTGGAAACCCTATGGGACGGTTTTACTCTGTCCTATAGGGTCACTATGAGTTGGAATCGACTCGACAGCAATGAGTTTGGTTGGTTTTTTGAGACGGTCTGAACCATTTTGTGGGGATGCTTTTACTGAGTGCCTGCTCTGTGCCTAGTGCTTTACGCGCATTATCTCACTTCACCCTCAGCCCTGGTGGCACAGTGGTTAAGTGCTCAGCTTCTAACCAAAGGATTGGCAGTTCAAATCTACCAGCCACTCCATGGGAGAAAGATGTGGCAGTCTGCTCCTGTAAAGATTACAGCCTTGGAAACTCTATGGGACAGTTCTACCCTGTTCTATAGGGTCACTATGAGTCAGAATCGACTCAACAGCAATAGGTTTTTTTTTTTTTTATAGCCCTCTTCTATTTGAAGAAATAGAATCTCAGAGAGGTTTAGTGACTTGCCCAAGGTCACACAGCTAGTAAGTAAGTGGTAAAGCTGGGATTTAAACTCAGGCCCTTCCAATTCTGAAGCACTTTTTCTGCAACACTTGAACTAGAGTAAGGATGTCCTAAAGCCTGAGTAGAATGTCTTGAAACATTATCCAGTTGCTTTTGCTCTGAATCTGTGCTAATTAAGCAGCCTTCACTTTATTAATTTGGTTTTACAAGGGCCTTGATATCAGAAATGGGTTTATCGGTCAGGCCTGTTTAGACTGCAAGTGACAGAAAGCCTGACTCAGGCTGGCGTAAGACAAAAAGCCTGACTCATGCAACTGAAAAGTCTGGGAGGGTTCAGGTGTGGCTTGACCCAGAGCCCAAACACTGTTATGAGGACCCTGTTTCTCTATTTCTCAGCAATATCTTCTGCTGCCTTGGCCACCTTCTCAGACTGGCTGTGCCCTGAGGGTTACAAGATGGCTTTCAGGTTTAAGCCTTGTGGGGAAAAGTGAGTCCACCATCCTGAGAGCTCAATCACAGTCCCAGAGTTGAGCTTCACTGGCTAGGATTAGCTCCCTTGATCATACGTCCATCCCAGAACCAAGCACTATCGATCGCAAGGGGAGTGCATGGGTCGATTGGCCAGGTCTGGGTCACAAGCCACCCTTCAAACTGGGAGTGGAGGCGGGGTGTCAACACCACTGGAACTGCCTGGGCAGGGGTCTGGCCCTGGATAGAGGGAAGGGATTCTAGGCAGCCAAAGCCCATGGACAAAATCCCACACTCTTCATTGAGGTGGGTCTCTGGAGGCGCCCAAGCATGCCGGGCACTGAGTCCCTGGTGAGCTTAATGACAGTATGCATCAAACTTCTAGTGAATGATTGACTCTGGGGACCGAAAGTTGCCTTTCTTGGCTTAAGATCCCCATCCCACCCCTTGTGAGGCCTAACAGGCAGCTTACTCCCAGCCCGTGAGACCTCTGCTTAAAGGCAGTAGCAGTGTCCACTGGAATTTTCCTCTAGCTTTGAGTTTCATACTCTGAACAGGGAGCAGGCACGTGGGTAGATGGATGTCACATCCCCACATGAACCCCCGTTCTATCTCCTGTACCCCCAATACTGTACCTGATCTCCAGCTAGACACTTCCATATATATGTTACTGTGTTTTATCCATAGGCCCTGAAGTGCATCCCATTATCCCCTTTCCACAGATGAAGAAACTGAGGTTCAGAGACGTCAAGTCACTTGCCCAAGGTCACACAGCTAGCCAGTACCAGAGCCCGGTCTGCTGCCTCTACCCATGTCCAGTGCTCTCCTAAGTCCCACCCTGGCTTCCCAGCTGGTAGAGGGAGGAGGCCACTGTATGTGGGTCAGCAGTCTTTGGGCTGCTGTCTGCCAGGAGATAGGCATTCAGCAGTTAGCTTCGCTGGCAATATTTCATTAGTTCACACTATTTCCACCTGCTGCAGCTGGGAACAGGATACTGGCAGGCTGGGCAGAGGCTGCAGGATCTAATGACATTTAAGAGGTCAGCCATGTGGGATGATGTGTATTAACTCGAAGGAATTTCGACCCCATTGCTGAGAGCCAGATACTGAGCCTGTGGCCTTGCTTCCCCTCCCTCCCCTCCCCTGTATTGAAACACTATTTTACCACTGAGACAGAGCCCAAGGGTGATAGGGGCACATAAGTAGACAGCTCTGGGCCCCAGCCCTGGCTCTGCCACTTACCCACTGTGTGACCTTGAGCCAGTGTCTTCACCTCTCTGGGCCTCAGTCTCTCCAGCTATAAGATGGAGCTGAAGAGAAAGCTGTGTGCATACTAAGTGAGATCATACCCGAGGACGGGGCTGGAGGCTACAGAACCCCACCCAAATGATAATCAGGGAGGTAATCATTGTGAGAAGCCCTGGTGGAGCAGTGATTAAGGGCTCGGCTGCTAACCAAAAGGTTGGCAGTTCAAATCCACCAGCCACTCCCTGGAAACCCTATGGGACAGTTCTACTCTGTCCTATAGGGTCGCTGTGAGTCGGAATTGACTTGATGGGGTATCATTGTGAGAAACTTACCCTTGATTCTGCCCTGGCACTGAATGACAGGACTCCAGAGAGCTGCTTTACGGATGGAAACTTGGAGAACCAGGGGGGCCAACCTTGACCACCGCTGGCTTTACCAGGAGGGTGTCTGAGGCCAGGACTCAGTGCTCAGGTTGGGGAATGGGAAAGGTGGCTGGGGCTGGGGCTGGGGCTGGGGCAGGCTCTCAGACCCAGGGTGGTCCTAGAAGGGGCTGGGATTCTGGAAAATGAGTTGAGGTTGAGGCTATATAAGCCAAGGCAGTTATGGCTCTTCCTCCCTGGGTTTATGTTCTTGTACTGAAAACTTCAGGGGCAGTGGTGGTTCGGTGGTAGAATTCTTGCCTTCCATGTGGGAGACCCGGGTTCAATTCCTGGCCACTAGTCAGTGGAGGCTTGCTTGTTGCTACGATGATGAACAGGCTTCAGTGGAGCTTTCAGACTAAGATAGACTAGGAAGAAAGGTGTGTCGCTATACTTCTGAAAATCAGCCAATGAAAACTCTATGGATTGCAATGGTCTGATCCGCAATGAATTATGAGCATGGTGCAGGACCAGGCAGCATTTCATTCCAGCTGCTGACTCAGTGGCAGCTAACAACCCCATCCCCTCTCAGTGGAAACGGGACTGGGTTTGGCCCTTGTGTGGCGTGGATTTGTAAAGGAGAAACTAGAAGTTGGTGTCAAAATTGGTAACGTGCAGTCTCTGGGGTCCTCTCTCCTTGGGTTGTGCTGGGCAATGCGAGTGGGGAAGCAGACAGAGGCCCAGTCTGCAGAGTCCTGGAGAATGCTCCTGGTTCCAAGATGCCTGCTGGCATCAGTGAGGCAGACAGCGTGATGTCTGGAGCCCAGCTCAGATTGATAAAGCGTCCCTAGATTATAAAGGCAACGTCCTTTCTCACATTATCATCTCTTGCTCAACCCACTTCTACCTCTGTCCCTTGCCCGCACCCCACCATAACAACCCACAGCCCACAGCAAAGTTAGAACGCTCATCGAGAGGGGTGTGTGTGTGTGTGTGTGTGTGTGTATGTGTGTGACACACAGCGTACAACAAAGTTAGGACACTCATGGAGAGATGAACGTGTGTGTGTGTGTGTGTGTGTGTGTGTGTGTGTGTGTGTGTGGTGGGGGTGTGTGTGGTGGGGGTGGGGGTGGTGATGAATTTCCATATGTTTTTTCAGGATCCTATACAGTGCTCCTGACTTCTTGTTGGGATGCCTGACACTTCACCCAGGTGGGCTGAGGCACCCTGCCATCCCGGCCTGAGTTGTTGTTGGTGTTGGTCTTTAGTTGCGTCTGACTCCGGGCAACCTTATGTATAACAGAACAAAATGTTCCCTGGTCCTGTGCCATTGTCAAGATTGTTAGTATGTTTGAGCCCATTTCTGGGCCTGAGGAGACCACTTCTGTGCCCTCTCCAGCACCCAGCATCTTTGTGTAAAAATCAGGCAAATACTAACGTTCTGAACTCTCTCATAGCAACGGAGGAAGAGAAACGATTTACCGCTAACCATTTATCTGCACCAGCCACAGAGAGAGGCTGTGGAGGGAGGGTAGAAGGAAAGAGTCTCCATTCCCATGATTATGACACAGACATGAAAACTCTGCAAATCCTTTGAAACTGTCACTCTTTTTGTTTTTAATATTATTACAAAAGTGACATATACTCTTTAAAGAAACAATGGAAAATAGAAGGAGTAGAAGGGGAAGGGAGCCGCCTATAACCACCGCTACCTACCCAAGTACGACTGTTATCATTTACTTTCTGGAGACTTTTGGCCTTTTCACTCCTGCTGATCCCCTACGATCATCCTTTATGACTTAGCCTAGGCACCACCTCTTACTGGAAGTCCTCCTTGGTTTCTTCCCTCTGACCTCATGCCCCTCCTAGCACCCTGCACTTACCTTGATCACCGCCGTGTGATCCTGTCCCCATTATGCTACTTGTTCCCTCTGTTTCCAGCTACCTTTCTAATTGGGAATTTGAGGCACCAACGCCAAAGTCCAGCTTTTCTCCAGGAGGCACTCCAAGGAGAATAAATCAAACTGACAGTTTCATTTTTGGCTGTGTGTGTACAGTGGTTGTTCTCAAAAACATTCTTGGATCCCTGCTTAGAATGCTGTCTACATCCATATATTCACCTGTGGTTGAGGGGTAATTGCTAGTGTGTACTTAGTCTTTTGAAAACTGTCTTCCCTGGGGGTTAAAGCCACATACTACACACAGGCCTCTTTCTAATCCAATATGGCAGCTTATATTCTGGTAAGAGAGGTGCTTTGGGGAACAAGGAACTGAATATTTGAAATCAGGCTAAGCAAATCTGGAAATGTGTGGTCACTATACCTCTTGGTGGCCCTTCAGCCAACAGGAGAAAGACCTAATACTGATATTGAGTGTAAAAGTCCTAGGTGACACAACCAAGTTGTTTTAAGGGAATGATTGAACCATTATTTTTCTTGTAGATATTTATTACTTTCATCCTTATTCTGGGTCAAATCCTATTGAAATGTTTTCTTTTGAAATTACAGAAGCTGCACCAATTTGAAAACTTCATGGTTCCCATCTCAACTTCAGTGTTGTAGTCTGGCCTACAGATCGTGTTGGAGATTAGGACTGAGGTTTAAAGAGGGCCAGTGGCTGAGAGTTGGGAAATAAACAAACGGGTAAAGTGAGGCAGGGAAGGGACAAGCTGAGAGAGCAGGACTGCCCTTTCTCTCCTCCACTCCTCTTTTGAGACTAGATTGCTCCTTTCCTTTCTGTCTCCTTGGCTGGCTTTTCTTCTCCTTGATTCTCAGTCATGAGTCCTTGGTCTCACATCCCGCCAGTTACCATCAAATTGATTCTGACTCATGGTGACCCCATATGTGTCAGAGTAGAACCGTGCCCCACAGGATTTTCAATGACTGATTTATTGGAAGTAGGTCACCAGGCCTTTCTTCCTAGGTACCCCTGGGTGGACTTGAACTGCCAGCCTTTCAGTTAGCAGCCAACCATGTTAATCATTTGCACCACTAGGGACTCCCCTTGGTCTCATAGGTCTGTAGAATTGGAGGGCTCTCAGAGGCCAATGAAACCATCTCATTTTACAGAGAGGAAGCCTGAGGCACAGGGAGTCAGACAGTGCCCAAGAAAGTGGTGGGGCCAAGTGACAGAGCCAAAACTCACACCCAGGCCTGTGGACCCAATTTCTGGGCCCTAGAAGGCAGACAGTTCATGCATTAGGAAGATGGGGTGGGGGTGTGGGAGGGAGGGAGCCCAGCCTGGGCAGGAGAGGATGTGCCACCTTTATAAGTGGTCTGGGCTCTGCTTTCACTTCCCCAAGTAGAAAAGGTATATCAGCTGATGAGCGTTTTTACTGATACAGTCATGGTTGCACTCAAAGGAGGAATTGCCTTCAGTTTGCCTTGAAGGATAACACAGACCCCTGTAACAATGAACCACCTGTAGTAAAGGCTGGAAGTGAGACCGGGTGACCTTCTCTGGATGTTTTCCTGCTGCTCCTCCTGCAGGCCTGCTACCCCTCATCCCACATGATTTCGCTCAGGTACCACCTCTTTCCAGAAGCCCTCCTGGATTCCTTCCCCTGATTACATGCCCCTTCTGGTACACTGCATTTACTATGATTGCTGCTGTGAGGTGATTAACCATTTACTTGTCTGTTCCCCAAATGGGGACTAACTGAGGTCAGAGGCTCTGTACAGGCAGAAAGTGGAAAGGAAATTACATAGATCTTGGTGCCACATGGACCTGAGTTCAAAACCTGGCTCTGCCAACTCACTAGCTTCGTGACCTTGGACAAGGTGCTTCAGTTTTCACATCTCGAGAATAAAGATTATTATATTTTCCTCACAGGTCTGTGCTAAAGCCATCTGGGATGTATAACCTCATCCCTTGTGGAACTTTTGACTTTTATAAAAACCATGTGTCATAAAGTCAATTCTGATTCCTGGGGACCCCATGTTGTGTCAGAGTAGAACAGTGCTCCATAGGGTTTTCAATGGCTGGGTTTTTTTTTGAAAGTAGATTGCCAAGACTTTCTTTTGAGGCACCTCTGGGTAGACTTGATCCTCCAACCTTTCAGTTAGTAGCTGAGAGCATTAACCATTTGCGCTACCCAGGGACTCCTTGACTTTTGTGCCTATTATTATTATATTGTTTTTGCTATTCCCATAGTTGCAGCACTCTCTGAATACTTTCAAATTATCTCAGTGACTCTGTGGGCAATAGAATGATCAGAAGACCTTGGCTGCGGGGCAACCTGGTGTCCGCATGTGCAGGAGGCTGGGAGCTAGGGAAGTTGAGACAGAGAGGGGGTGAGTGTTTGGGGAGAGTGAAGCCTGCTGTCTTTGCGTGGTGGAGAGGAAAGGATATTTAGGCTCTAAAAGGTCCCTGGGTGGCCCCAACAATTTGCTGTCAGCTACTAACCAAAAGGTTGGTGGTTCAGACCCATCCAGTGACTCTGTGGAAGAAAGGCCTGGCAATCTGCTTCCGTAAAGATTACAGCCAAGAAAAACCCTACAGAGCAGCTCTACTCTGTCACATGGGGTCACTATGAGTCAGAATCAACTCGAAGGCAACGAGTTTGATTGTTCCTAGCTCTAAATCTCACTGTGTGATGTGGCCAGAGTCCTGACTTCTCTGACCCTCAGTTTCCTCTTCTGTAAATCAGGACTCATGCAAGTGCTTCCCTCAAGAGTTGTAAGGGTGACACGAAGATATGGATGGGATGACCGAATGAGGAGATTGGTTTATCGGAAGCGCTCAATGACCGGCAGATCTATAGAACATATCACTGTGACTATTAGCCTGTGTGATGCTTGCTATATATGATATATTCAACTCTTTGCTGGATTCTGATCTGAACAGATTTTTCATTAGGTGAGCTTTCAAGGACACCAAATTGCTACCAAGATCCTTAAAATGATTTGAGGGCAAGCAAGAAAGGAGAATTCCAGTCCTGTTGGCATGGCCACTGCTTGGTCTTACAGCCGAGGGGTGAGTGGTTGGGGTGGGGGAGGCTAGAGGCAGGAAGTGGTGACCCCACTTGATTCAAGCAGACCTACAGACCATGGCCAAGATCCCTTCACTTTCAGTGGGTGAGAGGGAGGGGCGAGGAGAGTGACAAGGATTAATCTCCAGGGCCAAATCCTGTAGCTGTGTGGCCTCAGAGTAAGGGGGATGGCGGGGGCCACACTCTCCAGGCCAAGGAGGCTGGAGCAAGCAGCTCCCTGAAGACTCCAAAGTCCAGGGTGGGAGCAAAATTAAACAAACAAACAAAAAAACCTCATCAGAATGAGCGAAAACTTGGGCTGATCCCAAATTCCCTCCTCTTGCTTCCCTCCGTCCTTATTATAATAGAAGGAAATGCACAGGCAGACACTGAGCTGCAAATTCTAACCTACCTCTGAACTCCGGGAAATGCCCTAACTGCTGGTGCTCAGTTTTCTCATCTGTCAAATGGGCATAATCACGCTTTCTTCAGCTGATTCCTGTCTCAGGTCCTGTAAGTTAAGGCCCTGACACAGGTCCTGGTACATGCATGCTCAGCTGATGCTGTTCCTTTCACTTTTCTCCAGGGCTTCCAACTAGTTTGGCCCACTTTGAACCTCTGCTGAGAATTTGCATTTCTAACAAGTTCCCAGGCGATGCTAATGCTGCTGGTTAGGGACCAATTCTGAGAACCACTGGTAGAGCGGTGGTTCTCAAAATTAATCATACATAAGAATCACCTGGGGATCTTATTAAACTGTGGATTCTGATTCAGTATATCTGGAGTGGAAATGCAAATTCTCAGCAGGGGTTCTAAACAGAACAAATTGGTTAGAAGCCCTGCTTCTTTGTCACACCCTGGGGAGAATCCTTACTCTCTAGACCTCAGTTTCCTCATCTGGAAAATGGCGAAGACTGAGGGAATCCTGGGGGCTGCACAAGCAGTGGTGGGGCTCCTCAGCCCACTCTGAGCCCCAAAAGTGCTGAGTGCTGGGTGGAGGGGGCCAGAGATGTCTATACCTTGAGAGTGTCCTCACTCCTCCCTCGCCGCTCTCCTGGTTCTGCCCCCGCTCCTTCTGGGCTCGCTAGCTCTGAGAAAACAAGAGATCCAAGCTCTGACTGAATCCTGGCCTGTCTCCTGTGAGGCTCCCCTGAGGTCAGTGGGCTGCCATGTTTGCCATGTTCACTGCATTGGACGCAGGGAGCAGATTACTCATTAAGCAAAGTAAGCACAAGCTTACTTGTGCTTACTTACTAATCTGTAGTGACCAATTTCACATGGGTTTCACCACGTCTTTGATATATAGCACATATAGATTAAAAAAAACAAAACAAAAAAAAAAACAACCACTGCTGTCAAGTCAATTCCAACTCATAGAGACCGTATAGGACGGAGTAGAATTGCCCAACAGGGTTTCCAAGGCTGTAAATCTTTATAGAAGCAGACTGCCACATCTTTTTTCCATGGAGCAGCTGGTGGATTCAAACTGCCGACGTTTCGGTTAGCAACCAAGCACTTCACCACTGTGCCACCAGGGCTCCACATGTAGATAGAGCATATGTAAATTTGTAGATGCGTTTAAACCTCCAAATGACGTACAAGATAGTGTATACAACTGGAATAGTAAAAAAAAAAAAAAAAATCTGTTGCCATTGAGTCCATTCCAACTCATGGTGACCCCACGTGTGTTAGAGTACAACTGTGCTGCATAGGGTTTTCAGTGGCTGATTTTTTGGAAGTAGATCATTAGTTCTTTCTTTTGAGGTACCTCTGAGTGGACTTGAATCTCCAACACTTGGGTTAGCAGCCAAGCGCATTAACCTTTTGCTACCATCCAGGGACTCCACTGGAACAGTAGAAGTATTTAAATATGTGCATGTCTCCAAGTATTTCTTCACTAGGTCTCTATTATTCCCAGTGACACTGCCCTAGTCCACTGTAATAGCTTTCTTGGATCATAATAGTAGTATTCATAGAGACATATGCACATAAAAGGTGGTAATATTCTGACTGCCTTTCTTTTCTCCTTCCCTGTCTCCTCCATTTCTTTCTTCCTCTCTCTCTCTTTTTCTTTTTAAAATAAGGAATCTCTTCCATGTGATTTGATGGGGCTACTATGGTGGGCAGGTGTTCCAGACCTGGCAAATAAGAGTGCTCTGCCTGGCCGCAGTGACTGGTTGAAAGATGGGTATGTGGCCCCAAATGAGCTAATCCATTCCTGCCTGGAACTTTCTCTAAGAAGATGGGGAGAGATTGTCTCTTCACATAGGAGTAGCTAAGCTTATAGGTTGTGATTCTAAGGATATGAGTGGTCATACCCAACACACAGAGAGAATCTGTCTGAGAAATGAAGGGAAAGATGAAGCTTTGATGATATCATATGAACCCCTTGATTCAGCCATTCCTGAAGTCATATGCACAACTGGGCTTGCAGTTATAAAAGCTACACCCCACACACACATACTTTTTTTTTTTTTTTTTAACTTATCAGTCACTTTTCTTTCCCATGCAACAGAAAGAATCCTGACTGTGATAGTCTTTGACATTGGTGGTTACCGATGAACCATATTTTCTAGTAGCCATGCAGTGCTTGGCTGCTAACCAAAAGGTCATCGTTTTGAACCCACCAGCAGTTCCATGGGAGGAAGATCTGGCAATCTGTTTCTGTAAAGATTACAGCCTAGAAAACCCTATGGGGCAGTTCTACTCTGTCATATAGGATCCCTATGAGTTGGAATCAACTTGACGGCACACAACAACATTCTTTTTCTTATTGTTGTTATTACATGTTTCTTGCCCAAATTGGATTGTGAGCTCATTGAGGGCAACGATGGCATGATATGTATCGCTGTATCGTCGAGATCCAACACAGGACCTGGAATGAGGTTGGCATCCAGTCAAAGTTTGCTTGACTGAATGAATGAGTGAATGAATGAACAATGAGCGAAACTGTTTGCAACGTGCAAAACCTAGAGCCTTATGCATAGTTCGTCCTTAGCCTGTATTGTTTTTTTAATCTGAACTATCAAAATTCCAAGTGGAATTCAACCCAGAAGTTATATAAGCCTCTGATTTGACTTGTGGTTGTTATTATTGTTGTTAGTTGCTGTCGAGTGGGCTCCAACTCAAGACAACCCCATGTACAAAATAACAAAATGTTGCCAAGTCCTGCACCATCTTCATGATCGTTGGCATGTTGAATCAGTTGTTGTGGCCATTGTGTACTGCCTTCCAACCTAGGGGACTCATCTTCCAGCACTATATCAGACAATGTTCTGTTGTGATCCATAGGGTTTTCATTGGCGAATTTTTGGAAGTAGGTTACCAGGCCTTTCTTCCTAGTCTAGTCTGAAAACTCTGCTGAAACCTGTCTACCATAGGTGACCCTGCTCGTATTTGAAATACCTGTGGCATAGCTTCTAGCATCATAGCAACACACAAGCCACCACAGTGTTGACAAACTGACAGATGGGTGGTGGAGATGTGAAATAAAGCCAGTGTAATAAAGTGGTAATGGTAAATTCTTGGCAGTGGATATATGATATGTGCTATAAAATTCTTCCAACTTTTCTGTATGTTTGAAAATTTTTGTAATAAAATGTTGGAAATTTTTCACTTTAAATTTACTTTTGGAATAGTTAATACATTTATATTCTTCAAAATTCAAAAGGAAGCACCAGAAGAGAGACTAGATAACTGGGAGCTCCTAAAAATCAAACACCTATGCTCATCAAAAGACTTCAACAAAACAGTCAAAAGACAACCTACAGACTGGGAAAAAAATTTTGGCTATGACAAATCCAATCAGCCTCTATTCTCTAAAATCTACAAGATATTGCCAAACCTCAACACAATGAAATGCTATGCAACAATAAAGAACAACGATGAATCCGTGAAACATAACATGGAGGAATCTGGAAGGCATTATGCTGAGTGAATTTAGTCAGTCACAAAGGACAAATATTGTTTAAGACCACTATTATAAGAACTCAAGAAAAGATTTAAACACAGAAGAAAACATTCTTTGATGGTTACAAGGGTGGAGACGTAGGGTGAGGGTAATTCACTAACTAGATAGTAGATAAGAATTATCTTAGGTGAAGGGAAGGACAGCACACACTACAGGGGAAGTCAGCGCAACTGGACTAAACCAAAGCTAAGAAGTTTCCTGAATACAGTTAAACACTTTGAGGGACAGAGTAGCAGGGGTGGGGATCTGGGGATCATGGTTTCAGGGGACATCTAGGTCAATTGGCATAACAAAGCTTATTAAGAAAATGTTTGGCATCCTACTTTGGTGAGTGGTGTCTGGGGTCTTAAAAGCTAGCGAGTGGCCATCTAAGATGCATCAATTGGTCCTAACCACCTGGAGTA
Organism: Trichechus manatus latirostris; assembly: GCF_000243295.1. NCBI lineage: Eukaryota > Metazoa > Chordata > Mammalia > Sirenia > Trichechidae > Trichechus > Trichechus manatus. Next base: position 15,020,288 of record NW_004443963.1, read on the forward strand.
AAGGAGAATGAAGAACACCAAAGAAAAAGGAAAGTATTAGCCCAAGAGACAGAAAGGGCCACATAACCAGAGACTTCATCAGCCTGAGACCAGAAAAACTAGATGGTGCCCAGCTACCACCAATGACCACCCTGACAGGGAACACAACAGAGAGTCCATGATGGAGCAGGAGAAAGGTGGGGTACAGAACTCAAATTCTAATAAAAATACCAGACTTAATGGTCTGACTGAGACTGGAGGAACTCCAGAAAGCATGACCCCTGGATTCTCTATCAGCCCAGAACTAAAACCATTCCCGAGGTCAACTCTTCAGACAAAGATTGGACTGGACTGTGGGACACAGAATGATACTCATGAAAAGTGTGCTTCTTAGCTCACGTAGATAGATACATGAGACTAAATGGGCAGTTTCTGTCCAGAGGTGAGATGAGAAGACAGTGAGAGTTAGGAGCTGGTTGAATGGACATGGGAGATCAGGGGTGGAAAGGAGGGGTGTGCTGTCACACTATAGGGAGAGCAATTAGGGTCACATAACAATGTATGTATAAATTTTTGTATGAGAGACTAACTTGAATTGTAAACTTTCACTTAAACTACAACAATAAAAAAAAATCATCTATATGAGACTAAATGATCAACAATTACTCTAAAGCAAAGATGAGAAGGTAAGGGGGCAGGGAAACTACTAGAAACGCAACAACCAGAATGATCGACACATTGTGAAAAATGTAACCAATGTCACTGAATAATTTTTTTTTTTTTAATATTTTATTGTACTTCAGGTGAAGGCTTACAGAACAGATAGTTTCTCATGTAACAGTAACACACATGCTGTTTTATGAC